>NC_135882.1:163342827-163942827 GCF_964194155.1 Cetorhinus maximus | reverse complement strand
TAGGCCATTTGGCCCTGAGATCATGGCTGACCAGATAATCCTCACCTCTACTTTCTGCATTTTCCCCATAACCCTTGATTCCCTTACTGGTTAAAAATGTGTGTCTCAGGCTTGAATATACTTAATGGCCCAGCCTGTACAGCCCTCTGCGGTAAAGAATTCCACAGATTCACTACCCTCTAAGAGAAGAAATTCCTCCCCGTCTGTCTTAAATGGGCGAGCCCTTACTCTGAGATTATGCCTGCTGGTTCTTGCAAAGTACTCATTCAATACCTCTGCTATTTCTCCAGCTTCCACATTGCAAGTCATTTTTTTTTGTCCCTAATCAGCCCTACTCTCTTTTACCACCCTTTTATTATTTACATGCTTAAAGAAGACCTTGGGATTCCCTTTTATGTTTCCTGTCAGCCTATTTTCATGCTCTCTCCTTGTTTTTCTTATTAGTTTCTTCTCTTCCCCTCCTGTTCCTTCTATATTCAGCCTGATTCTCCTTTGTATTTTCTCCCTGACATTTGTTGTACGCGCACTTCTTCCTTTTCATCTTTACCTCTATCTCTCTCGTCATCCAGGGCGCTCTGGATTTATTTGTCCTACCTTTCCCCTTCAAGGGAATATACCTTGACAGTGCCTGCAATACTTTTTCTTTGAAGGTGGCCCATTTGTTCAGCCACTATCTTTTCTGTCAACGTTTGATTCCAACTCACTCGTCTCAGATGCATTCTCATCCCAAGGAAGTTGGCTTTCCCCCAGTTAATTATCCCTGCATATCCTCTCCTTGGACTGGAAACATAACTGCTGTAGAAAAACATCTTGAACACATTCCAGGAACTCTCACCCCTCTTGTCCTTTTGTACTATTTCTATCCCAGCCCAAATTCGGATAATTGAAGTCCCCCATTATGATTACTCTATAATTCTTGCACCTCTCAGTAATTTCTTTGCAAATTTGTTTCTCCACATCCTTTCCACTAGTTGGTGGGGTACATTCTTCACCATTCAATATTATTGTACCTTTCCCATTCAGTACCTCTAGCCAGAGAGATTCTGTCCTTGACCCCCCCTCTCTCTCCAGTATTGTAATGCCATCTTTAACCAATATTACCACTCCTCCACATACCCCCACTTTCCTTCCATTTCTATCTCTCCTAACATCTTGTACCCAGGAATATTTAATGCCCAGTCCTGCCCTTCTTTGAGCTAGGTCTCTGTTATAGCAATAATATCATGATTCTATTTGTCAACCTGTGCCTGCAGTTCACCAATTTTATTAATCACACTCCATGCATTCAGATACATGCACATGAGTCCTGATTTAGGCAGTTTTTACATTCCTGCTTGTGCTGACCCCATCTAATGACTTACAGTTGCCTAACCATCTTCTATCATACTCTCTAAACATTCTATCTACCTTGATGCAACTCTGATATATCCTCGTTATCAGTTGATACTTCATTATTTCCCACTGCCAGTTTTTTTCCTCTGCACTCTGAATATCCCCTCAGGTTCCCATCCTCCTGCCAATCTAGTTTAAACTCTCCTCAACATCACTAACTAATCTCCCCGCAAAGACACTAGTCCCAGTCCTGTTGTGTAACCCGTCCTCCTTATACAGGTCCCACCTGCTCCAGAACCGATCCCAATGCCTCAGAAATCTAAAGACCTCCCTCCTACTCCATTTCTCCAGCCATACATTGAATTGCTCAATCTTCCTATTCTTATGTTCACATGATAACATAATGGTTATCATTTCTAAAACTAGCTTTCAATTCCAAATTTGTATGAATTTTTTCTATTCATTCACAGCATGTGGGCTTCGCTGGCTGGGCCAGCAATTATTGCCCATCCCTCTTTGCCCTTGAAGGTGGTGGTGAGCTGTTTTCTTGAACTGCTGCAGTCCATGTGGTGTAGGTACACCCACAGTGCTGTTAGGGAGAGTTCCAGGATTTTGACCCAGTGACAGTAAAGTTACGGCGATACATTTCCAAGTCAGGATGGTGGGTGACTTAGAGGGGAACTTCCAGATGGTGGTGTTCCCACCTATCTGCTGCCCTTGTCCTTCTAGATGGTAGTGGTCGTGGGTTTGGAAGGTGCTGTCTAATGAGCCTTGTTGAATTCCTGCAGTGCATCTTGTAGATGGTACATAATGCTGCTAATGTGCATTGGTGGTGGAGGGATTGAATGTTTGTGGATGTGGTGCCAATCAAGCAGGCTGGTGTTATGACAATGTAGTTTGGTAAAGCTGAGCTATTTAAAAATCCCAGAGGGAAACTTTAAACAACTGCCACGACCTATATTTTTAAGTGGTATGTTTGAGGTGCAACTCTAAATTCAGGAATCAGATCACCAGTTCTTGAGAGGTTTTATTTTAAACTAAATGAAACATTTTATTAATTTACACAAGTTAAATATATACACATGGCTACAAATTGCTACTACCATAATTTTTAACAAATTCCTAAACTAATCTCCATTAAGGCACAGCAACCCATAGATTTTTAAGCAGGCACCAGGCAAAGTATTTTCACCTTACAAATTCAAAATGAGGTTCCTTTCACTTTGGTTCCTGTGGGGACAGTTGGAAGCTTCCAGCTTCTTTGATCTTACATTGCCTCTGCACTGCACACACACAACTGCTGACGGTTATATCCAGCACATTTCATTGAATGCAAATTCTAATTGTATCACTAGCCTCTTTGAACTCTACCTCTTCTAACAATAAAACCCCTTTCATGGTATCAATTTTATTAGTAATATAAGCATATTGCTTGGTCTCTGCTAGCTAGGTACCAGATTTCACCCCCACTTCTTGAATGGTCTATTCAAAAAATGCAAATGCACTCTACCTCTTACATCTCAAAACTAGTACACATCAAAGCACCCAGACTAGCTGGCTTTAATCCAATTAAGACACACCTACAGACCTCTATCTTTAAAAGAAAAATATTTTCAATAATATTATATACATAATAGCTTCATGACACTGGACAGCGTCAAGCTTCTTGAGTGTTATGAGAGCTGCACTCATCCAGGCAATGGAGAGTATTCCATCACAGTCCTGACTTGTGCCTTGTAGATAGTGGTCAGACTTTGGGGAGTCAGGAGGTGAGTTACTCATTGCAGAATTCCTAGCCTCTATCCTGCTCTTGTAGCCACCGTATTTAAATAGGTAGTCCAGTTCAGATTCTGGTCAATGGTAACCCCCAGGATGTTGATAGTGGGGGATTTAGTGATGGTAATGCCATTGAACATCAAGGGGCGATAGTTAGATTCTCTCATGTTGGAGATGGTCATTGCCTGACACTTGTGTGGCGCAAATGTCACTTGCCACTTGTCAGCCCAAGCCTGAATATTGTCCAAGTCTTGCTGCATTTGGACATGGACTGCTTCAGTATCTGAGGATTTGTGAAGGGTGCTGAACATTGTGCAATCATCAGCGAACTTCCCCACTTCTGACCTTATGATGGAAGGAAGGTCATTGATGAAACAGCTATAAGTGGTTGGGCAGAGGACGCTACCCTGAGGAACTCCTGCAGTGATGTCCTGGAGCTGAGATGACTGACTTCCAACAACCACAACCATCTTCCTTTGTGCTAGGTATGACTCCAACCAGTGGAGAGTTTTCCCCCCTGATTCTGATTGTCTCCAGTTTTGCTAGGGCTCCTTGATGCCACGCTTGATCAGATGCGGCCTTGATGTCAATGGCAGTCGCTCTCAATTTACCTCGGAAGTTCAGCTCTTTTGTCCAAGTTTGAATGAAGACTGTAATGAGGTCAGGAGCTGAGTGGCCCTGGTGGAACCCAAACTGGTTGTCAGTGAGCAGGTTATCGCTAAGGAATTGCTGCTTGACAGCACTGTTGATGACCCCCTTCCATTACTGATGATCGAGAGTAGACTGATAGGGTGGTAATTGGCCGCGTTGGATTTGTCCAGCTTTTTGT
Organism: Cetorhinus maximus; assembly: GCF_964194155.1. Classification (NCBI taxonomy): domain Eukaryota; kingdom Metazoa; phylum Chordata; class Chondrichthyes; order Lamniformes; family Cetorhinidae; genus Cetorhinus; species Cetorhinus maximus. The sequence goes on along the minus strand of NC_135882.1, from coordinate 163,938,890 downwards.
GTACAGGACGTACCTGGGCAATTTTCCACATAGCCGGGTAGATGCCAGTGTTGTAGCTGTACTGGAACAGCTTAACTAGGGGCGCGGCAAGTTCTGGAGCACAAGTCTTCAGTGATATTGCCGGAATATTGTCAGGGCCCATAGCCTTGGCAGTATCCAGTGCCTTCACCTGTTTCTTGATATCACATGGAATGAGTGGAATTGGCTGAAGACTGGCATCTGTGATGTTGGGGATCTCCAGAGGAGGCCGAGTTGGATCGACCACTCGGCACTTCTGGCTGGAGATTTGTAGTAAATGCTTCAGCCTTCTCTTTTGCATTAATTGAATTAATTAATTTTAAATTCTAGCAGATGCTGTGGTAGTATCTGGACCTGTGTCCCCAGATCATGAGCCCAGACCTCCACTGCTCCAGTGACATTGCCACTATGCTAAGATTGAAATGCATGCAATTACTGTATATGTCATCGAAAATCACCATTGATCTCTACAAACTCCCAAGTTCTGCAACTGTAGCGCACTGCTATCTCTAACCAGTCATAGTTAAAGTACATAAATTCTAATTTAATATCTAATCAACTCTGCTTATATTAAGAGTTTTGAAGGTTTTCAGTGAGAGCAGCAACATGGAATAACACAACTTTATGGTTGTATCATGTAAAGTTTGCTCTGAAAAGAGCAGCTGTTGCATTGAGTTCTTTGGAAAAACTTTTAGGCTTCAACATTTCAGACAACATACTCTGGCCAATTATCTGGAGGAGTGACTGGAACAGGTGAAGGAGGTTGTTATCTTTAGTGGAGGATGGGACTATGGGAGGGACTCTATTCCAGATTGGTCAAGTTGTTCATTTTGTAATAGGTCAGTACATTGATTAACTGTGTCGATGAATGTCAATATACTGGCCTATTACAAAGAGAATAGCCTGACCAATCAGCTGTAGAATCCCACCCATAGTTGCATCCTCCACAATATATAACTACCTCTTTTACCTGTTCCAATTATTCCTCTCTGTAGAGGTAGAGCATGCTGCCTGAAATCTTCAGGCTTCCTGGTTGTTTTAATGAACTCTTCTAAGGTAACAAGGGCTCTTTCTCAGAGCAACTTTTATATTGTGTTGTAGTAAAATTGTCTTATTAAGCTTGTATTCATTTTTAATATGTATTTGAGATTAAGTTTCTAAATTGTGAAATTTCTATGCTTTCCCTTAAGAGTTAATAAAAATGAGTTATCTTGCTTGATGTATATAGGACTGTTCTCCCTGCCTGCTCCTTTCTCTACCCTACCCTCCTTTTCTGTTCTCTGACCACACCCCCACTCCTTTTTGATTCTCTGGTTCTCCTTCCCAACCCATCCCCTTTTTAAAAAATTTTCTCCCTTGTTGTTAAACTTAGAAGAATTGAAGCTACACACCCAGTTGATTAAGCTGGCAAGAGGCTAAGCTATGCAGACCAAAAAGTTACAGACTTTATTCTCAATCTGTGAGCACATCACAGGGCAGTATTAGGCACACTCTGGGTTAGGTAGGAGGTAATTGATCAGGATGCCCACTCTTGATTGTACTTTCAGTCAGGGATGATTGAGTACACCTTGATTAGCATATTTGTATTTGATTCTTCTGATTGCACATTTACCACTAAAGCATAAGCTCAGCTGATTGATCTAACTTGCAAAATAGATAAATATATTTGAGTGAGATAACTTCACAAAAAATTTCTTTTGAAAGAAAATACTGAAGCAGTTTGTATTTTTTTTCTTTCTCCATATAGTTTATGACATACCAAAGAGGCCAAATGACATCCGGATTTTCTATGGAAATCTGAATAAGGTGATACTCTCTGTCACTGGAAGTTCTGCAACTGAGAACATTGTTACAGAAGCCATGAATTCGTTTTCTTCATCATCTGGTATGAGTGTTGGGTCAGAAAGGTATTTGAATGTGTCAAATTATTTACAAACTTAAAAATTAGATTTAATTGTATGGCTTTCATTGTTCATGATATTCAAAAAATTAGAATTGTTCAGAATTTAAAATAGCCTCAACTTTTAATGCTATCAGTCATAAACTCATTCAGTGGCAGAGCAGGCTCAAGGGGCTGTTGCATGGCTAACATTTTATTAATTTCTTTCATGAGATGTGGGCATCACTATCTAGGCCATCACATTGCCCACCCCTAATTGCCCTTGAAGGTACTGGTGAGCTGCCTCGAACCGCTGCAGTCAATGTGTTGTAGGTACACTCTGTGCTGTTAGGAAGGGAGCTTCAGAATTTTGACCCAGCAACAAGTGAAGGAACAGCAGTATAATCTGAGACAGGAACTGTCTCAGTGCTGTTGAAGGAGCCTTGGTGAGTTGCTACAGTGCACCTTGTAGATGGTACATATTGCTGCCACTGCGTCAGTGCTGAAGGGCGTGAATATTGAAGGTAATGGATGGCAGGCCAATCAAATGAGCTGCTTTGTCCTGGATGGTGTTGAGCTTCTTGAGTGTTGTTGGAGCTGCACTTATCCAGACAAATGGAGAGTATTCCATCATACTCCCAACTTGTGCCTTGTAGATGGTGGACAGGCTTTTAGGGGTCAGATGATGAGTTGCTCGTGGCAGAATTCCAAGCCTCTGACCTGCCCTGGTAGTCTTACGGTATTTATATATTTTATTCATTCACGGGATGTGGGTGTTGCTGGCTAGGTCAGTATTTATTGCCCATCCCTAATTGTCCTTGAGATATATGGCTGGTCTGGTTGTTATGATCCCCAACTGAGGCTACCACTGGACAAGCCTGATCCCAGGGTGGAACCCAGCTTGATAGATCCTAACTTTTAATTTGTTTGTTTAGATGCGTAGAGAGTGGCTACTGAACAGTCACCGGAGTCAGCTAATGAACTTTTAACAAAAGAATAAAGCATTTTTTAAACAAGAAAAGATGAACTATATTACAATGCTCCTTCACCCACAACTATACCTTTACAGATTTGTAAGCAAAACAGGTTACAAGAGCTTTCTTATCCTCTAATGTGCACAGTAAGTACAGTCCATGTAAACCAATTGGCAACCTGTGGTCAGACACACCACACTCTTAAGCCAAGTGACAGATGCCACCCCAGACAGATGCCATGGATCTGCTTGGGACGTTCTCCTGTTCCGCTCCCCTGGATTATTGGGGGCTTTCTTCTTTAGCTTAGGGCTTGCTATCTGTCCCTTTTGCTCCAGTCTCTCTCTGGCAGATACTTTAACCAGCTTTAGTTTGGAACTGGCTATCTGCCCCTCCTAGGCTGCTTCTGCCTGGCAGCTACCCTCAAAAGCCAACTGAACTCGAAACAACAGTTTGATTTGGAAGCTGGTTAAAGTTTTTTGTGTCTGTGAGAGGGACCTGCCTCTCTGTACCCCTGTTGCTAGGCAACAGCCCAGTTTACTTTGTTTAACTTAGCTTGGAGTCATAAAATTCTCACTAGAAATCTAGGCACCACTTAAAGTGAAACTAAAACTCAATTTGACCTTTCTTAACACAGATACAGAATTACAAATCAAACTTAAACCTTAAAGCTCAAACTCATTCCTAACACCTACAAATACAGATATAACTTGGGAAATAGAGTTTAACTAACACAGTTCATGTTTCTGGTGAATGGTAACTCCCAGAATGTATCCCCCACCGATGGGAATGCCTTTGAATGTCATGGGGCGATGGTTAGATGTTCTCTTGTTGGAGACTTGTGTGGCGCGAATGTTACTTGCCACTTATCGGCCCAAGCCTGGATGTTGTCCAGGCTGCAAATGAGCAGTATTCTGAGTCATGAATGGTGCTGAACATTGTGCAATTGCACACATTGCAATCATCAACAAACATTCCCATTTCTGACCTTTATGATGGAAGGACGAACATTGATGAAGAAGTTGGTTGGGCTGTGACATGACCCTGAGGACCTCCTGCAGCAATGTCCTGGGACTGAGATGATTGACCTCCAACAACCACAATCATCATTCTTTGTTCTCTGTATGACTTCAAAACAGTGGAGAGTTTTCCCCTGAATCCTGTTGATTTCTGTTTTTGCTAGGGCTTCTTGATGCCACACTCGGTCAAATGTTGCCTTGATGTCAAAAGCAGCCACTCTCACCTCACCTCTTGAATTAGCTCCTTTGCCCATGCCTGGACCAAGGCTTGAGGTCAGAAACTGAGTGGCCTTGACAGAACCCAAACTGAGCACCTGTGAGCTGGTAATTGCTGTTTGATAGCAGTGTTGTTGACATTTTCCATCACTTTACTGATGATCAAGAGTAGACTGGGGTGACAATTAGCCAGGTTGGATTTGTCCAGCTTTTTGTGGACAGGATGTACTTGTGCAATTTTCCACATTGTTGGGTAGATGCCAGTGTTGTAGCTTCACTGGAATAACTTGGCTTGGGGTGCAGCTACTTCTGGAGTACAAGTCTTCAGAACTATTGCTGGAATGCTGTCAGGGCCCATAGCCTTTGCAGTATCCAAAGCCTTCAGCTGTTTCCTGATGTCACGTGGAGTGGATTGAACTGGCTGAAGACTGGCATCTGTGATCCTGGAAAGTTCAGAAGGAAGTCAAAATGATCAGCTGCTCAGCTCTTGTGGCTGAAAATGGTTGTAAATGCTTCAATCTTATCTTTTGCACTGATGTGCTTGGCACCCCCATCATTGAGGATGGGGATACTTGTGGAACCACCACCTGCTGCTGTTGTTGAATTGTCCACCACCATTCATGACCGGATGCAAAGCTCAGATCTGATCTGTTGGCTGTGGGATAGCTAGCTCTGCCTGTCGCATGCTGCTTCTGCTGTTGGCATGCAAGTAGTCCTGTGTTGTAGATTTGCCAAGTTGATACCCCATTTTAGTTATGCCTGATGCTGCTTCATAGAAGCCAGGTTTATCCACCAGCCTGATAGTAGTGGTAGCATGCCAGGCCATGAGGTGGATTTTCAAAAGGCTTTTGATAAAGTCCCCTGCAGGAGGCTAGTTAGCAAAATTGAAGCACATGGAATAGGAGATATATACTGGCATGGATTAAGGATTGGCTAACGGGCAGAAAACAGGAGGAATAAACGGGTCGTTCTTGTGTTGGCAGGATGTGGCTAGTGGGCTACCACAAGGATCAGTACTTGGGCCCTAGCTGTTCACAATATATACCAATGATTTAGATGTGGGGAACAAATATATTTCCAAGTTTGTGGATGACACAAAGCTAGTGGGGATGTGTGTTATGACGAAGGTGCAAAGCAGCTTCAGAGGATTTGGACAGACTTAGTGAGTGGGCAAGAACATGGCAGATGGAATATAACCTGGAAACGTGAGGTTATCCACTTTGGTAGGAGGAACAGATGTGCAGAGTGTTTCTTAAATGGTAAGAGATTAGAAAGTGTAGATGTGCAAAGGGACCTGGGTGTTCTCATTAATAAGTCACTGAAAACAAACATGCAGAGCAGATGCAGGTAAGGGGGAAGCCACTTAGGACCAAGATGAGAATTTGTTTTACTCGGGGTTGTGAATCTTTGGAATTCTCTACCCGAGAGACCTGTAGAAACTCAGTCATTGAGTGCGTTTAAAGCAGAGATTGACAGATTTCTAAATAGGCATTGGCCAGAAAGAGGTTTGGGGATAGTGTGGGGAAAAGGCATCAAAGTAGATGATCAGCCATGATCGTATTGAATGCAGAGCTGAATGGCCTACTTGTATGTTTTGTTACAGCTTGTGTTTGAATACAATGCTGCTGCTGATGGCTAACAGTGGCCCATGGATGCCCAGTTTTGAGTTGAAATCTGTCCCATTTAGCACAGTATTAGTGCCATACAACCTTACTTGATCTGGCCTACACGTGACTCCAGATCAACAGTAATATGGTTGACTCTTGACTGCCTTCTGAAAAGGCCTAGTAAGCCACTTGATCATATTAAATCTGCTGCAAAGTCTCCAAAAAGGAGTGAAACGGGTCGGACCAATCAACATCAACCTGGGCACCGGAAGCGACAGCACACCCAGCCCTGTCAACCATGCAAGTCCTCCGGACTGATATCTAGGGGTTTGTGCCAGAATTGGTAGAGCTGTCCCACTGACTAGTCAAGCATAGTCATGCTTGTAGAATTATACCTTTTAATGTCCCAGACACTATCACCATCCCTGGGTATATCCTATCCCACCGACAAAACAGGCCCACCAGAGGTGGCAGCACAGTGGTATACAGTTGGGAGGGAGTTGCCCTAGGAGCGGTCAGCATTGACTCTGGACCCCATGAAGTGTCATGGAATCGGGTCAAACATGGGTAAGAAAACCTCCTGCTGGTTACCACCTACCACCCCTCTTCAGCTGATGAATCAGTACTCCTCCATGTTGAACAGCATTTGGAAGAAGCACTGAGGGTAGCAAGGGCACAGAATGTACTCTGGGTGTGGACCTTCACTGCCTACCCAGATTGTCCACCGCTGACCCAGCTGGCTAAGTCCAAAAGGGCATAGCTGCTGGAATCAGTCTGTGGCAGGTAGTGAGGGAACCAACAAGAGGGAAAAACCTACTTGACCTTGTCCTCACCAACCTTGTGAAGACAGGACTTTGCCTTCACATTAAGGATACCGTCCATCATGATGTGCTAAATGGGTTAGATTTAAAACCAACCTAGCAACCCAAAACTGGGCATCTGAGGCACAGCGTGCCATCGGGAGCAGCAGAATTATGTGCAACTACAATTTGTAATCTCATGACCCGGCATCTTGTCCACTCTACCATTACCATCAAGCTGGGAGATCAGCCCTGGTTCAATGAATAGTGCAGGAGGGCATGCCAGGAGCAGCACCAAGCATACCTAAAAATGAGACGTCAACCTGGTGATGCTGCAACACAGGACTACTTGCATGCAAAACAGCAGAAGCAGCATGCAATAAACAGAGCTAAGCTATTCCACAACCAACGCATCAGATCTAAGCTCTATAGCCCTGCCACATCCAGCCACGAAAAGTGCACAATTAAACAACTAACTGGAGAAGAAGGTTCTATGAATATGCACATCAGTGCAAAAGACAAGGCCGAAGCATTTGCAACCATCTTCAGCCAGAAGTGCTGAGTGGATGATCCATCTCTGCCTCCTCCTGAGGTCCCCCGCATCTTGGATGTCAGTCTTCAGCCAATTCAATTCACTCCACGTGATATCCAGTGCTTTCAGCTTTGAGCAGATGAATATGTGGCTTCAGAGCTGGTGCAGGAGGGTGGGTTTTAGATTCCTGGATCACTGGGTCCGTTTCTGGGGAAGGTGGAACCTGTACAAGCGGGACAGTCTACATCTGAACCAGAGCGAGACTAACATCCTTGCGGGCGGGTTTGCTGGTGCTGTTGGGAGGAGTTTAAACTAATTCAGCAGGGGGAGGGGACACAATGTTAGCAGAATAGGGACGCATCATAATACAGTAAAACAATCAAGTCAGAGGGAGTCCAGCTGCATTAAGTTTCAAGGGAGTAAGGCAAGGCTGGATGGCCTCTACTTTAACGCCAGGAGTATTACAGGTAAAACAGATGAGTTAAGGGTGAGGATTGACACGTGGAATTGTGATATAGTAGCCATCACTGAGACGTGGCTGAGGGAGGGGCAGGATTGGCAGCTCAACATTCCGAGATTTAGAATCTTCAGGGAAGGGGGTGAAAGAGGAGAAGGTGTTGCATTATTAGTTGAGGAATCAGTTACTGCAGTAAAGAGAGATGATATCTTGGAGGGGACATCGAATGAAGCTTTGTGAGTAGAGCTTAGGAATAAAAAAGGGGCAGCCACATTGTTGGGTGTTTATTATAGACCCCTAGATAGTCGGCGGGAAATTGAGGAGCAAATATGTGCACAATTTGCGGAGGTGTGTAAAAACAATAACAATAGGGTAATTATATTAGGTGATTTCAACTTTCCCAACGTTAATTGGGATAGACGTAGTTTTAAGGGCTTGGATGGATTGGATTTCTTGAAATGTGTACAGGAGAACTTTTTAGGTCAATATGTCCAACAAGGGACGGCGCAGTGCTGGACCTAATTCTGGGGAATGAAGCCGGACATGTGGTGGTGGGGGAGTATTTTGGTGATAGCAACCGCAACATGGTACAGTTTAAGTTTGTTATGGACAAAGAAATAGACAAGGTGCAAAAAAATGTTTTGGATTGGGGGAGAGGATTTTAGTAAGATAAGGCAGGATCTGGCCAAGGTAGACTGGGAACAGCTACTTGTGGGGGAAATCTACAGAGGAGCAGTGGAGGATGTTCAAAAAGGAAATGGGGCGGGTACTTCACATCCATCTTCACCCAAGAGGATGAAGGTATCGAACTCTGGGAGAGAGACTGCGAGGTTCTTGAACAAATTGGTAAAGGGAGTGACAAGGTATTGGAGGTGTTTTGGCAGGCTTAAAAGTGGACAAATCTCCAGGTCTGGATGATTTGTGTCCCAGACTGCTGAGGGAGGCAAGGGAGGAGATTGCAGGGGCTCTGACCCAAATTTTTAATTCCTCTCTAGCCATGGGGAGGTGCCAGAGGACTGGAGAACAGCTAATGTGGTTCCGCTATTTAAGTATTGTAGAGATAAGGCAGGGAACTACAGGCCAGTGAGTCTCACGTCAGTGGTAGGGAAACTATTGGAGAAAATTCTGACAAAGAGAATCTATCTCCACTTGGAGAGGCAATGTTTGATCCGGGATAGTCAAAATGGCTTTGTCAGAAGGACGTCATGTCTAACAAATTTGATTGAATTTTTGAGGAGGTGACCAGGTGTGTAGATGAGGGTAGTGCAGTTGATGTAGTTTATATGGATTTCAGCAAAGCCTTTGACAATGTCCCACATGGGAGACTTATAAAGAAGGCAAATGCACATGGGATACAGAGTAATTTGATAAGGTGGATTCAAAATTGGCTGAGTTGTAGGAGACAGAGGGTGATGACAGAAGGATGCTTTAGTGACTGGAAACCAGTCTCCAGTGGCGTACCACAGGGATCTGTGCTGGGTCCCCTATTATTCATCATTTATATAAACGACATAGGTGACTATGTGGGGGGTAGGATTAGTAAGTTTGCGGATGACACAAAGATTGGCCGGGTGGTTAACAATGAGATTGAGTGTCTCGGGCTACAGGAAGATATAGACGGGATGGTCAAATGGACAGATAAGTGGCAGATGGAATTTAACCCTGAAAAGTAAGGTGATTCACTTTGGAAGGAATAATTTGACAAGGAAATATTCAATGAACAGCATGACACTAAAGTTCTGAGGAACAAAGGGACCTTGGCTGTGTGTGTCCATAGAACTCTGAAAGCAGAGGGGCATGTTAGTGGGGTGGTGAAAAAGGCATATGGGACACTTGCCTTTATCAATCGAGGCATAGATTACAAAAGTAGGGAGGTCATGTTGGAGTCGTATAGAACCTTGGTGAGGCCACAGCTGGAGTACTGTGTGCAGTTCTGGTCGCCACATTATAGGAAGGATGTGATTGCACTGGAGGGGGTGCAAAGGATATTCACCAGGATGTTGCCTGGGATGAAACATTTAAATTATGAAGAGAGGTTGGATAGACTTGGGTTGTTTTTGTTGGAGCAGAGAAGACTGAGGGGCGACCTGATTGTGGTGTACAAGATTATGAGGGGCATGGACAGGGTGGATAGGGAGCAGCTGTTCCCTTTAGTTGAAGGGTCAGTCACAAGGGGACATAAGTTCAAGGTGAGGGGCAGGAGGTTTAGGGGGGGATGTGAGGAAAAATGTTTTTTACCCAGAGGGTGTTGACGGTCTGGAATGCATTGCCTGGGAGGGTGGTGGAGGCGGGTTGCCTCACATCCTTTGAAAAGTACCTGGATGAGCATTTGGCATGTCATAACATTCAAGGCAATGGGCTAAGTGCTGGTAAATGGGATTAGGTAGGTAGGCCAGGTGTTTCTCATGTGTTGGTGCAGACTCGATGGGCCAAAGGGCCTCTTCTGCACTGAGGTTCTGTGATTTCTTGATACTGCAAATGCTATGGGCCCTGACAACATTCCGGCAATAGTTCTGAAGACTTATGTTCCAGAGCTAGATGTGCCCTGAGCCAAGCTGTTCCAACAACAGGCATCCACCCAGCAATGTGGAAAATTGTCCAGGTATGTCCTGTTTGCAAAAAGGAAGACAAATTCAACCAGGCCAATTATCCCATCAGTCCACTCTCGATCGCAAGCAGAGTGATGTAAAGTATCATCAACACTGTGAAGCAGTACTTAGCGATAACCTCCTCAATGACACTTAGTTTGGGTTCCATGAGGAGCACTCTGCTCCTGACCTCATTACAGTCTTGGTTCAAACATGGACAAAAGAGCTGAGCTCGGTGTGGTGAGAGTGACTGCCCTTGACATCAAGGCAGTATTTGACAGATAATGACCACCTCCAACAAGAATGAATCTAATCATCTCCCCCTGACATTCGATGACATTACCATCGCTGAACCCCCCCACTATCAACACCTGGGCGTTACCATTGAACTGAACTGCATGAGCCATATAAGCACTGTGGCTACCAGAGCAGGTCAGAGACTGGGAATTCTGCAGCAAGTAATTCACCACCTGACTCCCCAAAGCCTGTTCACCATCTACAAAGCACAAGTCAGGAGTGTGATGGAATACTTTCCACTTGCCTGGACGAGTGCAGCTCCAACAACACCAGCACCCATGACAAAGCAACCTGCTTGATGGGCACCCCAACCACCACCTTCAACATCCACTCCCTCCACCATCGATGCACAGTGGCAACAGTCATCTACAAGATGCACTGCAGCAACTCTCCAAGGCTCCTTCGCCAGCACATTCCAAATCCATGACTTCTACCACCTAGAAGAAGGGCAGCAGATGCATGGAAACACCACCACTCCCAAGGCACACACCATCATGACTTGGAACTATATCGCTGTTCTTTCATTGTTGCTGAGTCAAAATCCCCAAATTCTCTTCCTAAACAGCACTTTGGGTATACCTATACCGCATGTACTGCCGCAGTTGAAAGTTGAAGAAGGTGGCTCATCATCACCTTTTCAAGGTCAATTGAGGATAGACGTTAAATGCTGGCCTAGACAGCGACGCCCACATCACATCCCTTGAATGAATAAAAGACGCATAATGTAGCGTATCCCCAATGTGAAGGTGGAACTTTGTCTCCACAAGTACTGTGCCGTGATCACTCCTACCAATGCTATCATGGCCAACTACATCTGTCACGGGGAGATTTGCGAGGACAAGGTCTGGTAGGTTCTTCCCTCTTCTTGGTTCCCTCATCACCTTCCACAGCCCCAGTTTAGCAGCTATGCCCTTTAGGCCTCAGTCAGTAATGGTGCTACCTTTATTTATTTTGCTCTTAAGGAAATAGTAACCTTTTGGCACATTTATATTTGAATATAATTGTTATCTGGGAATTAAATTTGATTTCTTGCTTAAAAGAAACATTAAATGGTGTGTTTAACAAAACCATTTGGAAAATTGATCTGATGCTATTTTGTTGTAGTGTACTCGGAAGTTCAGAAAGAAATCCATCAAATGCATCTTTGGATGTTCTTCCAGTAAGAGGACCGCAAGGTTCTCCACTATCTTTGAATGCTTCTAATCAAATGCTGAACCAGACAACCAAACCAAAATCATCATGGACTGTGCGGCCTGAATATTTAATTCTTACTGTGCCATCAGTTGGTGAGTAATGTTGCAATGCAATTCTGTTGATGTAGTGAATGAGAGGAACCAGACATACTGGAACATTTTTTTTCCTCTAGAGAAATAAACGATGGAAAGGCAACACAAAACAACTTTGGTTTATCCCATCACCTGGAGGTAATGGGTCACTTGTGTGCAGTATAAGCTGACACAATACTGAGCATTGAGGTAGTAGTATCCTTTCCTCTGCATTTGCATAGCCACACTAGGTATAGTATGGGACTTCGAGGAATCATGGTACTTGGTAAAATATTTGCACTGGCTGTCCATGGGAGATAATGTATTTGTGGACTGTGGCAACCTTAAACACAGATGTGGTTTGTAGGTTCACTTACAGCACATAGCAAACCTGCAAGTTGGCTTCTTTTGGAAAGTGAAGCCGCGATAGACACTGATTCTCAGACCAATGTACGTATGCTAATGAGTGTGCTGATAGTGAAGGAATTTGATATGTGTGGTCTCTTTATAATGCTCTAATTTGTTTCCAAATTTGTAGATGGATCAGCGCAGACTGGGCGTGTACAGATTATAAACCACTCCCCAAGGTCTTTGTCTTTTGAGCTGTCTTGGCCAGCACACTCCTTAACAGTGACACCCCAACATGGAGTAGTTGATCCAGAGTAGGTATAAACTCAGATATTTACTGTTTGAATGATTCCTGAAGTGAGGGATATTTACGTTATTAATGATTGTAATTCATACCTGGTAACATAAACTGTCCATTTTAACTTCTCTAGCTTGAATTTTTACTCCTGTCAAAATGAATATGTTGAGGTCTTTTAGATAGTGGCTGTATTTTGCAGTCAGCGCTGCGGTTTAAGTCCAGCTATCCCTGTTTGGCATTCCTAATGTGTTCCTTAAAAGAACTGCATGCTAAATGGAAATCACTTTTCCATAAGAAAACCATGTAAAAAGGGTGTGTTACATTGCTGGCAGGTTGCCAACTCTTATTGACTCAACCTGCCCCTCTCCCAAGTCTGCCCTCTGTCACTCAAGAGAGGCAGTAAGTGAATGGGTTGGGGGATGGCGGTGGCAAAGCAGCAGTTTATTTTTAAAAGACCAAGCATGTGCAGAGACAGTGCTATTCAGGGACTGCCCCGAATCTACAAACTGCTCATATGAAAACACTGTTTAAAAGGTGCTTTAAACAGGGATACCTGAAGCACAATCTCATTCCCTTCCCTTGACGAGGAGCTTGAATTGCAACTCCTGAATTTTTGCGTTTTTAAGATACTGAGCAATTTGCTCCATAATGATTTGAGTATTGATACCGTATCGCAAAATCCAAGCTAGTGTTTAGTTGCTGTTTGTTTTCCAAAATGTTTGTTCTTAATATTCAACCTACACATAGAACAGGAGGATAAGTTTTTTTTGATGCCATTTTTTTGATGCCATTTAGATTGTATCATCGAATAGTACACCGAAGGAGAGCATTTGGCCCATTTGAGTTTTTACTGGCTGTTTGGAAAAGTAAACCAGCTATTCCCATTCTTTCCCTAGATCCCTGCGTTTTTTTTCTCCAAATATTTGTTTTCCTTTTGAAAGCTACTATTGAATTTGTTTTCACCTAATCACGCAGTGCATTCCAACTCCTAACTACTCATTGCGTAAATAGTAGGTTATCTTCCCTCTACCCACTGTTCAATACAATTAGTCTCTTAATCACACTTGTTTTTACTGTCATTAGCAGCTTCTATCTATCCTTCTTGGCATAAGAAAGGTTCAATTAGTCCATCTTTGGTTCCTGAATGTGTAGATATTAAAATGCTTTCTTTTCTGGCGAATGTTTTTTGCATAGCTGTTTTTTTTTGGGGGCGGGGGGCAGTTTTGATGCAAGTGATCGTGCAATGTACCTATTTTTGTCTTTTACCACATCTTAAATTTATTCAATTTAATGGATCTTGCCCAGTGTCTACCTCTATTACATTTGCATGCAATATATAACATGGTGTGATTTCCAGATTTCTGCAGCCATTTTAAGCTGAAAAACATAGCAGTAGACCCCACAGATCAGAAAGGCATTAAAGTACCTCTGCAGTTTCGAGTTACCAAAAAAAGCCCTGTTTTTGATCGGGATAATTAAGGTTAAGTAGTCTGTGCCAAATGCAGCAAGACCTGGACAATACCCAGGCTTGGACTGACAAATGGCAAGTAACATTCACGCCACACAAGTTTCAGGCAATTACCATCTCCAACAAGAGACTCGAACCATCGCCCCTTGATGTTCAATGACATCACCATCACTGAATCCCCCACAATCAACATCTGGAGGTTACCATTGACCAGAAACTGAACTGGACTAGCCATATAAATACTGTGGCTGCAGGAGCAGAACAGAGGCTAGGAATAATACGATGGGTAATGCACCCCCTGACTCTCCAAAGCCTGTCCACCATCTACAAAGGCACAAGTCAGGAGTGTGATGGAATACTCCCCACTTGCCTGGATGAGTGCAGCTCTCACAACTCTCAAGAAGCTTGACACTGCCCAGAACACAGCAGCCCACTGGATTGGTACCATGTCTACAAACATTCACTCCACCACAGATGCACAGTAGCAGCTGTATGTACCATCTACAAGATGCACTGCAGGAATTCACCATGGTTCCTTTGGCAGTACCCTCCAAACCCTCGACCACTGCCTTGTCCTAGAAGGACAAAGGCAGCAGATAGATGGGAACATCACCACCTAGAAGTTCCCCTCCAAGTCACTCATCATCTTGACTTTGAAATATATTGCCGTACCTTCACTGTCACTGGGTCAAAATCCTGGAACTCTGTTCCTAACAGCACTGTTGGTGTACCTACACCACATGGACTGCAGCGGTTCAAGAAGGCAGCTCACCACCTTCTCAAGGACAGCTAGGGATGGGCAATAAATGCTGGCCCAGCCAGTGAAGCCCACATCCCACGAATGAATGAAAAAAATGCCAATTTTTATTAGGGCACAAAACGATTCCTCTCTGAGATGCCTTGACTGCAATTGCTCAGAGAGTGGGCACCCCTTATAAAATCCTGCTTGTTTTCTAATCCATTGGTTTCGGTGATTGATATTTCATCACTGATGTATGCCATAAGGAAGTGCTTTTGTTTTGTATGTGTGATTCCCAATTAAAGCACAAGATAAGTAAATGTAATTTTGGCATTTAATTTCACATGAAACATTATGCTGCAGATTAGTTTGTGCTCAACCCAAAGATTGATTCCCAAAAATTAGTTCCCTGTTCGATTAGCCAGTATAAACAAACCAGTCACATGCGAAGGCTGGATGACTAAGAACCACTCCAATAAAAAGGGGAAATTGCCATAGGGAGCAGTTTCTGAATTGGGGACGGGACATGGGCAGATCTTTTCATTTACAAGGAAAATTTCTTAAGTGCTGTTGTGGGTCACTTCAACTTTGTAGTCTATAATTCTCTTTAAAACTGCCTTTTGGATGCATGTTGGAGAAAAGCAAGGCTACCAATGACTCCTACATATTTAGCCAAACTCCAAATGAATAATGTAGACTGTTTGGGAAATTATTAATTTGTATGCGAGGAATGAAGTACATTGAAAATTTGAAGACTGAGGAATGTCATGTCCATGGTGCATAATTAAACGTTTATTTGATTTGATATTCAATTAATTAGATATCAATATGAATGCAAAATTTGTACGGTTCTTATTTTGTTATGGTGGAAAATAAGCTTTGCTTTTTGTTCAGGAGCCACTTACTAATTCTTGTGAGCCCAAATCCTTCTCTCGTTGCTAAACCTTCTGCTGTACCATGGAGTGGACAGATCTATGTGCACTGTGACAACATACAGCAGGTAGGAAATGTATAATTTAATTGGAGTTAATTAACTCCAAAATAAAAATCAATCATTCTGTAGACTGGTGTATGCACAGGTTAAGATTAATTCCCGATTTGGTTAGCCAGTATAAACACAATGAGAACCACTCAAACGCAATGGTGAAATTTCCATTGGTAATCTATTTGTGTAATTTTAAAAATGTTCTTTCTGCTCCTACATTGCCTTATCAAGGCCAGTAAAACTGGATATAAGGATTATCTCTACCCTTTTTAAAATAAATTTTGGGTGAGCCCAGGTAAGGTGTTCCTTGCTAGTTTATGTAACCAGGAGAACTTTATTTGATTATTTTAACAAAACAGTTAAACATTGCTGTAGTTCTAATCTCCACTCCAAATTCTCTCTGCAATGTATATTCTGCCCCCTCCAGTCTAACCCATTGTTTGAAACTGAACCAGACTTGACAGAAAGCTCTAGGTTCTATTTAACCACCAGCTTAAATTTCTGGCCCCACACATTCTCATCTGATCACCTATTTCTGGCCCTATCTTCCACCTGCCTCATTCAGAAACCTCCTCCCAACCCCCCACCCCAATCCAGATTTTTCTTACCTCCAGACTCAGTCCTTTCAATGCTCACCCAATGTTGTCCTAAGTAAGATGTGGTGAAGTAAATCATTACATTACATTGTATAGAAAGTGCACTTGTGCTTCAGAAGACTAATTCTCCATTCTCAACTTTGTGAACATAAGCTTATCAAAAACTGCTGCCCTTAGACTATCCTGCACCAGGTACCTCTCAGGGAGATGATGACACAGTGGTATTGTCACTGGACCAGTAATCCAGAGACCCAGGGTAATGTTCTGAGGACCCAGGTTTGAGTCCCACCACACCAGATGGTGGAATTTGAATTCAGTAAAAATCTGGAATGGAAACCGCTGTTGATTCGTTGTAAAAACCCATTTGGGTTTCTGAAAATGTCCTTTTAGGAAAGGAAATCTGCCACCCTCACTTGGTTTGGCCTACATGTGACTCCAGGCCCACAGCAATGCCCTCTGAACAAAGGCAGTTAGGGATGGGCAATAATGCTGACCTAGACAGTGACGCCCACATCCCATGAATGAATTTTTTTAAAAGTTGAAAAATTCCATGCTGTGGAATTTCCTCCCTTGCTCGCACTGCCCTTTTAAACCCACTTTTTGGGCCAAGCTTTTGGTCATCCCTCCTAATATCTTCCCTTGTGCCTTGGGACATTTTCCTTTTATGAAGTGTGTTATATAAATACAAATTGTTTTTGAGATCTTTATACTGAACAAAAGCATTAAAGGTGGAGGTGAGAGTGTGATTGGACAGATCTCACAGCAGGTTTACTGTGGCAAAAAGGGACAAACGGTAAATAATTTGAGAGTTTGAATTTGCCATTGCAAGTGACCTGACGGGGATTTTTTCCAGGGACAGCACATAAGGAATGGAAGGGGGGTGTAAGTGGTGAGGGATAAATGAAAGTTATCACAAGTAACCTTGTTTGTGATTGAAACATTATAAAGAGGGCAGTTATGCAAGATGACAATGTTAATGGGGTGGCCATGAATATTGGTAGAGGAGTTTATATGGGGAGTGTCTGTAAGGGAGGACAGGCAGAGTTGAAATGGATGTTGAAATTAAGGATAAGAACTGGCAGCAGTTGAGGGAGGAAAGCATCATTATTTTCATTCCTATCAAATTCAGGAGTGCAATGGAATACTCCCCACTTGCCTGGACGAGTGCAGCTCCCATAACACTTTAGAAGCTTGACACTGTCCAGGACAAAGTGGCCCACTTGATTGGCATCCACAAACATTCACACCCTCCTCCACCGATGCACAGTAGCAGCACTGTGTACCATCAACAAAATGCACTGCAGGAATTCACCAAGGCTCTTTAGACAGCACCTTCCAAACCCACGACCACTACCATCCAGAAGGACTAGGGCAGTAAATAGATGGGAGCACCACCTGGAAGTTCCCTTCCAAGTCACTCACCATCCTGACTTGGAAACATATCACTGTTCCTTCACTGTTGCTGGGTCAAAATCCTGGAACTCATTTCCTAACAGCACTGTGGGTGTACCTACACCACATGGACTGCAGCAGTTCAAGAAGGCAGCTCACCACCACCTTCTCAAGGGCAAGTAGGGATGGGCAATAAATGCTGGCCCAGCCTGCGAAGCCCATATGTCATGCAGGTTAATGGAATAGACAAAAATACACTTAATGTCGAGCATCATAAAGTAATATATTTTGGGAGGAGAGCTGAGCTGTGAAAGAATAGTGATATTAATATTTCTAAAGTGATTGAACAGAGAAATATGTGGACTCTTGCACAATTTGAATTTAAAAGCAAGGAAGTAAAGTTGAGTTTATTCAACATAATGATGAGGAGTATTTGGAATATTGAGGTTCTGAATGCCCCATCATTAGATGAGAAGTTATAGCTACAAAGTAAGTCACAGCCTATTGGGGCACTTTTCCCAGAATTAAGTGGTTAGTTTTCAACATTATGAAAGATCTTTAAAGAGTCGCTATGATAGGTTAACTCCACTGTCATGGAGCCAATGACTCAATGAACACCAGAAGGGAAAAGGAGGAAATAGCAGAAGCTTCTTCTCATAGAAAGTTATTTGAATGTAGTGAAGTTGTATGGGACAGGAACTAAAGCTTATTTCAAAAATTAGACAACATTTGAAAAGGGAAAATATTGAAAGAGCAATGACAAAGGAGTTGCGGTTTGATGGCTCCAGTTAAAGAGCTAACACTTGACCACAAGGGAATAAATAGCATTCTGCTATATTATCAGCACCAGATTGCTTATTGTGCAGTAAATGCACATTTTGTTTACATGAATGTCAGTTTATCTGGCTATTTTAAAATTTTAAAGCTGCTAACTGAGCAAGATCACTTCAAGATGATCACCATCACCAGCAATACTAAACTCAATTATTCTACACCAAATTAATTCAGATACCTAGATCTTTTATGTCAGTGTTATCTGCTATACAGTAACCATTGCATAACATAATAACGATGTTTTTATTTCCTGTTCAGTTAATTAAAGTACAAATTCGAGAAGATGTTATAATGGACACTTCTGCAGCTGTATTAAGCCCAACTGCAGTGCTAGATACAGAACCTTGGACACCTAATCTTCATCTGGCAAAGCCTCTGTTGAAGTCCCCTCCTACAAAACTAAAGATAAAGAACAGAACTGTACATTTTCCCTCAACATCAGCCGGGTCTAGTTCAGGTAAAAATCGAGAACTTTATTAGCTGTGCGTGGGCTATATAGTGTTTCCTTGATTCATGTGTTGTTCCAAGATAAACTGAAGACTGCACACCATAGGTCTTCTAGTATAGAATCATAGTCTTAGTCATTAGTCATAGAGCACAGAAGGAGGCAATTTGGCCATTGAGTTTGGAGCAATCCAGTCACCTCCATTCCCCTGCCTTATCCCCATAGCCCTGCAAGGTTATTTCCTTTTGAAATTATTGATCATTTCTGCTTTCACTGCCCTCATAGACATCAGTCATTGCCACCTGTTGCATTTAAACAAAAAACACACACACAAATTCCATCACATTTCACCTTGTATCTCTTGCCCAAAACCTTAAACCTGAATCCTTGTACCATCAGCCAATGGGAACAGTTTTTCCTTGTCTGCCTTATCCAAACCTGTCAAAATCTTGAACACCTCTACCAAATATTATTTTCTTCTAGGAGAACAATTCTAGCTTCTCCAACCTAACCTTGTAGCTAAAATCCCTCATCCCTGGAACCATTCTGGCAAATCTCCTTTGCACCCCCTCAAAGACCCTCATGCCCTTCCAATAATGTGGTGACCAGAACTGAATAATATTCTAGTTGTGGCTGAACCAGAGCTTTATATAAAGGTTCAGCATAACTTCCCTGCTTTTGTACTCCATGCTTCATATTTACTAAGCCCAAAATCGCACATACTTTCGTAACTGCTTTGTCCTGCCATGTCCAAAAATCGATGCGCACACACCTTAAGGTCATTCTCTTCCTGCACAGTCTTGAGAACTGTGCCATTAAGTCTATATTGCTTCTCCCCATTCCTTCTGCAAAATGCATCACCACACACACTAGCACACTATTTCATCACCTTACCTTTCAGAATTAACCTTGACAGTCAACCATTTTGTTACATTGATTCTAAATATTCACTTAGAAATATCCACATAGAAATGGATAAATTGTATTCTTGCTTATACCCATTAGAGATATGAAATATATACTGCAGGTGTGAATGACATTTAAAACCTCCATTGCACTAAATCACCCTGATGGCACTAAGCTATGTTTACTTTTCCAATAAAAGTTGTTAACTGTAACAATTTTCTACTATCTGTAATATAACCAATACTTGGATACTTGAATCTTTTGATTACTGTCTGCTCCACTGCTGCACTTATGCTTGGCACTTGTAATTTGGGTACTCTGTAAGCAATACTTTGTTTTTAAATTTAAACCTATTTCTAGTACACAGGAGCTCCATTGTAAACAATTGATGTGGAATGTCTATTACTTGATGCAATGATACCAGCAGTGTAATAAACAAAATTGCTGCTATAATCTGCCAGTATTGGTTATATTATAGATGGTAGAAAAGTGTTACAGTTAACAACTTTTATAGGAAAAGTGAACTATAGCTTAGTGGCATCAAGGGCAATTTAGTGCAATGGAGGAATTGCTTCTTACTGTGGTGCAGTGCAGAGCCTTATTGGAAGAAAGCTGTGTCTAATTAGCCAGTTTGTTTTCCCTCAAATGAGCGTATGATGAGGGTTTTTCATTAAATACGATTTACTGTTCCCACTGAATGGGGGCAGCATCCTATTGGAGAAGTTGGGGGGGGGGGAAATAACTTGCATGAATATTGTGCCATTCACTCAGGACAAGTCAAAGCTCCTTTGAATAAGTTAGTACTTTTGAAGTGTTGCTGCTTTTGTCACGTGGGAAGCTCTATGACCATTTGTGTAGAACAAAATGAGTCCAGATCATCTTTTTAGGCATTGGTCAAAAGATAGATGTTGGCCAGGACACGGGAGACTCCCCTATTAGCATTTGAATAGTGCCATTGGATGCTTTACATCTAGCTGAGAGGACAGGTTGGGTCTCCGTTTAACGTTTCATTCAAAAATAACGGCTCTCCAAAATCGCAGCACTCCTTCAATACTGAACTGTGATAGCAACCTAAATTATGGGCTGCAGCCTGGAATGGGGTTTGAACCCACAACCATCTTATCAAGAGGCAAGAGCACTCTGACTGAGCCAAGGCTGACACAGCACAAAGTGTTAAACTTCGTTTTAAAATTACTAACAATACTTTTGTTAATCTTGGCACAGAATCATTATTGGAAATTGAAAACGATGGGGAAGAAACTGTGAAATGGTTTCTATCGTCATTTGCACCTCCATATGTAAAGGTGAGCTGGTGCAATAATGGTTTTTCAGATAAAGAAATCATGTTAAGTAGGTTTTGCTTATTTCCCGGGTCTTAGAATTTGTATATGTTAAATCAAAATTTTCATCTCTGACCTTAAATAGTTTAAGCTAACATTGCCTTCATTATGATTGCTAAAAGCTTAGTGATTTTAAAGGAGAATTTTTATCCATTTCCATTTAAACATCACTGTATACTTTAAGTTGCTTGCTCAGTTTTGTGTCCGCAAGTATAAAATTAGTTTTTCAGGTACAGGTGCAGCTGTTGAGTAGTAATAAGGATGTTACTACACCAATCAGAAATCTAGTTACACCTCATTCAACAGTTGTAACTTTTCAAGGTTTTTCCAGTAAGGCTAATAGCTTTAAGTGGCTACTTGATTGCAGGGTGGAGGAGGGCGGGGGGTTAACTTCAGCGCACCCTGTGGGGAAGTGTGACAACTTCTGGGTTCCCACATTTAACTGCACCCCTGCAGACTCCAGAGGTTGCTGCCAGTTTCACCAATTAAACTGTCCTTGGTCACAGGTATTAACTGTCCTTACCATAGCTCTCTGGAAGATAGATCTGAGATAGATGATGAGGCAAACAATGTGTGGACTTGAAATGCCAGCTAGTACTGCTCCTTGTTTATGGTCCTACCACTGCTCAACTGAGATCCGTTAACTTGGGACTAATGAAAAACCTGGCATCTTGCTCATCTGTGTGGCTTAATGTTGCATATATGATGTACTAACCCATCAATCCCCATTTAGGGGATTGCCCACATGTAGGGCTGAAATTAGTGGCCACCCTAACCATCAGCCAGATGGCCACAGCAAGGTTGCCGCTGGCTACTTCCAGGAGCAGCAATGGGATTAAATCCCAAACAGGCACTTGCTGCCTGCTATTTAGGTTCCTGTGCCTTTTGAAGATCCAGGATCCTGCCTCCCAGAGCCATTGGTCAGTCGGAGGCCTGCAGTCCTTCAGTGCCAGCAGCGCCACCAGAGAGCAGTGGCCACTGAGACTACAGGAGGCTTGGAACAAGGAGCAGCACTGGAGTCCCCGGAGCAGATAAGCAGGGTGGCATCACAGGCTAGTCAGGCAGACCCTGATGAGGAAGAGCAGGAAGGGTTTTTCCCTAGGGAGCGGTCCTTGCCACAATACCCTGCAGGCAAGCCTACCATGATAGACCTAAGGGAGGAAGCCATTTATGGACTTCAATTTGGGAAGGCTGTCCTAGTCCTTTCCTGCCCTGACTTAATTGAGAAGGAAGTCAGGAAGGTGACACTCTCCACTCTGTGCCTTCCAGCCGGTTCCCGGGAAGATGTTAAATTCAGGCCATGCAGTACAGCACCTGGGAATGGCACTGACAACCACAGCTTTATCCCCACTCAGAGCTACTGCTACACTTTTGTCTGTTCTATTTATATCAATATTCTACCTTTTCAAATATAGTTAAGCTCAAGGGGATCGAGAAGAATACACTCTTTTTAATGGTAGGATGTGTGGCTGTTATTTCCCCATAATGTGGTGCATGTGTTGGTGTAATTGTATTTTGTTGTCTTGATGTATTGCATTGTTATTGATCAATGGTTAGAAATTGTGCCCTGTTCATAGATAAATGAGTTAAATTTAAATGCTTTCATTATATCTAACAGTGGGTGGATGAGAGTGGAGACATTTACAGAGCAACCTATACAGTCTTCAGATGCGCCAGAGTGTCTGGAACACTGCAGGCACACAGTAATGAGAAGGTAATGATCCATTTTCATAGAACTATTTTTCAAGAATACTTGCATTTGGTCATGTGCTGTATTGGAGTGAGTAAAACATCAAATGTTTTTCCCCCAAGAAATCTTCTTTTACCCCTACCCTGTATATTTTGGGAAGAAAAAATATAATCCACTCCACAAGAGAGCTGTCAGTATAGGAGCATGAGTGGCAGCCATCAGCCACTTTCTACATTCTGACAATATACCATAGCCTGTTGGCATGTCAGTAATTGTTCCAAAGTCTGAGTAGGCTTAGTATAAATTTTTTTGAAAAAAATTATGCTTGCGTTACGATTAGTTTCTATATAGCTTGTAAAATACAGAAACCCTTAACGTTTTCAGATCAGCCTATCTTTTTGTATAGGGGATGGACTACTTTCATTGAATGCAGAGCCCTATTGGATTTGTTTATAAATTAAGTTGATGCAGAATGAATTTTGTAGTGCCTGAAACTCAAACATGCAGAAATATTCATTAGTGTTCACCACCATGACATACTCAAATGAATCAACTTCTGATCTTTTGAAGTTGCCGATTATCTTTATGCCTCGCGATAAGGGTGACTATTCTCAGTTCTGGGATTTGGAGTGTCGCCTGGCTGTCGAGCCACATATGAAGCACAAGATTCAGTTTCAACTTCATGGAGCGGTAAGTGCTAACTATAGTTTTAGCTTCATCTTAAACGGTCTTCATTTACCTTGATAAAAACTGAAGCACTTTTTTGAACTGACATTTACGTTTCTACTTTTTGAATGGAAGAGCATGATGAGTATGGGTTAGATGAGTGAAACTTGCAGCTTAACAAAAGACAAGTGTGCATTCTGTGGAAAAGTGCAGAATGCAAATATCCTACCTGCTAAAGTTCTGTGACATAGAAAACAAAAGAACCTAGGAGTGCAGATACATAGATCTTTAAAAGCAGGACTGCAGATTAAAAATCCAGAAAAGAAATGGATTTCCAGGTTTTATACATTAGTCACTGAATATAAAAGCAAATTTTGTTAGGAAATAGTTGAGGTGCCATGGCAAAATTTTTCTTTATTCGTTGGATGTGGGCATCACTGGCTATGCCAGCTATTATTGCCCATCCCTAATTGCCCCTTGTTCAGAGGTCAACAACATTGCTGTGGGCCTGGAGTCACATGTAGGCCAGACCAAGCAAGGACAGTAGATTTCCTTCCCTAAAGGGCATTAGTGATTTTTATTGAATTCAAATTCCACCATCTGCCATGGCGGGATTTGAACACGGGTCCTCAGCGCATTATCCTGGGCCTCTGGATTACTTGTCCAGCGACAATATCACTATGCCATCGCCTCCCCTTAAAATACGTTTTCAATAGATCCCCAAAGCCTGTCCACCATCTACAAGGCACAAGTCAGGAGTGTGATGGAAAACTCCCCACTTGTCTGGATGAGTGCAGCTCCTATAAAACTCAAGAAGCTAGACACCATCCAGGACAAAGCAGCCCACTTGATTGACACCACATCCACAAACATTCACTCTCCACCTCCAGCACACAGCAGCAGCAGTGTGTACCATCGACAAGATGCACTGCAGGAATTCACCAAGGCTCCTTCGACAGCATCTTCCAAACCCACAACCATCTAGAAGGACAAGGGCAGCCAATAGATGGGAACACCACCATCTGGAAGTTCCCCTCCAAGCCACTCGCCATCCTGACTCGGAAGCATATCACCATTCCTTCACTGTGGCTGGGTCAAAATCCTGGAACTCCCTTCCTAACCTCACTGTGGGTGTACCTACACCACATGGACTGCAGCAATTCAGAAGGCAGCTCATCATCCCATTCTCAAGGGCAACTAGGGATGGGCAATAAATGCTGGCCCAGCCAGTGAGGCCCACATCCTGTGAATGAATTTTTTTAAATTCTCAAAACTCATGGGATGTCAGCCACTTGCCCTCTTGAATATCAAGGTTGTATTCTTCAAGTTGGCAAATCAGCATACTGTTAGGGCAGACAGCATCTACTGGAGTGTTGTCCTAACTAGATTTAATAGTGTATGATTGCAAATACTTGATTTTTGGCTACTTGTAAGTGTTTCAATTTCCCACTGCTTCCACTACTGGCTATCATTTGTATAGTCTTCAGCCTGGAGTAACAAGCAGTCTACGGTATGAGCTTCTTGCTAGTTGTGTGTGAGTCATCAGCCTATGAGGTGCCCTGGATAGTGCAGAGATGGCAGAATGCCTGTTGAATTTTTGTAAAAACTGATGCAAAATGGAAATGATGGATTAAACACCAAAGATTATGGGCCCAAGCAACATCCTGGCTGTAGTGCTAAAGACTTGTGCTCTAGAACTAGCCACGCTTCTAGCTAAGCTGTTCCAGTATGCTGGTATCTCCCTGACAAAAGTGGAAAATTGCCCAGGTATGTCTTATCCCCAAAAAGCAGGACAGAGTCCAGCCAACAACTGTCTCATCAGTCCACTTTCAGTTATCAAAGGAAGGGGTCATCAATGGGATCAAGTGACACTTAAGTCACCAATAATCTGCACATGGTTGCTCAATTTGGGTTCCACCAGCATTACTTGACTCCAGACCTCATTACAGCCTTGATCCAAATATGGATGAAAGAGCTGAATTCCAGAGGACAGGAGAGAATGAATGCTCTTGAATTAAAGGCAGCATTTGACCGAGTATGGGTATAAGGAGCCCAGTGAAATTGAAGTCAGTGAGAACTGCGCTAAAACTCTGCTGGCTGGAATCATGCCTTTTGGAGGCAATATCCTCGGCCCAACCATGAATGCTTAATCAATAACATTCCCTCGATCATAAGGTCAGAAGTGGGGATGTCTATTGATTACATGCACAGAAGTTGTCCATGCCTGCATGTAGCAAGGCCAAGGGCAAGTAATATTTGTGCCCCACAAAAGCCAGGCAATGACCATCTCCAGCAAGAGTGACATTCAGTGGTTCATTGGCATTGCCACAGCAGATCAGAAATTGAACTGAACCAGTGTACAAATCCTGTGGCTAAGAAGCTGGGAATTCTGCAGCAACTGACTCCCCAGAGCCTTTTCGTCATCTACAGGGCATAAGTCAGAAGTGTGATTGAATACTTTCCATTTTCCTGAATGATGCAGCTCCAACAATGCTCAATGCCATTCAGGACAAGACAACCTGCTTGATTGACACCCTTTCTGCCACCTTAACCTTTCACTCCCACCAGCACCAGCGTACTGTGGCCATAGTGTGCACCATCTGCAAGATGCCCTCCAGTGTTGCTTAGACAGCACCTTCCAAACCTGTGGCCTCTGCCAGCTAGAAGGCAAAGGGCAGCAGACTCATGGGAATGCCACCACCAAACTACACACCATCCTGACTTGGAAATGTGTTGCTGATCCTTCATTGTTATTGGGTAAAAATCTTGGAACTTTGCACCCAACAGCATTGCACTGTGGTATATCTACACCATATGGGACAGGAGCAATTCAAGAAGGTGATCACTTTCTTTTCAAAAGCCATGAAGGGTGGGTAATAAATGTTGGCATTCCTGACAGCACCCACCTCCCTGTGAGTGAAAACTGATATAAAATGGGGTAGCTGATAAAACTGCATGGATAAAGGAATCTAATATTGTGCTTTCATATAGGAAATCAATATTTATATGATTATTGGCATTTTTTGTTTGTTTCATTGCTGACAACACAATCATCTCTCTTCAGGGGACAAAAGCTAAAGGGAGCTCCAAGGAAACTGATTCAGCCACTGAACTGGTGAAAACTGAAATAGCAATGAAAAGGAGGAAATCCATATCGGAAAGATTAACCAGAACGGGGTCAGTAGAAAATGTTTGCAGTAAACTGTTAACATATAAGAATAGGAGCAGGAGTAGACCATACGGCCACTTGAGCCTGCTCCGCCATTCAATGCAATCGGGGCTGATCATCAACCTCAACTCCACTTTCTTGCCTGCTCCCCATATCCCTTGATTCCATGAGAAACCAAAACTCTTGTCTATCTCAGCTTTAAATGTATTCAACGATGGATTATCCACAACCTTGATGAAGGGGAAAAAAGAACCATGAATTTGCTATGTTTGCCCAGATGCATATCTATCTATATTCCTACTAATCCAAGTGATCTTTGAGCCAATCAAATTGATAACTAAAATTTAAGTTTTGTTCTTTTCAGACAAGAACAGCCAGCTTACAAGGGTGTATTTGCACCTGAGGATTTATACTCCTTCCCGGCAACACTTGTTGGGGAATCAAGCACATTAAAGGTTAATTTACGTAATAGTTCATCTGTTGCGCACATGGTGAGTTCTTTTCCTGTACAGTAAGTTTAAACATACTATAATGTGCAGCTTTCTAAATATCATCAGACTAAAATGAACCAAAACCTACACTTTCCACAAGACAGGAATGTGATATACAAAAGCAAAAAACATTTGCTCTGATGAGTAACCACTTCAAAAGTAATTGATTATCAAGTGCTTTTGAGATACCTTGAGGACATGAAGCATTGTATAAACTATTTTTCTTTGTGTTTCTCTCTTTTTTGATATTGCTATATCAATATACTGAGGCATTTCTCCAAGGTTTAAGATGAGCAAACCTGGGATATACAACTGAAATAATTTGCAACCTGAATTGTTTTTGCAATATTGGAGTAACAGGGAAATAGTATCTTGCATTTGGGTTTAACCTCCAATAATCCAGAGAATCTGATACTCCTTACGAATTGATGCCTGAAGGCATTATAGGAAATATATTACTCCCCAAACTTTACAACTGCTACACTTGGTTTTCGAGGTACCTTGTATGCTGTAAGGGACCAGATGCTGCTGATATACTAGGGTCACAATATCATACTTAGCTTGTGTTTACCTCAGTTGTTTAAATAATCCTCTGATTAGACTTGACTCCAGGGAAAATCTCTTCTGCAAGTCTCTTAAAGCAACACTTTGAAACTCTCAACTGTTTAACCTTGCTTTTCATAATGCTCCTGCTCCCATTTACTCAATCACACACACATCTCCACTTTTTCCTTTTCCCCCAGTAAAACTCTTTCTTCAACCCTGGTATGGCCCCCATCTTCACTCCCTTAAGTCTTAGGGGTGCAGGCCTGAATTTTAATGACGTACAACTAGTCTAGCTGTTCATTCTGCAATGTGAAGGTATCACCAGTTTCCTTTTTTTCCACTGCTGTCTTTTCCTTAAATTCCCCCTCCCTGGCTTCCTCCACCTTTTGCCTCCAATAAGAAGTGCAAGGGACTTGTGGATTTCATTGTCTTTATCAGACATTCCTCCCTCCCAGTTCCACATTAAGCCAAGCTTCCCCACCCTAACCCAGAACACTCTCCCCCTCCAGTTTCTCTCCTTTCTCCCCATCTTGACCATGGGGTTCGCCACCTGCTCTCTGCCATATTCCCACAAAAGTGCCGACCATACAAATATCTTTCCGGGCACTCATGCTAACTGATATTGCAAACCTTTTCAAACCTGCAACTTCTACCACCCAAAAGAGCAAGGGCAGCAGGTGCATGGAATAACCACATGCAATTTCCCTCCAATCCGTATTATTTTGATTTGGAAATATACCTCCACTCACTCAGTCACTAGGTCAACATCCTGGAATTCCCTCCCTAATAGCACTGTGGGTGTACCTACACCACATGGACAGCAGCAGTTCATGAAGGCAGCTCCCCACCACCTTAAGGGCAGTGAGGGATGGCCTAGCCAGTGATGCCCACATCCCGTAAATAAACCAAAAAAACCCTTTTTTGTGTTCCTTCTCTTCTGATGGTGTCCCCATTGTTCAAATCTGTTGTCATTACCCCGTTCAAAAAAAAACAATGATCCTTCTGCCCTTGCAAACTTACCACTCCATCTCCAAACTTCCTTTCTGCTGAAACCCTTACTTTTTGCTTCTGACTCAATTATTCAATTGTTCTCTTGGTCAGAATCCCCTCTCGCACACACTCTTAACTTGATGCGCATTCAAAATTCTGTGAACTGTATCTGAACTTGCATGCAGTTATGTTCACCCATAACCCCTGTCCTCTTTGACATACACTGGCCCCATACCTCAATATGAGAATATTCTCATCCTCATGTTTTAAGTCACAGACTCACAGTGCAGAAGAGGCCCTTCGGCCCATCGAGTCTGCACTGACACGTGAGAAACACCTGACCTACTTACCTAATCCCATTTACCAGCACTTGGCCCGTAGCCTTGAATGTTATGACATGCCAAGTGCTCATCCAGGTACTTTTTAAAGGATGTGAGGCAACCCACCTCCACCACCTTCCCAGTCGATTCATGATCTCATCCTTCTCTCTTTCTAAGCAAATCCAGACCCACAATATTTGAAGACTCCATGTTCTTCCAATTCTGGCCTCTTGTGCATCCCCCATTTCCTTCATCCCAACATTGGTAGGCACGTGTTCAGCCATCTAGTTCTAAGGCAATAGAATTAACTCCCTAAACCACCACCTCTAAGACACTTCTGAAAGACCTTTCGTTACAGATGGGAGAGGGTTTAATTTAAACAGCCTCGGTTTCTCTCGCCACCCGTCTGTAAACAGAGAGATGTTTTGATTTTGATTTCCCCCTTTATATGCGGTAGTGTATTTCCAACCCCTCATTTTGGTGTAATCCAATTTCTATTAACCCTACAACAAACTCGTGATAGGGTAAGCTCAGGGGTAGTTTATTTGCATGCTCTCAAATACAAGAGGAGGGGGCGCAGATAAACCATGATCTTATAAAATGGTGGAGCAGGCTCAAGGGGTCAAATGGCCTACTCCTGCTCCTTGTTCATATGTTTGTAACGTAGCCTCCTTTTTCACTCGTACAATAAGAGGGGGGATAGAGAAAGGAAGATTTACAGGGTAAAGACCACAGTAAAAAATTATTGTTTCATACGAGTCTAGAATCACAGTCCAATGGTGTATTCTTTCACAGAGGTTGGCAGGCTGAAAACTCGAGTGTTGTTGGAACTGCACTCATCCAGGCAAGTGGAGAGTATTCCATCACAATCCTGACTTGTGCCTTGTAGATGGTGGACAGGCTTTGGGGAGTCAAGATGCGAGTTACACGCTGCAGGATTCCTAGTCTGTGACCTGCTCTTGTAGCCACAATATTTATATGGTTAGTCCGGTTCAGTTTTGGATACTGGATAACTCACTTTTCCAGTAGAAATGACTTCCACGATGAGAGAGGCACACACAGATTGTAGATGCTGGGTCAGAAGTTCCAGTAGAAAGTGTAGATGAGGCACCAGGTGTTCAAACCTGGACAAAGTCCTTTTTCTAAACTGCTGCTTGCTAGATGGAAAATGGCAGACTGGTTGGCAATACATGACATACAAAGGATGTATATTCCTCTTCTGGATTCTTGAGATTATTGATGTTTCAACCAGAAAGAATTTGAAAGGAAAGGTGCAGAGTCCTTTGCCCTGGCAGACCAGTAGTCTGTTGGCCAGACATGGCTTAGTAAATGTAGATGGCCTTTGTATAATTCCCTATAAATTTGGTCTCTGCAACCACAGTCATTAGCGTCTCTTCAGTGATAACAAGGTGCAAATTTCTCTGACACTGTTAGTTTAGCTCCTTTTTTTTCTTTTAAGTCACAGCCAGAAAGTTCTTTTTGTTCAGGGTTACAGGCAGACATAGCTTCAGCCATCTTGGTCCAGTTTTAAAAATTTTAGGAAGTAGCCATGCTGATATATTTTTCATAAAAATACAGTGTGAGGTCATAGCTCTATTATGCCTGTGACTAAGCCTTTGGTCACCTGTCTGAATGTCATTGTCTTTGGCTTGTGTCAATTTTTGTTTGATTCCATCCTGTGAGGGGCTTTTGGACATTTTACAAGGTCAATGGCACAATATCAAGGCAAGTTGTTGCTGATGTGTAAAGGTTTGTGGTTGAAATTGGGTTGAACGTGTTTGTATAGTAACTACGATAACTATGCTGCTGAGTTATTTCAACTCTGCTTTGTGCAAAGGATTGGGCATATAAAAGCAAGACACTCAAGGGATTCTCTTGTCTTAACTTGCAGAAAAGCAGCTCTAAACTCCAGTAATGCCTTTTTAATAAATTTTGCTAACTGCAAAGGTTTACTCTTTGTCATGGCAAAGGCTGCAGATGGGGCAACAACTTCTATTTATATAGACCCCCAAGCTACAGATATTAAGACAAGGTGACGAAAACCCTAATCAAAGATGTTTTGAACCAGACTAAAATTTACTTTATAAACACACAGAATAATATAGTTGTCACACACCTTGGAATACAAGCATGTTATGCAGATGTGCATTACATATACAGAAAGCATGCTTTGATTTTTGCAGCCACTACTAACTATTTCAAAGCAACGACTTCAACTGCTCTGAGAACTTTGATATCTGCATTCATTAGGCTGTTTGTGTGGAGGTTATTTGTGTGGAGTTTTAAACTTGACTGAAGAAGCACAATTTTTGTACTGTCTTGCATTTTGCCATCACTTGCAGGCACTTTTTAACTTGCTAAATGGGTTGAGCACAGCATTGTGGTGCAAAATAGTGTCACAACAGAAGTATGTTGATGCATGGGACTGCTTTGTCTTCAAATGCCTAGGCCTACCTGCTGTTGTTTAGGGACCTGTGAACTTGCAAGGGTCACTTATAAACTTTTATTCAAATTCAATTAAAACCTGAAATTGAAAGCTAGTCTCAGTAATAACCATGAAACTATAATTGATTGTCACAAACACCCATCTGGTTCACTAATGTCCTTCATGGAACGAAATATGCCATCCTTACCCGAACTGACCTACATGTGATTCCAGATCCACAGTAATTTTCTTTATTAATTCATGAGATGTGGGCATCACTGGCTAAGCCAGCAATTATTGCCCATCTCTAATTGCCCTAGAGAAGATGGTGGTGAGCTGGCTTCTTGAAACCGCTTCAGTCCACCACAGTGCTGTTAGGAAGGGTGTTCCAGGATTTTGACCCAGTAACAGTGAAGGAATGGCGATATATTTCCAAGTCAGGATGGTGAGTGGCTTGCAGGGGAACTTGGGTAGCGGTGTTCCCATCTATCTGCTGCCCTTGTCCTTCTAGATGGTAGTGGTTTTAGGTTTGGAAGGTGTTGCCTAAAGAGGCTTGGTGAGTTCTTGCAGTGCATCTTGTAGATGGTACACACTGCTGCCACTGTGCATCAGTGGTTGGGGAAGTGAATGTTTATGGATGGGGCGCCAGTCCAGCAGGCTGCTTTGTCCTCAATGAAGTCAAGCTTCTTGAGTAGTGTTGGAGCTGCATTCATCCAGGCAAGTGGGGAGTATTCCATCACACTCCTGACTTGTGCCTTGTAGATGGCGGACAGGCTTCGGGGAGTCAGGAGGTGAGTTACTCACCACAGGATTCCTAGCCTCTGACCTGCTCTTGTAGCCACGCTATTTATATGGCTAATCCAGTTCAGTTTCTGGGCAATGATAAGCCCCCCCAGGATGTTGATAGTGGGTTCAGTGATGGTAATGCCATTGAAGGTAAACAGCTGATGGTTAGATTCTCTCTTGTTGGAGATGGTCACTGCCTGAAATTTGGGTGGCGCAAATGTTACTTGCCACCTCTCAGCCCAAGCCTGGATATTGTCTAAGTCTTGCTGCATTTGGACGTGGACTGCTTCAGTATCTGAGGAGTTGCGAAAGGTGCTGAACATTGTGCAAACATCCCCATCTCTGACCTTATGTTGGAAGGAAGGACATTGCTGAAGATGGTTGGGCTGAGGGCACTACCCTGAGGAACTCCCTGCAGTGAAGTCCTGGAGCTGAGATAATTGACCTCCAACAACCACAACCATTTTCCTTTGTGCTAGGTATGACTCCAACCAACAGAGAGTTTCCCCCTTGATTCCCATTGACTCCAGTTTTGCTAGGGTGCCTTGATGCCACATTCAGACCAATGCTGCCTTGATGTCAAGGGCAGTCACTCTCAAGCTGAACTCCAGGAGTTCAGCTCTTTTGCCCATGTTTGAACCAAGGCTGTAATGAGGTCAGGTGCTGAATGGCCCTGGTGGAACCCAAACTGAGCATCATTGAGTAGGTTATTGCTAAGCAAGTGCCGCTTGATGGCACTGTTGGTGGCCCCTTCCGTCAGTGTGGTTGACTCTAGCGATGGTTAACAAATGCTGGCCTTGCCTGTGATGCCTACATCCCATGAAAAAATAAATATTTTTAAAAATCTTCAGGTGCATTATTGGATAGGAAGGCACATGCTATGATTTTAGAATTCATCTCCATTGAGACCAAACACAAATGACATTGTCAATACAGAAGTGTACCATATCCAGTTTTCTTAACACTCTGGCCTCTACTGCATTTTAAATCATGTTGAGGGAAATGACTGGAACATAATGACAAAATAATGGGCACCTGGTAGATATTTTAACACAAGTTTGAAACACCAAAAAAGAGAGACTGTTTATCTTTTGTTTCTGCATTTTTTTAAATCTGTAATTATTCCATGTCCATGTGAAGCCTGTTTTGCAATAACAGGAGAGACTCCTTTTAGTTTTTCCATTATCGTCCTCATCATGAAAGCTGCTTGAGCTGCAGTATGAATCATTCAGATAATACACCCATTATTATCCATTTCGCAGCACCTGGAGGGGAAGGTAGATGACTTTTCATTAGAATCAGAAAAAAATTACAAATTGAAAGCCTATAGGAAGAATGGAGCTTGGAAAGGGGTTGTGGTGAAAAGAAATGTGATTAGGATGCAGGACATGATTAATATGGTCTAAGATGAAGGATGCAATAATGAAAGAACTTTGGATCTGGTACTGTACCTCAAGCTTGCATTGAGCTTCATTTGAAACCGTGTGGAAGGCCACGGTCAGAGTAGAGAAGAAAGGAGAATCGAGGTGACGAGCAGCCAGAGTTCAACATTGCCTTTGTGAATGGAAGGTGGTGTTCAATAAAGTAATCGCCCAATGTAGAGGAGGCTGCATTGTGAGCAGCAAGTACAGGACACTAGGTGGAAGAAGTACAAGTAAATCGCTGCCCTGCCTGCAAGGAGTGGAGGTCCTGGGCATAGGAGGAGGTTAAAGGGTAGGTGTTGCATCTCTTGTACTTGAAATAGAAGATGCCTGGGAAGGGGCACAGTTATGACTGGATCAAGGTAGCAGCAGTGTGTACCACCTACAAGATGCACTGCAGAAACTCATCAAGGCTCCTTAGACAGCACTTTCCAAACCCACAACCACTACCATCTAGAAGGACAAGGGCAGCAGATGCATGGGAACACCCACCTGCAAGTTCCCCTCCAAGTCACTCACCATCCTGACTTGGAAATATATCACCGTTCCTTCACTGTTGCTGAGTCAAAATCCTGGAACTCCTTCCCTAACAGCACTGTGGATTACCTACGCCACATGGACTGTAGCGGTTCAAGAAGGCAGCTCACCACCACCTTCTCTAGGGCAATTAGGGGTGGGCAATAAATGCTGGACTAGCCAGCGAAGCCCACATCCTGTGAACGAATAAAAAAGAAAGTGTCACTGGGAAAACAGCCGCTTCAGAACGCTGAAAGGAGGGATAGAAGAAGATAAATTGGGATCACTTTGGAGGTTGCAGAAAAGGCAAAGAATTGTCTGTTATGTGTTCTGGTGGGATGGAAGGGAAACAGTATCGTGCTTTTCTGGGTGCGGAGAAAAGTGTGGGAAATGGGCCGGAAAAGACTAAAGGCCCCTTTCTCCTGCAGTACTGAGAGGGAGAAGAATCAAATGGAAGTGGGTGAAGTGGAATAGACACCTGTCAAGAGGTCAACACTATGTACTATAATGACATTCCACTTGAATTCTCCATCTCACACCCTCTCTGTGTTAGACTTCCTGCACTGTTTAAATGCAGTTCAATGCCAGCTCGTGGAGCAGCAGCTTGCCTTTCTACAGTGTTTTACAGCTCTCCACCCTGAACATGTGACTTTAACAAGTTCAGAACTTAACCACAGCTTTCATTTTCTCTCAGACATCAGGTGCTGGTAATGTAGGTTGGACATTCATTTGTCATTAATTTAACTGTAAAAGAACTAGTGCATCTATCCCTTTGTTTACAACTTATAATTTAATGCAGTTTGTAAAAGTAGTATGCATTATTGCAATAACTTATACACCGTATGCTTATCGCATTTTGGCATAGTGTATAAAACTGTACTGGGACTTGGTGAAGATTATGTTGAAACCTACAAGTATGGTTTAGTCTCTGATTCTTTTCTACTGTATTAATCTATGCTTATTTATTGGATTTTTACATGGGTAAATGATCTAGGAAGAGAAAAATAAAGTAATTAAAACATGTCAGTTAATACAGCTAATTTGAAGTGGTGCTTGTATCTTTAATAATGCTTGCTTTATGCTGTAAACTAAAATAGTGATGAACAGTTCTTCAGATATCTTGTTTGGATTAATTGACTCAAAGCTGTTGGATGTAAACTGTAATTTAACAAAGCAAGTATTTTATGATGTGCATGTGTTTGTATTTGCTTGTAGCTGTACTAATGCTCTTGGTGTTGATTTGCAGCTGAAATTTGTAAACCCCAGGGAGCCATTTTATATCAAGCATTCCAATTATTCATTGCGGTGAGTGATCAATAAAAATATGAAGCAACGAGGAGACAAAACCTTGAGAATTGAATTAATGAGCCCTAAGTTTTAAATCTCTCAATTGCAACATTGTACAAGGGGTTTGAATCTTTGTTCCTGTCTCTTGCGATTTATGCTGAGTCCTCAGCATCTTGCTGTAGCTCACTGTAGAAACTAATATAGCCTCTTTCCATGTAGTAGATAATAATCAAAACATGCTCTATGCTGGTAATTCTCTTCATTCATGTACGTTTTAACTGAAAACTATAGAGGATGAGATCCAAGATTGAGAATATCAGCATGGAGCACAAGGCCAAAATGAATAAAGATTGTAGCAGAAGGACTAATTTGAGAAATACATGGAATTTGATTTCACAGTCCTGATCACCAAAATTGTACTGCATAGAACTAGAAGTGTATATTGCATTAAAAGTGATAATTGTGAGACAAAGGTATGTATGCTCATCCAATAACTACATGTCTGACTGATTTCCTTTCCCTCAGGATGATGAAGCCTACTGTAACATTCTTTTTTTTTAACCAAATCCCCAGTTGAGATTTGCTTATAGCACTGACCAGGGATTGGATTTGTGATCTCCCCTGGTCTGCATGGCTCCTAGGCAATGTTTACATTTCAAAAGTAATCAGTTTGGCTGTGAAGTGATTTAACACACCATGAGGATTTAAAAGATGCTGTATGAAACCCCTGTTTATCCTTTCCTCCCTCAATCTTCCATCTATGTCCCAGAAGATAAATTGCATTTTCACTACAATCTTAAATGTGAACTTTTAGAAAAGTTTTGATTTGTGTTGTATTCTCAATGGATCACTTCCCATAGTAGATTAGTTCCCAGTCCTAGACTTTGCCTTTAATGAGTTGTTTCCTTCATCACAGAGTGATGTGGAAATTGAGATTAATTATCATTCCACTCCAATTTGGATAGAGCTCTTGTACCTCCTTCCCTCATGAAGTGCTTCATCCGGCGAAGCGAATTTACCTCATTAGAATTGGAAACAATGAAATTAAATTGATTTAAATATTCAAAGCAGAGGAAGAATACAGAGCTTTAAGTAGAGGACAGGAATATAAGAACAGGAGTAGGCCATTAAGCCCCCCTAACTCTTTGCCATTCAACTAGGTAGTGGCTGAATTGTATCCTAACTCCATTTACCTGCCTTAGTTTTGTCACCCTTAATGCCCTTGACTAACAAAAATCTATCGATCTAAGTTTTAACAACTTCAGTTGACCCTCATCTTCAAAGCTGTTGAAGCTGAGAGTTCTAGATTTTCAGTTATCCTTTTGTGTGAAGCAGTGTTTCCTGACATCACCTCTGAATGACCCAGTAATGACTTCAAGGTTGTTATGCCTTGCTCTCCCTCCCCTTCCACCTTGTACCCCCCGCCAGAACTGCAACCAATAAACCCTTCATCTTTCAGTTGAGGAAATACAAGCCTCTTCTCTGCCTGTCCTAATAGCTTAACCCTTCTGACCCTGGTATTATTCTAGTGAATCTGCCCTGCACCCCACTCAAGGCCAGTATATTATTGAGGTGTGGTGGCCAGCACTAAATTCTGTACTCCAAATGGAGTCTAACCAGAGTTTTATATAATTTTTACCCCCCTGTAGTCCTGGATTTGCTCAGCCAATTGAGCTTCTATTTTGTACACTTTTTTAGGGTTTTTAATTTGAATTTGAACCTTCAAAATAGGTTTCATTGATGTTTAATCTGCTGGCTCTTGTTTCTCCTCCCCCATTTGCTCTCCCAAATGAAGCTAAAAGACCAAATGTGAATGCTGCTGCTATTATCTTTCCTTGAGAGATGCAATTTTAATCTGAAACTTATGATGGGAATGGACAAGTACTTGACCTTATAGTGGAGGGGAAAAGTTGATTTCAGTTTTGTTCAGGTTGCTTTAATTTCATGAATTTACATTTTGTTTAGTGCTCAACACTACATCAATCTACCTGTCCGGTTCAAACCAGAGTCAGACGGCAGATTCGAGGCACTGCTCGTGATACAAACCGATACATGTGGAAGTCTCCCTATTCGACTTATTGGTGAAGCTATTAGAAAAGAATGAACAAAAATTAACTTGGTCAAATTAAGTGCCTGGTTGAACTTTGAGACCCACTCTCAAGAGGAAAAGTTGTTCCACAGGAAACCGCATTAAGTAGAATCCTACAGCAACAAATGGAAAATGTACCTTTTATGTACAACTCATGTATTTTGTAAATGAAGATATTTATAGACTGGTGCCTTTTTGATTTAACATCAGAGTGGCTCTTGAAAAGGATGGAAAGTATTTTGGTAGATATTTGTAGTATACTAAATAAAGGTGCCAGCTTGCTATAGCAGGAACCTGTACAAGTTTCTGTCCTTTCCTTCAGTATTGTATAACTTGAATTATTTTGCACAAGCTTTATTTTTGTGGCCATTTTGTATACATTGGAATAGTTCTTTTATGCTGTATATTTGAAATAAAGTCAGTATTGTAAATTAATCTTCAATTGCCTTTATGACTTTCAAGACATTTCCTAAGTTTTAAATAGGAAAATAACCCTGGAGATGATGCAGCTTCAAATAGTATTTTGTGGCTGTAGAGCCATAGAGGTCTACAGCACAGAAAAAGACTCATCGGCCCATCGAGTTGCGCCGGTCAAACAAGTACCTAACTATTCTAATCCCATTTTCCAGCACCAGGCCCATAGCCTTGTATGCCATGGCATCACAGGTGCACATACAAATACTACTAAAATGTTATGAGGGTTTCTGCCTCTACCACCCTTTCAGCCAGTGAGTTTCAGATTCCCATCATCCTCTGGGTGAAAAAATTCTTTCCCTTATCCCCTCTAAACCTCCTGCCCCTTACCTTAAATCTATGCCCCCTGGTTATTGATCCCTCCACCAATGGTATAAGTTCCTTCCTGTCTACCCTATCTATGTCCCTCACAATTTTATACAACGCAATCATGTCCATCAATCTCCTTTGTTCCAGGGAAAATAACCCCAGTCAATCCAATCTCTCATAACTAAAAGTCTCCAGCCCAGGCAACATCCTGGTAAATCTCCTCTGCACTTTCTGTAATGCAATCACATTCTTCCTATAATGTGGATTCCAGAACTGCACACAATACTCTAGCTGTGGCCTAACCAGCGTTTTATTCATTTGCAGCATAACCTCCCTGCTCATATATTCTATGCCTCGGCTAATAAAGGCAAGTATCCCATATTCCGCCTTAACCACCTTATCTGTCCCAATACTTTTAAGGGACGGTGGACATGCACACCAAGGTCCCTCTGACCATCGGTACTTCCCAGGGTCCTACTATTCTTCATGTATTCCCGTGCCTTGCTTGTCCTACCTGAGTGCATCACCTCACATCTGGATTAAATTTCATTTGTCACTGATCAGCCCATCTATATCCTCCTGTAATCTAAGGCTATCCTCCTCGCTATTTACCACCCCACCAATTTTCCTGTCAGCTGTGAACTTACTGATCAATCCTCCTACATTCAAGTCCAAATCGTTTATATATACCACAAACAGCATGGGACCCAACACCGATCCCTGTGGAACCCCACTGGACACGCATCCAGTCTCAAAAACACCCCTCAGCCATCACGCTCTGTTTCCTGCCATTCAGCCAATTCTGGATCCAAATTGCCTTGGATCCCATTGGCTCTTATATCCGTTATCAGTCTCCCATGCGGGACCTTATCAAAAGCCTTGCTGAAGTCTAATTAGACTACATCAAATGCATTGCCCTGCCCTCATCTACACACCTGGTCACCTCTGAAAAATTCAATCAAATTGGTCAGACATGACCCCTTAACAAAACCATGCTGACAGCCCTGAATTAATCCCTGCCTCTCCAAGTGTAGATTAATTCTGTCCCTCAGAATTGCTTCCAATAGTTTCCCCACGACTGAGGTTAGATTGTCTGGCCTGTAGATCCCTGGTTTATCCTTTCCTCCCTTCTTAAATAACCACATTGGCTGTCCTCCAGTCCTCTGGCACCTTTCCTGTGGCCAGAGAGGTATTGAAAATTATTGCCAGCACCCCTGCTATCTCCTCCCTTGCCTCACTCAACAGCCTGGGATACATTTCGTCCAGGCCTGGAGATTTATCTACTTTTAAGCCTGCCAGTCCCCTTAGAACCTCCTCCCTTTCTATGCTAATTTCTTTAATTATTTCACAGTCGTCCTGCCTGATTTCCATACCCACGTCGTCCCTCTCACTTGTGAACACCGACACAAAGTATTCATTTAGAACCCTACCTACGTCTTCTGGCTCCCCACGTAAATTACCACTATGGTCCTTAATGGGCCCTACTCTTTCAAAGAACAAAGAAAAGAAAAGTACAGTACAGTACAGGAACAGGCCCTTCGGCCCTCCAAGCCTGCGCCGATCATATTGCCCATCAACTAAAACATTTTGCACTTCCGGGATCCATATCCCTCTATTCCCATCCCATTCATGTATTTGTCAAGCTGCCTCTTAAACACCACTATCATACTGCTTCCACCACCACCTCTGGCAGCAAATTCCAGACACTCACTACCCTCTGCATAAAAAACTTGCCCCGCACACCACCTCTAAAGTTTTCTCCTCTCACAAATCTATGTCCCCTCGTAATTGACGCTTCCACCCTGGGGAAAAACTTATCTATTCTGTCCATGCCACTCATAACTTTGTAAACTTCTATCAAGTCGCCCCTCAATCTCCGTCGCTCTAATGAGAACAATCCAAGTTTCTCCAACTTCTCCAGATAGCTAAAAACCTCCAGACCAGGCAGCATCCTGGTAAACCACCTCTGCACCCTCTCCAACACCTCCATATCCTTCTGGTAATGTGGTGACCAGAATTGCACGCAATATTCTAAGTGTGGCCTAACCTAGGTTCTATACAGCTGCAGCATGACTTCCCAGCTTTTATACTCAATACCCCTGGCTGATGAAGGCAAGCATGCCATATGCCTTCCTGACTACCTTTCAGTGACCTGTGGACCTGTACACCCAGATCCCTCTGCCCGTCGATGCACTTAAGGGTTCTGTCATTTACTGTATAATTCCTACCTGTATTAGACCTTCCAAAATGCATTACCGCGCATTTGTCCGGATTAAACTCCATCTGCCATTTCTCCGCCCAAGTCTCCAACCGATCTATATCCCGTTGTATCCTTTGACAATCCTCTTCACTATCTGCAACTCCTCCAACCTTAGTGTCATCTGCAAACTTACTAATTAGACCAGTTACATTTTCCTCCAAATCATTTACGTATACTACAAACAGCAAAGGTCCCAGCACTGATCCCTGCGGAACACCATTAGTCACAGCTCTCCATTCAGAAAAGCACCCTTCCACTGCTACCCTCTGTCTTCTATGACCAAACCAATTCTGTATCCATCTTGCCAGCTCACCTTTGATCCCATGCGACTTTACCTTCTGTACCAGTCTGCCGTGAGGGACCTTGTCAAAGGCCTTACTGAAATCCATGTAGATAACATCCACTGCCCTTCCATCGTCGATCATCTTTGTCACTTCCTCGAAAAACTCGATCAAGTTAGTGAGACACGACCTCCCCTTCACAAAACCATGCTGCTTCTCACTAATATGCCCATTTGCTTCCAAATGGTAGTAAATCCTGTCACGAAGAATCTTCTCCAATAATTTCCCTACCACTGACGTAAGGCTCACCGGCCTGTAATTTCCTGGATTATCCCTGCTACCCTTCTTAAACAATGGAACAACATTGGTCATCCTTCAGTCCTTTGGGACCTCACCCGTAGCCAGTGAGGATACAAGGATTTCTGTCAAGGCCCCAGCAATCTCCTCCCTTGCCTCCCTCAGTACACTGGGATAGATCCCATCTGGCCCTGGGGACTTATCCACCTTAATATTGTTCAAAACACCTAACACCTTTTTTGGTCTCAACATGATCCAGGCTATCTACACACTCTTCCCTGGACAAATCGACCGCTAAGTCCTCTTTGGTGAATACTGATGAGAAGTACTCATTTAGTATCTCTCCCATTTCTTCTGGCTCCACACACAGATTCCCACCCTTGTCCCTGAGTGGGCCTACCCTTTCCCTGGTTACCATCTTGCTTTTCACATATGTATAAAAGGCCTTGGGATTTTCATTAATCCTGGTTGTCAATGACTTTTCATGACCCCTTTTAGCCCTCCTGACTCCTTGCTTAAGTTTCTTCCCTAGTTATCCTCTTAACATACTTGTAAAATAACTTTGGCAGGTGAAATAAAGGAAAATCCAACATTTTTTTTCACGCCCCCCTTTTGCTCTCCTAATTTCCTTTTTAAGTTCCTGCCCTACACATTGTATACTCGCCTAGGGCTTCTGCTGTTTTGAGCCCTCGGTATCTGCCATACTTTTTCTCTTTATCCAATCCTGTATATCCCTCGACATTCAGGGTTCCCTGGATTTGTTGGTCCTACTCTTAGTCTTTACTGGAATATGTTGGCCCTGTACTCTCCCTATTTCCTTCTTCAATGAGTCCCACTGCTCTGATGCAGATTTACCTAAAAGTAGCTGCTCCCAGTTCACTCTGGCCAAATCATATCTGATCTTATTAGAACTGGCCTTCCCCCAATTTAGAACTCTGATTTCTGGCTCATGCTTGTCCTTTTCCATAACAACCTTGAATCTAACAGAGTTATGATCACTATCTGCAAAATGCTCCCCCACTGATACCTCTACCACTTGCCTGGCTTCATTCCCTAAAATTAAGTCCAGGACCTCTCTTGTAGGACCTTCTACGTACTGGCTTAAAAAGCTCTCCTGGATGCATTTTAAGAATTCCGCTCCCTCTAAACCTATCACAGTATAACTAACCCAGTTAATGTTGGGGAAGTTGAAATCCCCCACTATTACTACCCTATTATTTTTACTCTTCTCTGAAATTTGCCCATATATCTGCTCTTCTATTTCTCTTATTGTTTTGGGGCCTATAGTACGCTCCCAGCAATGTGACTGCTCCTTTTTTGTTTTTCAGTTCTACCCATATGTCTTCATTTGAGGAGCATTCTAAGATGTCATCCCTCCTTACTGCTGTAATTGATTCCTTGATCAATATTGCGATATCCCCTCCTCTTTTATCTCCTTCCCTGTCTGACCTGAAGACCCTATATCCTGGTAGATTGAGCTGCCAACCTTGCCCCTCTCTCAGCCATGTCTCTGTGACAGCAATGACATCATATTTCCATGTGTTAATTTGTGCCCTCAACTCATCTGCCTTATTCGTCAGACTCCTTGTGTTAAAATAAATACCATCCAACCTTGCCAAACTCCCTTGTGCCTTAACTGGCCTATAATTTCTATGCCTTCCAGACTCACTTGCTGTCTCTTCTAATTTTGGCTGTGCATCTCCCCCTGCTGAACCTCTTCTCAGGATCCCATCCCCCTGCCAAGTTAGTTTAAACCCTCCCCAACAGCACTAGCAAACCTCCCTGCAAGGATGTTCGTCCCATTCCGGTTCAGGTGCAACCCGTCCGCCTTGTGCATGTCCCACCACCCCCAGAAACGGTCCCAATGTCCCAGAAATCTAAAGCCCTCCCTCCTGCACCATCTCTCCAGCCACACATTCATCTGGACTAACCTCCTATTTCTATACTCAATAGCGCATGGCACCGGAAGTAATCCAGAGATTACTACTTTTGAGGTCCTGTTTTTTAATCTGCTTCCTAGCTCCCTAAATTCTGCTTGCAGGACCTCATCCCTCTTTCTACCTATGTCATTGGTACCAATATGTACCACGATCTCTGTCTGTTTGCCCTCCCCCTTTAGAATGCCCTGCAGCCGCTCAGTGACATCCTTGACCCTGGCACCAGGGAGGCAACAACCCATCCTGGAGTCACATCTACGGCCATAGAAACACCTGTATGTTCCCCCTACTATCTCCTATCACTATTGCTCTTCCCCTCTTTTTCCTCCACCACCACACCCCCCCCCACCCCCCCAGCATGCCTTGTGCAGCTGAGCCACTCACAGTGCCATGAGCATAGCTGCACTCCCCAGAGGAACCATCATTCTCACCGTTTTCCAACACAGAAAAACGGTTCTCGAGCGAGATGCACCCTGGGGATTTCCTGACTACCTGCCTGACACCTTACTTCTGACTGATGGTCACCCATTCCCTCTCTGTCTGCACTTCCGTAAGCTGTGGGGTGACCATGCCTAAAAACGTGCTATCCACGAAAGTCTCAGCCTTGCGGATGCACCTCAGTGTCTCCAGCTGCTGCTCAAGCTCTGAAACTTGGAGCTCAAGTAGTTGCAGCTGGTGGCACTTCCGGCACATGTGGTCGGTCAGAGCGCAAGGAGTGTCTAGGACTTCCAGATGTTGCAGGCAGTACATAACGGGACTGAGCTGCCCTGTCATGCCTCTGGTTGAAAAAAAAAACCCTTACTTTAAGTTAAATACAGTAAAAAAAGATTAAATTATTTATGTACTTTAAATAAAAACTAGAACTCTTACCTTTCCTTAGCTTAATCTATTTTAAACTGGAGAAAAACACTTACCCACTACTCACCAATCAGCTCTCACCTTTGTGCTGACGTCAATTTTTGAAGCGTCCCCACATCTGCACTGGTTGTGATCTCTCCGCCGTGCTCTTGCGCTGTCTTGTGATGTCACTCTTGTTATTTTCAACAAGAACTGACTGCAGGACACTCTTCCCAGACTGCTTCACCGCAATGCTGGCTGCAGAATACTCATCCCAGACTGCTTCACCGCAATGCTGACTGCAGGACACTCTTCCCAGACTGCTTCACCACAATGCTGACTGCAGGACACTCTTCCCAGACTGCTTCACTGCAATGCTGGCTGCAGAATACTCATCCCAGACTGCTTCACCGCAATGCTGACTACAGGACACTCTTCCCAGCAATCAAGAAAATGAAGCTAAATACTGAACAGGGGCTACCAATTTTGTTCTTTTCCAGGACTAAATCTTGATTGATAATGGGCCAGATGATATAGATCATAAGACGTAGGAGCAGATGTAGGTCATTTGGCCCATCGAGTCTGCTCCAACATTCAATGAGATCATGGCTGATCTGATAATCCTCAACTCCACTTTCCTGCCTCTTCCCCATAACCCTTGATTCCCGTACTGATTAAAAATCTGCCTATCTCAGCCTTGAATATACTTAACTCAGCCTGGACAGCCCTCTGCGATAAAGAATTCCACAGATTGACTGCCCCCTGAGAGAAGAAATTC
The DNA here is from genome assembly GCF_964194155.1 of Cetorhinus maximus. Lineage (NCBI taxonomy): Eukaryota > Metazoa > Chordata > Chondrichthyes > Lamniformes > Cetorhinidae > Cetorhinus > Cetorhinus maximus. Next base: position 163,894,321 of record NC_135882.1, on the reverse strand, counting down.
CTCCTAACCTCTGTTTTAAATGGGCGCCCCCCTTACTCTGAGGTTATGCCCTCTGGTCCTAGACTCTCCCACAAGGGGAAACAACCTCTCAGCATCTACCCTGTCAAGCCCCCTAAGAATCTTATGTTTCAGTAAGGTCACCTCCCATTGTTCTAAACTCCAACGAGTACAGGCCCAACCTACTCAACCTCTCCTCATAAGAAAATCCCTTCATACCTGCTATCAACCTAGTGAACTTTCTCTGGACTGCCTCCAATGCCAGTATATCTTTCTAGATAGGGGGATCAAAACTGTTCACAGTATTCTAGATGTAGTCTAACTAGTGCCTTGTATAGTTTTAGCAAGACTTCCCTATTTATATACTCTATTCCCTTTGAAATAAAGGCCAACATTCCATTTGCCTTCCCTATTTCCTGTTGAACTTGTTTGTTAGCTTTTTGGGATTCATGCACTAGGACTCCCAAATCCCTCTGTGCTGCAGCCTTCTGCAGTCTTTCTCCATTTAAATAATATTCAGCTTATCTATTCTTCCTGCCAAAGTGAATAACCTCACATTTTCACACATTACATTCAATCTGCCAAGTTTTTGCCCACTCACTTAATCTGTCTATATCCCTCTGTAGACTCCTTGTGACATCCTCCCCACTTGCCTTCATCCACAAGTTTGTGTCATCCACAAACTTGGCGATGGTACATTCACTTCCCTCATCTAAGTCATGAATATATATTGTAAATAATTGTAACCCCAGCACTGATCCCTGTGGCACTCCACTAGTTACAGGTTGGCATCCCGAAAATGCCTCCCTTATCCCAACTCTGTCATCTATTAGTTAGCCAATTCTCTATCCATGCTAATATAGCACCATGGGCTCTTATCTTATTGAGTAGCCTTATGTGCAATTTGTGTGATGATTAAAGGACAAAGTTCTGTTTTGTTGGAAATATTGATCATAGCTGTATAATCTTTTCAATTATCAGTACTATTAGAAAACTGGTTGCTTCAGTGTTGTTTCTGCAGTAACATATAAGGAGTTTGATTCTTAGATGCTGACAGAGTTTGAAGAGGCTGTATTCCTAGTATTCATTCTGTTGAAGAGAGTACTGCCAATGATCATTTGTTGGTAGGTTGACCTACTCGGCCAAGTAAGGTTATGGACCTAGTCACTAAGGTTAGTGGCGCATGCCCATTCCAACTAACCTGCTTCAACACAGCTTAAAACCTCCTGTTTAGATTTGCCTCCCAAGTACGTTTCAAGTTTTTTGTTCAAATGTATAATGTTGTATTTAACATTTGCATCCCTAAATAGGGTTATTAGGAAGAGATAACCTTTCATCAATGCGAGAAGTATAACAGGCAAGGCAGATGAGCTTAGAGCTTGGATTAGTACTTGGGACTATGATGTTATTGCTATTACAGAGACTTGGTTGAAGGATGGACAGGATTGGCAGATAAACGTTCCAGGATTTAGATATTTCACGCAGGATAGAGAGGGATGTAGAAGAGGTGGGGGAGTTGCACTGCTGGTAAAGGGGAATATCACAGCTGTACGACAGGAGGACACCTCAGTGGGCTCATGCAGCAAGGCAATATGGGTAGAGCTCCGGAATAGGAAGGGTGCAGTCACAATGTTGGGGGTTTACTATAGGCCTCCCAATTGCAGGCGGGAGATTGAGGAACAGTTATGTAGGCAGATTTTGGAAAGATGTAAAAGCAATAGGGTTGTTGTGGTGGGTGATTTTAACTTTCCCTATATTGACTGGGAATCACTTAGTGCTGGGGGCTTGGATGGTGCAGAATTTGTAAGGTGCATCCAGGAGGGCTTCCTGAGACAATATGTAGATAGTCCAACTAGGGAAGGGGCAATACTGGACCTGGTATTAGGGAATGAACCCGGCCAGGTGGTCGAAGTTTCAGTAGGAGAGCATTTCGGGAAAAGTGACCATAATTCAGTAAGTTTCAAGGTGCTGGTGGATAAGGATAACAGGAGTCCTCGGGTTAAGGTGCTTAATTGGGGGAAGGCTAATTATAACAATATTAGGCAGGAACTGAGGAATCAAGACTGGAGGCGGATGTTTGAGGGAAAATCAACAACTGACATGTAGGGGGCTTTCAAATGTCAGTTGATAAGAATTCAGGACCGGCATGTTACTGCTAGGATGAAGGATAAGTATGGCAAGTTTCAGGAACCTTGGATAACGAAGGATATTGTGAGATTAGTCAAAAAGAAAAGGGAAGCATTCGTAAGGGCTAGAAGGCTGGGAACAGATGAAGCCCGTGGAGAATATAAAGAAAGTAGGAAGAAATTTAAGCAAGGAGTCAGGAGGGCTAAAAGGGGTCAAGAAAAGTCGCTGGCAACAAGGATTAAGGAAAATCCCAAGGCCTTTTAAACATATGTAAAAAGCAAGAGGGTAACAAGGGAAAGGGTAGGCCCACTCAGAGACAGAGGTGGGAATCTGTGTGTGGAGCCAGAAGAAATGGGAGAGATACTAAATGATTACTTCTCATCAGTATTCACCAAAGAGAAGGACTTAGCAGTCGATTTGTCTAGGGAAGAGTGTGTAGATAGCCTGGATCATGTTGAGATCAAAAAAGAGGAGGTGTTAGGCGTCTTGAAGAATATTAAGGTGGATAAGTCCCCAGGGCCAGATGGGATCTACCCCAGAGTACTGAGGGAGGCAAGGGAGGAGATTGCTGGGGCCTTGACAGAAATCTATGTATCCTCATTGGCTACGGTTGAGGTCCCAGAGGACTAGAGAATGACCAATGTTGTTCCATTGTTTAAGAAGGGTAGCAGGGATAATCCAGGAAATTACAGGCCGGTGAACCTTATGTCAGTGGTAGGGAAATTATTGGAGAAGATTCTTCGTGACAGGATTTACTACCATTTGGAAGCAAATGGGCGTATTAGTGAGAGGCAGCATGGTTTTGTGAAGGGGAGGTCATGTCTCACTAACTTGATCGAGTTTTTCGAGGAAGTGACAAAGATGATCGACGATGGAAGGGTAGTGGATGTTATCTACATGGATTTCAGTAAGGCCTTTGACAAGGTCCCTCATGGCAGACTGGTACAGAAGGTAAAGTCGCATGGGATCAGAGGTGAGCTGGCAAGATGGATACAGAATTGGTTTGGTCATAGAAGACAGAGGGTAGCAGTGGAAGGGTGCTTTTCTGAATGGAGAGCTGTGACTAGTGGAGTTCCGCAGGGATCAGTGCTGGGACCTTTGCTGTTTGTAGTATATGTAAATGATTTGGAGGAAAATGTAACTGGGCTAATTAGTAAATTTGCAGACGACACTAAGGTTGGAGGAGTTGCAGATAGTGAAGAGGATTGTCAAAGGATACAACGGGATATAGATCGGTTGGAGACTTGGGCGGAGAAATGGCAGATGGAGTTTAACCGGACAAATGTGAGGTAATGCATTTTGGAAGGTCTAATACAGGTAGGAATTATACAGTAAATGGCAAAACCCTTAAGTGCATCGACGGGCAGAGGGATCTGGGTGTACAGGTCCACAGGTCACTGAAAGTGGCAACGCAGGTGGATAAGGTAGTCAGGAAGGCATATGGCATGCTTGCCTTCATTGGCAGGGGTATTGAGTATAAAAGCTGGGAAGTCATGCTGCAGCTGTATAGAACCTTGGTTAGGCCACACTTGGAATATTGCGTGCAATTCTGGTCACCACATTACCAGAAGGAGATGGAGGCATTGGAGAGGGTGCAGAGGAGGTTTACCAGGATGCTGCCTGGTCTGGAGGTTATTATCTATGAGGAGAGGTTGGAGAAACTTGGATTGTTCTCACTAGAGCGACGGAGATTGAGGGGCGACTTGATAGAAGTTTACAAAATTATGAGTGGCATGGACAGAGTAGATAGTCAGAAGCTTTATCCCAGGGTGGAAGAGTCAATTACTAGGGGGCATAGATTTAAGGTGAGGAGATGTGCGGGGCAAGTTTTTTACGCAGAGGGTAGTGAGTGTCTGGAATTCGCTGCCAGAGGAGGTGGTGGAAGCAGCTACGATAGTGATGTTTAAGAGGCAGCTTGACAAATACTTGAATAGGATGGGAATAGAGGGATACGGACCCCGGAAGTGCAAAATGTTTTAGTTGACGGGCAATATGATCGGCGCAGGCTTGGAGGGCCGAAGGGCCTGTTCCTGTGCTGTACTTTTCTTTGTTCTTTGTTTTCTAAATGCCTCTGAATGTTGATTGGTGTTTCAGTCAGATTTGTTTGCATTAATTGTTGTTGTGAGCTAGTATTTATTCCCAAGTAATTCAGACCTTGCGTCATTTTTAAATTAATACTGGATCTCATGATGAAGGCAGCTGTCACTTCAATGACTTCCAATTTCCCTCTGCTAGCTTTATTACCTCAAATGACTCATATTCTTTCATCGGCTCCAAATAGTGGGCAAACTGTTTCTATAATAAAAGTAAAATGTTAGCTGCATAGAAACTCCTAGTTCGTGATTCATACTTGATCTTCTCTATTTCTGTTTGACCTTAAGTCTTGTCTTTGCCAACTATGTACTTTGGGTTTGAATAATTGTTTTTCAAGTGGAACTTTTCTTCCAACACAAGGGGAGCAAATCAGTGGAGGCATTAGTGGAGTACAGAAAGTGCAGGGTGGAGCTTAAGAAAGCAATTAGGAGAGCAAAGAAGGGATATGAGAGAGCTCTGGCTGGTAAAAGTAGGGAAAATCCCAAGATATTCTATAAGTATATCAATGGGAAGAGGATAGCCAGGGAAAGAGTAGGGCCCATTAAGGACCAAGGAGGTAATCTATGGGTGGAGCCAGAGGACATCGGTAGAGTGTTAAATGAATACTTCACATCCGTCTTCACCCAGGAGAATGAGGATGAAGGTATTGAACTGGGGGAGAGGGACTGCGAGGTTCTTGAACAAATTGATATAGGGAGTGACAAGGTATTGGAGGTGATGGCAGGCTTAAAAGTGGACAAATCAACAGGTCCGGATGATTTGTGTCCCAGACTGCTGAGGGAGGCAAGGGAGGAGATTGCAGGGGCTCTGACCCAAATTTTTAATTTCTCTCTGGCCACGGGGGAGGTGCCAGAGGACTGGTGAACAGCTAATGTGGTTCCGCTATTTAAATAGGGTTGTAGAGATAAGCCAGGGAACTACAGGCCAGTGAGTTTCACGTCAGTGGTAGGGAAACTATTGAAGAAAATTCTGAAGGAGAGAATCTATCTCCACTTGGAGAGGCAAGGTTTGATCAGGGATGGTCAGCATGGCTTTGTCAGGGGGAGGTCATGCCTAACAAATTTGATTGAATTTTTTGAGGAGGTAGCTAGGTGTGTAGTTATAGTTGATGTAGTTTATATGGATTTCAGCAAAGCCTTTGACAAGGTCCCACATGGGAGACTTATAAAGAAGGCAAATGCACATGGGATACAGGATAATTTGATAAGGTAGATTCAAAATTGGCTTAGTTGTAGGAGGCAGAAGGTGATGACAGAATGATGCTTTAGTGACTGGAAGCTAGTGTCCAGTGGCGTACCACAGGGATCTGTGCTGGGTCCCCTATTATTCGTCATTTATATAAACGACATAGATCACTAAGTGGGGGGTAGGATTAGTAAATTTGCGGATGACACAAAGATAAGCTGGGTGGTTAACAGTGAGGTTGAATGTCTTGGGCTACAGGAAGATATAGACGGGATGGTCAAATGGGCAGATAAGTGGCAGGTTGAATTTAACCCTGAAAAGTGTGAGGTGATACACTTTGGAAGGAGTAATTTGACAAGGAAGTATTCAATGAACGGCATGACACTAGGAAGTTCTGAGGAACAAAGGGACCTTGGCGTGTGTGTCCATAGATCTCTGAAGGCAGAGGGGCATGTTAGTGGAGTGGTGAGAAAGGCAAATGGGACACTTGCCTTTATCAATCAATAGATTACAAAAGTAGGGAGGTCATATTGGAGTTGTATAGAACCTTACTGAGGCCATAGCTGGAGTACTGTGTGCAGTTCTGGTCGCCACATTAAAGGAAGGGTGTGATTGCACTGGAGGGGGTGCAGAGGAGATTCACCAAGATGTTGCCTGGGATGAAACATTTAAGTTATGAAGAGAGGTTGGATAAACTTGGGTTGTTTTCATTGGAGCAGAGAAGACTGAGGGGTGACCTGATCGAGGTGTACAAGATTATGAGGGGCATGGATAAGGAGCAGCTATTCCTCTTAGTTGAAGGGTCAGTCACGAGGGGACATAAGTTCAAGGTGAGGGGCAGGAGGTTTAGGGGGGATATGAGGAAAAACTTTTTTACCCAGAGGGTGGTGACGGTCTGGAATGCACTTCCTGGGAGGGTGGTGGAGGCAGGTTGCCTCACATCCTTTAAAAAGTACCTGGATGAGCACTTGGCACATCATTACATTCAAGGCTATGGGACAAGTGCTGGTAAATGGGATTAGGTAGGTAGGTCAGGTGCTTCTCACATGTTGGTGCAGACTCGATGGGCCGAAGGGCCTCTTCTGCACTGTGATTCTGTGATATCCTACAGAGCTGAGTTTTGGTGTGATGGCCTCTGTTTTTCTGTTAAAGGTTTTGGTCAGTTTTTTTTGTGAATATTGACAGTGGCTGAATTTGATGGGGCAAAGGAAGAATGTCTAGCCAAAGTTTTGCACTTAAGGCAAAGATTGAAGGGATGACAAATACATTGGCCTCAGAAGTTCATTTTTTAGAAAACATTTTACTAATTCAATCCATTCTTTACCTCTCTTGTTTTCTGTACCTGATTTGGTGAATTGAATTCAATAAAAATCTGGAAATAAAAATCTAACGATGACCATGGAACCATTGTCGATTGTTGTAAAAACCCATCTGGTTCACTAATGTCCTTTAGAGAAAGGAAATCTGCTGTCTTTACCTGGTCTGGCCTACATGTGACTCCAGACCCACAGCAATGTGGTCGACTCTTAAATGCCCTCTGAAATAGCCTAGCAAGCCACTCAGTTGTAACAAACTGCTACAAAGTCACAAAAAAGGAATGAAACCGGACAGACCACCCGGCATCAACCGAGGCCCCAAAACGACAAAGGCAACTCAGCCCTGTCGACCCTGCAAAGTCCTCCTTACTAACATCTGGAGGCTAGTGCCAAAACTGCCTCACGGAATCATACCTTACAGATAATGTCCCAGACACTGCCATCATTATCCCTGGGTGCGTCCTGTCCCACAGGCAGGACAGGCCCAGCAGAGGTGGCGGCACAGTGGTATATAGTCAGGAGGCAGTTGCCCTTGGAGTCCTCAACATTGGCCCCGGAAGTCTCATGGCATCAGGTCAAACTAGGACAAGGAAACCTCCTGCTGATTATCACGTACTGCCCTTGAAGGATGACAAGTGCAGAATCTACTCTGGGTGGGGGACTTCAATGCCCATCGCCAACTACTGGCCGAGTCCTAAAGGCCATAGCTGCTAGACTCGGTCTGCGGCAAGTGGTGAGAGAACCAACAAGAGGGAAAAACATACTTGACCTCATCCTCACCAACCTGCTTGCCGCAGATGCATCTGTCCATGACAGTATTGTTAGGGGTGACCACTGCACAGTCATTGTGGAGATGAAGTCCTACCTTCACATTGAGGATGCCCCCCCATTGTATTGTGTGGCACTACCACCGTGCTAAATGGGACAGATTTCGAACATATCTAACAACTCGAGACTGGGCATCCATGAGGTGCTGTGGGCCATCAGCAGCAGAATTGTACTCGAACACAATCTGTAACCTCATGACCCCATTCTACCATTACCATCAAACCAGGGGATCCACCCTGGTTCAATGAAGAGTGCAGGAGAGCATTCCAGGAGCAGCACCAGGCACACCAAATAATGAAGCGTCAAAATGGTGAAGCTATAACACAGGACCACTTGCGCACAGGACAAACAGCATAAGCAGCAAGTGATAGACAGGGTTAAGAGATCCCACAACCAACGGATCAGATCTAAGCTCTGCAGTCCTGCCACATCCAGTCGTGAATGGTGGTAGACAATTAAACAACTCGCTGGAGGAGGAGGCTCCACAAATATCCCCATCCTCAATGATGGAGGAGCTCAGCACATCAGTACAAAAGATAAGGCTGAAGCATTTGCTGTAATCTTCAGCCAGAAGGACTGAGTGGATGATCCATCTCGGTCTTTTCCGGAGTACCCCAGCTTCACAGATGCCAGTCTTCAGCAAATTCATTCCACTCCACGTGATATCAAGAAACGGCTGAAGCACTGGATACTGTAAATGCTATGGGCCCTGACAATATTCCGGCAATGGTGCTGAAGACTTGTGCTCCAGAACTTGCTGCACCCTTAGCCAAGCTGTTCCTGTACAGCTACAACATTGGCATCTACCCGGTTATGTGCAAATTACCCAGGTACCTCCTCTACACAAAAAGCAGGACAAATCCAACCCAGCTAATTACCGCCCCATTAATCTCCTCTCCATCATCAGTAAAGTAATGGAAGGGGTCAACAACAGTGCTTTCAAGCAGCACTTGCTTAGTAATAACCTGCTCACTGACATCCAGTTTGGGTTCTGCCAGGGCCACCCAGCTCCCGGCCTCATTATAGCAGCACTCCCCACCATCTACAAGCACAAATCAGGAGTGTGATGGAATTCTCCCCACTTGCCTGGATGAGTGCAGCTCCCACAACAGTCAAGAAGCTTGACACCGTCCAGGACAAAGCAGCCCACTTGACTGGCATCACCTCCACAAACATTCATTCCCTCCACGCACAGTAGCAGCAGTATGTACCATCTACAAGATGCACTGCAGGAATTCACCAGAGCTCCTTCGACTGCACCTTCCAAACCCATGACTGCTACCATCTAGAAGGACAAGGGCAGCAGATAGATGGGAACACCACCACCTGGAAATTCCCCTCCAAGTCACTCACCGTTCTGAATTGGAAATATATTGCCGTTCCTTCACTGTCGTTGAGTCAAAATCCTGGAACTCCCTTCCTAACAGCACTGTGGGTGTACCTACACCACATGGACTGCAGCAATTCAAGAAGGCAGCTCACCACCACCCTCTCAAGGGCAATTAGGGATGGGCAATAAATGCTGGCCCAGCCAGCAAATCCCTCATCCCATGAATGAATAAAATAAAAGATCCCCTCAGGATCTTATGTTTCAATTAGATCACCTCTCATCCTTCTAAACTTCAATGGATATAGGCCCACCCTATTCAACTTTTCTTAAGGTAAGCCCTTCATCCCAGGAATGAGTCAAGTGAGCCTTCTCTGAACTGCTTCTAATGCTGTTTTTTTTTCAAATAAAGAGACCAAAACTGTACACAGTACTGCAGATATGATCTCAACAAGGTTCTGTACAGCTGCAGTAAAACTTCTCTACTCTTATATTCCATTTCCCCTTGCAGTTAACACCAACATCCCATTTGCCTTCCTAATCACTTGCTGTACTTGTGTACTAACGTTTTGTTTTCATGTACCAGGACACCCAGATCCCTCTAACCACCAAGTTCTGCAGTCTCCATTTAAATAATATGCTGCTTGTCTATTCTTCCTGCCAAAGTCAACAAATTTACATTTTTCCCACATTGTACTCCCTCTGCCAAATTTTTGCCCACTCACTTAACCTGTAGATATTCCTTTGCAGACTCAACCTCTTGACAACTTACTTTCCTACCCATCTTGGTGTCATCGGCAAATTTGTCTGCCATGCACTGGGTCCTTTCATTCAAGTCATTGATGTAGGTCGTTAAGTAGTTGGGGCCCCAGCACTGATCCCAGTGGCTCTCCACTAGTTACAGCTTGCTAACTTGAAAAAGGCCAATTTATCCCTACTCTCTGCTTCCTGTTTGCTAACCAATCCTTTATCTATGCGAATATTTTACCCTGTCTTCCATGCGCTTATTTCCTGCAGTAATCTTTTGTCACAAATGTGTAATTACAATATTATACATTTTTGTAAGAAACTATACCCTTTCAAAAATGGACACCAAGGAGTTTAAAAACATGGCTCCCAAAAGTCACATGATTTCTCTTGCGAATTCAATTGCGATCAGCCAGATGGAGGATCCAGGCTGCTTATCTCAAGAAGGATCACAAAACACATTTGAAATTCAATGATCCTTAAATGGACAATTGGGTTTTCTAAAGATGTCAAAGCTCATGACTCCTTTGATACTGGCAGGAAGGGCTTCTGCAAAAGACCTCGTGCAAATTTAATTAGCTTCGCTTTGTGGAACAATGACGCATCTACAGTAACATATCAGCCATTTTTGTATTTTTGAACTGTAAAAGGAGGCTGTGAGAAGCCATTTTGTGTGGCAGTGTGAGAGACAGCACCAGCACCAGCACACAGTTCTCTGCTGAACCAGCCATGAGTCACATGCGAGAGCTGGGGCTCCCTGCCATCAGGAGTTAGGGTAAGACATCCAGAAATTCCATTCCTGGTCTGCTGAGAAGTAACACAGGCCTTCTGCGCGTGTCAATACCTGCAGTTTCTAGTAAGGAAAGGAACCTTTTCTTCCCCAGCATCTGCTCTGCCTATCAAGGCCGAGCCCAAAGGAAAACTCTTGACTATTTGACTTCATAAGCCATCGCAGCTGCTGAACTGAACCTCAAGTTTCAACCCCTTCACTTCAGGAAGGAGGAATTCAAGCAATGGACCCGCAACAAAATATCTCAGAGACTGATTTGAAAATCTCCTCTTTAAGTCATTTTTTCTTTATCTGAATTTTAATCATTATCACTATCTGTATTTTAGTTAAGTAAAAAAGTTATTAAGTCACTCTCAGCAGTAGTTTTACAATAAACTAACCTTTATCTTCTTTAAAAATCAAGCTTGACTGTTGAGTTACTTTTAAATGAACCATTCTCAAATTAAAAGGGGGCCACATACACACATACAAATTCTCAGCTGGTGGACCACTCAGAGGAAACACCTTTTATGTAGCCATGACACGTAGTGGCATCTTATCAAATGCCTTTTGGAAATTCAAGTATACCATATCTACAGGTTCCCCTTTGGCAGCTTGCTTGTTCCTTGAGCAGGAGCAATTAGGGATGGGCAATAAATGCTGGCCTAACCAGTGACGCCCACATCCCGTGAATGAATATAAAAAAACTTCCTCAAAAACCCTAAATTAGTCAAATACAATATTCCTTTCAAAGCCATGTTGACTCTGCCTGATACCGTTACAATTTTCTAAGTATCCTGCTGTGTCCTTCTTAATAATGGATTCTATCAATTGCACTATGACAGATATTAAGCTAACTGGCCTATGCTACATTGCCTATTTTCCAATCTGTTGAGACCTCTCCATAATCTAATGAATTTTGGAAGGTTATAACCAATGCATCTATTATCTCTGCAGCCACTTCTTTTAAGACCCGAGGATGCAGATCATCTGATCCTGGGGACTTGCCAACCTTTAAGTCTTATAGTTTCCCCGGCACCTTTTCCCTAGTGATAGTGATTGTTAATTTCCTCCCAGCTGTTTTTCACCTCTTGATTTTCAAGTATCTTTGGGAAGTTTTCCAAATCTTCCACAGTGAAGACACAAAATACATGTTCAATGCCTCTGCCATTTCCTTGTTTTTCATTATCAATTCCTCTGATTCACTCTCTAGAAGACCAACATGAGTTTTAGTTATTCTTATACAAATATACAAGTAAATACTTGTAGGAACTCTTGCTATCTGTTTTTAAATTTCTAGCTAGCTTTCTCTCATGCTTTCCCATACATGATTCTCATACTTGACTTTCCCCCTCTTTTTATTATATTTTTTAGTCGCTCTATGCTGATTCTTGAAATCTGTCCAATCTCTGACCTATCCCTAATCTTTTCAGGTTTATATAGTGTTTCTTTCAATTTGATCCGATCCTTAGCTTCCTTATTCAGCCATAGATGATGCATCCTTCTCAAAGTGTCCTTCTTTTTCACTGAGATAAATCTTTGCTGAGAGTTATTAAGTATCTCCTTAAAAGTCTGCCACTGCGTCTTAACTGTCCTACCTTTTAGCTTGGTTTCCCAGTTCCCTTCAGCTAGCCCTGCCTTCATACCCTTATAATTACCTTTATTCAGGTTTAAAACAGTAACCTTAGATTTACATTTCTCTGCTTTGAACTGAATGTGAAAGTATATCATGTTATGATCGCTGTCACCTACAGGCTCCTTTACCATGAGGTTATTGATTAAACCTGTCTCACTGCTCATTACCAGGAATAGGATAGCCTGCTCCCTAGTCGGCTGTCGAACATACTGCTCTAAGAAATTGTCTCAGTCTCTATGAATTCATTTTCCAGGCTACCTTTGCCAATCTGATTCACCCAATGTACTGGCCTTTAGTTTCCTGCTTTGTCTGATTAGTGTGGTACCTTTCTTACACACACCAAGGGCTGAATTTTTCCATCGGTGAGTTGGGGGCGGGGCCCGCTCGCCGACAGGGGATGATGTCAGGAGGAACCCCCGACGTCACCCCACCCCATTTAAATATTCAGGAAGGTGGGGGCACAGCAAGATCAGCTGTCCATCCACCGACCTGTCAATGGCCAATTGAGGCCATTGACAGGATAATTAAAGTAATTAAAGGCCCTGCCCGCCCAACCTTAAGGTTGGTGGGCAGGCCAGGAGCCCCAGCGGGCTTCTGAAAAAACATGAAACCTCATCCACTGGCGGGAGAAGGTTTCATGTAGGTTTTTAAAAAATTTATTAAAGCTTTTGTGATATTTATTAACAAGTCCCATTTCATGTGACATTGTCACATGAGGGGACATGTTAATGATTTTTTTATTTTTCTATTTTTAGAGTTTGAAAACCTTTCAGCGACCTCCCTGAGACAGCACTTAGCCTCAGGGATACGTGCGCTCTTTTGTGCGCATGCGCGAAAGAGCGCACTCTCGCATTTGGGGAATCCCCCCTGCCCGCACTGGGAGCGCATAGCACTTCCCGCCGGACGTCACGCTGGGTGGGCCTTAATTGGCCCACCCACTTAAAATGGCGGCGAGGCCCGCTTCTCCAGCAGGGATCAGCTCCCCGCCTGCCGGAGATTGGGTCGGGCCCGCCCGCCCGACAGACAGGAAATTCAGCCCCATGTATTTTTTCCAGTATACTCTGCCCTGGAGTGTAACTTCTGTTAGGGGCCCTATAAACTACCATGGGAGGTTTTATTTCACGAAAGGCACTATTTAAATGCAAGTTGTACAGTAAATTCTGACCCATTAAGTTTCTTGAATTCCGAAATTGTTGAACATATAGCTTTAATTCAGAGATTTCCAGCAAAATTAATTGTACCAAACAGAAAATCAGATTAAATAATAAAATTCTCAATCTGTTTACCGTAACTAAGTTGTTTCTGTGGCATGAGATTTTTAGTGGTTGCAAAAGTTCTTTACACTGACCACAAAGTGGAGCTGTGGTAATGTAAAGATAACAAAAAATTCAGTATCTTCAGTATGTAAACGGCTAACAATAGATTTGACTTAAACAAAAATACCTGGAAAAACCCAGCAGGTCTGACAGCATCTGTGGAGAGGAACACAGTTAACGTTTCGAGTCCGAATGACTCTTCAACAGAACTAAGGAAAAATAGAAAAGAGGTGAAATATAAGCTGGTTTAAGGTGGGGGTGGGACAGGTAGAGCTGGATAGAGGACCAAAGATAGGTGGAGATAACCAAAAGATGTCACAGACAAAAGGCCAAAGAGGTGTTGAAGCTGGTGATATTATCTAAGGAATGTGATAATAAAGGTACAGTTAGCCCTAGTGGAGGTGGGGGGAAGGGATCGAAATAGGCTAAAAGGCAGAGATAAAACAATGGATGGAAATATATTTTAAAATAATGGAAATAGGTGGGAAAAGAAAAATCTATGTAAACTATTGGAAAAAAGGGGGATCGGAAAGGGGGTGGGGATGGAGGAGAGAGTTCATGGTCTAAAATTGTTGAACTCAATATTCAGTCCGGAAGGCTGTAAAGTGCCTAGTCGGAAGATGAGGTGCTGTTCCTCCAGTTTGCGGTGAGCTTCACTGGAACAATGCAGCAAACCAAGGACGGACATGTGGGCATGAGAGCAGGGTGGAGTGTTGAAATGGCAAGCGACAGGGAGGTCTGGGCCATGTTTGCGGACAGACCGAAGGTGTTCCGCAAAGCGGTCACACAGAGTTTGGTCTCTCCAATGTAGAGGAAACCACATTGGGAGCAACAAATGCAGTAGACTAAATTGAGGGAACTGCAAGTGAAATGCTGCTTCACTTGAAAGGAGTGTTGGGCTCTTGGACGCTGAGGAGAGGGGAAGTAAAGGGGCAGGTGTTGCACCTTCTGCGGTTGCATGGGAAGGTGCCGTGGGAGGGGGTTGAGGTCTAGGGGGTGATGGAGGAGTGGACCAGGGTGTCCCGGAGGGAACGATTCCTGCGGAATGCCACCGGGTGGTGGTGGCATCATGCTGGAGTTGGCGGAAATGGCAGAGGATGATCCTTTGAATGCGGAGGCTGGTGGGGTGATAAGTGAGGACAAGGGGGACCCTATCATGTTTCTGGGAGGGAGAGGAAGGTGTGAGGGCGGATGCGCGGGAGATGGGCCAGACGCGGTTGAAGGCCCTGTCAACCACCATGGGTGGAAAACCTTGGTTAAGGAAGAAGGAAGATATGACAGAGGAATTGTTTTTGAAAGTGGTATCATCAGAACAGATGCGACGGAGGCGAAGAAACTGAGAGAATGGGATGGAGTCCTTACAGGAAGCAAGGTGTGAGGAGCTGTAGTCGAGGTAGCTGTGGGAGTCGGTAGGCTTGTAATGAATATTGGTGGACAGTCTATCACCGGAAATTGAGACAGAGAGGTCAAGGAAGGGAAGGGAAGTGTCAGAGATGGACCATGTGAAAATGATGGAGGGGTGGAAATTGGGAACAAAATTAATAAATTTTTCCAGGTCCCGATGAGAGCATGAAGCAGCACCGAATCATTGATGTACCGGAGAAAGAGTTGTGGGAGGGGGCCTGAGTAGGACTGGAACAAGGAATGTTCCACATACCCCATAAAGAGACAGGCATAACTGGGGTCCATGCGGGTACCCATACCCACACCTTTTATTTGAAGGAAGTGAGAGGAGTTTAAGGAGAAATTGTTCAGTTAGAGAACAAGTTCAGCCAGATGGAGGAGAGTAGCGGTGGATGGGGATTGTTCAGGCCTCTGTTTGAGGAAGAAGCGGAGAGCGATCAGACCATCCTGGTGGGGGATGGAGGTGTAGAGGGATTGGACGTCCATGGTGAAGAGGAGGCGGTTGGGGCCAGGGAACTGGAAATTGTTGATATGATCTAGGGTGTCAGAGGAATCACGGATGTAGGTGGGAAGAGACTGGACAAGGGGAGAGAGAATGGAGTCAAGATAGCAAGAAAGGAGTTCCGTGGGGCAGGAACAGGCTGACACAATCGGTCTGCTGGGACAGTCCTGTTTGTGGATTTTGGGTAGGAGGTAGAAGTGGGCCTCCGAGGTTGGGAGACTATGAGGTTGGAAGCTGTGGAAGGAAGATCTCCAGAGGAGATGAGGTCAGTAACAGTCCTGGAAACAATGGCTTGATGTTCAGTGGTGGGGTCATGGTCCAGGGGGAGGTAGGAGGAAGTGTCTGCGCGTTGACGCTCAGCCTCTGCGAGGTAAAGGTCAGTGCGCCAGACAACAACAGCACCACCCTTGTCAGCGGGTTTGATGACAATGTCAGGGTTGGACCTGAGAGAACGGAATGAAGCAAGTTCAGAGAGGGACAGGTTAGAGTGGGTGAGAGGAGCAGAGAAATTGAGACGACTGATGGCACACCGAGAGTTCTCAATGAACAAATCAAGAGAAGGTAAGAATCCAGAGGGAGGGGTCCTGGTGGAGGGAGAATATTGGAGGTGGGTAAAAGGGCCTAAACACTCCTTTCAAGTGAAGCAGCATTTCACCTGCACTTCCCTCAATTTAGTCTACTGCATTCGTTGCTCCCAAAGCGGTTTCCTCTACATTGGAGAGACCAAACGCAGACTGGGTGACCGCTTTGCAGAACACCTTCGGTCTGTCCGCAAGCATGGCCCAGACCTCCCTGTCGCTTGCCATTTCAACACTCCACCCTGCTCTCATGCCCACATGTCCGTCCTTGGTTTGCTGCATTGTTCCAGTGAAGCTCACCGCAAACTGGAGGAACAGCACCTCATCTTCCGACTAGGCACTTTACAGCCTTCCGGACTGAATATTGAGTTCAACAGTTTTAGACCATGAACTCTCTCCTCCATCCCCACCCCCTTTCCGATCCCCCTTTTTTCCAATAATTTACATAGATTTTTCTTTTCCCACCTATTTCCATTATTTTTAAATTTATTTCTATCCATTGTTTTATCTCTGCCTTTTAGCCTATTTCGATCCCTTCCCCCACCCCACCCCCACGAGGGCTATCTGTACCTTTATTATCACATTCCTTAGATAATATCACCAACTTCAACACCTCTTTGGCCTTTTGTCTGTGACATCTTTTGGTTATCTATACCTATCACTGGCCCTCTATCCAGCTCTACCTGTCCCACCCCCCATCCCCCCTTAAACCAGCTTATATTTCACCTTTCTTCTATTTTTCCTTAGTTCTGTTGAAAAGTCATGCAGACTCGAAACGTTAACTGTGTTCCTCTCTGCAGATGCTGCCAGACCTGCTGAGTTTTTCCAGGTATTTTTGTTTTTGTTTTGGATTTCCAGCATCCGCAGTTTTTTGCTTTTATCAATAGATTTGACTTGTGAGGTTCAGATCTCTTCCTTTCAGTTGCTGAGGAATGCACAGAAATCAGGTCTTCCTGCCAGCTTATTCTCTTCACAGAATAAATTAGTAGTGTTGAGAACATTTTCATTTGTTGAGAATGTTTTCAGGATATTGCCAACTAGCAAAACAGAGTTAACGTTTTGAGTCCGTTTGACTCTTCTTCAGAGCTGAAGAGAAGTAAAAATGTGATGAAATTTATACTGTTTAAGGGGGGGGTGGAGCAGGTGAAGCTGGATCCTCACGCCCCGCTTCCTGTAAGGACTCCATCACATTCTCTCAGTTCCTTCGCCTCCACCGCATCTTTTCTAATGATGCCACTTTCAAAAATGGCGCTTCTGACATGTCTTCCTTCTTCCTTAACCGAGGTTTCCCACCCACTGTGGTTGACAGGGCCATCAACCGTGTCTGGCCCATCTCCCACGCATCTGCCCTCACACCTTACTCTCCCTCCCTCACTTTTCACCCCACCAGCCTCCGCATTCAAAGGATCATCCTCTGCCATTTCCGCCAACTCCAGCATGATGCCACCACCAAGCACATCTTCCCTTCAACCCCCACTGTCAGCATTCCATAGGGATTGTTCCCTCCGGGACACCCTGGTCCATTTCTCCATCACCCCCAACACCTCATCCCCTTCTCATGGCACCTTCCCATGCAATTGCAGAAGGTGCAACGCCTGCCCCTTTACCTCCTCCCTCTTCACCATCCAAGCGCCCAAACACTCCTTTCAAGTGAAGCAGCACTTCACTTGCACCTCTCTCAATCTGGCCTACTGCATTCGCTGCTCCTAATGCGGCCTCCTCTACATTGGAGAGACCAAACGCAGACTTGGTGACCGCTTTGTGGAACACCTTTGGTCTATCCACAAGCATGATCCAGACTTTCTTGTCGCTTGCCATTTCGACACACCATCCTGCTCTCATACCCACAGGTCATAGAAACATAGAAACATAGAAAATAGGAGCAGGAGTAGGCCATTTGGCCCTTTGAGCCTGCTCCACCATTCAATATGATCAATATGAGCCTGCTATAGAAATAGAAATGTCCGTCCTTGGCCTGCTGCAATGTTCCAGTGAAGCCCAACGCAAACTAGAGAAACAGCACCTCATCTTCCGATGAGGCACTTTACAGCCTTCTGGACTTAACATTGAGTTCAACAACTTCAGACCATGAACTCTCTCCTCCATCCTCACCCCTCCTTTTATCCCCTTTTTTCAATATTCATTTCTATTTGTAAATTTTTATTTTTTATCCATTTATTTTTATTTATTTTCATTTTTATTCATTGTTTCATCCCCACCTTTTATCCTATTTTCGATCTTTTTTCCCACTGTCCCCTCCCCCCACTCCACCCCCACCAGGGCCATCTGTCATTTGTTCATGTTGTTAATTCCAGAGTGCTTACCCTTGTCCTATGATCACATTCTGCTTTCTGACCTTAATGCCACTATCAGCACCTCCTTTAGCCAGTACCACTACCCTTTGTCCTTTTATTCATGACATCTTTGTCAATCTCTCCTTTGCCCCCCACCTATCACTGGCCTTCTATCCAGGTTCACCTGCTCCACCCCCACCTTAAACAGTATAAATTTCAGTACATTCTTACTTCTCTTTAGCTCTGAAGAAGAGTCATATGGACTCGAAACGTTAACTCCGTTTTTCTCTCCACAGATGCTGTTAGACCTGCTGAGTTTTTCCAGCATTTTCTGTTTTTGTTTCAGATTTTCGGCATCTGCAGTATTTTGCTTTTATGTTGTCAACTCGTGCTAGATGTGACAGCTATTTTAAGCAATTGTAGGATGGTAACCTTTACTGTGGGTGCATTGGGTGTAGTGGGAGATCCTAAATCTCTATTTAGATTCTGAAAGCAGTTTGTCATTCGATGTAGCACAATGGTGTGAGGAAGAATCAGAGTTCACGGAATTGCTCCAAGAGCCAGGTTAAGTGTAACATTTCTTGGCCTAGGAAGCAGTTTTACTTCCCTGCTTTGCCTTATTAATTAAATTAGAAGAAACAAAAG
This sequence comes from Cetorhinus maximus, assembly GCF_964194155.1. Lineage (NCBI taxonomy): Eukaryota > Metazoa > Chordata > Chondrichthyes > Lamniformes > Cetorhinidae > Cetorhinus > Cetorhinus maximus. The sequence goes on along the minus strand of NC_135882.1, from coordinate 163,875,556 downwards.
TGGCAGAAATTAGAATAAAATTCTCAAAAATCGTCTCTGTCAAGTTTTGCTTCTTTCTCTGTCTATCACAAACCCATCATTTGTGACTGCATTACCTTTTCAGGAGCATTGAGCTGACAAACTACTGCACACCTTTGATATCAGTCCTTAACCAAGCCCTCAGATGCTGCATTTGAACAATGAGCAACGAGTCTGCTCCTCAAACCATTTTCCTATATTCCGCATGATCTTGCTGATACTGGAATCACCCTCTTGAATCCCAACTGGAGTCGAGACTAAACCTTGAACGGAAAGTGGCTTATTTTAATGAGGACTGAGCGCCAAGTGTTTTAATGCTCTTAGCTTGAAGCTCTTGAAGCAAGCTGTTCTAATTCACATTAAAAATGCAGACAATTCAATTTTCCATTTCAATAGTGTAGAGCAGACGATGCCACAAGTCAGCATCTGAATTAAGTGGAAAGTTTTACCACATGTAACTGATTTAATGAAATATTCATGATGCAAAATAAAAAGCTTGTGGCTTTTCATTGGTTTCATGGGACAGTTAGCTATGCTGCACTGTGCCAGTTTTTAGGGCATTGGGAATTGGAATTTTTTTTTTAGGTGGGATCATGTTTATATTCTGTGCAAAATTACCACATCCTTCATTAAAATGGCAATTCAGTCTTTGTAACCTGTACAACTCAATTTATAAATCCCTTATCCAACTCTTACACGGTCTTCACAGCAGTTGCAAAAAAAAGGGTGAAACCTCATTTGGGCCTGTTTTGAGCACTGTTAACAAGTGCCCAATTCAGGAGGCACAAAAATCAAGAGGATTTCATCTCCAGGCTTCATCTGCCGATGACCTGCAGGTCGCCTGTTGGGAGAATCCAAATTAGAATCACCTACTTTGCTGATAGCAGCCCCCTGGTGGTGACGGGCTGGAGTGGGCAATGGGAGAGCTGGCCAATCATGATGCCTAAGGAGCCAGGGGAGAATTTCTGTTCTTCCTGGCTGCATAGGTAAGGCATGCTTAGCTGGTGGCTGCAAGGCAGGCCTGACACCTGACATCCACATCATCCATTAATTTCCCCGTTGGGCACTGTGGTTCTAATTAATGCATCAATGAGGCCTTATGCTGTTTTGGTAACCCCTTTACAAAAATGCCCCCCTTGAGTTCAGGAACCAATGAGGTTGGTATCCTTACTGCCCCAATAACACTAGAGAACAGGTCAGCTACATTTTAAAAGGACTCTATCATGGAGTAATTGACACTGTTCTATGCAGCAAGAGTCCAGACAGCTTTGTTATCTGCCCGGTGCCAAGGTTTGGGACATCTGCTCAGGGCTGGAGAGGATCTTGCAGTGGGAGGTGGAGGATTCAATTGTCATGGTCCATGTGGGTACCAACAACATAGGCAGGACAAGGAAAAAGTTTCTTCATAGTCAGTTTGAGAAGCTAGGTACCAATTAAGAAGCAGGACCTCAAAGGCAATGATCTCTGGATTATTACCTGGGCCACGTGCAAATTGCCACAGGGAAAATAAGATTAGAGAGATGAATGTGGGTCTCAAAAACTGGTGTGGGAGAAGTGGATTCTGGCTCGTGGGGCACTGGCACCAGTACTGGGGAAAGTGGGATCTGTACCATTGGAACATTTTTTTTAATTCATTCATGGGATCTGGGTGTCACTGGCTGGGCCAGCATTTATTGCCCATCCCTAATTGCCTTTGAAAACTGAGTGGCTTGCTAGGCCATTTCAGAGGGCATTTAAGAGTCAATCACATTGCTGTGGGTCTGGAGTCATATGTAGGCCAAACCAGGTAAGGACAGCAGATTTCCTTCCCTAAAGGACATTAGTGAACCAGGTGGGTTTTTACAACAATCAACAATGGTTTCATGGTTATCATCAGATTTTTAATTCCAGATATTTTATTGAATTCAAATTTCACCATCTGCCGTGCTGGAATTTAAACCCAGGCCCCCAGAGCTTTACCCTGGGTACCTGGAGTACTGGTCCAGCGACAATACCACTACGCCACCATCTCCCACACCGTGCTGTGAAGTGTGTTCTTGCGAATCACATAGTAGGAAAGTAGAGAGGGCTTTAAACTAAACAAGGGGGGTTAGGGATCAAACTTGGGTAGATGTGGCAAATCAAGGTGTAGATTCAAGGCAGGAGACCATATTAGTAAGGTGGGAAATGAGGGTCATAGAATAGCAGGAGGGGACAGAGAGATAAAACCTAAGAATGCACCAATAGTCAAGACTAGATGTTACAAAGATCACAAAAAGACAAAGCTAAAGGCTCTATATCTGAATGCATGTAGCATTCATAACAAAGTAAATGAATTGATAGCGCACGTTGAAGTAAATAAACATGATCTGTTAGCCATTGTGGAGACGTGGCTGCATTATGACAAGGATTGGATCCTGAATATTGAGGGATATATGATATTCAAGAAGAATAGGAAGCTAGGTAAAGGTGGAGGGGTAGCACTGTTGATCAAGAATGACATTGGTGCAATAGTTAGAGATGACCTTGGTTCAGGGGATCAGGATGTAGAATTGGTTTGGGTGGAGATGAGGAATAGTAGGGAAACAAAGTCATTAGTGGGAGTGGTCTACAGGCCACAATGTAGGACAAAGTATACAAGAAGAAACAAAAACAAAAATTGCTGGAAAAATTCAGCAGGTCTGACAGCACCTTGGAGAGAAAGACAGAGTTAACGCTTCAAGTCCGTATGACTCTTCATCAGAACTAAAGAGAAATAGAAATGAGGTGAAATATAAGCTGTTTAAGGAGGGGTTGGACAGGTGAAGCTGGATAGAGGGCCAGTGATAGGTGAAGGCAAAGAAGAAATATTGTGTGCTTGTGAAAAAGGGACAGCAATAATCATGGGTGATTTTAATCTACATATAAACCAGAAAAATCAGATTGGCAGTAATAGCCAGGATGAAGAGTTCATAATGCTTTCAAGGTGTTTTTTTTAGAGCAGCACATTATGAAAGCGACCAGAGAGGGTTATATTAGACTTGGTATCGTGTAATGTGACAAGGTTAATTAATGACCTCAGAGTGAAGGCACCCCTAGGTAGCAGTGACCACAATATGATTAAATTTTACATCCAGTTTGAAAGGAAGAAGAGTGTGTCCACGACTATTATTTTAAATTCAAATAAGAGCAACTATGTGGGCATGAAAGCTGAGCTACCAAAGGTTAACTGTGATACTAGGCTAGGGAATAGATCAATAGAGAAGCAGTGACAGATATTTAAGGGGATATTTCAGAATACTCAATAAATATATTCCTACTATAAAGAAAAACTCTAAAGGGAGGACCCACCATCCGTGGTTAACTGAAGAAGTTAAGGAAAGCATCAAACTTAAGGAAAAAGCATTCAACTCCGCAAAGATGAGCGGCAGGACAGGTGATTGGTCAAAATATAAAGAACGGCAGAGAATGATTAAAAGGTTAATCAGGAGAAAGGAATTAGAGTATGAGAGGAAGCTCGCAAGAAATGTAAAAATGGATAGCAAGAGTTTCTACAGGTATTTAAAAAGGAAAAGAGTGAGTGAGTGTTGGTCCTCTAGAGAGTGACAGTGGGGAGTTAATAGCAGATAATAAGGAAACGGAAGATGAAATGAACAAATATGTTGCTTCTGTCTTTTCTAAAGAGGATACAAAAATCATTCCAATAATAGCTGTAAATCAGGAGGTGGAAGGGAGAGGGGAACTTGGTGAAATTAGAATCACTAGGGAAGTGGTACTGAGCAAACTGATGGGGCTGTGGGCTGACAAGTCTCCCAGTACCTGATGGACTTCATCCTAGGGTCTTAAAAGAGGTGGCAAATGAGGTAGTAGGTGCATTTGTGTTAATTTTCCAAAATTCCATAGATTCTGGAAAGGTTCCATCAGATTGGAAAGTAGCAACTATAAATCCTCTATTCAAGAAGGGAGGGAGGCAGAAAACAGGAAACTATAGGCCAGTTAGCTTGACATCTGTCATGGGGAAGGTGTTAGAATCGATCATTAAGGAGGTTGCAGCTGGGCACTTAGAGAAACTCAAGGGTAATTGGGAAGAGTCAGCATGGTTTTGTGAAAGGGAAACCATGTTTAATCAATGTATTGGAGTTCTTAGCATTCCATTAGCCTTCATAATTACTTGTTGTACCTGCATACTAACTTTTTGTGACTCATGCACTAGAACGCACAGATCCCTCTGCAGTTCAGAATTCTGCAGCTATTCTCCGTTTAAGTAATAATTGATAAAGGGGAGTCAGTGGACGTAGTATACTTGGATTTTCAGAAGGCTTTCAATAAAGTCCCCCACAGGAGGTTAGTTAGCAAAATTAAAACACATGTGATAGGAAGTAATACACTGGCATGGATTAAGGATTGATTTACATGCAGAAAACAGAGTTGGCATAACCGGGTCATTCTCATGTTGGCAGGCTGTGACTAGTGGGGTACCGCAAGGATCAGTAGTTGGGCCCCAGCTGTTCACAATAAATATCAATGATTTGGATGTGGGGACCAAATGTAATATTTCCAAGTTCACGAATGACACAAAGCTAGGTGAGAATTTGTGAGGAAGATGCAAAGTGGCTTCAAGGGGGATTTGGACAGACTTAGTGAGTGAGCAAGAACATGACAGATGGAATATAATGTGGAAAAAAATGTGAGGTTATCCACTTTGGTAGGAGGAACAGATGTGCAGAGTATTTCTTAAATAGTGAGAGATTAGAAAGTGTAAATATACAAAGGGATCTGGGTGTCCTTGTCCATAAGTCACTGAAGGCTAACATGCAGGTGCAGCAAGGTATTAGGAAGGCTAATGGAATGTTAGCCTTTATCGCAAGAGGATTTGAGTATGGAGTAGTGAAATCTTGCTTCAATTGTATAGAACCTTGGTTAGACCGCACCTGGAATACTGTGTGCAGTTTTGGTCCCCTTACCTTAGGAAGAATATTATTGGCATAGAGGAAGTGCAACAAAAGTTCACCAGACTTGTTCCCATGATGACGGGACTATCCTATGAAGAGAGATTGGAGAAACTCGGTCTGTATTCTCTAGAGTTTTGAAGAATGAAAGGTGATCTCATTGAAATCTACAAAATACCCATAGGGATAGACAGGGTAGATGCAGGTAAGATATCACCCCTGGTTGGGAACCAGGGAACACAATTTTAAAATAAGGGGGAAGCCACTTAGGAATGAGATGAGGAGAAAGCTTTTTGCTCAGAGAGTAGTGAATCTTTGGAATTCTCTACCCCAGAGGGCTGTGGAAGCTCAGTCATTGAGTATGTTTAAAGCAGAGATCGGCAGATTTCTAAATACCAATGACATAAAGGGATATGGGGATAATGTGGGGAAAAAGGCATTGAAGTGGATGATCAACCATGATTGTACTGAATTGTCAAGCAGCCTCAATGGGTTGAATGACCTACTCCCATTCCTATGTTACCATGTTCCTAAATATACAAGTACTGTACTTTCAAAAGATTACTTAATATATTAGTTTTTTTTGTAGGCAGAACTGATTGAATCAGTAAGTAAATGGCCTGCTACATGAATCACAGGAACCAGGAAATCCCTGTATTTGATGCCTGGTCCTGGTAAAGCTGATGCCAGACAGGGCTTCAACCTCTCCGCTCTAGACTGAAGAAAAATCACTTCTGTTTCTGATCATTATCCAGTGACCCTGACCTGGAAAATGTAAATATGCAAAATACTCAGAGGGCAATGTTGAGCTCAGTTACAATGCTGTAGTGATTAAAAAGCTTGGCAGTGATTACAGTCTAGACTCACGCATGAAAAAGTTCAGGTGAGATATCAAAAGGATTTCAGAATATTTGGAACCAGATACCTTCAAATTGCAGGACAGACATAACAGAAACTAACTTACAGGTAGAAAGGCAAAATACTACATATTGGAAATAAAAACAGGAAATTCTGGAAATACTCAGGCAGCACCTGTGGAGAGAGAAACCAATGTTTCCGATGAAAGGTCATGGACCTGAATCTCCACAGATGCTGCCTATTTCCAGCCTTTTCCATTTTTCTGATTTAGGTGGCAATCCTGGACAGTTTTTGGTGGATAAAATATGAAGATTTTCTACCAAATTCCAGAAGTATGTTAACTGGAATGCAACAAATGATCACAGTTAAATATCAAGTTGAAATTTCACCTTAATCCCTTGAGACATGCACAAATTCTGTCAGCAAGACTGATTGTTTCTCAATTTTTCAATGATAGCAAAAAAAACTTGTATTTATACAGTGTCTTTCACAATCTCATGATGTCCTGAAGTGCTTTACAACCAATAAAGTAATGTACTTTAGAAGTGTACTCACAGTTGTAATATAGGAAATGTGGTAGCCATTTTGCACACAGTAATGTCCCACAAACAGTCATGAAATAACAACCAGACATTCTCATTTTACTGATGATATTTGTGTGATAAATATGGGTTAGGACACCAGAGAGAACACTATTCTTTGAATAGTGCTGTGAGATCTTCTGAGAGAGCAGATGAGACCTTGATTATAATATATTACCTGAAAGATTACACCTCCAACAGTGCAGCATTCCTTCAGCACTGCACTAAAGTGCCAACATAATTATAGGCTCAACTTTCTGGAAAGGTACTTCAACTTCTGACTTCAACTTCAACTGCCTTCTGACTCAGAGGTGCGAGAGGAACTTCTGAGCCACGGCTGACACCTATGTTAAAAGTACTCAAACTCAATTTTACAAGAAGGGAATCCTGGTGAAGGAAGTAATGGACATAAAACCTTTAATTTTTGAGACCTGCAAACAACGCCAAAGAAGGGAGAAATGGGAAGGAGAGATTTGATGGCTGAAAGACATTTGCGCAACAAGAAGTTGACAGCGTATCTAGAAGAGATTTAACAATATTTTTTAAATTGTTAAATAAAGACTTCAGCAGCTAAGTCAAATGTGGAACTATAAACGATGTAAGTTGCTTCACTAACTCTGGTAAGTGTTTTTTCATTGTTTTGTATTTTCATGATATTGTAGTATAAAACTTTTTTTTAACCAAGCGACAGAAACGTATATTACAGAAAGGTTAAATTATTCTCAGTGTGCCATTGTTTTACTTTGTGGAGGTTCTGAAGATGGAGAGAAAACTTCATAATTTTCCCCTCACCATAGACAACATTTGGATGTCCCAGCTTAGCTACAAACCATTAACCACAAGCAGTACCAGCGCAAGCAATTTTCAAGTATGCAAACAAGCAACTGATAAAGAAATAGCTGCAGATGCTGGTGGCAGCCATATCATTTTGTAAGCCTTGGTAGATTGGACATTCATTCTGCATCTGAATTTCTTAGGTTTTCCAAACCACTGGGATTGTCCTAGCATTTCCAGGAATTTAACACTGCTGTGAGCAGCCCAGGAGAAAAATCATAGGGGCCTTAAAAAAAATTGTGTTTTTGAAGAATGATCTTTGCCCACTTTTGTTACAAAAGTACTGGTACAAACAAAAAGAGGCTGTTTGACTGACAGTTACAAATTGAGTATCCAACTGGGTAAATAAAGGTGTGTTCACTTTTCAATTGGTTGTGGGAAGGTGGGTTGCAAGGGTGGACATGTCAGGTCATTAATGCCGAAAGTGTGGGGTTGGGGTGGGTAGATGCAGGAAGTCCAGCAAAAATTGGCAACCCTAGCAACTAGTGAAAGCCTATTTGTCGTGTTGTCTTATGCCCATGTTTGATTGGACGAAATTCCTAGTTAGTGGTGATGTCCTGTCCAGAAATGTTTTTGTCAAAATAAATGCAGACTGTTGGAAAATCGGTGAAAAACTGTTTAGTTTAATCAATTAATTCGAAACTGCCCTGTTAAACTGAAACCAGACAGAGAATATCGTGGCAGAAAATGCCCCTACTATTGTTACCTTTCTGGATTTTACTAAAAAAGTGGAAGCCTTGTGAATCTTGTGAATCTTTTTTGGAGTTGTATGTTAAGTGCTATGTTGCGAGTGTTTATTGTTTTAAAAGGAGAGTGCATACTGTGGCTCAGTCCATAGAACCCTCGCCTTTGAATCAGAGGGTTGTGGGTTCATGTCCCACTCCTGGAAACCAAGAACTGTGATTGTACTCGAAAGGGTTGCAATCTGTGACTGTTGATAACTCGAAAGAGTTTCCTACTTCATGTTGACATAGTAGTGAATTCCTCAATTTATTTTCATTAAGCACTCCATCAGCTACTGGTCCTGCCCACTCAATGATTAGTTGATTCATTCAACACCATGAAAGACACAGAATTGCTGATGCTAATTATGTAATAGTATAGAAGATTAAGGGGCGGTCTGATTGAGGTGTTTAAAATGGTTAAAGGATATGATCATGTAGATGCAGAGCAATTACTCTCTCTGCTGGGGTAATCAAGAATGAGTTGGGGGGGCTGCAGGGCTGTGGGGTGCGTGGTTGGAGCAGTGTCTTAAAATTAGAGCCAAACCATTTAGGAGGAAAATAAGGGAACACTTTTACGCACACAAGTTGGTAGAAATCTGGAATTTTCTCCAAAAGTGCTGAGGATCTTGTGTCCACTGGAGCTCCAAAGACTCAAATTGATAGCTTTTTGTTAGGTAACGTTTAAGAGATATGGAGCTGAGGCAGCTAAGTGGAGTTGAGGGACAGATTGAGTTGAGGTACAGATCAGTTATAATCTAACTGAGTGGTGGAGCAGTCTCAAGGGGTTAAATTGCCGACTCTTTCTGGCCCTGCCTTTCTAGTCAAGCATCAAATCAGAATTGATGGCAATCATATAATATATCATATAATATAATATAACTGTTCAATTAATCTCATTCTTTATTGCTAATTTTTTTGTAATTAGTTTGTGTTGCTCTCCCAAATACATCTTTTCCTCCCCATCCATTTACTTTATTTTGACACCTCCCCCTAAGTTCCTCCAAGTGCTGTTGCCACACAGACCACTCTCCAGTCAAAAGTGGAGGCAGGAGTGTCTGCCGATGGTTAGAAAACAATTCCTTCAATCATCAATTTTTTCTCTGTGTTGAAGCATCCTGTTCTTTCTCAGCACAATCGAGATCCCTTACAATCTAGGGAGAGGACAAAAAGCAAACCTGTCTCCTGACCATTCTGATATGCTGCGATACAATGTAAATGAGTGGTACAAATAGCTTAATTCTTGAAGTGATAGGATGGAGACCATCCAGCCTGTGATCAACACCAATGATGTTCCATATTTGTAATTAAGTGAGAAAACCCATTATATACCTTACTCCACTACTCTCTGTCTCCTGTCACTCAGTCAACTTTATATCCATGCTGCCACTGTCCCTTTTATTCCACTGCTTTTAACTTTCTGTTATGTGGCACTTTACTCATAAGCACTTAGATACGTCAGCGCCTGCCCTCCTCCCGCCCCCATCCCTGAGCGTTTCAGTGTGTGTTTCGCACTGGCTGGCCGTTAATTGACCAGGCAGTGTGAAATCGTGGGGGCTGATCTCAGGCAGCGGTCCATTCCCCAGCTGCTCCCAGGCCCACCGATCACACCCGCACACTGACCTAAAAACCCTGCCCCTGCTTTCTGTGCAATGTTCTGTGCTCAGATTGTAGTTTGTGATTCAGCACTTGTTACAGAAGTTGTTATTCTCCGAGATCTCATTTGGGTTTCCTCCAAACTGTCTCATGTGAAGATTAGTTGCAGACACTCATGTGTAAACCTTGATTTCAGACTATTAGTCATCCAGATAATGGTAGTAGTTATTTTATCTCTCCTCTCCTGTGCACTCAGATTGCACCAACAAAAACAAGCAAACATTTTAAAAACCTGTTTTTAATGTATTTACTTTTTTGTATTGCCTTCCCTTTTCTTTTGTCTATATCACCATCAGGGTTACAAAGGTGAGTAATGCACCAGAACTTCCTTCCGGTTGCCATCTTTTAATGACCTCTCAGAGATGCATGGAAGCAACCCAAAATATTTAATCTAAAGTTACCTACTATCCCCAATATCATCCATTCATCACTTCTCCATAATGAGGATTCCAATTCACCACCAAGAGACCAACTGTGCAAACCCTCATCCTTTTAATCCATAACATAATTCCTCATTTCAATTTCTGCAGTACATGGTGACATTACACAGGAACGACACACCACGGAAAAACTCTGACTTCTAAACTCCATATTGTCCAGTGTGACAAGTCTATCAATTAAACAAACTTAAGCCTATAGAATACCAGAATTACATTCTGCATTAGTATTAATAGCATGCTGAGCCTCATTGCATTCTCAATATCAACAAGCTTTGTGTTTGTAATGAGCTTCACTGGTGTGAACTTCACTGTTTCCAAATTCATTTTAGAGCAGAAAGTACTGTCAGTCTGATCAATGGTAAATATTATCCATTAGATCATTGCCACTGAACCATGACACTGAGTAACAGGAGCAGCCGAGTGACATAGGTTAAGGAAGTTCCTTTTTCATATAGATAAAAACAAAAAGCTAAAAGCTACTGCGGATGCTGGAAATCCAAAACAAAAACAGAATTACCTGGAAAAACTCAGCAGGTCTGGCAGCATCGGCGGAGAAGAAATCAGTTAACGTTTCGAGCCTTCATGGCCCTTCAGCAGAACTGAAGCATAGTTAGAAGAAGGGAGAAATATAAACTGGTTTAAGTGGGTGGGGCCGGGGGTGAGGGGTGGGGGGGGGGGGGGGGGTGGTGCGGGGAGAGAGACATTGAGGGTGTGGTGATTGTGGAGATGAGCAGATAATCAAAAGATGTCACAGACAAAAGGGTCAAAGAGGTGTTGAAGGTGGTGATATTTGTCTAAGAAAAGTGCTAATTAAGAATGGAAGACAGGACACTCAAAGTACAGCTCTAGTGGGGGTGGGGTGGAAAGACTAACAAAGTTTTAGTTTTAGATTTAAAAATAATGGAAATAGGTGGGGAAAGAAGAATCTATATAAATTATTGAAAAAAAACCGGGGGGATGTGGGGAGGGGGAGTTTAAGATCTAAAGTTGTTGAATTCAATATTCAGCCCGGAAGGCTGTAAAGTGCCTAGTCGGAAGATGAGGTGCTGTTCCTCCAGTTTGCGTTGGGCTTCACTGGAACAATGCAGCAAGCCAAGGACAGACATGTGGGCAAGAGAACAGGGTGGAGTGTTAAAATGGCAAGCGACAGGGAGGTTTGGGTCTTTCTTGCGGACAGACCGCAGGTGTTCCGCAAAACGGTCGCCCAGTTTGCGTTTGGTCTCTCCAATGTAGAGGAGACCGCATTGGGAGCAACGAATGCAGTAGACTAAGTTAGGGGAAATGCAAGTGAAATGCTGCTTCACTTGAAAGGAGTGTTTGGGCCCTTGGACGGTGAGGAGAGAGGAAGTGAAGGGGCAGGTGTTGCATCTTCTGCGTGGGCATGGGGAGGTGCCATAAGTGGGGGTTGAGGAGTAGGGGGTGATGGAGGAGTGGACCAGGGTGTCCCGGAGGGAACGATCCCTACGGAATGCCGTCAGGGGGGGTGAAGGGAAGATGTGTTTGGTGGTGGCATCATGCTGGAGTTGGCGGAAATGGCGGAGGATGATCCTTTGAATGCGGAGGCTGGTGGGGTGATAAGTGAGGACAAGGGGGACCCTATCATGTTTCTGGGAAGGAGGAGAAGGCGTGAGGGAGGATGCGCGGGATATGGACCGGACACGGTTGAGGGCCCTGTCAACGACCGTGGATGGAAAACCTCGGTTAAGGAAGAAGGAGGACATGTCAGAGGAGCTGTTTTTGAAGGTAGCGTCATCAGAACAGATGCGACGGAGGCGAAGGAACTGAGAGAATGGGATGGAGTCTTTACAAGAAGCGGGGTGTGAGGAGCTGTAGTCGAGGTAGCTGTGGGAGTCGGTAGGCTTGTAATGGATATTGGTGGACAGTCTATCATCAGAAATTGAGACAGAGAGGTCAAGGAGGGGAAGAGAAGTGTCAGAGATGGACCATGTGAAGATGATGGAGGGGTGGAGATTGGAAGCAAAATTAATAAATTTTAACAGGTCCCGACGAGAGCATGAAGCAGCACCGAAGTAATCATCGATGTACCGGAGAAAGAGTTGTGGGAGGGGGCCGGAGTAGGACTGGAACAAGGAATGTTCCACATACCCCATAAAGAGACAGGCATAGCTGGGGCCCATGCGGGTACCCATAGCCACACCTTTTATTTGGAGGAAGTGAGAGGAGTTAAAGGAGAACACACTCGACCTCTCCCTCCAGCAGCACCGCCGCACCCTTTTTCAAAGCTGCGCGTGCCCCCAGTTTCATTTTATTCTTCGCCTCATCCGTCGCCTCAACAAGAAACTTTTTCTCTTTCTCTCAAGTGCTAAGGAACGCAAGCTCCAACAACTCATCGACTCCAACACCCATCTGGGACCCTCCATCCCTGCTTGTCCCTCCGTCCTCACCCCATCTTCCAATCCCAGCCCCAGCCGCGTATTCACTATACCCCCTGACCTTCCCCTCTCCGATGCTGAACGTTCAGTGCTCAGCAAAGGACTTAGTTTCATACCCTTACGCCCTCATCTCAGTGAATTTCGGGCTCGGCATGATGCTGAACTCTTCTTCCGCCGTCTTCGTCTCCGTGCTCACTTCTTTGGGCAGGAATCCTCTCCCCGTTCAACGGATCCTTTTACCCACCTCCAATATTCTCCCTCCACTTGGACCCCTCCCTCTGGATTCTTACCTTCTCTTGATCTTTTCATTGAGAACTGTCGGCGTGACATTAGTCATCTCAATTTCTCTGCTCCTCTCAGCCATTCTAATCTGTCTCTCTCTGAACTCACTGCACTCCGTTCTCTCAGGTCCAACCCCAACATTGTCACCAAACCCGCTGACAAGGGTGGTACTGTTGTTGTCTGGCGCATTGACCTCTACCTCGCGGAGGCTGAGCGTCAACTCGCAGACATTTCCTCCTACCTCTCCCTGGACCATGACCCCACCACAGAACATCAAGCCATTGTTTCCAGGACTGTCACTGACCTCATCTCCTCTGGAGATCTTCCTCCCACAGCTTCCAACTTGATAGTCGCCCAACCTCGGACGGCCCGCTTCTACCTCCTACCCAAAATCCACAAACAGAACTGTCCTGGCAGACCGATCGTGTCAGCCTGTTCCTGCCCCACGGAACTCATTTCTCATTATCTTGACTCCCTTCTCTCTCCCCTTGTCCAGTCCCTTCCCACCTACATTCGTGATTCCTCTGACACCTTACGTCACATCAACAATTTCCAGTTCCCTGGCCCCAACCGCTTCCTCTTCACCATGGATGTCCAATCCCTCTACACCTCCATCCCCCACCAGGATGGTCTGAGGGCCCTTAGCTTCTTCCTTGAACAGAGGCCCCAACAATCCCCATCCACCACTACTCTCCTCCGTCTGGCTGAACTTGTTCTCACACTGAACAATTTCTCCTTTAACTCCTCTCACTTTCTCCAAATAAAAGGTGTGGCTATGGGTACCCGCATGGGCCCCAGCTATGCCTGTCTCTTTATGGGGTATGTGGAACATTCCTTGTTCCAGTCCTACTCCGGCCCCCTCCCACAACTCTTTCTCCGGTACATCGATGATTACTTCGGTGCTGCTTCATGCTCTCGTCGGGACCTGTTAAAATTTATTAATTTTGCTTCCAATCTCCACCCCTCCATCATCTTCACATGGTCCATCTCTGACACTTCTCTTCCCTTCCTTGACCTCTCTGTCTCAATTTCTGATGATAGACTGTCCACCAATATCCATTACAAGCCTACCGACTCCCACAGCTACCTCGACTACAGCTCCTCACACCCCGCTTCTTGTAAAGACTCCATCCCATTCTCTCAGTTCCTTCGCCTCCGTCGCATCTGTTCTGATGACGCTACCTTCAAAAACAGCTCCTCTGACATGTCCTCCTTCTTCCTTAACCGAGGTTTTCCATCCACGGTCGTTGACAGGGCCCTCAACCGTGTCCGGTCCATATCCCGCGCATCCTCCCTCACGCCTTCTCCTCCTTCCCAGAAACATGATAGGGTCCCCCTTGTCCTCACTTATCACCCCACCAGCCTCCGCATTCAAAGGATCATCCTCCGCCATTTCCGCCAACTCCAGCATGATGCCACCACCAAACACATCTTCCCTTCACCCCCCCTGACGGCATTCCGTAGGGATCGTTCCCTCCGGGACACCCTGGTCCACTCCTCCATCACCCCCTACTCCTCAACCCCCACTTATGGCACCTCCCCATGCCCACGCAGAAGATGCAACACCTGCCCCTTCACTTCCTCTCTCCTCACCGTCCAAGGGCCCAAACACTCCTTTCAAGTGAAGCAGCATTTCACTTGCATTTCCCCTAACTTAGTCTACTGCATTCGTTGCTCCCAATGCGGTCTCCTCTACATTGGAGAGACCAAACGCAAACTGGGCGACCGTTTTGCGGAACACCTGCGGTCTGTCCGCAAGAAAGACCCAAACCTCCCTGTCGCTTGCCATTTTAACACTCCACCCTGTTCTCTTGCCCACATGTCTGTCCTTGGCTTGCTGCATTGTTCCAGTGAAGCCCAACGCAAACTGGAGGAACAGCACCTCATCTTCCGACTAGGCACTTTACAGCCTTCCAGGCTGAATATTGAATTCAACAACTTTAGATCTTAAACTCCCCCTCCCCACATCCCCCCCGGTTTTTTTTCAATAATTTATATAGATTCTTCTTTCCCCACCTATTTCCATTATTTTTAAATCTAAAACTAAAACCTTGTTAGTCTTTCCACCCCACCCCCACTAGAGCTGTACTTTGAGTGTCCTGTCTTCCATTCTTAATTAGCACTTTTCTTAGACAAATATCACCACCTTCAACACCTCTTTGACCCTTTTGTCTGTGACATCTTTTGATTATCTGCTCATCTCCACAATCACCACACCCTCAATGTCTCTCTCCCCCCACCACCCCCCCCCCTCCCCCCTCACCCCCGGCCCCACCCACTTAAACCAGTTTATATTTCTCCCTTCTTCTAACTATGCTTCAGTTCTGCTGAAGGGCCATGAAGGCTCGAAACGTTAGCTGATTTCTTCTCCGCCGATGCTGCCAGACCTGCTGAGTTTTTCCAGGTAATTCTGTTTTTGTTTTGTGTTCCTTTTTCATATGTTTGAAATCAATGAAGAGGCGGATAACGGATGGTGGATCTATTATTATTTGTCTTACACTTGTCGCAAAAGTTAAAATGACTCTGATTGAGCGGTAAATGGGTGACAACACATTCGTGTTAAGAGAACACTGCCCTCACCCCATCACATGGCATCTTGTCTTTAAGAAAGCAGGTTTCCTTGCAATAGATACTTTCATTTCCCACCATTTTTCTTTACCAGCTTTCACCCCTTATCTCTTGAGATTGACTCCTCAATAGGAAATTCTTTCTCGTACCTTGCCCCACGTTGGAGTCCAGATAGTGAAAGCCAGGTGGGAAGGAGATAAAATCACAGAGTAATTCACCGTGGGGCTATTACTGTGTTGCTGACAAATTCAAGATAACATGACAGGTAGAAGGCATGTCAAGCCCACAAGATAGTTAGGAATGAGGTATGCATCTTTGTTTATCTATCAGGAAAGACCTATCTATCCAAATGTCTCTCCTCCAAATTCTTTATATGTTTATGAAGAACCTCTTGATGTTGTCCAAAATTTGCCTTTAACTAGTTTGAACCTATATCCTCTTATCCTGCTTCTGCAATTTAAAGTAATTTTGCAGATTTTTCTATGCTATTTATGATATATTGTACATCTATACGATCACCTCTTTTCAAGGTTGCAAAGCCCAAGTTTCTCCAATGGTTCTTCATAACCGTGCCTTGGATTTCATACTTCTAATACTAAGATTCAGTATTGTGGCACAGCCTTGCACTACTTGAATGAGTAGCTTGTGTCTTGGTGGCCAGAATTTGGGAGACAGTACTCAAAGCATTGATTAGTCAAAACATGTTGCAGTTTGAGTATGACTTCCTTTGACTTGAACTGTATTGTGTAAGCTATAGGGGTCAACAGTTTTTGGTTTTGTTGATTGTTGCTCTGCACTGGTTGGAGATGTTAAGAGTCAAGTCCATTATCTCCCTGAGATTCCTTTCAAACCTCATCTTGAGCTATTATAGCACTATTCATAGAATGTCTATCTTGTCCATTTTTCCTTCCAATTTGTAAATAATTGTCCCTGTTAAATTTCACCTGTCATTTTTCTATTCACTTATATTTTGTCCCAAATCATTTTGTAATTTTGGAGCTACTTTCAATCCAGTTGTCCCTCCTGGTTTTGTATCATTTGAAAACATGACCAATTTTCATTGAGCTTTTAAATTCAAATCACTGATATAAATTAGAGACAGTATTGGCCCCAAAACATCACAGTCTAGGACATTCAATTCAGTACTTTCCCCATCCTAACTTACCTTCTCGAACTAATACCTGTTGCTTTCTAGCCTTCAGACAATTTCTTACCCATTTCAAAGAGTTAAACTCAATCCCACACTAAGAGCTTAGCTTTCTGATATTACAACAATATTTCAAAAGTACTTAATTAGCTGTAAAGCACTTTGGGGACATCCTCTGGTATGAAAACTGTGATATATAAATGCAAGAATTTCTTCCTTTCTAATACACTTCTGTGTGGAAACCTGTGCTTTTTTGCCACAATGCATTTGGATTGTAGCTTCATCAAAAAGTTGAGGAGCTTGGTTATGCAGCATCTTCTTCTGAATCGATGGCACGAAGTGTCTGTCTTCCTGGGTTTTGTGTGAAAAAATGGAAAGACTTGCTTTTATATGGTGCTTTTCATGAGAATCAGTCATCTCAAAGCACTTTACTGCCAATGAAGTACTTTTTGAAGTGTAGTCACTGTAGTAATCTAGAAATGTTGTAAAATAGGAAATGAACTCAATCGTGGCAGGGGACTCTGAGGAGGACGGTGAAACGCTTTAGGAATATCCTCAAAGCATCCCTGGAGAGATGAAAACCTCTCTCTCATCAACTTATGGGAGTCCCTGGCCTCTGACGAACCAAAATAGGGAAGCTTCATCGGGAAAGCATGGAACACATCGAGGGACTTTGTTGGGAACACGCACAGGAGAAGTCATGGCATTAGAAAGAGTGTATAAACCTCCAAGTAACTCATCTACCCGACACTTCAAGCACCACGTGCTCTGCAAGTGGCAGAATCTGAAACCGTGAATTGGACTTGTCAGCTATCTCAGAACCCATCAAACTGGAGTCGAAGCAAGCCACCCCAACCCCTAGGGACTGCCTAAGAACAGTAGGAAGAGACAGTAGACCCAATTTTCTCAGCCGCTCATCATAGGGCAATCCCCTTATCCCAAGGACAAATTTAGTAAACCACCGCTATATTGCCTGCAATGCAATTGGAGACCAAAACTGCCCACAGTACTCCAGATGCGGTCTCACCAAAACCTTGCACAACCGTTGCAAAGACTTCTTTATTCCTGTACTCTAATCCCCTTGAAATAAAGGCCAAAATGCCACTTGCTTTCCTAATTGTTTCCCATACCTTTATGTTAACTTTTTGCACTCTTTGTACGAGCACTCCCAAGACTCTTTGAACATCAACACTTACAAGCTTCTCACCTTTTAAAAAAGATTCAGCTCTTCTATTCTCTACGCCAAAGTGAATAACTTCACATTTCCCTACATTATACTCCATCTGCCATCTTGTTGCCCACTCACTTAACCTGTCTATATCTCTTTGCAGCCTCTCTGCGTCCTCCCCACAGCTTACCTTTCCGCCTAGCTTTGCATCACCAGCAAACTTTGATACATTACTCTCTGTCTCTTCATCTGAGTCATTAATATAGATTTTTAAAAAATTATTCATTCATGGGATATGGGCTTCACCAGAGAAGCCCACATCCCGTAAATGAATTAAAAAAAGATTGCAAATAGTTGAGGCCCCATCACTGACCCTTGTGTTACCCCACTATTCACAACTGCCAACTTGAAAAAGTCCCATTTATGCCCACTCTCTGCTTCCTATCTGTTAACCAATCCTCTATCCATGCTAATATATTACATCCAACTCCATGCGCACTTACATTGCCTATTAACTTTTTATATGGCACCTTATCAAAAGCCTTTTGGAAATCCAGGTATACTACATCTATTGGTTTCTCTTTATCTACGTTACTAGATACCTCCTCAAAAAACTTAATAAATTTGTTTAACAGGATTTCCCTTTAGTAAAACCATTTTTAAAATTCATTTACAGGATGTGGGCATCGCTGGCTAGGCCAATATTTATTGCTCATCCCTAATTGCCCTTAAGAAGGTGGTGGTGAGCTGTCTTCTTGAACTGCTGCAGTCCCTGTGGTGTCAGTATACCCACAGTGCTGTTAGGGAGGGAATTCCAGTATTTTGACCCAGCGACAGTGAAGGAATGGCAATATATTTCCAAGTCAGGATGGTGAGTGACTTGGAGGGGAACTTCCAGGTGGTGGTGTTCCTATGTGTCTTTTGCCCTTGTCCTTCTAGTTGGTAGTGGTCGTGGGTTTGGAAGGTGCTGCCTAAGGAGCCTTGATGAGTTCCTGTAGTGCATCTTCTGGATGGTACATACTGCTTCCATTGTTCGTCGGTGGTGAAGCGAGTGAATATTTGTGGGCGGGGTGCCAATCAAGCTGACTTGTTGACGTTCTAATCATACTATGCTTTTCAAAGCGTATTGTTAATGCCTCCTTAATAATAGAATCCAACATTTTCCCAACAACTGATATTAGGCTAATTCTCCCTCCTTTCCAGAATAGTGAAGTAACATTTGCCAACTTCCAATCTAATGGGACCATTCCCAAATCCAATGAATTCTGGAAAATCACAGCTAGTGCACCCACTATCTCTGTAGCTATCTCCTTTAGAACTCTAGGGTGTGGGCCATCAGGCCCTGGGTATTTTTCACATTTTAGTTCCTTGAGTTTTTCTAATACTTCTTCTCTGTTGATATTAATTTCCCTAATTTCCTCACTTTTATTCAGCCCTAGTTTACTGTCTATTTCTGGAATGAAACTTATGTCTTCTACTGTGAAGATAGACACAAAATATTTGTTCAATGCCTCTGCCATTTCCTCATTCCCCATTATAATTTTTCCTGTCTCTGATTCTAATGGACCAATGTTAACTTTAGCTACTCTCTTCCTTTTTATATACTTATAAAAGCTCGTTCAATCTATTTTTATATGACTGACTAGTTTACCCTCACATTCTATTTTTTTTTCTTTTTATCAACTTTTTGGTTTCCCTTTGCTGGTTTCTAAAACACTCCCAATCCTCAAACTTGTCACTGATTTTTGCAATATTGTAAGCCTCTTCTTTTAACCTGATACTATCCCTAACTTCCTGAGTAAGCCATAAATGGGTCTTTCTTGCTGAATTGTTGTTTTTCCATGAAATATATTTTTGTTGGACATTTTGAATTGTTGCTTTAAATGTTTCCAACTGTTCATTTACCTTTCAGTCTATTTACCCAATTTACCTTAGCAAGTTCTCCACTCATACCCATGGAATTGGATTTGTTTAAGGTTAATATTCCTGTTTGTGATCAGAGTAAGTCACTTTGAAACTTAACCTGGAATTCAATGGTATTATGATCATTATTTCTCAATGGATCTTTTACTACAACATTATTAATGAACTGTGCTTCGTTACACAATACTAAATCTAACATAGCTCCATCCCTAGTTGGTTCCAAAATGTATTGGTCCAGGAAACTATCATGAAAACATTCCACAAACTCATCTTCTATACCGCTCTTACCAACTTGATTGTCCCAGTATATATGAAAATTCAAGTCCCCCACAATTATTACATTATCCTTGTTAAAAGTTCCAATGATTTCTTGTTTAAAACTCTGTCCAACAATATAACCACTGTTAGTGGGCCTCTAAATTACTCCCACCAGTGTTTCATGACTCTTGCTATTTCTAATTTCTACTCATACTGATTCTACTTCATGATCTTCTGAGGCCAGGTCTTTTCTCTCTAAAGCCCTTATGAAATCCGTTACTATCAGAGCTACTCCTTCTCCTTTGCTATTTCATCTGTCTTTCTGAAATATTGGGCAGAATTTTGGCCTTGGTGCGGTTGATTGGCGGGGGTGGGTGGGGGCAGTCGGGAAGCCGACTGCAGCCCGCGATTGGCACTGCACCGTGATTTTACGCAGGTGGGCCAATTAATGCCTGCCCAGCGTGGAACACGAGCGGTAGCGCTCAGCACTGTCTATGCAGGCAGGGGGAGGAGGGCAAACGGGCCTAGCATGAACTTCATGCATGCACGCGAAAGAGCTCTTCAATCTCCCTGAGGCACGGAACTGCCTATAAAAAAACAAATGAATAAAACAAAAATGTCATAAAACATGTCCCCTCATGTGACTCTGTCACATGAGCAGGGACATGTTTTTAATTTAAGTGTAAAGTTTTTATTTTATTTTTATTTGCTTTAGGAAACCTCATCCTGTCTGTGGATGAGGTTTCCCAAAAAATGCAAAGGCGGCTTTGCCTTTTTGCCTGCCTGCCGTTAGGTTAAACGGGCAGTAAAAAAATTCAGCACAACTGTTAACTTAATGGCCGTAATAGGCCTTTTAATTGTCAGTGGGAGCGTTATTTCATGCTCGGGCGTGTCGGGCGCACGCCCACACACCAAGCGAAAAATCCTGCCCATTGTGTACCCTGGAATATTTATTTCCCAACCTTGATCCCTTTGTAATCATGTCTCTGTAATGGCAATTAGATCTAAATAATTCATCTCTATTTGGCCATTAGTTCGTCTATCTTATTGCAGATTCTTCATATATTCAGACAAGGAACTTTTAATTTCTTTTTTTGTAACTTCTATTCCCTGCAATGACCTTATTCATTGATGTGCAATTTTTGTTAAACTCCCTGTCCCTTCCTGTCCTATTCTGAATGTCTTTACCCGCATCATTATAATCCTTTGATGCCTCAACCTTTCTATTTGGATTTTTAGATCCCCCTTCACCTGAACCCTCTCCCCCTCTGTTAGTTTAAAGTCCTCCTCGTTTAAACATGCAAGTTTCTGAAGGAGTTTGACAGGGTAGATGCTGAGAGATTGTTTCCGCAGGTATGAGAAGCTTAAATGTGGGGGGCACAGCGTCAGGATAAAGGGCCAATCATTTAGGACTGAGATTACGAGAAATTACTCAAAGGGTTGTGAATCTTTGGAATTCTCTACCCTAGAGGGTTCTGGACGCTCCATTGTTGAATACATTTAAGGCTGGAATAGACAGATTTTTGGTCTCTCAGGGAATCAAGATGTATGGGGAGTGGCAGGAAAGTGGAGTTGAAGCCCAAGATCAGCCATGATCATATTGAATGGCAGAGCAGGCTTGATGGGCCATATGGTCTACTCTTGTTCCTATTTCTTGTGCTCTTGGGTGTTTTGCTATAATGTGTGGTACAGGGGGTTTACGAACAAAGAGTAAAATCAAACTTACAAAATAAATAAAGGCATTTTAATTATGTGTTTAGGCAGATAGAAATAAAAACAATTTTGAAAATGTTTTCTGTTCTTTTCAAAACAATTTTATTTGATTACATTATAGCATGTAAATCTGGCAAGAATTGCCAGAGGTTTAACAAGATACTTTTCAAATACACTTTTAAATAAAATACTTGGAAGATAAATTTGGAATTAGTAAACAACATGTATTGACATCATATTAAAGAAGGATTTTCAAAATAAATTAACAGACCAGAATAGGACTCCATCCTATCTTAAATTTAGTTCACAGTCACATTACACAATTACCATTCCAGATGGGTGGTGTGGTGGAACTGAGTGGTATAGCGCTAAAGATTTGAGCAATGGAAAAAAGCCCAGTCCTAATTTCAACTAAAGCTTCAATCATTCAAACTACGCTAAGTAGGAAATTGCTGAGCAGATGGGAAATGGGACATTTAGAAGGTAGAGCCATGCCTTGGCATTCCCCAACACCTTTGGGGGAGATGGTGGCATAGTGGTAATATTACTGGACTAATAATCCCAAAGCCCAGTTTAATGCTTTAAGGGCATGGGCTCAAATTCCACCTCAGCAACTTGTGGAATTTTAATTCAATTTATAAATCTGGAATATGAAGCTCATCTCAGGAATGTGGCCATGAAATTATCATTGATTGTCCTAAAAAAAACCCATCTGATTCCCTGATATCCTTTAGGAAAGGAAATCTGCTCTCCTTTCCTTGGTCGGCCTAAATGTGACTCCAGATCAACGGCTATATAATTGACTCTTAACTGTCCTCTGAAATGGCTCAGCAGGGCAATCAGGGATGGGCACCAAATGCTGCCCTTACCAGCAATGCCCACATCCCATGAAAGAATAAAGAAAACAAAATCTTCTTTTAGCAGGTTACAGTTAGATTTTACAGAGAACTATGATCAGACAGATTGCTTGCCTTCTCAATCACAGACTTGTATCATGAAAATATAATAATTTTCATAATATTATTGTGCTTTATTGTAAAAGTGGGTTAATAGTGGGGCTTGGATTAATTTTTCTGTGTGTATGTGTGTGTGTGTTGGGGGGGGGGAGGGATTTAATTGAATTGGAGACAACTGGTCTGGAGGCTTAGAGTCATCAAAAATAGAAGCTAGGTTTGAAATGCTAAATATGTAAACATGGCTGAAGTTTTAGAATGTGAGGTGTGGGGAAAATTTGCATTTATAGATAAATTAGGGTAGCTTAAATTTCAAAGAGGTGGTAGGATGTTACACCTAGCCAGAAGAAGCTAAGCCAAACAGTGTGCTTATTTTTCCCTAAGGTTACTGATAAAATTAGTACTATGAAAGAATTATGAGAGGGGAAAAGTTCCAAAGACACATCAGAACAATGGAATTTACATCAAAAAGGGAGAAAAATGTATAAAGGAGATGAGGCTATGTATAAGAGGAGAAGGAATTCTAAGATCTAACACAAGTGTGGAAAGCCTCCAGCTTCTGTGCATCAAGTTGCTCTCTACAGGAACCGAAGCTGATAAAACTCACTTTGAGACTCACTGTCCAGGGTATTGTATTTTTTTTGCCTGGGTCTGTTTAAATCTATCTGTTTTTACTGTTGCCTTAATGGAGGTGTAACTGGGAGCCAGATTAATTAGGGTTTTAGGAGTTATTATAATAGTAATTCATAGACTTGTGTATGTGCTTGTAATCTTTTCTTTTGTTAATAAATGTTTAATTTAGTTTTCTAAAAAACTTCAGAAGTCACGGTAGTCTTATTACTTCTGAATTCAAGGCACGCATTTCGAAATAAAATACAAATTGCAAAACAGTTGTGACTGTGTGATTAAGTTTCCCTTGTGGATTTGATCCACCTGGTACACATTATCTGTCACATCATAACACTTGAAGTCTCGGCAGAGCAACAATGGACAGTAAATCATCAGAAGAACAATGAAAATGAGAAAAAAAAGACACAACTAATTTACCTTTTTATTATTGTCATTGACACTAATTATTGAATATTCGCAATATAAATTACATTCTAAAACTATTGTTCTCTAGTTCCTGAGCCCAAAACAAAGCTGAAATTTGATGGCAGTCTTGCAATTGCTGTTATTTCATATGTCTGAATCTTTGTCGTTTTGCACCTGAAGGTTTGGTAGGTTCCAATATTGTTCAAAAAACACACAGACATGTCTGGCATAACAATGAGCCACAGGAATCAAGAACCTTTACTTATGAGATCTTATTTAGGTAAAATAACATTCATAAAAATAAAAGCAACTGCAGAAATTTGCTGCCGTCAAATGCCCCAATGATTCAGGTAAGTGGTGCAGACTAGAGTGCATCTGATGCACAACTAGTTTAACAGTCCTTCAATAGATCTGCTAAGCCACATCAAGGGTTAGCTACCTTCACTCTCCTCTGCGTAAATTGTTACTGTATGCCTGAATCATTGCAATGAACAAGGATAACCCTCAGCTTATTTTCTTCACTACCAAAGAGCTCTTTGAAGATCTCATCTTGTCTGTCAAACCCACATCTTGCTCCCTGGACCTGATTCATATTAAACCGCTGATCAGTCAATTTCACTTCCTGCTCTCCACACTGCCTGGTATTGTAAATTGTTCCCTTCTTTATAGTTAGCACCTTCCTCCTTAAAAGAGCTATCTTTGACCCCTGTCCTGATCCCAAATTAACTTCCCTTTCCTATCCAAAGTCCCTGAATGTATTGTTCCCAAAGTTGCGCCTAACAGTCCAGCAACTTTGTTTGAATCTCTCCAGTCATCTTTCCATAACAGAGGACCAAAAGCAGTGGCATAATGTCCTTGTGGCGAAATGTCTCTGCCCCTGAGCCAGAAGCTCTGGGTTCAAGTCCCACCCGAGGAGGATGTGTTCATATAATGCGGCCAAACAGATTGAGCATCAACCTGCAAATCCGTCCAACGTATGCCAGTAAGAGCAGGAGAGATTTGTGATCAGCCATGTGATGGAAAGAAAATTGGAGCCTTTAGCATCACTATTCATGAGCTCTGGACAACAAAGTGCATGTAAAAGAGTATGTTGCCACAGCAACTTGGACTCCTTCGCTCAGTTGGCTGGATGGCTTGTGTGGATCAGATTGGTGCCAACAGCATGGGTATTCAATCCCTGTCCCAGCTGGGGTGGATTTGGGACCTGCCTCCTTGGCCACCTGTGGTGGAAATTGCATCACTTTGGGTTGGATCTGCCTTTGGGCAGGGAACAGAAGGAGAAAAACCAAAATAGCCTCAATCAAAAGTCACAAGTTTCATCCCCTGTAACTATGGTGAGTTTTCCCTCCTTGCCCTACTCAATCTCTCTGGGATGTGGAGTCAATGTGCCTCCAAAGCATCTCCTGCATTAGCCATTCCAGACTGCCTTTGCTTGATTCCCACTATTATCCTTTCAATCATAGCCACAGCATTTCCACTAATCATTTCTTTCTCTGATCCCCACACCATTCCCTCTACTCTCCTGACAAATTATCCTTGGCTCTTCCTTAATTTTCATCTACCCCTTGACGACATCATCTGATGACATCGGGGAGTGTCAACATTGAAGAATATGTGAGTTTAGATGCTCCTGGGGAAAGTTAAATTCACCGAAAATGTCAGAGCAGATCGAAGCTGGCTCCAACATGTCAAACTTCTGGGTTCAACTAGGTGTATTCTGTAGTTTGTGTGCAATCCCTCAAGAGAGGTGGGTTACTAATTTAATATGCAAATTGCTTTTTTTATTCATTCATGGGATATAGGCATGACTGACTTGGTCAGCATTTATTGCCCATCCCTAATTGCTCTTGAGAAGGTGGTGGTAAGCTGCCTTCTTGAACCACTGAAATCCATGTGGTGTAGGTACAAACACAGTACTGTTAGGGAGGTAGTTCCAGGATTTTGACCCAGTGAAGGAACGGTGATATATTTACAAGTCAGGATGGTGAGTGGCTTGGAGGGGAACTTCCAGGTGGTGGTGTTCCCATGTATCTGCTGCTCTCGTCCTGCTACATGGTAGTGGTCATGGGTTTGGAAGGTGCTGCCTAAGGAGCCTTGGTGAGTTCCTACAGTGCAGCTTGTTGATGCTACACAATGCTGCTACTGTCAGTCAGTGGAGGGAGTGTATGTTTGTGGAAGGGGTGCCAATCAAATGGGCTGCTTTGTCCTGGACGGTATCAAGCTTCTTGAGAGTATTGTTGGAGCTGCATTCGTCAAGGCAAGTGGAGAGTATTCCATCACACTCCTGACTTGTGCCTAGTAGATGGTGAACAGACTTTGTTTGGGGAGTCAGGAGGTGATTTATTTGCCACAGGACTCTGAGCCTCTGAATTTAACTGTCCTTTCAAATTTAATGCTGTATGCATGAGTTTCCTGGGTTTTCTGAAACTGGGCATTTAAACCTCTGGAGACTGAACTTGTCTCATCAGATGGTGGCAGGTCTGCAGCCTCCTGGAAGAAGACCTGCTCCCTCCTGGACCTGGTGGCTATGCTTTATTAGTGGCTGGGAAAGTTGTTAGCTATATATCAACTGTGGGTTTAATTGTACACAGGTAGTGGGCATTAACTGGGAATTCACTTGTGCTCCTATAAATAGGAACAGGCTGAAACTATGGTGGTTGGGTTAGGAGGTGCATGTTTGTCATGTGTACCTCTGTAAATAAAGCCTACTAGAAGTGAATAAATATTGGCTCTGGTTCTATACTTCACCATCTGGGCTTCATGAAATAAAACAAAAGTGACCTATAGATTCTAGATCCTTCTGGAATGCTGCTGGAGACATATCAAGGATCTCCCAGTCAGTTGTACACAAATGTATAAGGCAAGTCATGGTTGGGATGTTTGCCAGGTGTTATGACGTGGCAGATGATGTGTGCCAGGCGGATCAAATCCACGAGGGGAACTCCTAAAACCCCAAATTAATCTGGTTCCCAGTTACACTTCCGTTAAGGCAACAGTAAAAAAATAGATTTAAACCGACCGAGGCAAAACAACACAATACCCTGGATAGTGGAATTCAAAGTGAGTTTGCTATAGACAGCAACTTGATGCACAGAGGCTTTTCTCACTTGTGTTAGATCTTAAATTGCCTTCCCCTCTTACACATAACCTCATCTCCTTCATACATGTTTCTCCCTTTTTAATACAAATTCCATTGTTCCCATATGTTTTGCAACTTTACTTTTCTCATAATATAAATCTTCCATAGTACTAATTTTATCAGTAACCTTTGGGAAAAATAAACACACAGTTTGGTTTAACTTCTTATAGCAAGGAGTAACATCCTATCATCTCTTTGAAATTTAAACTACCCTAATTTATCTGTAAATGCAAATTTTCCTCACACCTCACATTCTAAAACTTCAGCCATGTTTACATATTTAGCATTTCAAACCTAGCTTCTTTTTTTGATGACTCCAAGCCTCTAGACCAGTTGTCTCCAATTCAATTAAATCCCACACACGCACACAAACTATGCAAACCCCACTATTAACCTACCTTTACAATAAATCACAATAATATTATGATAATTATTATATTTTCATGACACAGGACTGGCAATTATGTCAATCTCATTTGTGAAGATGCCAGTCACAATGAGTGGGTGCTCTGAGGAGGAGGTGGAAGGGGAAAAGGAGATTAAACAGTAACCTAACCAGCCACACATATTGCTGCTTGGGATGCCAGGGATTCCCGGAGAGGTGTAAGGTTCAGTTAGTTACTACCACTGGACTCATGTAACAACCACGTTCAACATCCAGTCGCATCAACCCCTCAATCCTACTGACACAAAGCATTCCTGCTACTAAACAACTGTCCATTGTACACCCTTTCCTCCAATTGGTTCTTGTTAATTCATATCTTATCATTGATTAATAAATAACTGAAAAGGTGAGTTGCCACCCGCCAAAAAATAATAGGCAACAGGCGATCAATTTAATGTGATTCTCCTAAAGAACAGTAATATTACAATATAACATTTTGTCACATGCCTGTGTGCATTACCTTCAGGAACTACAAAGCTTTACCCTTCCTTTTCCTACCACTCCTATGTGGACCAACCCCTGTGGCTTGAGAAAAGGTAGAGGCAGGCTGCTCAGATCTCTGCTCTGACTGCTGAGAATCCTTTGGCTCATATTCTTGGGGTTTCAGAGCCCATCACTTCGCACCAACAGAGCAGCCATGCCTTCAATGTTCATTTTGAATATAATAATCATTTTCTTTTCCTCTTCTGTGAAATAATTAGGTTTCCAGTGATCTCTTTCAGATCAACATTTTTGTGTGCCAATCTCATATCAAACAGATGGACAAATTCTGCTGTCCATAAAATTTTTCAATTCTGTTCTACGCAAGTCCTGTAGTAATCTGGCATCAGAAAAGAGAGTTAGAAAGTAGATATATAAATGTCTAGAGAAAATAAACTTGGATACAATGCAACAAAGCTATGGAAGAATTTAAAAATGAAGATGACCATCTTGTTCTTAATTGACTGTGGCACAGGATGGGAGAAACCAAGGATTCTCACTAGGGCCAACCGATATTCCATAAGATAAAAACAAAATACTGCGGATGCTGGAAATCTGAAACAAATTTAGAAAATGCTGGAAAAGCTCAGCAGGTCTGGCAGCATCTTTGGAGAGAGAAACAGAGTTAACGTTTCCAGTCCATATGAGGAGCAACCCTTTGTAATGAATAATGTTTATCAATTTTTTTTCCAAATTGGAAAAGGCTCCTTTTTCGAGAAATAGAAACTCGGTGTATTTTTCCTCTGAACAGCTAGTTAAGATAAACAAATATGTAAGTGTATTGCTTTGGGTGAAATACTTTTGCAAATTCCCGCAAGGGTTCCTCCACTCAACCACTGGCAAGACACACAGCGCAACCAGGCGGTGTAGTGTCACCTTCCCGTCCTGCAGGTGGCGCGGCGGCGGCGGCGAGATGAGAGGAGATGAGCTCGGTGGAAAGGGGGGAGGGGCAGAGATAGGGAGCGAGCGAGAGAGAGAGACAGGGGGAAGGGCTTTTCTTTTCCCTTGTCCTTGCCGCGCGGCTCCCCCTCCCCCCTCCCTTCTGCATGTCTCGCGCGTCTGTCTGAATGGAGCTCGAGCGAAGTAGTGGAAGATGGAGTGACGACACGCGGCGGGGGAGGGGGGTCGCGCGGAGGCTGAGTGTGCGAGAGACGGTTAGGGGGGGAGGGGAGGGGAGGGAGGAGCGGCAGCGCGAGGAGGAGGAGGAGGAGGAGGAGCTCGAGCGCCGCTCAGTCAGTCAGTCAGTCAGTGAGACGGCGATAAAGACGCCAGACAAGAGCCGCGGGGCTGATTGAGAGAGAGAGAGGGAGAGAGAGAGAGAGAGAGTGAGTCTCGCTGTCACTGCATTTATCCACGGTTTATTTTTGTGGGGGGGGGGTGGGAAGTGGAGGGAATGGGGAAGTTTTTAATTCGGAAGCACAACTGTACGTTTGTTGTTAATAATCCTGTCAGTCGCCGATTTCCAGCGGCGGGTTGTATAAAAATGGTTGTTTGCGGTGGCTGTTGCAGTCTGTGTGTGTGTTTGTGTTCCTATAGAAGCCAGACAGGGAGGCAGACTGGGGGGGGGGGGGCAGTCTGTCTGAAAGCTGTGTGTGTGTCTCTGTGTTTAGCCAGAGGGGCCCAAGTTTAAAGTCAACTGCACATCCAGCATCAGCTGGCGGCGGCGGGGGGTGGAAGCCACTCCGTGACAGCAAATTAAAAATCCTTTTAAAGTGTGGCACATGCCCTGCAGAACTTGTGCGTCAAGTCATTATTGCACCGCAATTGGAGGTAGTTTGGTGATTTTGTTTTTAAAAAAATTGATGGGCATTTTTCGTTACCACATTTACCGTTTAAATTGCTTGAAAAGCTGGCTTTGCTTTTTTTTTTGGACCAAAAAAATAAATCTCTTGGATGCCAAATGCACCAAGGGCTAATGTATTAATGAAGTTCAATGTGTCATAATCCCACTGCAGAAAGTGTCTAGCTTGTTTTTTTTTTAAAAAAAAAGTTTGTTGCGAAAGTGGAGGATGATTGAGGATGCTTCAGGGTGGTTCACCTTGGATCTGAGTTGCTTTTGGACTGTTGAGTAACCGTGAATGATTAAACTCCAAGCCAGTAGTGGCGCAAACATTAATCTGCCGTTCATTAATCCCCATCCCTTGACTATTTTTCATTTCATTTATACCCTTCAATGTCAAAGCAGATCTTGGATCCCTCTTGCTACATTGTGTGTTGTACACAGCATCCCTCTCTATGTGGATAATGTATGGAGTTCTTCATTTTGGCATATTTGCAATGTGAAGTTTGAAAGACAGTCATTTATTTATTTTTGACAATACAGACAATATTTATATTGTTCTTTCGGGAGGATGAAGAAGTGCATCAATTTCAGTGAAGCTTTCCTGATGTTTCGGGAGACTTTTAACTAATTGGGCTCCTAAGCTCTCTGCCTTTGGGTTTTGGTGTTTCTGGTGTAAAAGATCATAGTTACCAACCCACATCCCATCACTGCAAGGTGCAGCATGTTGCTGCTCTTATACAATGTTATTAAAAAAAATAATGTGTGACCTCAGGTGACTTGTGTTCATTTGATGTCATGAGCATTATTTTCACGTACAAAATAGTTGTAAACAACCTGTTCCTTTTCAAATCATGCACATGCATATATTTATGTAAAAAAGAAAGACTTTGTTTATATAGTGCTTTTCACGACAACTGGATGCCTCAATGTGCTTTATAGCCAATGACGCACTTTTGAAGTATAGTCACTATTGCAATTTAGGTATAAGAATTTTTAAAAATAAGATTATAGTTCTGTCACTGTAATCAGTGAACCAGCACAGAAGGAGGACATTTGGCCCATTGTGTTTGTGTTGGCTCTCTGCAAGACCAAATCAACCCTTCCCACTCCCACTCGTTTTCTTTGTAGCCCTGCAAATATCTTCTCTTCAAGTGCTTATCCAATTTCCTTTTAAAATCCATGATTGAATCTGCCTCCATCAATCTCCCCTGGCAATGCATTCGAGATCCTAACTACTTATAGAATCATAGAAATTTACAGCATGGAAGGAGGCATTTGGTCCATCGTGTCCATGCTGGCTGACAGGTAGCCATCCAACATAACCCCATTTTCTAGCTCTTGGTCTGTAGCCATGTAGCTTATGGGACTCCATGTGTGTATTTAAGTACTTTTAAATGTTATGAAGGTTTCTGCCTTTCCCACCCTTTCAGGCAGTGAGTTCTAGATCCCCACCACTCACTGGGTAATACATTTTCCCTCAATCCCCTTTAAGCCTCTTACCCTAAATCTGTGCCCCTGGCTATGGCCGTCTCAACCAAGGGAAATAAGGCCTTCTATCCGCTTTACCTAGACCCCTCCTAATTTTATAGATCTCCCCTCAACCTCTTCTGTTCCAAAGAAAACAACTCTAGCCTCTCTGATTTTTCCTCGTAAATAAAATTCCCCAGTCCAGGCAATATCCTCATAAATCTCCCCTGTCATCCAAATCACCTCTTTCCTATAATGAGGTGATGAGAACTCCAGTAGCCCAACAAATGTTTTATACAGCGTAACATCCCAGCTTACTCGCTGCGTAAAAAAGATTTTCTTCTGGTTGCCATTGGTTCTTTTGCTGTTCACCTTAAATGTTCACCTCAACCCTTCTGCCAAGCATCATTGGGAGTATATTTCAAATACCCATAGCAAAACATCTGGCCCCTTCCTGTCAAATTGTCTTGCTGCTCTTTGTCTAAGTCTGCACATTTGTACCTGATTGTTTCACTCAACTGCCAGCAATAAGACTAAAGCTTCATTTCAGTTTTACTAAGTTTCTTCAAACACAAGACTTCACTACACAGCTTCCTTTGTGCAGCAGATTCCACAAAAATTAGGAAATTGTCAAGTATTTTTTCCTTTTCAGTAATTTTTTGCTTGCCATCTTGAGTTCCTTGTGCAAGAAAATTGATTTGTAAACTGTCTTTAGAACACTGTCAATGCTGCTATACAAGGTCATTATATGATGATTTTCCCAATGTTTTTGCTTGTTATAACTAAGTATCGGGTTTTGACAAAAAGAAGTTTGTAGCTGGAAACCTATGCTTTGTTGTACAGTATGTCAGAGATGCTTTGTGCACCATATTGATACTTGCTATTTAAAAAAAAATCAACCTTGGGCATAGTTCCCATATTGCACTTCTGTCCATTTAGTCTCACTTTTTCACATTTTTGTTACCTTTTGTTGCAAAATAAAAAGCTGAAGAGGTAGGAAGGTACAAATCAACAGTGAGTAAAGCGTCTGGAAGCTACTAGTGACGTTTGAAAGCAGCTAATCCTGTAGGGCCAGTCGGGATAACCTAAAATAACTGAAAAGAGGTGAGACTACCAGCATAAATTTAACTGTAAATTTGTCTTTTGTATATTTGAATGCCCCCAAAGGTCTCAGCCTCTTTCAAAAGCTTGGCCATCAACTTGTTTTTGCCCAGAGTTGTGACCATCATTAGTGTCAGCTCAAATAGAGAAAGGTTTGGTGGATTTATTTTGAAAGTACTAAAGAGAAACCAGGGGCATAAAAATAAGGAAATAGCAGACATGCTGAATAATTACTTTGTGTCAGTGTTTATAGTAGAGGAAGAGGTCAGCATGTGGGAAATCCCAAGAAATTAGGGATGGGTATTCACCAAAATTAACATAAACAAAACAGTGACAAAGAAAATAATGATAAATCCCTGGGACCCGATGATCTACATCCCGAACTGTCACAAGAGGTGGCTGTAGAGATAGTGAATGCAATGGTGGTCATCTTACAAAATTCTAAAGATTCTGGAACGGTGCCTGCAGATTGAAGGTATCAAATGTAACCCCATTCTTTAAGAAAGGAGGGAGAGAAAAAACGGGGAACTGCAGATCTGTTAGCCTGACATCAGTGGGAAAATACTAAAATCTATTATTAAATATATGATAACAGGACGCTTAGAAAATAATGGTAGGATTGGGCAGAGTCAACATGGATTTATGAAATGAAAATCATGTTTGAGGATGCTTCTCACTGAAAAGATGAGGGGGAACCAGTGGATGTGGTGTATTTGGATTTTCAGAAGGCTTTCGATAAGGTCCCACACAAGCAGATAGTAAACAAAATTAGAATACCTGAGATTGGAGGTAATGGGCTAGCATGGATTGAGGATTGGATAACGGACAGAAAACAGAAACAGGTCATTCTCAGGTTGGCAAGCTGTGACTCGTGGGGGACCACAAGCTTCGGTGCATAGGCCACGGCTGTTCACAATCTATACCAATGATTTGGATGTGGGGACCAAATATAATATTTCCAAGTTTGCTGATGACACGAAGCTGGATGGGAATTGTATTGAGAGTATGATGCAAAGAGGATTCAGGGGGATTTGGACAGGCTAAGTGAGTGGGTAAGAACATGGCAGATGGAATATAATATGGATAAGTGTGAGGTTATCCACTTTGGTAGGAAAAACAGGAATGCAGAGTATTTCTTAAATGGTGAGAGGTTGGGATATATTGATGTCCAAAGAGACCGGGTGTCCTGGTTCATAAGTCACTGAAAGCTAACATGCAGGTGCAGTATGCAATTAGGAAGGCAAATGATATGTTGGCCTTTCTTGCAAGAGGATTTGAGTACAGAAGTAAAGATGCCTTACTTCGATTATATAGAACTGTGGTTAGATCGTACCTGGAATATTGTGTACAGTTTTGGTCCCCCTTACTTAAGGAAGGATATAGTTGCCATAGAGAGTGCAGCGGAGGTTCACCAGATTAATTTCTGGGATGGCAGGATTGTCCTATGAGGAAAGATTGAGGACACTGGGCCTGTGTTCTCTAGAGTTTGGAAGAATGAGAGGTGATTTTATTGAAACTTACAGAATTCTTAAGGGCTAGACAGATCTCATGAACCTGTAATTATGATATTACAGATTTTAAGGGTAACGGTTTTAAAGGCACATTTTTGTTTTCAAATCATTTCATTGAGTTTAAAAGCCTTTTTCAAAACGGAAGTATGGACAGACAACATGGCACCCTCTGGTTTTTATTCAAATCCTGTCGGACTTGAATCTCTTTCAAAGGGCTCTCCAGGGATGTCCATTGAATTCTAAAAGGTGTGAAAAGCCATTTTACTTCTGAGGGAACAGGAGACAGGAAGGGACTTCAAAGCACATCAGCATAATTAAGTTAATTGACTGGTGGTACAGTGCTTCATCGAAATTAACAAAGCAGCCATTTTAAGTTTTTGGAACTGTGTAAAGTCTGTTTGAGAACAGCCATTTGTGTGCAGAACCACAGGAGGAACTGAGAAAACAACTTCTGAGAAGGTTCTTGTCCAAGGGAGGACAAAGAGGCAGGTATCAAGAATTGAACTGCTGCTGAAAGAGTCCAGGCAATCTTCAAATGCCGCAACAACAGAATTAGTGAGGAATAAGAAACCTCTCCCAAAAACCTGCTAACCTGTTGAGTCCACCTGGAAGGGCAAATTGAATAGCTGACTGCAGCAGCCATCGCAACTGTTAAACCGAACACCAAGTTTCAAACCCTTCACTTCGGAAAGAAGGAATTCAAGCAACTGGCCTGCAAAGATATCTCTCAGACACTGATTTGAAAATCTCATTTTTAAGTATCTTTTTTTGTTTATCTGTATTTTAATCATTGTGACTGTTTTTTTGTTAATATCTTTATCACTTTTACTTAAATGACTTTCAGCAGTAGTTTTAAAATGAACTAACCTTTATCTTGTTTAAGACTAAAGCTTGTCTACTGGGTTACTTTTGAATTGAACCACACATAAGTTACAAGGGGGCTACACACACACACACACACACACACACACATTCGTAGCTCAAGGACCACTTTTAAGGAAAAGCCTTTTTATGTCTTCATGACCCAGAGTAGATGCAGAAAGGTTGTTTCCCTTGGTTGGGGGGTCTAGAACCAGGGGACACAGTCTTAGAATAAGGGAAAAGCCACTTAGGACTGAGATGAGGAGGAATTTCTTCACTCAGAGGTAGTGAATATTTGGAATTCTCTACCCCAGAGGGTTGTGGAAGCTCAGCCATTGAGTATTTTCAAGGCAGAGATTGATAGATTTCTAGATACTAATGACATTAAGGGATAGGGGAGTAGCATAGGAAAATGGCATTGAGGTAGATGATCAGCCATGATCTAGTTGAATGATAGAGCAGGTTCGGAGGGCTGAATGGCCTACTCCTGCTCCTGTGTTCCTAATGGCATTAAGAGTGACAAATCCACAGGACAAGATGCTTTTTCTTCCCAAGTTTCTAAAGGAAGCAGGTGAGAACATTGCTGATGCCTGACCTATAATCTTCCAGAGTTCTTTTGAGAACCATTCGTTTAGATTGGAAAATTGCAAGCCATTCCTTTTATTTAAGAAGGGTGAAGGAGGGAACCAGGGAATTATAGACCAGTTAGCTTGACACCTGTTTTCTGGAAATTGTTTAGAGTCTATAATTAAGGATAACATGGCTGAATACCTTGAAATTATTCAGATGATCAGAGAGCTGGTGTGGATTTGTAAGTTTGTCAGGCCGAACAAATCTGATTGTATTTTTTTTGAAGAAGTAACTAAAGTAATGGCTAGAGAAATGTCTATGGATGTTATTCATATGGACTTCTAGAAGGCATTTGATAAAGTCCTTCATAAGTGACTGGTAGCTAAAATTAAAGCTTTTGAAACTGAAGGCAAATTATTGACCTGGTTAGGTAATTGGCTGACTGGTAGGAATTAGAGAGTAGGGATAATGGGCAGGTACAATAATTGGCTGGATGTAAATAGTGGTGACCCCCAAGGATCTGTGTTGGGGCCTCAACTATTCACAATATTTATTCACGAGTTAGATCATGGGATAAAAAGCCACAAATCCAAGTTTGCAGATGACACAAAGATAGGTGACATTGTAAGCAGTGTAGATGGAAGCATAAAATTATAGAAAGATATTGATAGGTTAGGTGAATGTGCAAAACTGTTGCAAGTATATTTTAATGTAGGTGAGGCCATCCACTTTGGTCCTCAACAGAATAGAACAGGGAACTTCCTAAATGGTGAAAAACTAGGAATGAGGAATGGAAACCCAAAGAGACTTGAGGGTATCAACATATGAATTAGGAGCAGGGGTAGGCCATTTCCACTAGAGCCTTCTCCACCATTCAATAAGATTATGGCTAATCTAATTGTATCCTCAACTCCACATTCCCATCTACTCCCGGTAACATTTTGCTTTCCTTGTTTATCAAGAATCTTACCTACTGCTGCCTTAAAAATATTCAAAGACTCTGCTTCCACTGCCTTATGAGGAATAGAGTTCCAAAGACTGTACCCTGACAGAAAAAAATTCTCCTCCTCTCTCTTAAATGTTCAACCTCTTGTTTGTAAACAGTGACCCTTAGTTCTAGATTGGGCCTGTTCAACCTTTCCTCGTTGGGGGCTACACTTCAATTTTTCTCACACTTGGGGGATGGATGAGCAAATTTCAGGAAGCTAAGGTTTGGCGCAACATTAAACATGAATTTGAAAAAAAATGCTGCCTTATGATTAGAAACAACTTGCTGAGCAAGAAAAATTCTCACAATAAATTGATAATTAAAAAATGAGTAATTAAAGACGGCCATTCGAGTTTGAAAGGGTGAGAGTGTGTGTGTCCTAACTCTGAGTCTCAGGGTGTTCACTCACTCACCCTCACCCATTGTGAGAGTGCCTGTTAGTGTGTGAGGGTAAGGGTGAATGAGAACCCTGCGACTGGGAATGAGCCAGACACACACCCTGTCCTCCCTATTAGACCCTCTCTCACATGTGCGCTCACCCTCTCATAAACGTGTTTGTGCACACAATGACCAAATTCACCCCACGCCCCTCGCTTGCCCCCCTGCCCCGCGATCGCCCCACCACCACCCTCTCCTCTCTTGCCTCCCCCCCCCCACCCCCCCCCCCCCCCTCCTCCAACCACCACTCTCTCCTCTCTGGCCCGCCTTGTCTTCTCTCTGGCTCCCCCCCTCTCTCTTTCTCTCTGCCTGCCTCCCTCTCTCTCTCTGCCTCTGTTCACCATCAGCACAGCTGCAGTGGTCATTGAAGGTGTGACTATCTAGCACCTTCTTTGCAGTAGATCAACCTGGGCCTCATTGTCCCCATGGCATCCAAGCCACCCAAGCTTGTTGTCGGGCAGAATTCAGAGCAGTTACGTGACCCCTTTTATTTATCCTTTTTACTCTGTTTACTCTGCACTAGAGAGTCCCAAAACATAACAATCATAAACTTTGTATTTGCAACACCATGAGTACCTTTTGAGACTCAAGGCTTTGCTGAAAGACAGGATCTGACTCTGAGATTTGAAACAGTGGAGGAAAGGCAATTTACAGGCTGTTGCAGGTTAACATTAGATCATGACCTAAGGGGGACAGGATCCTTGAAGAATTGGCTCGGTACCTGGGACACGAGAGAGAAAGGATCAGTTATGTTATTGATCGAGTACAACTGGCTAAGATTGTGAAAACAGAACTAAGAAAGATTGACGTAGAGAGGAATTAGCAAGAGAGGAAAGAGATAAAGAGATGAAAAAACATGAAATGGAGCATGAGTTCTGATTGCAAAACTGAGTTGAGTAGGAGAAGTGAGGCTCACTCTTAATTTTGGAAAGGAATTTTCACTTAGTACCTACATTTAGTGAGCAGGGAGCAGAGATGTACTCTTGTCATGCGGGAAAATAGCGATGAATCTGAATTGATTGAAAAAACAGTGGACTATGCTCCTCCAAAGTGTTTTGGTAGGGAAGGCTTTGGAGATGTACTCATCTCTTTCAGCAGAGCACTTGTGTGATTACGAGGAAGTAAAGGCTGCTTATGAGTTGATGCCAGAGGCCTACAGGCAGAAATTTAGAAATTTGAGAAAAAGAACAGGCAAGACCTATGTAGGATTTGCCAGGGGAAACAAAATGGGTGTTCAACAGGTGGTGTAGGTTGTCAAAGGTTGAACAGAACTTTGATAATCTTAGGAAGATGATATTGTTGGAGGAATTCAAAAATAGTACCCCTTTGGGGTTAAGGTCTCACCTGGAAGATTACAGAGTTCATAAAATAAGGGAAGCCTTGTATTGACATATGATTATGAGTTAACTCATAAAATATTTAGTATAAACAGCCTCACTTTGGAATCTTCTAGAGAAAATGAAATGAGAGAGGGGTCAATGATGAGAGAGGTGGAAAAAGTAAAGACCAAGGCCCATCTCAGTTTAGTGGAAGTGAAAGTTCGGAACTCAGGTAAAGTTCAAGGGGTCTGACGTGCTGCTTTTGTCACAATAAAGGGCACATGAACTCTGAATGGTGGAAGTGTAAAAGCAAGACTGTAGCATTAGTATGGTTGCACAGTGTCCTCCTGGCAAATACTGTTCTATAGGGTAAAGCTTATGACAAGCCCGGTAGGTTCTTCTGTATTTACTGATGGAATAAATCAGAGTGAAAAAAGCTATAGAAATTGTTTAAGGGTGATGTATATCCATTTTTGTCCAATGAGGCAGTGAAGTCAGTTGTTATCTTTAAACTTACAAGAGCGGCACAGTTACTGATGGTGGTAGGTGCCATGAAGCTCTCCAAAAAGTTTGCTGAATAATAAAGTTTTGAATTAGGGTATTGATGGAAATTGTTCACCTGTTCCTTTTTATAAGTTTAATTTGAGATGTTGCTTTGTCACTGGTTTTGTTATTGTGGGTGTTGTTCCGACTTTATCTGTTGAAGGTATTGATTTCTTATGAAGTGACTTGACTGGAGATAAGGCATTGCTGTCTCCAGTGGTTTTTGGGAAACCTGTTGAAACTGAGGTTGTACAGGAAAGCAGAATAACTTAAAAAAACAATTATATTTTTTTGTACCTCTGCTGCAAAAAATAATGTTTTGACTAGGGATGTGTCCAAACAGTCAGCTAATTGGCCTGCTAGCATTAAAAGGACATTGGACCATCAGGCTTAAAAGAAAAAGTTAATGGCAGTTGGAGACGAGTTAAAGCCATCTGAATGAAAAATGCAGGAAACGCACAATCAAGGTGTGACAAAGCCGTTAGCAATAGTAGTCAAAGCTAATGATGAAACAAAGGAAAGGAATGCTTTAAAGGAGAGTGGAAAAGCTGAATCCAGTGGTGACATTATAGAACTATGAGGAAGGATATGTGCTCTTGAACGCAAATTAAAACTTCAAAATGACAAGGCAATTGCTCTTGCTAGAAAGGAATTAGATAAAGCTCGAAGTAAGTGGGAGGAAGGGCAGAAAAACGATAATTCAGAAAATTCATAACCTGATACTTTTCATTCCGTTCTTCTTAGCTGAGCATCGATATAACCTCAATGAAGTTCTTAAATCAGCTACAGATGATTTTACTCGACAGAAAATGGACTGCTTGCACAAAAAGAGGCAATGTTAAACCTGTGTCTATTGGAAAAGAAAGCCAAAGAGTTCGATCATTGTTAGACAAGAACTTGGAGTTAGAAGTGATCCTGAATTTAGACAGGATGAGGTGAAACATAGGAATGCAGGAGTAGGCCATTCAGTCCTTTGAGCCTGCTTGACCTTTCAACTAGACCATGGCTGATCACTTACCTCAACACCATTTTCCCAAGCTATCTCCATATCTAGAAATCTATCAATCTCTGTCTTGAGGTGATGGTGTAGTACAGCAGCAATCTAGAGACCCAGGGTAATGCTCTGGGGACCTGGGTTCGAATCCTGCCATGACAGTTGGTGGAATTTGAATTCAATAAAAATCTGGAATTATTGATCCTGAAACCATTGTCAATTGTTGTAAAAACCCACCTGATTCACTAATGTCCTTAGAGAAGGAAATCTGCCATTCCTAACTGGTCTGCGTACATGTGACTCCAGACCCACAGCAATGTGGTTGGCTCTTAAATGCCTAGCAAGCCATTCAGTTGTATCAAACTGCTACGAAGTCTCAAAAAAGGAATGAAACCAGACTGACCACCCGGCATCCACCTAGGCACAGAAAACGACAATGGCAAATTCAGCCCTGTCGAGCCTGCAAAGTCCTCCTTACTAACTTCTGGGTGCTAGTGCCAAAATTGGGAGAGCTATCTTACAGACTAGTCAAGCAACAGCCTGACATAGTCATCCTCACGGAATCATATCTTACAGATAATGTCCCTGACACCAGCATCATCATCCCTGGGTATGTCCTGTGGCAGCACAATGGTCTACAGTTGGGAGGGAATTGCCCTGGGAGTCCTCAACATCGACTCTGGACGCCATGAAGTCTCATGGCATCAGGTCAAACATGGGCAAGGAAACCTCCTGCTCATTTCCACGTACTGCCCTCCTCAGCTGAAGAATCACTGCTCCTCCATGTTGAACATCACTTGGAGGAAGCACTGAGGGTGGCAAGGGTGCAGAATATACCCTGGGTGGGAGACTTCAATGTCTATCACCGAGTGGCTTGGTAGCACCACTACTGACCGAGCTGCCGAGGCCTAAAGGACATAGCTGCTAGACTGGGTCTGCGGTAGGTAATGAGGGAACCAACAAGAGGGAAAAGCATACTTGACCTCATCCTCACCAAACTGCTTACCGCAGATGCATCTGTCCATGACGACAGTATCGGTAGGAGTGACCACTGCGCAACCATTGTGGAGATGGGGTCCCGCTTTCACATTGAGGATACCCTCTGTTGTGTTGTGTGGCACTACCACTGTGCTAAATGGGATAGATTTCAAAAAGATCCAGCAACTCAGGACTGGGCATCCGTGAGGCACTGTGGGCTATCAGCAGCAGCAGAATTGTACTTGAACACAATCTGTAACATCATGGTCCGGCATATCCCCCACTCTACCATTACTGTCAAGCCAGGGGATCAACCCTGTTCAATGAAGAGTGCAGGAAGGCATGCTAGGAGCAGCACCAGGCCTCCCTAAAACAGGTGTCAGCCTGGTGTAGCTATAACATAGGACAACTTGCGTACCAGACGGCATAAGCAGCAAGTGATAGAGGTAAGCGAACCAACAACCAACGGATCAGATCTAAGCTCTGCAATCCTGCCACATCCAATAATGAATGGTGGTGGACAATTAACAACACACTGGAGGAGGAGGCTCCACAAATATCCCCACCCTCAATGACAGGGGAGCCTCGCACATCAGTGCAAAAGATAAGGCTGAAGCATTTGCTACAATCTTCAGCCAGAAGTGCCGAGTGGATGATCTATCTCAACCTCTTCCAGAAGTCGCCATCACTAGACACCAGTCTTCAGCCAATTTGTTTCACTCCATGTGCTATCAAGAAATGGCTGATGGCACTGGATACTGCAAAGGCTATGTGGTCTGGCAATATTTCTGCAATAGTACTGAAGACTTGTGCTCCAGAACTTGCCATGCCCCTAGCCAAGCTGCTCCAGAACAGCTAAAACATTGGCATCTACCCGGCTATGTGGAAAATTGTCCAGGTATGTCCTGTACACAGAAAGTAGGACAAATCCAACCCGGCCAATTACCGCCGCATCTGTCTACTCTCAATCATCAGCAAAGTAATGGAAGGTGTCATCAACAGTGCTATCAAGCGGCAGTTGCTTAGCAATAACCTCATCGATGCCCTGGCTGGGTTCCGCCAGGGCCACTCAGCTCCTGACCTCATTTCAACTTTGGTTCAAACATGGAGATAAGAGCTGACCTGCAGAGGTGAGGTGAGAGTGACTACCCTTGACATCAAGGCTGCATTTGACCGAGTGTGGCATCAAGGAGCCCTAGCAAAACTGGAGTCAATGGGAATCACAGGGAAAACTCTCAGCTGGTTGGAGTCATAGCTAGCACAAAGGAAGATGGTTGTGGTTGTTGGAGGTCAGTCATCTCAGCTCCAGGATATCACTGCAGGAGTTCCTCAGGGTAGTGCCCTTGGGCCAAACATCTTCAGCTGCTTCATCAATGAC
Source organism: Cetorhinus maximus (assembly GCF_964194155.1). Lineage (NCBI taxonomy): Eukaryota > Metazoa > Chordata > Chondrichthyes > Lamniformes > Cetorhinidae > Cetorhinus > Cetorhinus maximus. The sequence continues at coordinate 163,834,105 of NC_135882.1, read as the reverse complement.
CGACCTTCCATCATAAGGTCAGAAGTGGGGATGTTCGCTGATGATTGCACAATGTTCAGCACCATTTGTGACTCCTCAGATACTGTCGAAGTCCATGTCCAAATGCAGCAAGACCTGGACAATGTCCAGGCTTGGGCTGACAAGTGGCAAATAACATTCGTGCCACACAAGTACCAGGCAATGACCATCTCCAACAAGAGAGAATCTAACCATCGCCCCATGATGTTCAATGGCATTACCATCTCTGAATTCCCCACTATCAACATCCTGGGGGGGTGGTTACCATTGACCAGATACTATACTGGACTACCCATATAAATTCTGTGGCTGCAAGAGCAGGTCAGATCCTAGGAATCTTGTGATGAGTAACTCACCTCCTGACTCCCCAAAGCCTGTCCACCATCTACAAGGCACAAATGTCAGGAGTGTGATGTAATACTCCCCACTTGCCTGGATGTGCAGCTCCCACAACGCTCAAGAAGCTTGACCATCCAGGACAAAGCAGCCTGCTTGATTGACACCACTTTCGCTAACATTTACTCCCTCTGCCACTGATGCACAGTGTGCCATCTACATGATGCACTGCAGGAATTCACCAAGGCTCCTTAGACAGCACCTTCCAAACACATGACCACTACCATCTAGAAGGACAAGGGCAGCAGATAGATGGGAACACCAACACCTGGAAATTCCCCTCCAAGCCACTCACCATCCTGACTCGGAAATATATCGCCATTTCTTCACATTTGCTGGGTCAAAATCCTGGAACTCCCTTCCCAACAATACTGTGGGTGTACGTACACCATGTGGACTGCAGCGGTTCAAGAAGGCAGCTCACCACCACCTTCTCAAGGGCAACTAGGAGTAGGCAATAAATGCTGGCCCAGTCAGCGAAGCCCCCATCCCGTGAATGAATAAAAAAATAGCTTCCACAGTCCTCTGGCGTAGAGAGAAGAAATTCTTCCTCATCTCGGTGCTAAATGGGCTGCCCCTATTCTGAGACTGTGTCCCCTGGTTCTAGACCTCCCCAGCCAGGGGAAACATTCCTTCTGCATCTACCCTGTCTAGGCCCTTAAGAGTTTTGTAAGTTTCAAGGAGATCATCTCTCATTCTTCTAAACTCTAGAGATTAAAGGCTTAACCTCTCCTCATAGGACAGTCCCGCCATCCCAGGAATTAGTCTGGTGAATCTCCGCTGCGCTCACTTTATGGCAAGTATATCCTTCCTTGGGTAAGGGGACCAAAATTGTACATAATACTCCAGGTCCGGTCTAATCAAGGTTCTACACAATTGAAGTATGACTTCTTTACTCTTGTACTGAAATCGATTGTTATGAAGAACAGTTCAGATGGTTGGTTGAAACTTTTTTTCCAAGACTTGGACATTAAAAACATGCGGACTTAGAGTAAAATGGAGATCAGAGTGAACAGAGTGGTTCAATCTGCTTCAAACAGTGGAAACCCTGATGACAATGTATTGTCTAGCTTTAAAGGAAGATAATGGAAATATCTGAACCCAGAAGGTAAGAAGTGATATGACAGAGGATTGATTCTGATTCACAGCTGTCAGCACCCAGAAGCAGATGGTTTGCCAGAAATTAGTAATGTTCTTGACAAAGTTAACCAGACCAAAAAAATTGTGAAACCTTTGGGCACAAATACTGTTACAAGGGGCCAGCCTATGCATAATCGAATACAGATGTTAGAGAGCAACATGAAGAATGCAAAACCAAGGTACAATCTTTTAACCAAGAACATGGAAAAGCTGTACGGACTATGCAAAATGGGAAAAAAAGCAGATCTTTTGCGCAGATTGAAAGAAAACGAATTGACCAGTAGTAAAAGAAACTTGTTTGCCAGAGAGTTGGGATTCTAAGAACTTACGCAAGCTGGACTTTAAATCTTAATTGTCACATGAGTGTTTGGTGTTGAGCCTTATAATGTTGTCAAGACAAAATGTATAGCGATGAAATGTGACAAATAGTGGTTAGTTGTGGAGGAGATACTATATAGACCACAACCCATTGGTGTACCTAGAAAAGCTGAAATCCAAGAACCAAAGGTTGTTTGATGCTTCAGCCATTTACACTAAAAATTGTGCATGTTGCCAACCAAAAAAATGTGATTGTGGATGCACTGTTGAAAGTTTAAAGAACAAGGGATGGTAACAATGCCTTAAAGATGGGTGAACGTATTGTAAAGATTGTAAAATAAAATTATTTGTAATGAAGCTTGTTTTGTAAATACGATATATCGTTGCTACCTGTGTAGCAAGCTATTTGCTAAAGTGTTAATGATGTTAAGAACTTGTTAAGAAAACTTTACTACGGTAAAGCTTTCTTTATTCCAAGGGGTGTGGGGGGGAAGTGTGCAGGCCTTTGACTTGGAAGCAATAACAATAAGGAAAATTTAGAATTACTTCAAATGTTTGAGGAATCTGTAATTTTTGAAAAATGTTTGAAAGGACTTTTAAGAATTTGTATCACTTGTAAAACCACACTCAATAACCTATAGAGAAATAAATCTTTTCTTCTATAGCAAACTCACTTTGTGCTTCTGAAGACGTATTCCCTCCTCTGTAGCCTTCATTCTCACTCTCTCTAAACTTCAGCTCATCCAAATCCCTGCTGCCTGTAACCTATCCTGCACCACCTGGCTGGCTTACCATCCCTCACTAACCCACATTAGCCCTAGATCCTAGAACCTTACATTTAAATGTATCATTCTTGTGTTTTAATGGTTTCATGCCTTAACCCCTCCCTGTCTCTATAACCTGTAACCCCCTCCACTAGGTATTTGGCTTCGTAGCTGTCCTTGTACACCTGTTCCTTCTAACCACTGGGAGCCATGCCTTCAGTGGAAATTGTGCATGGACTTTTCTGGGCTGCTGTCACAGTTTTGGCTTAATCTGAATCAATTTAAGTCATCTACAGAACCTTATTTCAAACTGCAACAATATCTTTTTTAAGGAAACTTAGATAGTGGAACTAGGCAATCACCCACAATGAGAAATGGCTGCTGTTGCATACCTTGGTAGTGGTTTTCAGAACAGAACAGTGCTTGATCTCTTGGATAGAGGTTGGCATGCATTCATCATATGGCCAGATAGGTTGATTATCAGCCTGTAAATCCTTCCTATATGCCTGATGGCAGGCGCTAAGAGTGGGAGAGTTTCCTGGTCAGCCATACTGCAGAAGACAATGGCAATGGGCTGCAGTACTTTGCCAAGCATAATCATGGACCAATCCAATGGAAGTCCATGGTTGCCAACACCTTCCTAGGGAATGCATCACAATATAAAAAAAATGTAAAGGACATGCAATTAGCAAATTGCATTTATGTTTTGCCTTTAATGCAGTAAAATGCCCCAAAAGGCTTTGTAGAAATATTATCAAACAAAATTTGACATCAAATCAAGGAAGGAGATATTGGGATGGTTCATAAAGGTAGGTTTTAAAACAGTGCCTACAAATTTACAAATTAGGAGCAGGCATAGGCCATTCAGCTCCTTGAGCCTGCTCCTCTATTTGATAAGATCATGGCTGATCTGCTTGTGGCCTTAACTCCACTTTCCTGCCTACCCGCTATACCCTTTGACTCCCTTGTCAATCAAGAATCTAACTCAGCCTTAAAAATATTCAATAACCCTGCCTTCACTGCACTTTGGGGAAGAGAATTCCACAGACCAATGACCCTCTGAGAGAAGAAAATACTCCTGAACTCCATCCGAAAGGGGAGACCCTTATTTAAAACTGTTCCCAGGTTCTAGTCTCCCACAAGCGGAATCATCCACTCTGTCAATCCCCCACCACCGCCCCCTCCGGATCGTGGACGTTTCAATAAATTACCTCTCATTCTTCTAAACTCTCTAATGAATACAGGCCCAACTACCTTCTACCTTCCCTCATAAAATAACCCCTAATCCCAGGAAGCTTAACTTTTAATGCAGTAATATCCCTTCTTGAGTAAGGAGACCAAAATTGTACACAGTACTCCAGGTATGGTCTCACCAACGCCCTATATTCCATCCTACTTGCAATAAATGTCAACATTCCATTCGCCTTCCTAGTCACTTGCTGTACCTGCGCACCAACTGCTTGTGATTCATGTATCAGGACACCCATGTTATGATCCCCAGCTGAGGTTGCCACTAGAAAAGCCTGATCCCAGGGTGGAACCCAGCTTGATAGATCCTAACTTTTATTTATTTGTTTAGATATGTAGAGAGGGACTACTGAACAGAGTCACCGGAGTTTTTTTTATTTGTTCATGGGATGTGGGTGTCGATGGCCATTTAATGCCTATTCCTAATTGTCCTTGTTCAGAGGGCATTTAAGATTCAACCACATTGCTGTAGGTCTGGAGTCACGTGTAGGCCAGTTCAGGAAAGGACACCAGATTTCCTTCCTTAAAGGACATGAAGCAGATGGGTTTTTACAACAATCGACAATGGTTTCATTGTTATCACTAGACTTTTAATTCCAGATTTTTTTAAAATTCAAGTTCCACCATCTGCCATGGTGGGGTCCGAACCCGGGTCCCTAGAGCATTACCCTGGGTCTATGGATAACTAGTCCAGCAACAATAGCACTACACTATTGCCTCCCCCGTCAGCTAATGAACTTATAACAAAAGCATAAAACATTTATTAAACAAGAAAAGATAAACTATATACAATGCTCCATCACCCACAACTATACCTTTGCAGATATATACAGATTTGTAAGGATAACACAAGTTACAAAAGTTTTTTTTTAAATTCACACACTGGATGTGGGCTTTGCTGGCTGGGCCAGCATTTATTGCCCATTCCTAGTTGCCCTTGAGAAGGCGGTGGTGAGCTGCCTTCTTGAGCCGCTGCAGTCCATGTGGTGTAGTTACACCCACTGTGCTGTTAGGAAGGAAGTTCTAGAATGTTGACCCAGCCACAGCGAAGGAACGGCGATATATTTCCAAGTCAGGATGGTGAGTGACTTGGAGGGCAACTTCTAGGTGGTGGTGTTCCCATCTATCTGCTGCCCTTGTCCTTCTTAGATGGTAGTGGTCGTGGGTTTGGAAGGTGCTGTCTAAGGAACCTTGATGAATTCCTGCAGTGCATCTTGTAGATTGTACACACTGCTGCTACTGTGCATCGGTGGTGGAGGGAGTGAATGTCTGTGGGTGTGGTGCCAAACAAGTGGGCTGCTTCGTCCTGGACGGTGTCAAGCTTCTTGAGTGTTGTGGGAACTGCACTCATCCAGGCAAGTGGCGAGTATTCCATCACACTCCTGACATGTGCCTTGTAGATGGTGGACAGGCTTTGGGGAGTCAGGAGGTGAGTTACTCGTCGCTGGATTCCTAATCAATGGAGAGTTTTCCTCCTGATTTCCATTGCCTCCAGTTCTGCTAGGGCTCCTTGATGCCACGCTCTGTCAAATGCTGCCTTGATGGCAAAGGCAGTCACCCTCACGTCACCTCGGGAGTTCAGCTCTTTTGTCCACGTTTGAACCTAGGCGGTAATCAGGTCAGGAGCTGAGTTGCCCTGGCGGAACTCAAACTGGGCGTCAGTGAGCAGGTTATTGCTGCTTGATAGCACTGTTGATGACCGCTTCCATTACTTTACAGATGATCGAGAGTAGACTGATGGGGCGGTAATTGGCCGAGTTGGATTTGTCCTGCTTTTTGGGTACAGGACAAGCCTGGGCAATTTTCAACCTACCTATGTGACAGTTGCTAAGATGACCACTGATGATAAATCTGTGATACATCCGTGAAGGTAAATGTTTTTTCAGAAGGATGAATGGGTAAGAGGCATAACCGCACAGAAGGAAGCCATTTGGCTCATGGAGTCCAGCTCATTGTAGAGCAATCCAATCAGGGCCATTCCCCATTCTACTCCCGTAGCCCTGTAAATTTATTTTCCTTAAATTCCAATTCAATTTCCTTTTGAAATCATTCATTACTTATGCTTTCACAACCCCATAGACATCAAGTTCCAGGTCATTAGCACTTGCTGCATAAAAGTTTTCTTCTTCACATGCACCCTGCATCACTTGCCCAAAACCTGAAATTCCTGTTCCTGGTCCTTGTGTCATTAGCTAATGAGAACAGTTTTTATTTGTCTACCTTATCTAAACTTGTTGTAATCCTGTAAATCTCTGTCAAATCTAGCAAATCTCGTTCAATCTCCGTTGATTCAAGGAGAACCAACCCAGTTTCTACAACCTAACCTTGTAGCTAAAATCTCCTCATCCCTGGAACTATTCTTATAAATATCCTCTAACCCTCTGCACCCTCACATCCTCAAGTGTTGTGACCAGAACTGGATGCAGTATGCTAGTTGTGGCCTAACCAGAGCTTTATAAAAGTTCAGCATAACTTCCCTGCTTTTGTACTGAATACCTCTATTTATGATGGCCAAGATTGCATATGCTTTACTAACTCCTCTCCCATTATGACCTGCCACCTTCAAAGATCTATGCATGTGAATCCTCAGTCACTCTGTCCCTGTACACCCTTTAGGGCTGTGCCAAAGATAAGCTACATTATGTATTTTTGTAAATTTTGCTTTTGCTGTTAGATGTCATGTTTTTGAGAACATTTTCAAAAACAATTGGTTTAAGACTTTTAAATGTTCGATAAATTGAACTGTTAATCTCTAATGAAGCAATATCAGTGCAAATAGTTGTTTGGTAGTACAGAACTTGAGTATCGCTTAAAAAAAAAGAGGCGTAGAAGCTTTTCATCTTACTCCTCTCATCAGGACACTTCGCATGAATACCAATATAAGGGAAAACAACAATTTATACATATGAGAAGAGAATGCTGTTTGGTACAGGCATTGCCGTGGAGGATGCACCAATGACTGAAAATTAACTGCCAAGCATTGTTTGAAATTTAAACCAGACAGCTTGACCCTGATTGGTCAAGGAATTGTCCTGAGGAATGAGTCAGTGAATGGCTGTCACTTATTTAGCTGTAACAGGTGCAATGTGTATACATGTTCTTTCTGCTCTGTGTATTGGTAGCAACACAAGTGGTATTCACCACTAACAGGATGTTGCCGTCAAGCCAAAAAGATGTTCGACCTATCTCACAAATGAGTAATGTGATATGTGAATTTCAGTGCCAGTGTAATGCTAGCTCTGTAGGCCGTACATCCCAAAGACTGGTGGATCATATCAAATAGCATGTCCCAGCCGTTGTTTGCAACAGGCAAGGCACAGACTGTACCCAACGAGCCTGTGCTTGGAAAACTCAAAACACAATGTCCAACATTAGATGTGATTCCGTGATTGGACAACATTTGTTAAATAATCCTCAGTGTGCTAAGAATTATTTAAGATTGTCAGTTGGGCTCACAGTGTGTGCATGCACTGGAGGTTACATATATTAATACATAGGGCCCTGTTCTTTGCAGACAGAAAGAACATGTACACACATTGCGCCTGTTTCGCTTAAACAAAATAAGTGACAGCCATTTGCTGACTCATTCCTCAGGGCAATGCCTTGACCAATCAGGGTCAGGCTGCCTGGTTTAAATTGTGAACAATGCTTGGCAGTTAACTGTCAGTATTCAGCAATTGGTGCATTCTCCATGGCAACACATCTACCAATCAAAGTCCACCTGCCAACCAATCAGCACTCTCTTCTCATACAGCATAAATTGTTGTTTCCCTTATATTGGTATTCTTACGAAGTGTTCTGATGAGTGCAAGACGAAAAGTGTCAACATGTCTTTTTCAACAGTACTCAATATCAATGTATTAGAACATAAATTGATTTATTTACATTTGAGTAACAACTGCACAGTTGAGCTTTGGTTGGAGTTATTTCTTGATTTGTTGGGTCCTAAATTAGGAGGGAGAGTTAAGTAGTACAGATAGGAGCAGGAGGTTGCAAAGGGACATAGACAAACTGTGAATAGCAGAACTATGGCAGATGTTGTTTCATTTGGCCAAGTGTGACGTCATCCATTTTGGATCCAAGAAAGACAAACCAGAGAATTTTCTGCATGACGAGAAACTAGGAATTGTGGAGGAGCAGGGAGATTTGGGTGTCCATGTACACACCACTAAAAACTGCTAGATAGGTATAAAAAGCAAACTAAAGGCTAATAGATTGTTGTTTATATCAAATAGGACTGAGTACAAAGGGGAGAAAAGTTGTTTAGTAGTACAGAGCTTGAGTATTGCTGACAAAAGAGGGATGCTGTTGAAGCTTTTCAACTTGCATTCATCAGGACAGATGAAAGAATACCAAGTTTCAAACGGAACAACAAATTATACTGCATGAGAAAAAGGATGCTGATTGGTTGGCAACTAGACTCTGGTCGAGGTGTTGCCATGGAGAACGCACCAATGAACTGTTAGTCCCCATGCTTTTGTTTAAATTCAAAACGGCATGTCGCCTCTGAATCAGAGAACCGTTGTCCCCCATGCTTTTGTTTAATTGATAAAAGCGTAATGCCTGGACACCTTATTTCTGATTGTAGAGGACAGGGCCCACATGAATATATGTACCTTCTAGCAAGTGTAAGTGCGCCACATTGAGCCCAACTGATAATCTTAATTTCGTTATTCGTGTAATTCTAAGCACACTTGGTATTGTTTAGTAAGTGCTGTGCAATTATGGAATCGCATCTAATGTTTTGCAAGTACGTGCTGGTTAAGTAGGGTCGGTACCCTGCCTGTTGCAAACAACAACAGGGACATGCTGTTTGATACAATCCACCTGCCATTGGGATGTACGGCCTACATACCTGGTATCACACTGGCACTGAAATTCATACAGCATATTACTCATTTGTGTAGTAGGCAGAACATCTTTTTGGTTTGACCGCAGCATCATGGTTAGTGGAGGTTACTGCATAGTAGCAGTGTGAAATGGATGGCTTCACCTGGATGGCCCAGTCTACTTCAAATTACCCTGAAAAGATGAGGTGTCTCAAAAATGTGAGCAACAGGTGAAGCTGTTGAGTATTTCCTTGAGTAAAGAAGATTAGTCTAATCTAATCAAGGTGTTTAAGACGATTAAAGGATTTGACATGATAGGTAGAGAGAAACTGTTTCCTGTGTTGGGGGAATCTAGACCATATCTGGACCAACTGTATAATTGTGGGTAGTAAGAACATATTCTTAAGATTAGAGCTAGCCCATTGAAAAGGGTAGTAGAGATCTGGGACATTAATCTAACAAAAGGCTGTGGATACTGAGTCAATTGAAAACCTAAAGACTAAGGTAGATAGACTTTTGTTAGGTAAGGTTATCAGGGATATGGATCAAAGGTGGGTAACTGGAATTGAGTTATGGATCAATCAAGATCTAACTGAATAGTGGAATGTGCTCAGGGCTGAATGGCCTCGTTCTGTTCCCATGTAACTCGCTACTTAAAAAGGACACACTTTAAAGGATTGAAAGGTCAATTACAAATTTTTCATGAAATCAAAAGATGCCAACCAGAATACATAGATCACGGTGTCTAGGTCGACTTTTGAAACCTCCAAAACTCCTTCCAAAAATGGGGGTCAACTTTTATGCTGAGTAAAAAACGTGGTCATCATTTTGAAAGATGAAATTAAAAAAACACCAGTAATTCATACTAAATTAACGTGGCACAGTTTATTGAATTAATTAATTGTACAAAGATATCTTTAACCACAATCAAAGTGTTTTAAAACCATCAAATTAATTTCCTTCGGCATCTGACACAAAGAATTCATCTAATTTATCTAAAGTCACTTTGGCTATGGCACCGTTGTAAGGATCTCACTCTGGATGAGATTTCAGAATCATCCTTCTACAACAAATCATCTTCCTCTCCATCTATTGAATTGGATATTCTGCATTTTTTGAATGATCTGATGGTGCAGTAATAGCATCCCACGATGTGATAATTAAACCACAGAAAACACCAAGCAGGGAAGTGCACATATTTCCACTCTTTTTGTGAAAGTTTCTGTCAACCATCCATCTATTCCATTCAACACAAACGTGATTCTTGATTGGCTTGTTGAGGCATCCAAAGGTTGAACTACGGGTATTAGACCTCCTGGTATAACTGCAATGTGGTGTTATTTCTTTGCAGGCATCTCTTATTTTCTCATTGGTTATATGGGATCTGTACGTGTCCCTCACTAATAAGCTGCATTCTTTACCTAGGCCACCGGGATGCCTATTCCACACATGATTGATCCATAAGTTCACTCCATCCTCCTCCATCCAACAGTTGTCATGGATGTGCACAAAATCCCCTGTAGGGAATTTAATGTTTGGCACGATTTTGCATTTGAAAATTACCATAGGCTTTAATTTTGTTCTGTTAGCCATGCAAGCTAGTACCACCTTAAATCTTGTTTTTACATGCACTGTCATTTTTCACTCAAACTGTTTTTGAACCGTTCCACTCCACAGTTTGGCTGCTGGGCATATCAAAATTCATGGCCGCTTTATTCATGTTGTTACGATTCAGTTAAGCACCAGTAACGTTCTGTTTAAAGTGGACAAAGTTTGAAATCCCAATTAACCATTAGGAGAATAAAGCCACAAGATTACACAGTTTTTAAAAAACAAAAATTAATTTTCCTATACTAAGTCAGAAAGGTAAAACAATGTACAATGTCTATCTTATACTCCGACATTTAGGACTAACATGAGGTAAATATGAATTAACAGGCAAACTGTGGTCAGATACACTACGCTGCACTGTAGATGTAACCAAGACAGATCCCGTGGATTTGTCAACAATTCACCCAGACGTCAGTGACCACTGAGTCACAATATCTTGTTAAACTCTGTCCCCTTCACAAGGAATTTCAGCTGTTCACTTTCAAAGATCTGTCCTATTAATTCCCTCAAAAGCAGCTCTGACTCAGACTGCCCCAACGACTGCTCACCTCCCAATGGTTCAATCTTTACTCCTGAGACTGCGTTCTATGAAATTCACAAAGTTGTACTCCCACCTCTAATTACTGGTATGCTTGCAACTGTTTCGCAGACCGCTAGCTTCATTAAGCTAGCACTGCCCTTGGGTTTCTGCAAACACCAGTCTCCCAGCTGCACCAAGCTATAAATGGCTCTTGGGGCTTCTTCTGAGCCGTAACCATCTTCAATATGAAACCAGTGACCTTCCACCACCTTCTCAGCTCCCTAGGATTCCTCCTGAGCCCTAACTGCACTGGACTGCTCCCCGGGCTTGTCTGTGAGCTACAAATCACATGTGGTCCAAACTGCAACTAACCCCTCTGCCAGATAAATTGAAACCAGAGAACCTTCTTAAGGTTCTCCATAATGACATAACCTTTCAGGGTTTACTGAATGCTTTTAAACTGATTTAACTCTCTGAGCTGCAGTTCTTTGCAAACAATGTAGACATTATGTCTCCAGTTCTCCAACTAAGTAAGCCTACCTGCTGTTTTAGGACCTAATCTTTCTAGCTGTTAACCCCTTAAGTCAACATGGCCTCAACCTTTTAAATGTAATAGTCGTTAAGCTGCTTTAGTTGCACTTATCCCATTTTCTACAGTAAAACTTTAATCTTCCCAGAACTAAACATCCCCTAAAATATTAACATGAACCATGAACTAGATATTCACAACAATGTTATTGATGTGACTTAATGGGTACTCATATTTTTGCTGCTGTCTGATAATTCCACTGGAAATTGATAATTTTGGCATTGAGGTCTTATGGTAGTCTCTGAGCAACCTTGGTCTTCTGATGCAGCACTAGGCTGTTTTGTTCCATAAAACAACCATACCAACTAGCTATTGGTCTGAAATCTTTGATGGAGTTTGATTTGGTTCTGTTAAGTGCATTGTACATACATGGTATTCCTGGTGACAATGTGACCATTCCGACGATTTTCGAGGACCCATTGCAATACATGGGTTCTCAAGATCGGGTCACTGTTCTGATGGCACATTTGGCATGGAAATCTTCTTCAGGGTTAGTTCCTCCTCCTTCTATTTTCACACCAGTTTTTTTTTCACGAGCAATGAATTCCCTTGCTGCAGCACAGTTATTTGACCAGTTAGCAAATGTTATGACTTATAGCTTGAAAGCAACTTCGTACTTCATTCTTTTTTGCTGGAAGATCCATTTCTGTTCGTCACTTGCCATGCCATATGCAGTGTGCTCTGTGTGGGTGTGACTTAACCTCCTGCGCATCTTCTTTGCAACACAACCTGTATTGCTTGCTTGACCCTGTGCACTGACTTACAGTATAAGCAAGTAAGACATGAATTACTGTGTTGAAAAGTTGAGGCCAAATTAATGCAAGCATAGCATTTTGTAGCTGAAAAGGAGGGTGGAGGAGGTTGACTTATATGCCGAGTATATGCAAAAGCATGATTGTTGGCATTGAAAAAATCGGGTTGTCCTATATGCCGGATCGACTTATGTGCCCTGATCTACAGTACATATTTGAACAAATTAGATGGTTTGCATTTGAATTGTGTAGCTTTGCTTCCCTTCAACAGCTGTCATTAGACAAACTGAATAGTTTTTGAAACAATATATTGAATTAGGCTGGGATGTAATCTCTGTGAATGAAGATAGTTTTTAATTTTTTTTATGCACTTTGGCAGAATTGAAAGAGTTGGTGTTAAGCTAAATCTTTGACAAAAATGTTTGTTTAATTTTTGTCACAGTAGGTGTATAAAGATGTAAATAAGAAGAATCAGAAGAGTGGATAGGTTTGAATGATGAATGGAGAAAATAATACATTTGAAGAAAGAAGTAGGAGGGAGAAACGGGCCCTGGAGAACCTCTGAAGGAAGGAATTATCAACTACACTGCAAGTAATCATTTGAGAAGAAACATGATGGTGGTGAGAGGCCACACAATGCGTATCTAAGGTAACTATATCATTTTATAGTTCAAGTAAGATCCTCAAAGTAAGCCATGAAGAGGAGGCTATATTTGACCTGCCTTTTCCATTGTGTATTTCACTAGTGTGTTTTTTTTTTGCAAAGTGCAATTTCTAGTCATGTATGGTTTAGGGACCTTAAATAGCAATTTGTTATAGGATATTTGTGACTAAAGACTCCATCACCACCCTTGTAGTTTAATATATATGCATCAGGTGAAAATTAGCAATTGGGATGAAGCAGATTACTCAGAATGTTAGCTGCAAGACTGCTTCAGTACCTGAGGAGTTGCGAATGGTGCTGAACATTGTGCAATCACCAGGTATCCTCCTGGTGCTGATCCCCCAAGAATAGCAACTATATAGTGTTTTAATGTAAAGAAAATTTTCCTCAGGTGCTTCAGAGACTTGGAAAAAAATAGGTACAAAGTCAACCAAGGAATTAATGGCCGATGAAGTAGGTTTTAAGGGAAGTCTTGGGGACGAAATTTCAAAACCTGGAATCTAGGTGGCTGAAGGTAGTCTAAGTATTGATGGGTGAGCTTTGTGTCCGCCTTTTCCTGAATCATAAAGAACAGTTTGTCAGCTGCACTTTTCCAATGCCCCTCCTTGGTTTGTGCGTTCCAGGTTTTCCTCTCCCTGTCTCACTAGTCTTCATGTTGTTTAAAACATATACAGCACTCTTTCTATCTGAATTGTTTTAGTCCTTGCCTTTTTTCGCCAGAAAGTGGCCAATATCTAATTATATGATGGTGTAAACTGGGGATGTCACAACTGATCTCACTTGTAATCTAAATTTGATAGTATCTTCTGCACATGCCTTGTGCACCTCCAACCTTTTGAAGGTGAACTGAAATATTTATTGATGAGGGCAAAATCACATCATTAAACTGCTTTATTTCACAGTCTTATATTCACTTTCAAGTGAATATAGTCACAGTTTGACTCCTGAATAGTTGAAGTCTCTCGTCATGGGCAGGGGCTGACATTTTAATTGACTGACTTGAGATGCCGATTTAGACGACTTCCCTGCAGGCACCCGAGTAATGGCATTAAAGTGTTAGGCCAGGTTAAACATAGCTTTGTGTTGTTAGAGCATCACAACAGCATAGTAGACCCCAGATTGCCTTTTAGCAGTGCGCTAGAAGATCAGCTAGTTTTCAGTGCAAGTGTTGGGTGTCCTGACCAAAAGGTGGTTATGGACTCTTGACAAAATAAATTTTAGCAATTCAGTTTGTTGGACAGTATAGATATGTTCTCCACTTAGAGTTGAAATTTGCTGACAAATGCAATTAGAAACTTGAGATTGATTTTGAAGCCACATTCTTGTAGAATAATAAGTCATTTAGTTATGCTAATTATTGAAAAGAACACCAACTGACTGATATACTTAGGAGAACAGTCTGTGGATTAAAGGCTTCACCTGACATCCAACAAGCTTTATTGTGGTGTTATGGTAATTTAATTTGCTTTTTATTCATCTAATTTCTTTAGAAATCTGTTTATTCCCTACAGTGAAAGGATTACAGAATTAGTTTGTAATTGTAAGTATGCCTGATGTAATTGGGCCACTTGTGAATATTCAACCGATCACAACTTGCTTTTAAATTTCTGGAAGAAAAACATACGTTTTGGTGTTGTGATATTTCAGTCAAAATTTACTTTAATGGAATATCAATGGAATAGTTTTGAGGTAGTAAACCAACTGAAGTCTGTCATTAGGATTCCTGAATTCCTGAAAATGTCAACACACTTTCCTTTCCAAATTTCAGAAAAGCAGTGTCAGGTACCCAAAGGGCAACCTTGCTGTATTTGCAGAAAATGTTTTTCATTGCCTATTTTTGTCATCTACCTGTTTGTGTCTCTATCATCTATCAACTAACTTGGTGTTGCCCCAACTTGGGAAAAATAGATGTAGGCTTAATGTTTGAAATGGAACTGTCAAATGATTAAATTAATCACAGTTTTTTAGTGATTGAAAATGTTAACTATTTTAATACATATTTAATTGATGCAATTGTTGCACCCATCTCTTAAGTTTCCTTTAATTATTGATGTTATGGTCTTTCAATGAACAGCTGAGATTTGGTCATGTTACAATTGTTTTGGAACTGCATCTTTAAATTTAGGGTAAATGAAAGACATCATGTGACCCTTTCTGAACTTTGACTGACAAGCATGGGTGGTTTGATTGTTCAAGATCAAAGGAAGGCTTAGATTGTTTTACTGATAAGGTGCAAGGTATTTACGATTGGAATCAATGTCAGCGGTCTCTGAGTTTACCAAATGTAATATTTCCAAATTTGCTGATGACACGAAACTTGGTGAGAATGAGAGTAATGAGGAGGGTGTTAAGAGGCTTCAAGGCAATTTAGACAGGTTGAGCGAGTGGGCAAATACATGGCAGATGCAGTATAATGTGAATAAGTGTGAAGTTATCCACTTTGGTAGAAAAAACAGAATGGCAGAGTATTATTTAAATAGTGATAGATTGGGAAATGTTGATGTATAAAGGGACCTCGGTGTCCTTGTACACTAATCACTGAAAACAAGCATACAGGTGCAACAAGCAGTTAAGAAGGCAAATGGTATGTTGCCCTTCATTGCGAAAGGACTTGAGTACAGGAGCAAGGATGGCTTACTGCAGCTGTACAAGGTCTTGGTGAGACCACACTTGGTGTATTGTGTGCAGTTTTGGTCTCCTTACCTAAGATAGGATATACTTGCCATAGAGGGAGTGTAGCGAAGGTTCACTAGACTGATTCTTGGGATGGCAGAATTGTCGTATGAAGAGAGATTAGGCCAACTAGGCCTGTATTCACTGTAGTTTAGAAGAATGAGAGGAGATCTCATTGAAACACATGCAGTGAATTGAATTGGCTGAAGACTGGCATCAAAGATGCTGGGGACCTCCAGAGGAGGCCGAGATGGATCATTCACTCGGCTCTCCTGGCTGAAGACTGTTACAAATGCTTCAGCATACCTTTCCATCTTGGCCTCCTCTGGAGGTCCCCAGCATCATTGATGCCAGTCTTCAGCCAATTCGATTCACTGCACATGATATCAAGAAATGGCTGAAGGTACTGGATACTGCAAAGGCTATGGGCCCTGACAATATTCTGGCAATAATACTGAAGACTTGTGCTCCAGAACTTGCCTCGTCCCTAGCCCAGCTGTTCTAGTCCAGCTACAACACTGGCATCCATCTGGCAATGTGGAAAAATGTCCACAAAAAGCAGGACAAATCCAATCTGGCCAATTACTGCCCCATCAGTCTACTCTCCATCATCAATAAAGTGATGGAACAATCATCAACAGTGCTATCAAACGGTGCTTGCTTAGCAACAACCTGCTCACTGATGCTCAGTTTGGGTTCCACCAGGGTCACTCAGCTCCTGACCTCATTACAGCTTTGGTTCAAACATGGACAAAAGAGCTGAACTTCAGAGGTGAGGTGAGAGTGACTCACCACAGGATTCTTCGCCTCTAACCTGCTCTTGTAGTCACAGTATTTATAGGGCTGGTCCAGTTCAAATTTCTGGTCAATAATAACCCTCGGGATGTTGTTAATGAGGGATTCCACATGGACTGCAGCAGTTCAAGAAGGCAGCTCACCACTACCTTCTCAAAGGCAACTAGGGATGGGCAATAAATGCTGGCCCAGCTAGCGAAGCTCACATCCCATGAATGAATTAAAAAAAAAATAATGGTAATGGCATTGAATGTCAAGGAGAGAGGGTTGGATTCTCTCTTGTTGGAGATTGTCATTGCCTGGCACTTGTGTGGCGTGACTGTTACTTGCCATTTATCAGCCCAAGCCTGAATGTTGTCCAGGTCTTGCTACATATAGGTACGTACTGCTTCAGTATCTGAGGAGCCGCAAGTGGTACTGAACATTGTGTAATCATCAGCGATCATCCCCAATCCTGACCTTATGATGGAGGGAAGGTCATTGATGAAGCAGCTGAAGATGGTTGGGCCTAGGATACTAACCTGAGGCACTCTGCATTGATGACCTGAGACTGAGATGGTTGACCTCCAACAACCACCTTCCTTTGTGTTAGGTATGACTCCAACCAGTGGAGAGTTTTCCCATTGATTCCCATTGACTCCAGTTTTGTTAGTGTGCCTTGATGCCGCACTTGGTCACATAATGCCTTGATATCAAGGGCAGCCACTCTCACCTCATCTCTCAAGTTCAGCTCTTTTGTCCATGTTTGGACCAAGGCTGTAATGAGATCAGGAGCTGAGCGACCCTGGTGGAACCCAAACTGAGTGTCAGTGAGCAGGTTATTGCCAAGAAAGTGCCTGAGTTGATAACACTGAAGACAACCCTTCATCACTTTGCTGATGATCAAGAATACACTGATGGGACAGTAATTGGTCGGGTTGGATTTGTCCTGCTTTTTGTGAACAGGACATACCTGGGCAATTTTCCATGTTGCTGGGTAGATGCCAGCATTGCAGCCCTACTGGAACAGCTCAGCTCAGCATTATTGCCGGAATGTTATCAGCGTCCATAGCCTTTTCAGTATCCAGTGCCTTCAGCTGTTTCTTGATATTACGTGGAGTGAATCAAATTGGCTGAAGACTGGCATCTGCAATGCTGGGGACCTCAGCCTTGTCTTTTGCACTAATGTGCTGGGTTCCCCCATCATTCAGGATGGGAATATTTATGGAGCCTCCTCCTCCAGTTAGTTGTTTAATGTTTGGCATGCAAGTAGCCCTGTGCTGTAGCTTCACCAAGTTGACACCTACAGACTGCAGGGGAGTCCTCTATTAACAGCAGAACTATTATAGGAGCAGTATTGATTTTTGTCAGCAAACTTTGACAAATGCACCAAGCCTCCAAATGACAGTCAGGGTGAAGCGTTTACAGTTGGCACAAATGGTATTGCTTGACTTAAAACTCAGCTAAAATCCTAAACTCAAATTCCTTTTAACAATTAAGCAATTTATATCCTGAAAATTATACTGTGTGAATTCCAAGATTTGTGTGTTTGCAATGCATCATCACAGGTAGTAAGCTACTCTACTATTCATGATTGAAACATTAGATTAATATGACCTTCAGTCTCTGATGCGGATGCTAGTAGTGCAACTTTTTGTCCAGGGATAATGGAACTTTGCACATTGCTAATTTAAATGTACAATGGAGGACTTGACATTCCATATGTACTGTAATGTGCTGAAGCCACTACCCATTTGAAGTAAACTATGTACCTTGCTGATTGTTTTTCGTTGGGATTATTTAAACACATTAGACACTAAGATTAGGACAAGTATTAAAGGTCTTAGTTTTAATTCCAATTATTTTTTAAATCCCAATTTTATTTTGATTGGCTAATGGAGAAATATTTCATTCATTTTTGTCAGTGACATTTATAAAATATTGAGAGAAATACTTCAATCCTTCACCATAACTTTTACACATGGCATGTTTATAGGTTTTACTACTGAACTTAAACCAGCAAAACATTGGGAATGTATTGATTGTTTTTAAAGGTACTCTTTCTCCAGGGAGCACTGAATACAAGAGAGTTAACCAATAAATGCAATTCTGCACGCAAGAAAGAATACATGCTACTTGTTTCAGAATAGTGCTAATAAAGCTTGCTTTCTTCATTTAGTGGCACTTATCCATTCAATTGGATGCTGTGTGTTGGTTTTGGGGGAGGCTAGAGTGGGGTTTGGGGGCAGGTTATGAGGCTTGGGGGGGGTTAAGGTGGTGGGGGAGCTGGTCAGTGCCACCAAATTTACACTTCCAACATGGCATTGGATAGCGATTATGGAACTGTGGCTGAATTTTCTCTTCCTCTGCGTTTCTATGTTGGTGTCCTCAGCAATGTTCCTGCTGAGCTTTGAGGTATGCAGCCATGTGGCAGGCTGGAAGCTGGAAAGAACCACACAGGTAATGTTCCATGATAAATAATGTGTGTGTGCAGCTGCACAAAAATATTTGAAAAGACAGCATACTGAAAAATGTGCTTCACAGGGGAATTAGTAAATAAAATATGACATAGAACCACACAGGGAGGTAATAGGGCAGATGACCAAAAGCTTGGTCATGGATGCCAAGGAGAGGGATGGAGTCAGTAACCAAGGAGTATAGTTTGTGGCAGGGATTGAAGACAACAGCTTTGGCTTCCCAATATTTAGTTGAAGAAAATTTCTGCTCATCCCGTACTGGACGTTGATGCACACATGCAGTGAGACAATTTAGATACAGTGGAAGAGTTGAGAGCGGTGATGTTGAGGTAATGCTCAGTGTTATCAGAGTACCTGTGGATACTGACTCTGTTTTTTGGATGATGTGACCAAGGGGAATCATGTAGATGAGAAAAAGGGGAGCAAGGATAGATACTTGGGGACACGACCTGGGAGAGGGGTTGCAGTTGGTGCCAGACACTGGGCCCGGGTGCAAGGTAGGGGGAGTTGCCAAGGCTCACTATCGTCCTTCAGACAGGCTTCAGACCTGAAAGGCCAGCTTTTTAAAACAAAAATCAGAACTTGGGTGGGAGGGGTGGAGGGAGGTTTGGTTGGGGGTGGGGGGGGGTGGGGGTGGATTTGTGTGGGAGGGGTGGGGGGGGAAGGTTTCGGGTTTGAGTGGGGGTTGGGGGGAGGGTGGGAGTTTGAGTGGGAGGTGGGGATTTGAGTGGGGGGGTGTGGGTTTGGGTAGAGGGAGGGTGAGGGTTTGTGTGGGAGGGGTGGGGGAGGTTAGGGGTTTGTGTGGGAAGGGTGTGGGAGGGTTGGGGGTTTGTGTGGGAGGGGTGGGGGAGGTTGGGGGTTTGGGTGGGAGGGGTGCGGGAGGTTGGGACTTTGTGTGGGAGCAGTGGGGCGAGGGTGGGGGTTTGGGTGGAGGGAGGGGTGGGGGTTTGGGTGGAGGGAGGGGTGGGGGTTTGGGTGGGAGGTGGTGGAAGAGTGAGGGTTTGGGTGGGAGGTGGTGGAAGAGTGGGGGTTTGGGTGGGGGATTGGGGTGGGCAACTGGGGTGGAGGGTGGGGGTTTGGGTGGGGGTGTGGGGCAGAGGTTGGGGGTTTGGGTGCGGGAGGTTTGGGAGTTTGGCCGGGAGTGGTGGGGGTAAGTTAGGGTTTGGGTGGGGGATTGGGGTGAGGTTGAGGGTTTGGGTAGGAGGGGTGCGAGTCAGGTTGAGGATGGGGGAGGTTTGGATGGGAGGGGTGGATGGAGTGGTTGGGGGTTTGGGTGGGAGGGGTGGATAGAGTGGTTGGGGGTTTGGGTGGGAATGGTTTTAAAGTGTAGTGATTGGTGAATCTTAAATGGGGGATAATGTCATGCCTGATTGAGGAGACGGGTTAAGTTGGGGCGGTTTGGTGTGCACAATGGGCCTGGAGAGAGAAGTGCCAGGACCCATAATTTCTCTCCCTGGTCCTGCTTGGGATTATTGCATTTAGGCATAGAATCAGTTGTCCATATAATTCCCATGCACATTATATTGACATATATCTGTTTAGATAAAGATTATACTCAAATGGTTGTGGTGGGGAGAGGGGGTGGGGGGAAGCGATAAGGAAGGAAAGGTAGAGAATATCTTTGTATAATGTAATACAGTTTTAAAATTGTCCATGCATTTTTGTTCAACTGTTTTTAGTACTGTTTATTGTCGCTCCTTTTGATTTCAGTGGGTTGTCACTAATTTTATTGGTGTTGGTTCTCTATTCTAATATATGTTTCTAAGTTTTAACTGTATTTGCAGTATAAATCTAATCTGCAGCACTCTGATCATTTCCCTTAATGATGAAAAATATCTCAATATACAGATTTGCCTTTGAAAAGGATGGTACACTCCCTTCCCTCACCTAGCTAATTAGTAAGTTGTATTGGAATTTTTGTAATGCCAAATTTATTTAGTCTTGCGCTTTGTTGTATCCTTTATTCCTGTTTTCTCTTATTTGTCTTTAATGGGGTTTGCAACCCAACGCTGCTTTGTAACTAACCTTAAGGAATGAAGAGAATTACCAGGGCTGATGAATTTATTTGATTATTTTCCATTTTGCGCTTGACAACACTGACTGAGATTGCAAGGTCCAGGAAGAAACTTGTTGCAACATTTTGTCACTGTTTGATCTATTCTTGTACTGATAATTTGTTTCTTACTCTTTTAACAAATTTGAAAAGCTGGAGATCAGTATCTGTCTGATAATTCACTTCCTTTGTTATGATTAACCCCACACAGAGCAACACGCAGGCTTGTGTCTAATGTTCGTGTCTAATGTGTCTAGTGTCAAATATGGGATTTGATGAAGAACCATGAAACAGCTGCTCCAAGCCTGTGCATGCCTCTTTAAAGTAGTCGAGGTCTTCCTAACTGCATGGTAAACCATGACCTTAGTCTCGGATTTGAGATCTTGGTACTCAAAGACTTTTGTACATTTTGCACAATTACTTTTGTAAATAGTATTGTGTACAGTTTTGGTCTCCTTACCTTAGGATGGATATACCTGCTTCAGAGGTTCATTGGACTGATTCAACAGTAGCAACAACTTGCATTTATATAGCACTTTAACATAACAATGTAATAAAACGTCCCAAGATGTTTTACATGAATGTCATGGCACAAAATTTGACAACGAGCCTCAGGAGATGTTAGGTTAGATGACCAAAAGCTTAGTTAAAGAGCTAAGTTTTAAGAAGCATCTGATTCTGGGATATATCTCTTTAGAGTTTAGAGGAATGAGAGTGACATCATTAGAAGATATAAAATTCTTAAGGGGCTGCACAAGGTAGATGCTGGGAGGATGTCTCTTCTGGCTGTGGAGTCAAGTTCTAGGGGCCACATTGTCAGAATAAGGGGTCAACAATTTATAACTGAGAAGAGAAATTTATTTACCCAAAAGAGTCATGAACCTTAAGAATTCTCAACCACAGAGAGCTGTGCTAAGTCATTGAGTATATCCAAGCCAGAGATCGACAGATCTTTGGATACTGAGGAAATCGAGATATTGAGATCAGGTAGGAATGTGTAGCTGGAGTAAAACATTAGCCATGAATGGTGGAGCAGACTGGAGAGCCCCTGCTCCTATTTCTTATGTTCTTATCAGATATTTTTCCAAGGTTCAGCAGAAGTGAGAAATGACCTTGAGTGATTAGCAGTGCACACCAGTGGAGAGATGAATATGGTCTATGGTATTAAGAAGTAAATGGAACATGTTTGCCATGGTTGTGTGGCAGCAATGGAGTAGATTTCAGAACAAGGTGGGAACCATCTGGAACAGTGTTAGTGCAGCACAGAGTGAAATTTCCTGGCAGAGGAGCAGAAGACTGAAGCCGAAGAATCAGATCAGGTAGTAGTATTGAGGCAGCCCAGCAGAAAATACGCCCCTTGTATAAAGTGGTGGCAGCAGTTGACACAACTGAAGTCCTGAAGCCAGCAGGGAAATGGATTCAGCCCAGGAGAAAATTGATTTCTGTCCAAGACCCCACAACAGCAAAAAAAAGTTCATAAACCAAAAGCATTGAAGTACAGTGAGAAACTCAGCAGGTAACAGCAGCTGCTGGGGCATAGGTTACAGACTAGAAGAGCTTACTGTAAAAATCGCAGTTACTGAATAGCAGAGGCACAGCAATTTTGGGTGACTTTTCTAGGAGATCAGTGTGTCTTATGTTCCAGCAAATATGTACCTGTCTTTGCCCCTTTCTCTTAATACCTTTAGTTTAACAAAAATCTATCCATCTCTCTTTTAAATAACAATTGATCTAGCATCAATTACCATTTGCGGAACAGAGTTCCAAGCTTCTACCATCTTTTGCATAAAATGCATAAAAGAGTGTTTTGTAATTTTACTCCCAGAGGGTCTGGCTCTTAATTATTTGGTTAATTAATCCTGTGCTCCTAAACTGGTGGAAATAGTTTCTCTCTATCTATTCTATCTGTTCCACTTAACATCAACAACAACAAATTATGTTTATACTTTTAATGCAATGATTCTCCCAAGGCACTTCAAAGGAGCATAATAAAACAAAGTATGACACCAAGCCACATGAGATATTTGGTCAGATGACCAAAAGATTGGTCAAACAGGTTTTGAGGAGTGTCTTGGAGGAGGAAAGTGAGGCAGAGAGATGTAGGGAGAGAATTCCAGAGCTTGGATCCTGGACAACTTAAAGGCATGGTCACCAGTGTTTTTTCTTAATTCGCTCTTGGGATGTGGGCATTGTTGGCAAGGCCAGCATTTATTGCCCATCCCCAGTTGTCCTTGAGAAGATGGTGGTGAGGCGCCTCTTTGAATTGCTGCAGTCTGTGTGGTGAAGGTGCACCCACAGTGTTTAAGAGTGGAGCACTTACAATTGAGAATGCACAAGAGGTCAGAATTAGAGGAGTGCAGATATCTGGAAGGTTGAGGGGCTGGAAGAGATTGCAGAGATTGGCAGGAGCTGATGTTAATACAGGACAAGTCAGATCCCAGGGTGGAAACTGGCTTGATAAATCCGAACACTTTTTTTTAGAAACTGGAGGAAAGTAACTGAACAAATTCACAGGAGTTTACTGATGAACTTTTAACATAAAGAATTAAACATTTATTAAATAATAAAAAATGAACTAATTATGCCAGACAAAAAGGTTGGCAAGATCTTAATACAAACGCAAGAAAGTAATTCAAACTCAGACTATTCCTTTTATCCCAGCAATACCCTTACAGACACTCAAACCCAGTGAAGAGTGCAGAAACTGCAAGTTTTACACTGTACTGGTCTCTGGATGTCTGTATCCCACTGATGGATGTCTCATCCAAGTAGCTGTTGTTCTTTTGTGATCCCCAATGGCAGTAGGCTTTTCAGCTTTGGGGGCATAACAGCTGAGTCAGTCCATGCATTTATTTGATGATTGCACTTTCAAGCAGAAGTCAGTAGACAGGAGTTGGATACTGGTTGGTTTCTACCCTCCCAAGCCTATGGGCACTGAGGTCAGATTATTGGCTCCCGCATTTTAAAAGTTTCATCCCTGTTTCAGACCCCTCCATGGTGTTGCCCCATCCTATCTCTAACTTCCTCTAGCTCTACAATCCGCTGCAATCTCCACACTCCTCTAATTCTGGCTTCCTGTGATTGTACTTGCTCCACCATTGGTGCTCATGCCTTCTGCTGTCTAGGCCATAGCTCTGGAATTTCCTCCCTAAATTTCTCCACTTCTACAACTCTCTCCTTTTACATAGGATTTATGACATAGAAACATGCCATTTGGCTCAACCGTGCCGGTGTTTATGCTCCACTTGAACCTTCTCCTATCTTTCCTCATCTAAATCCATAGTATAAATCTCTATTTCCTGCTTATTCATGTGCTCATCTAGTTTCCCCTTAAATGCACCTACATAATTCCCTTCAACCACTCCCTTAGGAAGGATGTGAAGGCAATAAGATAGTGCAGAAAACATTCATGAGAACAGTTCCAGGAATGAGGAACTTAAGTTCTGTAGATAGATTGGAGCTGTTTTCTTGGATAAGGGAAGATTGAGAGGAGATTTGATAGAGGTATAAAAATCATGAGGGGTCTGGAAAGAATAGATGGGGAGAAACTTTCCATTGGTGGAAGGATCAGGGCACAGATTTAAGGTAATTGGCAAAAGGAGCAGTGACAACGTAAGGAAAACATTTTTCACGCAGCAGGCAGTTAGGATCTGGAATGCACTGCCTGAGAGTATAGTGGAGGCAGGTTCAATCGAGGCATTCAAGAGGGAATTGTATTATTATTTGGAAAGAAAGAATGTGCAGGCCTATGGTGAAAAGGTAGGGGAATGGCTCTTGGGGAATTACTCCTTCGGAAAGCCAGCAGACACAACAGGTCGCATGGCCTCCTTCTGTGCTGTAACCATTCTGTGTCTCCGATAATGAGTTCTACATTCTTATCACTCTTTGGGTGAAGAAGTTTCTTCTGAATTCCTATTGGATTTCTTGATGACAATCTTATACTGGTGGCCTCTAGTTCTGCTCTTCATTACAAGAGGAAACATTCCCCCAGTATTCACTTTATCAAAACCTTCCATGATTTTAAGTACATCGGTTAGGTCACCCCTCAACGTTCTTTCCTCAAGAGAAAAGAGACACAGCTTGTCAATCCTTTTCTGACATGTATACCTACACATTTCTGGTATCATCCTTGCAAATCTTCTCTGTGCCCTCTCCAGTGCCTCTATATCCTTTTTATGATATGGCAACCAGAACTGCATGCAGTACTCTATGTGGTCTAAGCAAGGTTTGATACAGCCACTCCTTTTAAGATGCCTTAAAACATATTTCTTCAACTAAGCTTTTGGTCATCTGTCCAAATATCTCCTTATGTGGCTTGCAATCATATTTTGTTAATGCTCCAGTGCAGCACCTTGGGATATTTAACTACGTCAAAGGAGCTATATAAATGCAATTTGCTTGTTTAAATGCTGAAAATTTTCACCATTGGAGATTTAAAACTTTATTTGCATAGTAAAACTAGATTTCTGTTTTATTTTATTTTTAATCCCAGTTGTACTATGAACTTGTGGCAAAGCTGAGCCTAAAATAATAACTCATTTGTTTCTTTTTATATCTTTGCTTATACCTGTGTCAACCAAGGCTCGTTGGTAACATTCTCTTGTCACAAAGTTCTGTGTTCAAGTCCCACTCCAGGGCTTGAGTGCAAAAATCAAGGCTGATACTCCAGTGCTGTTCTGAAGGAGATTTGCACTGTTGGAGGTGTTATCTTTCAGTTGAGATGTTAAACTGAGGTACCATTGGCTTGTTTGGGTGGATGTAAATGACCCCATGGCACTATTTCGAAGAAGAACAAAGGAGTTTTCTCTGGTGTCTTGGCCAATATTTATCCTTTCATCAATGTCAAAAAAACAGATTCTCTGGCCATTATTACTTTGCTTTTTGTGCGATTTTGCTGAGCGTGTATTGGCTGCCACATTTATTACATTATAGCAGTGACTACACTTCAAAAAGTACTTCATTGGCTGTAAAGTGCTTTGAGATGTCTGGTGGTCATGAAAAGTGCTATATAAATGTAAGTCTTTTTTTCTTCTAAACCTGCAGCCAAGCCCAGAATTGGCAAAACTTAGCCACAGATGTCATTGTGTTGAATAATTGGCAATGGTTATGTTGTGAATTTGAGTTCTGAATAGTGTCCAATAGTCAACCATGAGAGCTATTTGACTTCCACCCATCTTCTATAAATTTAAATCTGACCTGGAAATGACATTTTAGCACTGGGAACAATTACACTGATATGGCATTTGAGTGTTTTCATTCACAGAGTAAGCCATTAGCACTTTGAACCACGTAGCCAAAAGAGCAGAATACAAGTTGGGGGAAATGTATAATACATTAATTAACCACAGTTTGAGCACTGTGACTTTTCTGGTCAATGAGAGCCAAGGCAGACATTCTTTGCACTGCTTCAACACTACACCAGGCTGAGCCCAAGTGTCAAAATTGTTAAAAGATAAATTTAGGACTAGTATCAGGAAATTCTTCACTTACAGATTGATGAATGTTGGAAATACATTTTTGGACAGAATAGTGGAAGCAAAATCTGTGGAATAAAGACGCAGAACAAAATTAGGCTGTTCAGCACACTGAGCCTACTCCGCCATTCGTTAAGATCATGGCTGTAATCATTCACAGGGATGGAAAGGATGTTTTGGTGCATATCAAGGCAAGGAGTGACAGTGATGGAGAAAATACAATTTTGCATTTATGTACAGCTAGCCCATGCTTGCCAGAAACTGAGGGCAGGATTTTGAGCTCAGCCTGCAGGTGTGCGCCCGACATGCCCAAGCGTGAAATAGCACGCGATGACGTCAGGCGAGTGTCCCAACGTCGTTGCACACTCGTGTGATATTTCGGTGGGTGGGCACGTGCGAGAGTCGGCAGCGCGCCCGTCGACAACTAAGAGGCTTATTAAGGCCCTTAAGCTAGGCTTGAGTTGAATTTTTCGCTGCCTGTCCACGGTTGGCGGTTGGGTGAATAAGCCAGGTGGCCTTTGCATTTTTTGCGAAACCTCATCCATGGGCAGGATGAGATTTCTGTAATTAAATTTTTTAAAAAGTGTTTGGGTAGGATTTTAATAATCACAATGTAAATTGGGTTTTTAACATCTTTAATTTTGTTTTCAAAAATCTTCAGCTCCCTGAGGCAGCTCTGTGCAGTCCGGAAGCTTTCAGTGAGCGCAGCTGTGCGCATAGGCAAACTTCAGTGCTCGTGCTCCTCCCGTCCCCACCCTGGCAGCGCTGAGGAGCTTAGTGTGCATTTCACATTGGCTGGCCGTTAATTGGACAGCCAGCGTGAAATCGCGGTCAGGGCCGGATTGCAGGCGGCGGACCATTTCGCAGCTGCTCCCAGGCCCGCCAGGGGATGAGGGGAAAATCCTCCCCTGAGTTACAAGTGCCCAAGCTTATTTCACATGAAGTTCTTACTGCTGGCACTGCAAGGAGACATTCTTTATATCACGTAAACCATATATGTTTATGAAGTATCAATATCAACAACCAGGGTGCAGAGAATAAAAGGTAGCGCCAGTGCCACTCAAAATGTTTGCATTTAGGAGAAAAAACCTTAATATTTTGCCACCCGTTTCCTCCCCTAGGTCAAGTAACAGAGGCTGATGGGAGTGTAATTTATTCATTGTCTGCACCGGAGTGCTGCTTTGGGCTGCATTAGAGTGCTTAAGTTGGAGTTTGGTGAGAGAGAGACTTTTAAGGATTAATTTCTATCTAAAGTCTAACCTTTAATTTAGTAACTAACTAAAAGTTGCTCTTTGGGCTGGGAGAAGGTGAATTATAATCCAGCTTTAAGACAGAGGTTATAGAGGCTCTGCTCGCAGCTGCAGCTAGTAAATTAGTTAACTAACTTAAGTAGGTTTTCAGAAGCTAGATTTGGATAGCATAAAAGCAAGCCATCTGCAGTGCTGCTTTGGGCTGCACTAGGGTGCTTAAGTTGGTGTTTGGTGAGAGAGGGAGTTTGCTGAAGAGGGAAGGATGGATCTTTTCATTTTCTACCTTGCCTCAGTAAGAAGAGCAGCAGCCTTGGTAAGTAGGACCTGGTGAGTATTTCTTGTGTCCTTAATATCCTCTAAACTAGAGGAAGTAAAATTAAAGGAAGTAATTTTAAGGATAAGGCATGGCAGGGAAGCTTGACCAAGTGGAATGCTCCTCCTATGCGATGTGGGAAATAAGGAACGCTTCCAGTGTCCATGGCAACCGCATGTGTAGGAGGTGTCTCCAACTGCAGATATTCGAAATTCACGTTTCGGAGCTGCAGTTGCAGCTGGAGCTGCACCTGGAGTCACTGTGGAGCATCTGCAAGGATGAATTCTTAGAGTGAGGTGGTCACACAGCAGGTAAAGAGTGCACAGGCAGAAATGGAATGGGTGACCGCCAGAGTAAAACCACTGGGCAGGTAGTGCAGGAGTCCCCTGGGTCCATATCCCTCTCTAACAGATTTTCCATTTTGGATACTGCTGGGGGAGATGGTTTCTCAGGGGAATGCAGCAGGAGCCAAGTCCCTGGCACCATGAGTGGCTCAGCTGCATGGGTGGGGGAGGGGAGAAAAAAAAGTGGGAGAGCAATAATGATAGGGGATTCTATTGTAAGGGAAACAGATAGATGTTTCTGTGGCTGCAGACATGACACCAGGATGGTATGTTGCCTCCCTGGTGCCAGGGTCAAAGATGTCACTGAGCAGCTGTAGGACATTCTGAAGGGGGAGGGTGAACAGTTAGAGGTTGTGGTCCATATCGGTACCAATGCCATAGGTAAAAAGAGGGATGAGGTCCTGAAAGCAGAATATAGAGAATTAGGAAATAAAAAGGAGGACCTCAATAGTAGTAATCTCAGGATTACTCGCAGTGTCATGTGCTAGCGAGATCAGAAATAGGAGAATAGACCAGATGAATGCGTGGCTGGAGAGATGGTGTAGGAGGGAGAGATTTAGATTCTTGAGGCATTGAGACCAATTCTGGGACAGCTGGACAGGTTGCACCCCAGCAGGACCAAGACCAGTATCCTCGCAGGGGTATTTACTAGTACTGTGGGAGAGGGTTTAAATTAGGCTCGCAGCGGGATGGGAACCTGAACAGGGAGACACGAGAGAGGGAAACAAAGATGGGAATGAAAGACATAAAAGTAGAGAGCAAAAGTGGAAGGCAGAGGAAACAAGGGCTAACAGCAAATAGGGCCATAGTACAAAAGAAAGTGTCTAAAAATGTTAAAAGGACAAGTCTAAAGGCACTGTATCTCAAGACACTGAGCATTCTCAGTAAGGTAGATGAATTAACAGTACAAATAGATGTAAATGGGCATGATATGATTGCGATTACTGAGACATTGCTGTAGGGTGACCAAGGCTAGAAACTGAATATCCAAGGGTACTCGATACTTTGGAAGGACAGGCAAGAAGGAAAAGGAGGCGGTGTTGTTAGTTAAGGATGAATTTAGTGCAAAGTGAGAGTGTATATTGGCTCAGAAAATTTAGATGTAGAATCAGTCTGGGTGGAACTAAGAAGCAACAAGGGGCGGAAAACATTAGTGGGAGTTGTCTATAGGTCTCCAAACAGTAGTGATAAGGTAGGGGATGGCATAAACTAGGAAATTAGAGATGCATGTAACAAGGGTGCTACAGTAATCATGGGTGACTTTAATGCACATATAGACTGACAAACCAAATTAGCAATAATACTGTGGCAGGTTAATCCCTGGAGTGTGTACGAGATGGTTTTTTAGACCAGTATGTCGAAGAACCAACTAGGGAACAGGCTATCCTAGATTTGGTATTGTGCAATGAGAAGGGATTAATTAATAATCTTGTTATGCGGGGTCCTTTAGGGGACAGTTACCATAACATGATAGAATTCTTCATTAGGATGGAAATTTAAATAGTCCAATCTGAAACTAGGGTCCTAAATCTAAACAAAGGAAACTATGAAGGTATGAGGTGTGAGTTGGCTAAGATAGATTGGGGGACTTCATTAAAAGGCAGTGGATAGGCAATGGCTAATATTTAAAGAATGAATGTATGCATTACAACAGTTATACATTCCTTTCTGGCACAAAAACACAACAGGAAAAGCAGCCCAACCATGGCTAACAATAGAAATTAAGGATAGTATTAGATTCAAAGAGAAGTCATATAAAGTTGTGAGAAAGGGTAGCAAGCCTGAGGATTGGGAGCAGTTTAGAATTCAGCAAAGGAGGACCAAGAGATTGATTAAGAGGAGAAAAATAGAGTATGAGAGTAAACTTGCCATGAACATAAAAGTTGACTGTAAAAGCTTCTATAAGTATGAAAAAGAAAAAATATTAGTGAAGACAAATATAGGTCCTTTACAGTCCAAAATGGGAGAATTTATAATAGAGAATGAGGAAATGGCAGAGCAGTTAAACAACTACTTTAGTTCTGTCTTCACAGAGGAAGACACAAATAACTTCCCACAAATACTAAGGTCTAGTTAGGAGGAGTTGAAGGAAATTAGTATTACTAAAACAATAGTGCTGGAAAAATTAATGGAACTGAAAGCCGATAAATCCCCAGGGTCTGATAATCTACATCCCAGGGTAATAAAGGAGGTGGCCATGGAAATAGTGGATGCGTTGGTTGTCATGTTCCAAAATTCTGTAGATTCTGGAACAGTCCTGGCAGATTGGAGGGTGGCAAATGTAGCCCCACTATTTAAAAAAGGAGGGAGAGAGAAAGCAGGGAATTGCAGACCGGTTAGCCTAACATCAGTAGTAGGGAAAATGCTGGAGTCTATTATAAAGGATGTGATAACAGGACACTTAGAAAATATCAACAGGATTAGACAAAGTCAGCATGGATTTATGAGAGGGAAATCATGTTTGATGAACCGACTGGAGTTCTTTGAGGACGTAACAAGCAGAATGGTTAAGGAGAACCAGTGGATGTGGTGTGTTTGGATTTTCAGAAAACTTTTGATAAAGTCCCGCATAAGAGGTTAGTGTGTAAAATTAAAGCCCATGAGATTGGGGAAATATATTGGCATTGATTGAGAATTGATTAGCAGATAGGAAACAAAGAGTAGGAATAAACGGGTCTTTTTTGGAGTGGCAGGCGGTGACTAGAGGGGTATTGCAGGGATCAGTGCTTGGGTCCCAGCTATGCACAATATATATCAATGATTTGGCTGAGGGAACCAAATGTAATATTTCAAAGCTTGCTGACGACACAAAACTTGGTGGAAATGTGAGTGGTGAGGAGGGTGTAAAGAGGCTTCAAAGCGATTTAGACAAATTGAGTGAGTGAGCAAATACATGGCAGATGCAGTATAACCTGGATAAGTGTGAAGTTATCCACTTAGGTAGGAAAAACAGAAAAGCAGAGTATTATTTAAATGCTGATAGATTGGGAATTGTTGATGACAAAGGGACCTGGGTATGTATCTTTGTACACCAATCACTGAAAGAAAGCATGCAGGTGCAGCAAGCAGTTAAGAAGGCAAATGGTATGTTGCCTTTAATTGCAAGGGGACTTGAGTACAAGAGCAGGGATGTCTTTCTGCAGCTGTACAGGGCCTTGGTGAGACCACACCTGGTGTATTGTGTGCAGTTTTGGTCTCCTAACCTAAGAATGGGTATACTTGTCATAGAGGGAGTGCAGCGGAGGTTCTCCAGACTGATTCCTGGGATGGCAGGATTGTTGTATGAGGAGAGATTAGATTGACTAGGCCTGTGTTCACTGTAGTTTAGAAGAATGAGAGGGAATCTCATTGAAACGTTTAAAATTCTGACAGGGCTGGACAGACTGGGTGCAGGGATGCTGTTTCCTCTAGCTGCGGTGGAGGGGGGGCCTCTAGGTCACAGTCTGAGGATACAGGGTAGGCCATTTAACACTGAGATGAGGAGAAACTTCTTTACTCAGAGGATGGTGAACCTGTGGAATTCTCTGCCACAGAATGCTGTGGCGGCCAAGTAACTGAATATATTTAAGAAGGAAATAGATTTCTTGACACTAAAGGCTTCAAGAGGTATGGGGAGAGAGTGGGAGCATGGCGCTGAGATAGAGGATCAGCCATGATCATATTGAATAGCTCAAAGGGCCGAATAACCTACTCCTGCTGCTACTTTCTACTTTTCTATAATCTTGCAGACAAGGGCTGAAGAATAATGATCCTAGGACGAAGCTTGCTTAATTTTCATAGTTCTTATTGTGGCCTTCGCTGAGCGGCTCCCAAAGTATGAAGGCCGAGGAAAGAAGTTATGTAGCCGTATTGAGAATTGTAACTGTATTCAAAAACTGCCATGTTAACATGACTACTGCTTCAAACTTCTATCAATGTGGTGTGCAAACAGCCATCACACAAGCAAAATATAATGTCTCTTAACGTTGTCAGTAGTTTGTTATGTTGTTTCTTCACTCACTCCAATTTATATACTAAGATATTTTGAACATACATGCATGAAAAGTTCAAAAATAGTGTTTCAAAAAAATCTCAAAACCTATCATTATTACACTAAACCATACCGTTTTACAATATTTTTCATTAGCACAGACCTGCAATCTTTCTGGAAGAATTGATCATCTCTATGGAGTCAAGGAGTCTTCAAGATTGGCATATTTTAGTTTTCCATTCTGCTTCTCCGACTGCTTGCCTTTGAGGCCTCTGGTTTACTCCCCTTTCAGGCCTCTGTGCATGTGCAATCACTCGGTACTCCTCAATGGACTACACCAAGTCCCGTTTGCCCATCACCACTGCTGATCTGTGTTGAATCCCAGTCCGGCAAAGTCTCAAATTTTAAATTTTCAACCTTGCTCTCCAATCCCTTTCTCTGTAATCGCTTCCAACTTTACAACCCAGAGATTCTACACAGCTCAAATTCTGCCCTCTTTAGAATCCCTGATTTAATTTGTTCCGTCATTGGTGGCCGTACCTTTGGTTGCTTAGGTCCTAAGCTCAAGTTATGTACAAATTTGATGGACGTTTTTGGTACCTCGATGAACTTTTAAAAATATTTTAATTTTAACAGATATTCAAAATATGTATTCAGAGCTAGTTGCAGCTCATGCAAAATAGAGAATTGAATAGAATTGAAGATTCTACCTTGATTGTTCAAATTGTGCAAAGGAACAATGGTCTTAGCATTTCATACATTCCCAAATTCTTCTATTTCTCAAATCGTGCATTCCCAATCTTAGCAAAGTCATTTCACGAGGAACATAGGAAATAAGATCAGAAGGCCACTCAGCCCTTTGAGCCTGCTCTGTAATTCAATTAGATCATGGTTGATCTTCTACCTCAGCCCCATTTTCATGCACTATCCCCATATACCTTGTTGTCTTTGCTATTTAGAAATCTATTGATCTCTTTCTTGAAAATACTTGTTGACTGAGCCTCCAAGGCCATCTGGGATAGAGAATTCCAAAGACTTACCACCCTCTGAGTGAAGAAATTCCTCCTCCAAATGGCCTACGCATTATTCTGAGACTGTGTCACCTGGTTCTAGATCCCTCAGCTAGGGAAAATATCCTTCCTGCATCTACCTTGTTGAGCTCTGTAAGAATTTTGTTATTTCAATGAGATCGCCTCTCGTTCTTCTAAACTTGAGAGAATATAGGCCCAGTTTCCTCAATCTGTTATCTCGGAATCAGACTAGTGAACCTTCCCTGCAGTCCCTCTATGGCAAGTATATCCCTCCTTGGGTAAGGAGACCAAAATTGTACACAGTACTCCAGGTGTGTTCTCACAGCAAGACACCTTTACTCCCATACTTAAATCCTCTTACAATTAAGGCCAACATACCATTTGCCTTCCTAATTGCTTGCTGCACCTACATGTTAGCTTTCAGTGACTCTTGAAAAAGGACACTGTCACGAAACTAACATTTTTTCATTATATTATTGTGGTTTATTGTAAAGTAGGCTTATGGGTGTGAGTGTAGATGATTCTCTCTGTGTGAGTTAATTGAACTAGAGTCAGATATGCTGCAAGCTTGAAATTATCGAAAGAAGTTAGGGGTAAAAAGCATTTGAAATGCTAGTGAGTAAATATGGATGAGGGCTTAGCATGTCGGGTATGAAGGAAATTTGCATTTTTAGATATGTGAAGGGGTTATTTAGGTTTCAAAGGGATGATAGGATGTTTACAGATAACAAGGTAAGCAAGGCCAAGCAGTGTTTGTTTCTCAAAGGTATTGACCATATTGGCAACATGAAAGATTTTTATATTATGGGAAAAGTAAATTTCCAAAAACATATATAACAATGGAATTTACAGAATAAAGACAGAGAGACATATATAAAGTGAATGGAAGGCTATGTTGGGGGGTGTGACCATGTAATATCTAAAGGAGCATGTTAAACAGCTTTCGGGAAGCCTCCAGCCACTTTAGCAGAAGTCTGCTATGTCCAGTAACCAAAGGTGGAGGAAAGCCTTTGGAATTCCACCGAGTGGGTGCTTGCTGGCTTGTTTTTTTTAAAATTTAAAATCTATTTTAGACTGTTGCCTTAAAGGAGGTATGTAGTTGGGAGCCAGGTTAATTCGGGATTTTGGGATTAGTTACAGTATTAAGTCACTGTAATCTTATACATATGTTTGAAATCTTTTCTTTCATTGGTAAATGTTTTAATTTAGTTTTTAAAATCTCTAAAAGGTGTTACTGGACTCATTACTTCTGAATTTAGTGCACAAATCTTCTTGTAATAAATGCAAATTGCTAAACAATTGTGATAGTGTGGCCAAGTTTCCCTTGTGGATTTGGCCTACCTGGCACATGCAATAGCAACATGCAGGTCCTATTGGGCATCAACACTCTCCAATCTCTCACCATTTAAGAAACACTCTGCATTCCTGTTTTCCTATGAAAGTGGATAACCTTACACTTATTCACATTATATTCCATCTGCCATGTTCTTGCCCACTCACGTAGCCTGCCCAAACCCCCTTGAAGCCTCTTTTCATCCTCCTCCCAACTCACATTCCTACCTAGTTTTGTGCATCAGCAAACTTGGAAATATTACATTTGGCTCCCAAATCCAAATCATTGATACAGATTGTGAAAGCTGGGGCCCAAGCACTAGCGGTACCCCACTAGTCACAGCCTGCCAACCTGAGAATGACCCTTTATTCCTACTCTGATTTCTGCTGTTAACCAATTTTCAATCCATGCCAGGAGCCCTAGCAAAACTGAAGTCAGTGGGAATCAGGGGGAAAACTCTCTGCTGGTTGGAGTCATACCTAGCACAAAGGAAGATGGTTGTGGTTGTTGGAGGTCAGTCATCAGCTCCAGGATACCACTGCAGGAGCTCCTCAGGGTAGTGTCTTCGGCCCAACAATCTTCAGCTGCTTCATCAGTGACCTTCCTTCCATCATAAGGTCAGAAGTGGGGATGTTCGCTGATGATTGCACAATGTTCAGCACTATTTGCGAATCCTCAGACACTGAAGCAGTCCATGTCCAAATGCAGCAAGACCTGAACAATGTCCTGGCTTGGGTGACAAGTGGCAAGTAACATTCGCGCACACAAGTGTCAGGCAGTGACCATCTCCAACAAGAGAGAATCCAACTATTGCCCCTTGATGTTCAACGGCATTACCTTCACTGAATCCCCCACTATCAACACCCTGGGGGCTACCATTGACCAGAAACCGACCTGGACGAGCCATATAAATACTGTGGCTTCAAGAATAGGTCAGAGGCTAGGAATCGTGCGATGAATAACTTGCCCCCTGACTCCCCAAAGCCTGTCCACCATTTAAAAGACACAAGTTAGGAGTATGATGGAAAACTCCCCACTTGCCTGGATGAGTGCAGCTCCCACAACACTCAAGAAGCTTGACACCGTCCAGGACAAAGCAGCCCACATCCACAAACATTCACTCCCTCCACCACCGACGCATAGTAGCAGCAGTGTGCACCATCAACAAGACGCACTGCAGGAATTCACCAAGGCTTCTTAGCACCTTCCAAACCCACGACCACTACCATCTAGAAGGACAAGGACAGCAGATCGATCGGAACACCATCACCTAGAAGTTTCCCTCCAAGCTACTCACCATCCTGGCTTGGAAATATATCGCCATTCCTTCACTGTCGCTGGGTCAAAATCCTGGAACTCCCTCCCTAACAGCACTGTGGGTGTACCTACACCACATGGGCTGCAGCGGTTCAAGAAGGCAGCTCACCACCAACTTCTCAAGGGCAACTAGGGATAGGCAATAACCCTATCACGCCTTCTCCTCCTTCCCGGAAACATGATAGGGTCCCCCTTGTCCTCACCTATCACCCCACCAGCCTCCACATTCAAAGGATCATCCTCCGCCATTTCCGCCAACTGCAGCATGATGCCACCACCAAACACATCTTCGCTTCACCCCGCCTGACGGCATTCCGTAGGGATCGTTCCCTCCGGGACACCCTGGTCCACTCCTCCATCACCCCCTACTCCTCAACCCCCACTTATGGCACCTCCCCATGCCCACGCAGAAGATGCAACACCTGCCCCTTCACTTCCTCTCTCCTCACCGTCCAAGGGCCCAAACACTCCTTTCAAGTGAAGCAGCATTTCACTTGCATTTCCCCTAACTTAGTCTACTGCATTCGTTGCTCCCAATGCGGTCTCCTCTACATTGGAGAGACCAAACGCAAACTGGGCGACCGTTTTGCGGAACACCTGCGGTCTGTCCGCAAGAAAGACCCAAACCTCCCTGTCGCTTGCCATTTTAACACTCCACCCTGTTCTCTTGCCAACATGTCTGTCCTTGGCTTGCTGCATTGTTCCAGTGAAGCCCAACGTAAACTGGAGGAACAGCACCTCATCTTTCGACTAGGCACTTTACAGCCCTCTGGGCTGAATATTGAATTCAACAACTTTAGATCTTAAACTCCCCCTCCCCCCATCCCCACCCCGTTTCTTACCCCCCCCCGCTTTTTTTTTCAATAAATTATATAGATTCTTCTTTGCCCACCTATTTCCATTATTTTTAAATCTAAAACTAAAACCTTTAGTCTTTCCACCCCACCCCCACTAGAGCTGTACTTTGAATATCCTGTCTTCCATTCTTAATTAGCACTTTTCTCAGACCAATACCACCACCTTCAACACCTCTTTGACCCTTTTGTCTGTGACATCTTTTGATTATCTGCTCATCTCCACAATCACCACACCACACCCTCAATGTGTCTCTTCCCCCCCGCCACCCCCCCATCCCCCCCAAAACCCACCTTAAACCAATTTATATTTCTCCCTTCTTCTAACTATGCCCCAGTTCTGCCGAAGGGCCGTGAAGGCTCGAAACGTTAACTGATTTCTTCTCCGCCGATGCTGCCAGACTTGCTGAGTTTTTCCAGGTAATTCTGTTTTTGTTTTGGATTTCCAGCATCCGCAGTAGCTTTTAGCTTTTTGTTTTTATATATAGGCAATAAATGCTGGCCCAACCAGTGAAGCTCACATCCTGTGAATGAATAAAGAAAAACCCAATCACATGCACTCTAATTTTGTTTACTAGCCTCTTGTCTGTGACCTTATTGAAAGCCTTCTGAAAATCCAAATATATCACATCCACTTATCTATTCTGTTAGTTATACCCACAAAAAAACTCCAACAGGTTTGACAAACATGATTCCCCTTTCACAAATCCATGTTGACTCTGCTCAATCCTGCCATTATTTTCTAAATGTTCAGTTATCACATGCTTCTCGATAAGAAAACAAATAGTGAGTTACCTCACATTGGTGCTGCGCATTTTTGATTTTAGTTGACTCAAAGGCAGCAGTGACTGTACTCAGTGACAACTATAAAAAAGATGCATGTGTATTGTACTTCAGATTTAAGGGAATGCCATGTCTTTGCAATTTGATACTCATTATATTTCAAGTTCACTGTCACCATTAGGGCTGTAAATATATCATGCATCCAGACTGTGTCTTATACAGCTTCATATCTAGGGTCATTATTGATTGTCCCTCTATTTGAGAATTTGAGGATGAAATCTATTCAAGGTTGTGAGTTTCTGCCATGGCTCTTCATGTGACCAAACAGGCCAACTCTCAGCCCACAGATCTTAGGGCATATGTGGCAGGATGTCCCACAAGGTAGTGTGATCCACAGTACAGGATTCTTTTCTTCTCTGCCACTGCTCTGCCCTATCACATTGTGACTCAGAGCTTGATGGACAAGTTGCCGCCAGTAGCAAGCTCCTCCGAGCCTTTAATGTTAATACTGCCGTGCTTCAAGGAGAATTTCAGAGTGCCTTTGAAGCATTTTTGTCCTCCCCGGAGAGCTGGCCATTTGAGATTGAGAAAATAGGAGCTGGCAAGGGAGATGCTTTTTGGCGCCCAGTCAATCAAAGTTGATTTTGCAGAAGTTTTGTCTGAAAGCTTGTGGAGCTGGCTTCAAGGATGCTAGCGTTTGTTTGACAGCACTTCCATTGAATCCGGAGGATGCGGTGGAGGCATTGCTGATGGAATTTCTCTCACGATCTTGTGTCGCTGTACACAGTTCAGGTCTCACTGCGGAAAAGGAGTATTGGTGATGACAGCTGTTCTCTACTCCAGGATCCTGGACCAGACCCCCAAGTTCTTGGTACCATCGGTTGGAGACCAGTAACTTTATGTTGAAAGTAGGCAAGGTTTGAGATTCAAGACACTTGCTAAGAGAATAAAGCCACAAGATTCCACGATTTTTGAACAAACAAAATAAACTTTATTGTACAAGGTCAAAGATAAAACAATTTACAACACCTGTTTTATACTCTTGCATTCAGGGTTAATATGAGGTACATGTGAACAAATAGGCAAACTGTAGTTGAAAGCACCACACTGCACAATAACTGCCAAATGTGACCAAGCTAGATGCCATGGATTTCTCAACAACCTACATAGACATCAGTAAACACTTGAGTCAACTAATCTTGTTGAAACTCTGTCTCTCACACGAGGGATTCCAGTCTTTACCTGTGAAGATCTAGACTTGGAATTCTCTCTATAAGTTGCCCCAACTCCGATGGCCTCAAAGATGGCCCACCTTGTAGGGTTTCAATCTCGTCTCACAAGACTCCAATCCCCTGGATTCCTGAGTCTGCACTCCAGCACCAATGCACAAGCACAACTTGGGCTTTTCGGCCGTACTGAGCAGAATATTACTGCCCCAAAGGCGTATCTTCACCCCAACAGCCCGCAGCAAGGAGCCACCAACCTTCGATTGCCTGTTAGGTCGTCAGGGCTTCACCCAAGCCTTGACTACTTAAAGTCTGCCAACTATAGCCCATTTTCTGCTTGGAGCATCTTTCTCTGCTGCTTCTCTTTCTTATTAACTGGGACCTCTCCCTGTTCCTCTGTCCCTGTTCCTCCCTTCCTGTCCCATGCCCGGGACTCTTCGATTATGATGCTGCGATCCCGGTCACACGATTGTGGTTTTCTCGCAGTTTTCTTTTCTCCGCTTCATGCAGGTGCTCTGGGCCCATTCCCGGTCTGAACAATTACAAAAGGGCAGATTGCGTATGCACAAAACTCCCAAGGCCTGTCAAGACTTGGAGTTCCCGGTCCCCACAGTTGACGAAAAGTTAAGTTTGATTTTGTAACAACAAAGACGTTTGTTGACTTATGGAGATTTGTTTTTGTCGCTGCCATAGTTTGTAGAAGGCTAAGCTGGCGCAGTTGATCCGCTGTTGGGTCTCCTCATCAATGGTGGCCTTTTGAGAGAGGTAACTGCCAAGGTATGGGAAGTACCAAAAAACCATAGAGAGGTTAAGGTGCAAAAAAAGGCCATTCAGCCTATCTGTGCTGGAAATGCTCAACATATTCCAGAATTTCTCCTTCAACATATATAAGAAGTGTTGGCTGACCAGGTGTGGGTTGATGTGAGCTTTGTTTTGACAACTTTAAAAGACAGGCCAAGTTTTGTATGCAGAATTGAAGAGATCAAGAGTGGCTTGTAAATCTGGTGCCGAGTGGATGATGACACTGCAAATCCAGGGTAAACAAATACGAGATCTGATGAATTGAAAGACGACCCTATTCTGTACACAGATTTAAAAATATTTTTTGTTACGGGAAGATTTGAAGTGTTTTCAGCTACAAGGGAAAGGGGGTAAATTCATTATTGCTGCACTTTGTCTGTGTGGGTTAATAGGCGATCAAGGTAGCCATTATCTACTTTTAAGAAATTTTCAGACTGTATTGAGCAATTATGCAATCACTGGGTAATGAGAAGAAGGAAATATTAGTTTCCACCCTCTGTTGGAAACTATTATGTTACATGCCTTTGTTAGTCGAGCCTAATGTTTGAAGCACTCAATGAGAACACGTTGGTTTGTTATGGGAATTGCATCTAATCTATATACAAAACGTTTGGACAGACCTTTGAAAATAGATACACACTTGTAATGAAATGTGTATACAGTGGCTAAAGCATCTCTAAAATTGAGGTTTAACATTTTAATGGAAATTATCTGACACTTAACTCAGAAAATTGATTAATATGACCATAGAAATATACTCAAGAATTATGAGAAGATTCAGGTCTGTCTAGACCAAAGCATTTTTTTAATGATTGATTAGTCTGCCAGTGATAGCATATGGTCGAAACATGGTCTGAGGGGCAAGTTGTCTTTGTGACACAGTGCGTAGAAGATGGACAGATGGTGAATTATTTAACCTCATAGTTTAATTCTACATGCTGACTTGCCAGAACCCTATAGAGTATCTAAGAAGATTAACTGGGATTTTTGTGAATTTATAATAAAATAACCATTACCCTTGAATCTACACTTCATGGTGTTGCACAAAAACTGAAAACCAAGTAATACATATTTATGGCAATTTCTTAACAGAAAATACTGAAAGGGACACAGTTTGTAACTTTCAACTTATTTCTGTGCATCTCCATAATGTACAAGGAAAATCTGTTTAAGCTTGTATCATATATGTGGACCAATTTTCAGTGGGTTGGTAGATTTGGTCAGGTAACTTGCTGTCTGGCAATTTTGGTTGTTTAATTTCAAGTTCCCCTATAATTACAAAAGCAAGCCTCAAATGGTTCAGAATTATCTCAACCTTTGACAAATTAACTTTGTAATTGATCCTTGGTATGAGTTTATAATACAGTTTGCAATATCTGGCTTGCATCGTATCTGGTTTATTCTCTCATTGGTCAGACTTTGTGTTGGTAGTGCATACTAGTTTTATTTTAAAATTCATTAATGAGATGTGGGTATCGCTGGCTAGGCCAGCATTTATTGCCTATCCCTAGTTGCCCTTGAGAAAGTGGTGGTGAGCTACCTTCTTGAACCGCTGCAGTCCCTGTGTTGTAGGTATACCCACAGTGTTTTCAGGGAGGGAGTTCCAGGATTTTGACCCAGCAACAGTGAAGGAACGGTGATGTATTTCCAAGTCAGGATGGTGAGTGGCTTGGAGGGGAACTTCCAGGTGGTGGTGTTCCCATGTATCTGCTGCCTTTGTCCGGTCCTTTGTAGCGGCCGTGGGTTTGGAAGGTGCTACCTAAGGAGTCTTGGTGAATTTCTGTAGTGCATCTTGTAGATGGTACACACTGCTGCCACTGTGCGTCGGTGGCAGAGGGAGTGAATGTTTGTGGATGTGGTGCCAATCAAGTGGGCTGCTTTGTCCTGGATGGTGTCAAGCTTCTTGAGTGTTGTTGGAGCTGTACTCGTCCAGGCAAATGGAGA
The DNA here is from genome assembly GCF_964194155.1 of Cetorhinus maximus. Taxonomy (NCBI): domain Eukaryota; kingdom Metazoa; phylum Chordata; class Chondrichthyes; order Lamniformes; family Cetorhinidae; genus Cetorhinus; species Cetorhinus maximus. Next base: position 163,792,639 of record NC_135882.1, on the reverse strand, counting down.
GTATTCCATCATGCACCTGACTTGTGCCTTGTAGATGGTGGTCAGGCTTTGGGGAGTCAGGAGGTGAGTTACTCGCCACATGTTTCCTAGCCTCTGAACTGCCCTTGCAGCCACAGTATATGGCTAGTCTAGTTCAGTTTCTGGTAAATGGTAATCCCCAGGATGTTGATAGTGGGGAATTCAGCGATCATAATGCCATTGACTATCAGGGGCGATGGTTAGATTCTCTCTTGTTGGAGATGGCCATTGCCTGGCACTTGTCTGGTGCAAATGTTACTTGCCACTTGTCAGCCCAAGCCTGGATATGGCCCGGGGTTTGCTGCATTTGGACATAGACTGCTTCAGTAGCTGAGGAGTTATGAATGGTGCTGAACATTGTGCAACGCGAACATCCCCACTTCTGACCTTATGATGGTAGGAAGGTCATTGATGAAGCAGCTGAAGAACCTTGGGCCTAGGACACTACACTGAGGAACTCCTGCAGTGATGTCCTGGAACCAAGATGATTGACCTCCTACAACCATAACCATCTTCCTTTGTGCTAGGCATGACCCCAACCAGTGAAGAGTTTTCCTCCTGACTCCCATTGACTCCACAGTTTTGCTGGGCTCCCTAATGCCACACTCAGTCAAATGCTGCCTTGATATCAAGAGCAGTCACTCTCACCTCACCTCAGGAGTTCAGCTCTTTTGTCTATGTTTGAACCAAGGCTGTAATGAGGTCAGGAGTGACCCTGGTTGAACCCAAACTGAGGGCCAGTGAACTTCTAAGCAAGCACCGCTTGATAGCACTGTTAAACTGATCATCACTTTACTGATGATTGAGAGATGCTGATGGTGCGGTAATTGGCCAGGTTAGATTTGTCCTGCTTTGTGTGTACAGGACATACCTGGGCAATTTTCCACATTGCTGGGTAGATGCCAGTATTGTAGCTGCGACACATAACATTGGTAGGCTCACCATCTTGATGCAAGATTAAATGTTTGCAAGTGAATTAGCAATCATGATTCTATAACTGAAGTTTAATTGAGAGAATGCCTCAGTTTGTGCAATATAAATCATTTGCAGTGTTGTATTGTAAATATCAGTCAATCATTGATAAAGTTTTTCATGAGGTTACAAGCTGAACTATATAGAATAGTTAACAAACTGGTAAGATGAATTGAAAACCAGCTTGGAACAAAAGGACAGTTGTGGGGAGGTGGTGGAATTGTGCTATTATCACTTACTAGTATTCCAGAGACCCAGGGCAGTACTCTGGGTATCAGGTTCAAATCCCACCAGATGGTGAAATTTGAATCTGATTTTTTTTTTAAAAGCTTGATCATGACCATGAAACCATTGCCAATTGTTGTAACAACCCATCTGGTTCACTAATGTCCCTTAGGGAAGGAAAACTGCTGCCCTTATCTGGTCTGGCCTACATGTCACTCCAGACCCGCAGCAATGTGGTTGACTCTTAAAAATGCTCTCTGAACAAGGGCAATTAGGGATGGCCAATAAATGCTGGCCTAGCCAGCGATGCCCACATCCCCTGAATGAATAAACAAAATGGAAAATGGTTTGCCTGGAGCTCTAGAGTTGTGTTCTGAGACCCTATCTTTTTATATTAACCGTATTTTGAATCATGTGGAGCAGGGTATGTGGATCAAGTTTTCTGTTGAGTCAAAGCTTTGTAGGGAGTTAGTTGAGTAGAAAGGAGATTGAGTATTTTCAAAGAGTCTTGGACCAATTAAATTAGGTTGGTTGCTGGTGGATTTTAATATAAGGTAATGTAATAACAAATAGCAAAAGTAAACGTGTATAATGAAGAAATGTCCTATTTGTGTAATTGAAACAGAAAATACTGGAAACACTCAGCAGGTCAGGCAGCATTTGTGGAGAGAGTAACAGAGTTAATGTTTCAGGTCTGTGACCTTTCATCAGAACTGGGAAAAATTAGAAAAGTCTTAAGTTTTGACCAAGGAATGGATGGCACAGGGACTATGCGATATGGTGAAAGACAGGAGAGATTGAATGACAAAAAGAGTTAGTCTTCCAGGGTCAAAGGGAATGGTGATGGCACAAGAAAAGAAACAAAAGATGACAGAAAGAGTCTACAGAGGGATATAGACAGGTTAAGTGAGTGGGCAAAAATGTGGCAGATGGAATATAATGTGGGAAAATGTGAGCTTGTGCACTTTGGCAGGAAGAATAGAGGAGATGAATATTACTTAAATGGAGAAAGACTGAAGAAATCTGCAACACAGAGGGATTTGGGGGTCCTCGTGCGTGTGTCATCCTGAGACACTCCCAGGTGCCGAGGCTCTTCAGTGTTGCAGCTCAATTGGATGGATGGCTGCTGGGTGACCAGGGCTATCCGTTAAAGCGGTGGCCCATGATGTGCCTCTGCCATCCAAGAACAGAGGCAGAGAAGCGTTACAATACAAATCATGCCTCCACAAGGGTAGTGATAGACAGAACTATAGGTCTTCTCAAGATGCTCTTTGGATGCCGGGATCGTTCAGGGGGAGCACTACAATACCCCCAGAGTGGGTGTCACAGATTGTGGTTGCATGCTGCGCTCTCCACAATCTGGCACTGGCAAGGGCGGACCCACTGGAGGAAGAGGATCTTGACACAGCTGCACAGGCCACAGATGATGAGTCCAGTAGTGAGTCTGAAGATGAACACGGCGAAGAGAATGCTGAAGGTGTGGAGTCAGACCTTGGTAACCTCCGGAGATGCCTTGATCCAACGCTCCTTCAGCTAGGCTACCAAAGATCAGCCTCAAACACATGCCAGGGCTGCCTCCTCCATCCTGGATGTCTGAAATGACCCTTTCATTTGAACACAAAGAACACTCTGCCTGTGCAATAAAGTTCAGAGCCACCTAAGTCCAGCATTACATATTGGCGTATCCTGCACCAATAAAATAAAAAGATGAAACATACTCAGTCAAAAACAAAATTTTTCTCATTTTGACAATGCATAAGCTTCTCTGGTCTTCATTCCCAGACCAGTATAGATAAAGTAAACATAAATGAACATAAAATCACCTGTGACCTGTCCCTCTTGTGCTCACCGTGCCTTTAACTTACGTTTGCGAGTGCTACGTCTAGGTGCTCTCCCCTTGCTGGCACCAGCATTGGAGACGACCTGCTGACTCTGCTGTCTTGTTAGCCTTGATGACCTTAGTGGTTGTTGTCTGGCCAGTGGAGCCTGTGCTGGCCTCGCCTGGGAGGGAGCAGCCAGTGCTAGTCCCCAGTCGCCGCAGCCTCATCAGATGCCATGGGCGCTGGCGGAGGGGTGGAGGAGCTGCTGCCGTCATCCAGAGCACCCTGAGAGGAGCCCGCAGAGATGACAGGCAGGTCATGCGCCAACGTGAAGTTGCTGTGGACCTAACTGCACACCATTGATGGACGGGTACCTAGCTGGGATCCTGGGTGCCTCATCCATCTCCCACATTGGCACTGATCACCTGAGGTCATTGTCTGTGTGAGGGCTTGCAGCTCCGAGAGCAACCCCAGGAACCCCTCATTCGGCCCCTGGAGCTGCCTCTCCCTGAGAGTCCCCACTCTCTCAATGGAGGAGGCAGTGCGCTTAGCCATGACAGTCAATACAGTGCTCACGCTCCGCATGGGCTCCTCCATCACGGAGACCATGGCACGCAGATCCTCATGGATCTCCGCCAGATCCTCCTGCACATCTTGCTGGACATCCAGCATCTGCCGCCTAATGGACGATTCCAGAGCCTCATCATTAACCTTCGACTGAGCATTGTCCGGGTCCCCAGCTGTCCTCCGACTGCCGGCACCTTGGGCACTCTCTGCTTCCGTCTGCATCTCAAGCAATTGTGAAGTGCCCTCACCAATGTGCACCGAGACACTAGCTGCCGCTCTAATGCTCACCGAGGTGCTGGTGCCTGCTTTAGAGAGCAGGTGCAAATGATGCCCGGTAGTCATCTGGCGTCAGGGGTGGCCCTTTGGGTCTGGAGATTGGACACCTGCTGGCGATCCTAAAAGGGAGAAGAAGGACATGTCTTTAGTTAAAGTCGTCACACTGTGACTGTGCATGCTAGGCACCCTGGTGAGACAATGGAGATCTGCATCATGGTGACCTCATCTTCCAGTGATCAATGGGGACTCCGGGTTCGAGCCTCACATCAATGAAAAGATTACACTAGAATGGTTGCACAAGCTGAAATACTCCACTTCTGTGCACTGCACTCTTACCTTCGTCTGGCACCCCCGCCTCTCCATGCCTGGTTGCACATGGGGCATGCCAGCTCTCAAGCTCCAGGGCATCTTGGTCATACCTCGAAAGGATTAGGAGGCTAGCAGGGCTTCCGCTGGTCTGCGACCTTTCTATATTGTTGTGGGCAGTCTTTTCCTGAAACCACAGAGGAGCATTGATTAACCCACTCTGTACATGCAGCCCCATTGCAGCCTGGCCAACTTCAGCTGAGGAGCTCCTGGCAGGCACTTCCGAGTCGTGGACCTTGAGCCACAAGGCACTCAATCCAAGCAGCCAGGGCTCACCCCCTTTGGCCAGCTCTGGTATGATTGACAGTTGGCAGTCAGACTTGAGCACAACTGGAATCCATGGAGGGGATGGCCAGACCTTAACACAGCTGCACACTGGCCCATGCTGACATGGCACTCACCCTTCCTGAGCGCAGCAGGTCATTGAAGTGCATCCGGCATTGCCCCCAGGAGCGCATCACCATGCCATGGCTGCTGACCAGCGTTGCCACCCCCTCCCATGCCCTCTTGGCGAGTCGTGGTGGCCTCGACCTCCCATCCCTGGGGTCAAGGGTCTCCCTCCTGGCAGATACCTCTTCCAGGAGGACGGCAAGGCACTCATCTGAGAAGCGGGGGCCCTCCTGCCTGCCATGTCCAGCTTCACTCGGGTCCATTGTGCCGGCTCAGGAAACGTACTCCTGGGCCGCTTTTAAACCGGCTGCCGTGTCGCCGTTGGACCCAGCGGCCAACAGGCCTGCCCCTGTTCGGCCCTTCCTGACCAGTGTGGAGCCGCGTTTCATGCTGGGCAGGCCTTAATTGGCCTGTCAGTGTGAAATTGCAATCGGGGCCCAATCATGGCCGGTGGTTGGTTTCACGGCTGCTCCCGGGCATGCCCGCCACACTCGCCCAACAAGGGGAAAATTCTGCCCATGGAAGAATTGACTACTGAATTGCGAAATCCAGGGTATGATACCTCTCAAAAGGTGAATAAAATTCCATGTTGGTCAGTGTTACTTGTGTTTAATTGCATGCAGGTGGTGGGCTTTAATTGGGGATTCACTTGAGCCCCTATAAAAATAGATTAAAACTGTGGTTATTGGGTTAAGTATGCTTGTAATGTGTAACTCTGCAAATGTGTAAAGATAGGCTCTAATACTATCCTTAACCAATTGGCTTTCTGGATTAGAACAGCCAGTGCTGTTATTTTTATTTGTTTTGCGGATCAGGTAAAGCTTTAGTGGAGTGTCACAGTATCTTTACAGTGCAGAAGGAGGCCATTTGGCTCATCGAGTGACCGCTTCAATGGAATAGCACAAGGATTAAATGACAGCAAGGTAGGTAAGTGATTATTTGCAATTGCCCACTGAAATGGTCTAGATGCAAATTTCCATTTTCTTTCTCATGCATATTATGAAGAGGTGTTGCACATCTAGGTGCTAAAAACTTTGTTCAAGCTCAATGAGGAAAGGATACAATTTTTTTTATATATAAAAGAAAACTTGATGTTCACGACAAATGATGAAAATGCTGTGGATTTTTTTCTCATTTCAGGCACCTTGTGTCAGCATCAAATACTCCCAAATTGGAGGACAACACAACTAGGTGAACACCAGAACATTAAGATAAAAGCAAAATACAGCAGATGCTGGAAATCTGAAATAAAAACGAAAAATACTGGAAAAACTCAGCACGTCTGACAGCATCTGTGGAGAAAAAAACAGAGTTAACGTTTTGAGTCCGTATGACTCTTCTCCATCAGAACTCGAAACATTAGAACTCTTGTTTCTCTCTCCACAGATGCTGTAAGACCTGCTGAGTTTTTCCAACATTTTCTGTTTTTATAAAACCAGAGTGCATTGGGAAATTTTATACTCCCAGCCACAGATCATCTGGCCATTCAGTTTATTCAGAAAATCAGTATGCTGAAAGTGCCTAATTTCCTATTCCTCAGAAGGGATGTGTGTGTATGAGGGAAAAATTAGCTCAAAACAATTGCATTCAGTACTTTATTCATACCAGTCACTTACAAAAGGCACCTTGTATACAGTGTATACCTTATCAGTTCAAGAGGCTGAATGATTTGGGAATCTATACTTTAGAGAAGCGTAGACTCGGGGCGGGTAGGGGCAGTGTCTGATTGAGGCTGATAAGATGACCAAGGAAATAGATTGTTCCAGTTGACAGTTTGTTCTAATTAAATAGGTTAAGGATCCAAGATCACAATTTTAGGTTGTGTAAGGCCAGATCTAGGCTTGATGTCAGGGGGTGTTTCTTTTTTGAGGGAATAGCTGACCTCTGATACAGCCTGCTGCCTCTTGCAGCGGACGCTAAATTCCTTCAAGAACTGGACTTGTTTCTGATTGGAGTGGACAAAAGATAAGCACTTTTGGGAATTCAGGTCCAGAATGACGATTTTTGATTGCTTAGATGTATTAGAAGGAAATTTCCCAGATATACCACCCCGAGTTCCCACCTCAAATTGGCCTATATCTGGTTTGTTGTGTTTCCCAGGGAATCACGTGTAGGGAGTGTGTCTGTTGTATCAATTGTGTGGCACAGGCTGGATGAACTAGCTTATATTTATGCCTCTTGTTCTGGACTCTCCCTCACTATCTAATTCCACAATTTTAAAGACCGGTATTAGTTCTTTTCATCTCTTTTCCTGAGGAAAGAGCCTAGGTCTGTTTAGTCTTTACTGATAATTGCACCTGCTGAAATCTAGTACTGCTGAAAAAAGAGACATGTCAAAGTTTTTCATTTTGAACTCATCAGGACTCTTTGCAAGAATACCACCATAAAGGGAAAACAACAATTTATGCTGTTTGCGAAAGTCTTATTGGCAACCTTGTAAATAGGGCCTGAGCCATTTGCTCACCATGCAAGCTTGATGCTGAAATAGGGCACCTCAAAGGCATCCTGTGGAATAATGGCTACCCTTTTCAGATCATTTCTTGCTGCATATCATGAAAACTCAAGAATGGGCTTAAGACCGTCACTTTCGGCCCTGAAAAGTGCCCAGTCTACCTCCAATTACCCTGGAAGGGCAAGATGGGACAAGGCAAAATTTGAGCAATAGGTGAAGCTATGAGTGGCATTCGCCACTGACAGGATGCTGCTGTCAAGCCAAAAAGATGTTCTGCCCATCACACAAATGAGTAATGTGGTATATGAATTTCAGTGCCAATGTAATTGTAGGTATGTAGGCCATATAGCCCAAAAACTGGTGGAGCGTATCAAACAGCATGTCCCAGCCATTGTTCAAGGTACAGACTGTACCCAACTAGCCTGTGCTTGCAAAATTCAAAACGCAGTGTCTAACATTAGATGTGGTTCCGCTACAACAAAAACAAAAATAGCTGGAAAAACTCAGCAGGTCTGACAGCACCTGCGGAGAGGAATACAGTTAACGTTTCGAGTCCGTATGACTCTTCATCAGAACTAAGGAAAAATAGAAATGAGGTGAAATATAAGCTGTTTGAGAGGGGTGGGACAGGTAGAGCTGGATAGAGGGCCAGATAGGTGGAGGCAAAGAAGAGATTGCCGAAGATATCAAAGACAAAAGGACAAAGGGGTGTTGAAGGTGGTGATATTACCTAAGGGATGTGCAAATGGGGACATTAAGGGTAGAGAGCAGGACGAGCAAGTGACAGATGGCCCTAGTGGGGGTGGGGTGGGGGGAAAGGATCGAAATAGGCTAAAAGGTGGAGATAAAACAATGGATGGAAATAAATTTTAAAATAATAGATATAGGTGGGAAAAGAAAAATATATTAAAAAAAATATTTTAAAAATGATAAATTATTGGATAAAGGGGTTCAGAAAGGGGGTTCGGATGGAGGAGAAGTTCATGGTCTGAAGTTGTTGAACTCAATGTTAAGTCCGGAAGGCTGTAAAGTGCCTAATCGGAAGAAAAGGTGCTGTTCCTCCAGTTTGTGGTGAGCTTCACTGGAACATTGCAGCAGGCCAAGGACGGACATATGGGCATGGTGGTGTGTTGAAATGGCAAGCGACAGGGAGGTCTGGGTCATGCTTGCGGACAGACCAAAGGTGTTCCACAAAGCGGTCACCCAGTCTGCGTTTGGTCTCTCCAATGTAGAGGAGACCGCGTTGGGAGCAGCAAACGCAGTAGACTAAATTGAAGGAAGTGCAAGTGAAATGCTGCTTCACTTGAAAGGAGTGTTTGGGCCCTTGGACGGTGAGGAGGGGCAGGTGTTACACCTTCTGCGGTTGCATGGGAAGTGCCGTGGGAGGGGGTTGAGGTGCAGTGGGTGATGGAGGAGTGGACCAGGGTGCCCCGGAGGGAACGGTCCCTGCGAAATGCCGACGGGGGGGGGAAGCGAAGATGTGTTTGTTGGTGGCATCATGCTGGAGTTGGCGGAAATGGCGGAGGATGGTCCTTTGAACACGGAGGCTGGTGGGGTGATAAGTGAGACAAAGGGGTCCCTATCATGGTTCTGGGAGGGAGAGGGAGGTGTGAGGGCGGATGCACGGGAGATGGGCTGGACATGGTTGAGGGCCCTGTCAACCACCGTGAGTGGAAAACCTTGGTTAAGGAAGAAGGAAGACATGTCAGAGGAACTGTTTTTGAAAGTGGCATCATCAGAACAGATGCGATGGAGGCGAAGGAACTGAGAGAATGGGATGGAGTCCTTACAGGAAGCGGGGTGTGAGGAGCTGTAGTCGAGGTAGCTGTGGGAGTAGGTAGGCTTGTAATGAATATTGGTGGACAATCTATCACCAGAAATTGAGACAGAGAGGTCAAGGAAAGGAAGGGCAGTGTCAGTGATGGACCATGTGAAAATGATGGAGGGGTGGAAATTGGAAGCAAAATTAATAAATTTTTCCAGACCCAGTCGAGAACATGAAGCGGCACCGAAGCAGTCATTGATGTACCGGAGAAAGAGTTGTTGGGGGGGGGGTCCTGAGTAGGACTGGAACAAGGAATGTTCCACATACCCCATAAAGAGACAGGCATAACTGGGGCCCATGCGGGTACCCATAGCCACACCTTTTATTTGGAGGAAGTGAGAGGAGTTGAAGGAGAAATTGTTCAGTGAGAGAACAAATTCAGCCAGACAGCAGAGAGTGGTGGTGGATGGGGATTGTTCAGGCCTCTGTTCGAGGAACAAGCGGAGAGCCCTTAGACCATCCCGGTGGGGAATGGAGATGTAGAGGGATTGGACGTCCATGGTGAAGAGGAGGCAGCTGGGGCCAGGGAACTGGAAATTGTTGATATGATGTAGGGCGTCAGAGGAATCACGGATGTAGGTGGGAAGAGACTGGACAAGGAGAGAGAGAATGGAGTCAAGATAGCAAGAAGTGAGTTCCGTGGGGCAGAAACAGGCTGACACGATTGGTCTGCCGGGACAGTCCTGTTTGTGGATTTTGGGTAGGAGGTAGAAGGTGGGCCGTCCGAGGTTGGGAGACAGAGGTTGGAAGCTGTGGAGGGAAGATTTCCAGAGCAGATAAGGTCAGTGACAATCCTGGAAACAGTGGCTTGATGTTTACTGGCAGGGTCATGGTCCAGGGGAGGTAGGAGGAAGTGTCTGCGAGTTGACGCTCAGCCTCTGTGAGGTAGAGGTCAGTGTGCCATACAACAACAGCACCACCCTTGTCAGCAGGTTTGATGACAAAGTCAGGGTTGAACCTGAGAGAACGGAGTGAAGCAAGTTCAGAGAGAGACAGGTTAGAGTGGGTGAGAGGAGCAGAGAAATTGAGATGACTGATGTCACGCCGACAGTTCTCAATGAAAAGGTCAAGAGCAGGTAAGAATCCAGAGGGGAGGGTCCAGGTGGAGGGAGAATATTGGAGGCGGGTAAAAGGATCCGTTGAACGGGGAGAGGACTCCTACCCAAAGAAGTGAGCATGGAGACGAAGGCGGCGGAAGAAGAGTTCAGAATCGTGCCGAGCCCAAAATTCATTGAGGTGAGGGCGTAAGGGTATGAAACTGAGTCCTTTGCTGAGCACTGAACGTTCAGCATCAGAGAGGGGAAGGTCAGGGGGTATTGTGAATACAAAGCCGGGGCTGGGATTGGAAGGCGGGATGTGGTCAGAGGGACGGGCAGGGGTGGAGGGTCCTGGATGGGCGTTGGTGTCGATGAGTTGTTGGAGCTTGCGTTCCTTGGCACCTGAAAGAAAGAGACAAAGTCTCTTGTTGAGGCATTGGATGAGATGAAGAATAAAATGAAGCTGGGGGCAAGGACAACTTAGAGATCGGGTGAGTCGGTGCTGCTGGAGGGAGAGGTCGAGTGTGTTCATATGGCGGCACATGGCATTGAGTGTGGCTCTCATTATGCACAGCAGTCGGAGGAGAGTTGTATGTCCCGGAAATACCTGTAATCTTGGGTGGGTTCGAAACATGAGGGATGGAACTTCAGTTGGAATCCACGTGGGATAAGTCGGAGACGGAGACAGAGACTGTCACTGAGGAAGGAAACATGGCTGTGAAAGTGAGTTTTAGTACACACCTTGTCAAACACCAGGAGAGAAATGGAAAGCAATGAAGATGAACAGGGCAAAAGAGACAAGCGGAAAATCTGTTGGACAGAAGAGGTAGGCATTCCTGGAAGAGAAGAGGCAGTTAATTAAACACTAAGATAAAGGCAAAATACTGCAGATGCTGGAAATCTGAAACAAAAACAAAAATAGCTGGAAAAACTCAGCAGGTCTGACAGCATCTGCGGAGAGGAATACAGTTAACGTTTCGAGTCCGTATGACTCTTCATCAGAACTAAGGAAAAATGGAAATGAGGTGAAATATTAGCTGTTTGAGGGGGGTGGAACAATTGAGCTGGTTAGAGGGCCAGTGATAGATGGAGGCAAAGAAGAGATTGCCAAAGATGCCATAGACAAAAGGACAAAGGGGTGTTGACGGTGGTGATATTACCTAAGGAATGTGCTAATGGTGACATTAAGGGTAGAAAATAGGACAAGTGAGTGACAGGATGGCCCTAGTGGGAGTGGGGAGAAAGGATTGAAATAGGCTAAAAGGTGGAGATAAAACAATGGATGGAAATAAATTTTAAAATAATAAAAATAGTGATTCCGTGATGGGACAACATTTGCTAAATAACCCTCAGTGTGCTAAGAATTACGCTGGCAACGAATTTAAGATTGTCAGTCTGGCTCGCAGTTTGGTGCATTTGTGTGTACTGGAAGCTACATATATTAATACACAGAGCCCTGTTCTTTGCAGACAGAAAGAACATGTACACGCATTGTGTCTATTTCAGCTAAACAAAATAAGTGACAGCCATTCGCTGACTCGTTCCTCAGGGCAATGCCTTGATCATCAGGGTCAAGCTGCCTGGTTTAAATTTCAAACAATGCTTGGCAATTAACTGTGAGTCACCATCACTGTTGCATTCTTCATGGCAGCGCCTCTATCAATCAGAATCCACTTGTCAACTAATCAGCACTCTCTTCTCATACAGTATAAGTTGTTGTTTTCCCCTTATGTTGATATTCTTGCGAAGAGTCCTGATGAGTTCAAGATGAAAAGCTGCGTCATGACAAATCTAGTACCATCTTTCTAAGTCTTTTCTGCATTTTCTCCATGTTTCATCATATCTTTTTTGTAAGTTGGTGTTTAAGAACTATGCACAGTGCCTTCACCAAGTTTAATGTGGCCTCCTGCTGCTGTATTCTTTTTTCTGAGAAATGAATTCCAATATTTCATTTTGTGCCCTGCATGGGCATATCAAATTTTTTATTCGTTCATGGGATGTGAGCATTGTTGGCAAGGCCAGCATTTATGGTTCATCCCCAGTTGCCCTTGAGAAGATGGTGATGGTGAATCACCTTCTTGAACAGCTAGCTGCATTCCTTGTGCTGTAGGTATACCTACAGTGCTCATAGGGAGGGATTTCCAAGACTTTCACCCAACAACAATGATGGAGCGGTGATATAATTCTATGTCAGGAGGGTGTGTGACTTGGAGGGAATTTGCAGGTGGTGGTGTTCTCTTGCGTCGCTGCCCCTATCTTTCTAGATGGTAGAGGTTGCAGATTTGTAAGGTGCGGTGAAGGAGTTTTGGTGAGTTGCTGTATTGCATCTTGTAGATGGTGCATACTGCTACCGCTGTGCATCGGTGGTGGAGATGGGGTGGAAGGTTAAGGTGGTGGATGTGGTGCCGATTAAGCAGGTTGCTTTGTCCTGGATGGTGTCAAGCTTGTGTTGTTGAAACTGCACTCACCCAGGCAAGGGGAAAGTATTCCATCACACTCCTGATTTGAGCCTTGTAGTCGGTGGACAGGTTTTGGAGAGTCAGGAGATGAGGTACTCACTGCAAGTTTCCTGGCTTCTTACCCTACTCTTGTAGCCACAGTATTTATATGGCTGGCCCAGTTCAGTTTCTGATTGATGGTAACCCCCAAAGTGTTGATGGTGGGGGATGATTAAATTCTCTCTTGTTGGAGATAGTCATTCCCTGCCACTTGTGTAGGATGAATGTTACTTGCTGCTTATCATTTCAAGCCTGCATGCGGGCACTTTATCAGTATCTGAGGAGTTGTGACTTGCACTTAATGCTCTGATCTTATGATGTAAGGAAAGTCATTGAAGCAGCTGAAAATGATTGGGCCGAGGGCACTACCCTGAGGGACTCCTGCAGCAATGTTCTGGGGCTGAGTTGATTGGCTTCCAACAACAGCAACTATCTTCCTTTGTGCTAGGTATGGCCTAACCAGTGGAGAGTTTCCCCCTGATTTCCATTGACTTCAATTTTGCTAGGGCTTCTTGATGCCACATGCAGTCAAATGTTGCCTTTTTCTCAAGGACAGTCACTGTCATCTCACCTTTGGAATTCAGCTGTTCCATTCATGCTGCGACTTTTTATGTATTTGTTGTTCTAGATCTCTTTAATCCTCTAATCCTATTTATTTCTTACCTTCAAAGGAATACATTGCCTCCTTATTCTTCCCACCAAAATAATCTATCTCCCAGATTGCTGTATTGAATTTAATTTTCCATTGATACAACCATGGATGGTCTGGATTTCCATTCCTGAATGCCAGACATCTACTTGTGCTAGAAATGCCAAGATGTGAACAGAACCAAGTTTTATTGTAATACTAATATTCCAAACCTAAGCTCTCGGGAATGATCATTTGCATGACGTAGAGTGTTATTTAGCACTGGAGGAACAGTACCTAGCAAGGATTCAATATCTTCAGGAGTGCTAGGTAAGAGAAAATTGCTGTTTCTTTCATTAAAAATATACTTATACTTGAGGAAATATTCAGTGGGAGGTCATTCTCATTTTTATTAATGTTTTCATGGCTGAATCCTGTGTGGTTAATGCAAACTGCTTAAGGTAGAAATCTTAAAAAATGGCCCTGTGAAAGGTTGCAATCTTTTGAAGAATCAGCTGATGTTATGATCTCCATGGAGACCAACAAACCAAATGAACTGAATTTACTGAGCCAGGGGAAACCAATGGAACCTAGGAACTTAGGAAATAGGAGCAGGAGGAGGCTATTCCGCCTCTCGAGCCTGCTGTGCCATTCAACTAGATTATGGCTGACCTCCTTACCTTAGTGCCACTTTCTTGCACTATTCTCCATATCCCTTTGATATCTTTAATATCTAGAAATCTACCTATATCTCCCTTTGAATATACTCAATGACTGAGCCTGTACAACCAGGGGGAACATCCTTCCTGCATCTACCCTGTTGAGCCTAAGAAGAATTTCATACACTTCAATTAGATAGCCTTCATTCTTCTAAACTCTAGAGTATATAGGCCCAGTCTCCTCAATCTCTCCTCCTACGACAATCCCACCATCCCAGAATCAGTATGGTGAACCTTTGTTATACCCTATGGCAAGTGTATCCTTCCTTCGGCCCAAAACTGTACACACTACTGCCGATGCGGTTTCACCAAATTTCTATACAATTGCAGCAAGACACCTTTACTCCTGTACTTAAATCCTCTTGCAATGAAGGCCAACAGGCCATTTGCCTTCCTAATTGCTTGCTGCATCTGCATGCTAACTTTCAGTGACTCATGAACAAGGACCATGCAGGTTCTATTGGACATCAACAATTTACAATCTCTCACCATTTAAGAAATACTCTGCATTCCTGGTAACTTCACATTTTCCACATTTATATTCCATCTGCCATGTTCTTTGCCCACTCACTTAGCCTGTCTAAATCCCCTTGAAGCCTCTTTGCATCCTTCTCACAACTCACGTTCCTACCTAGTTCTGTGTCATCATCAAACTACTACATTTAGGCCCCACATATAAATCATTGCTATAGATTATGAATAGCTGGTGCCCAAACACTGATCTATACAGTACCCAATAGTCACAGCCTGCCAACCTGGGAATGACCCATTTATTCCTACTCTGTTTTCTGTCCGTTAACCAATTCTCAATCCGTGCCAGTTTACTATCCCACCCCTCAATCCTATGTGCTTTAATTTTGTTTACTAACCTCCTGTGTGGGACCTTACCAAAAGCCTTCTGAAAATTCAAATACACTACATCCACTGGCTCCCCCTTTTCTATTCTGCTAGTTACATCCTCTTAGAACTCCAACAGGTTTGTTAAACATGATTTCCCTTTTGTAAATCCATGTTGACTTTGCTTAATCCTACCATTATTTTCTAAGTGTCCAGTTGTCACATTCTTTATAATAGATTCTTGCATTTTCCCTACTACTGAAGTCAGGTAGCAGGTCTGTTATTTTCTCTACCCCTTCTTTCCTAAATAGTGCTACTTTCCAATCTGCAGACACCATTCCAGGATCTATTGAATTTTGGAAGATGACCACCAGTGTATCTCTGCAACCACCTCTTTCAACACTGTAGGATGAAGATCATCTCGTCCAGGGAATTTATCAACTTTCAGTCCCATGAATTTCTCCAGTATTACTTTTTTACTAACACTAATTTCTTTCAGTTCCTCATTCTCACTAGTCCATTGGTTCGCCAGTGTTTCTGGGAGGTTTTTTGTATCTTCATCTGTGAAGACAGACAAGTCTGTGTGGCAGAAAGGGACAGAGCATACAAACTTAGAGTGCGCCAATAGATAAGGTTGTGAAAATAATAAAAAGACAGAATTAAAGGCATTCTATCTGAATGCACCCAGCATTTGCAATATGGTAGATGAATTGATGGCATGAATAGAAGTAAGCAGGTATGACCTGATTGCCGTTAGAGATGTGGCTGCAGGATGACCAAGGCTGAGAACTTAATGATCAACGGTATTCGACATTTAGGAAGGATAGGCGCAAAGGAGGTGGGGTAGTATTGTTCATAAAGGATGAGATCAGTACATTAGTGAGATAGGATCTTGCGTCAGAAGATTAGGATGTAAATCAGTTTGGGTGGTGCTAAGAAACAGCAAACATTGGTATGAATTGTTTATAGACCAGTAAACAGTAGTGGTAATATAGAGCACGGTATAAAGCAATGGATAATATATCACTTCTTATACCTTTTAATATAACAATCAAACCAAAATTGACATGAGTTAACAGGCAACTTGGGGTCGATATAACCTATAAATTACAAAGGAAATAGCAGATGCAACAAAGATAGATCTCTCAGATTTACTGAGCAATCCACTCAGCATATATGGTACTAATTTCAGCCACAAAGTCCTTCAAAGCTTAGAACTTTATCCAGTGGAATTCCAGCTCCTTTCCTTTTAAGGATTTAGCCTGATCCCCAGCCGACATCAGTGCCCAACCAACCCGAGTTCCACAGGCACGGCCTTCACCAAAATGGCAGTGTCTGCAGAACCTTCTTAGCTCTGCGCAAGATGGTCTTGATGACATGGATCCACCATTGTTATCTTCAAGTAATAGAAAAAGCTGCAGCAACTGTGTATTTGCTTATTCCCAGCTTCTGGATCCAGCCTCCATCTTCTTCAGTCTGCCTGTACTGCACCTCTGGGACCTGAGCTCAAATGGCTGTGTGTATTTATCTGGTTTCAACCAGTGTCAGTTTCACCAGAAACCTGAAGTTTCCATTTCTGTTTCCATTTCAGTTTTAGTTTTCCAAGAATCTTGCAGTTTCCATTACCCTTTCAGTTAGCTAAAAGTTCCATTTCAGTTCCAGTTGGGGTCTGTCTCAATAAATACAAGCCCTGAAACCATGGATTCCATCACACCGATGAAAGGGTTAGTACTCGGTATTTTTCTGCAAGTATTAAATTACAGAAAACTATAGATGTTGCAGTATTCATGTTTTGTTTGGAACAGTGTTGAGAATAGTAGAAAGGAACTCAAATCACTAATAAATCTTGTTAAATATGCAACTGAAATTTTCTTTTTGGCTGTTGGAGTAGTAGACAAATTTAATTTGCCCATAATCTATTGACAAAACATTGGCACCTGTAAAAAGGCTTTTTGCAATGATGCACAGTTGGATATAACTTATAACTTAAATTGCACTTGTCAGCTATTTCTAGATGTAGGATAGCAATTACGATGTCATTTGCAATTTATTACTGTTTAATGACTGTAATCTTTGCCTTATTCCCATGGTATGTTATTTGTGGGGCGAACGTCTCTTGAAGTGCAGCGTTGAAATTCAACAAAATAAAAGAGAAAGATTAATCACAAAGTAAAAGACAGCTTTTTTTTTTAGTTTTTTATTTCTTTAAATATTTGAGTAATGAAGTTGAAGTACAAACTTGACAAACCAAAACTGAAAGAAAAATATATCAAAATTAATTTCAAAATTGCAAAAATAGGACTGAATTGTGTGACAAGCTGTGATAATTAATTGGCAGTCAGAGATTGGGAGTTCGGAGGCTGGGAACTAGCCAGCGGGTCTCGGGCCTCCTGTGCATGCGCAGGCTGGGAGATGGCCACACGTACACAGTTTGTTATTTCCCGCATGCACCGGCTGGGAAAGGGCCTCACGTGCAGTTAGTGGTTTTTCTCATCTTCAGTCTGGGAACCGGCCCTGCGCACATCCGCAGAAGAAAAAAAAGAAAAGTGAAACTCCAGGTCAGGTGACCTGAAGAGGAGCGCCATTGTAGAGAAGGTGTCGCAGGAAACAGGACACGGGGAGGGGGACAGGGAGAAGGTCCCAAACAGAGAAGACCCCAAACTAGGGAGTGAGGCAGAAACAAGTCCCAGAAGAAGGTCCCAGTTAAGGGACAAGGTCAGAGATCAGAAACAGACCCTGTTAATTAAAGTTGAGGGAAACCAATATTTTCTTTGGAACAAGGACAGAGTTCAGAAACAGATCCTGTTAAGTAAAGTTGAGAGAAAGGAGAAGAGCAATAGGCTCTGAATTAAAGAGAGAGAGCTGCGGGGAGCAGACTTGAAGCAAAGTGGGCTCGAGAAAAGTCCTGAAGATCTTAGAGGGCAGCCGAAGGTTGGCGATTCTGTGCTGCGGGTCGCAAGAGCAAAGGTACCTTTTTAGAGCAGTGGAGTTCTGTTTGCCATGGCCAAAGATCTGAAAGTGTGCTTGGAAGTGCGCTTGAGTCCAGAGGAAAAGAATCTCGGAAGGCGAAATTGAAATAAAAGCAAAATACTGCGGATGCTGGAAATCTGAAACAAAAATAAAAATAGCTGGAAAAAATCAGCAGGTCTGACAGCATCTGCGGAGAGGAATACAGTTAATGTTTCGAGTCCGTATGACTCTTCATCAGAACTGAGGAAATATAGAAATGAGGTGAATAGAGGGCCAGTGATAGGTGGAGGCAAAGAAGAGATTGCCAAAGATGTCACTGGCCCTCTATCCAGCTTTACCTGTCCCACCCCCCCTCAACCAGCTTATATTTCACCTCATTTCTATATTTCCTCAGTTCTGATGAAGAGTCATACGGATTCGAAACGTTAACTGTATTCCTCTCCGCAGATGCTGTCAGACCTGCTGAGTTTTTCCAGCTATTTTTATTTTTGGCGAGATTGAAACCCTGGAGGTGGATCCTGGTTGAAGTCGTCTGAGCGGGAGTGACATTTGAAGAGGACTCTAAGGAAAGTTCATCAAATGTGGTGATTGGAAACCCTTATAAGAAAGACAGAGTTTGAGTGAGACTGGTTAGCTCATGGTGTGACAAGCACCTGGATGGATTGTTGAGAAATCCATAGAATCTGCTTTGGTCACATCTGCCATTTACTTTGGAGTGTGGTGTGTCTGACCACAGTTCACCAGTTGGTTCACATGTACCACATACTTATCCCGAGTATTAGAGTATAAGAAAGATACGGTAAATTGTTTTATCTTTCCAAATTTGTATGTGTCTGTAAAGAGATAGCTGGGGTGAAGGAATAGTAAATATTTGAATCATGTTCTTGTGTTAGCATTGAGATCTTTCCAACCTTTTTGTCTGGTGTAATATAGTTCATTTTTCTTGTTTAATAAATGTTTTAAACTTTGTGTTAAAAGCTTATAACACTCCTATGAATTTGTTCAGTAACTTACCTCCTCAGTTTCTTAAAAAAAGTAAAAGTTAGGATCTACCAATCTAGGTTTCAGCCTGGGACCTGACTTGTTCAATAGTAACATCAGCTGGGATCGTAGCAGCAGATTGTAACAAATTGACAAAACCAATATTTCCTTTGGAACAAGAGTATAAGAATGGAAAACCCAGTTAGCTGGGTTGAGTTGGACTATATTTAGCTGCCCCTGGGACCAGAACAGGAAGTTTGGGTCTACAACCTGTCCTAGAATGTCTGGGTTGCATGTAGATCTGATTGTTCTCTAAATTCCAGATCAGAACACATTTGGTATTTGTCATCAGAGTCAATAAACTCCACTGATTATAATCATTGATGGGGTTTCACCCTAGATGTCAAACCAAGTTGCTGACAGCTTGCTCAAAAGTAGAATCAGGCAACTTGGGATGCTAGCCTTCTGGTGCTATGCAACAAGTATGATATGATGCAGAATGTGGAACAGTTTGTTCATCAACCTGTGTCAGAATTTATTGGGCTTTAATAAGGAAATCTAACGAATGAGGGAAGTTTTTTTTAAGAATTGTGATAAATTTGAGGAATATCTTGAGAAACTATGAACAAAACCAAAAATACCTGGAAAAACTCAACAGGTCTGACAACATCTGCGGAGAGGAATACAGTTAACGTTTCGAGTCCGAATGACTCTTCAACAGAACTAAGGAAAAATAGAAAAGAGGTGAAATATAAGCTGGTTTAAGGGGGGGTGGGACAGGTAGAGCTGGATAGAGGGCCAGTGATAGGTGGAGATTGCCAAAAGATATCATAGACAAAAGGGCAAAGAGGTGTTGACGGTGGTGCTTTTAGCTAAGAAATGTGCTAATGTGGACATTAAGGGTGGAAAGCAGGACGAGCAAGTTAGCCCTAGTGGGGGTGGGGTGAGGGGGGAATCGAAATAGGCTAAAAGGTAGAGATAAAACAATGGATGGAAATACATTTAAAAATAATGGAAATAGGTGGGAAAAGAAAAATATATATAAATTATTGGAAAAGGGGGGATCGGAAATGGGGTGGGAGAGAGTTCATGATTTAAAGTTGTTGAACTCAATATTCAGCCCGGAAGGCTGTAAAGTACCTAGTCAGAAGATGAGGTGCTGTTCCTCCAGTTTGCGTTGAGCATCACTGGAACATTGCAGCAGGCCAAGGACAGACATGTGGGCATGAGAGCAGGGTGGTGTGTTGAAATGGCAAGCGACAGAGAGGTCTGGGTCATGCTTGCGGACAGACCGAAGGTGTTCCGCAAAGCGGTCACCCAGTCTGCGTTTGGTCTCTCCAATGTAGAGGAAACCACATTGGGAGCAGAGAATGTAGTAGACTAAATTGGGGGAAGTGCAAGTGAAATGCTGCTTCTCTTGAAAGGAGTGTTTGGGCCCTTGGACGGTGAGGAGAGGGGAAGTAAAGGGGCAGGTGTTGCACCTTCTGCGGTTGCATGGGAAGGTGCTGTGGGAGGGGGTGGAGGAGGAGGAGACCAGGGTGCCCCGGAGGGAACGGTCCCTGCGAAATGCTGCCGGTGGGGTGAAGGGAAGATGTGTTTGGTGGTGGCATCATGCTGGAGTTGGCGGAAATGGCAGAGGATGATCCTTTAAACGCGGAGGCTGGTGGGGTGATAAATGAGGATAAGAGGGACCCTATCATGGTTCTGGGAGGGAGAGGAAGGTGTGAGGCCGGATGCGCGGGAGATGGGCCGGACACGGTTGAGGGCCCTGTCAACCACCGTGGGTGGAAAACCTCGGTTAAGGAAGAAGGAAGACATGTCAGAAGAACTGTTTTTGAAAGTGGCATCATCAGAACAGATGCGACGGAGGCGAAGGAACTGAGAGAATGGGATGGAGTCCTTACAGGAAGCGTCCTTACAGAAACTATGTTTTTGTTTGCATTTAGATCACATTGTTTTAAATCATACATGCTAGAATATGTTAAAAATAAGTGGCTGATTCATTTTTCTTGTCATATCCTGTCTAGGTTATGTCTAGGTTTTCTGTTTTATTGGAATAAGCAGATAAAAAGTACTCATCAGCAAAATCCCTTGACATCTAAAATGGACTCACATTTTGATCATTCTATAATTTTAATTTTTAATTTGAGCTTCTGACCTCCTGCTAAAGAAGTGCAAAGAGAAAATTATTGCACCAGAATTAATAACCACCATTCTAATTTTAGACTCGAGGTGGGTAGTAAAGTTTAAAAAGTGATTTTTGTCTTTCTTTCCAATGAATTGCTTTGAAAAAATAAAATGGCTAAAGGGCATACCAACAAAACTAATTGCAAAAACACTTTATCAAATCCTGCTGCTTGTAAGGACTCTATTCCATTTTCTCAGTTTCTCTGCATCTGATATGATGGTGCCACTTACCATACCAGTGTTTCAGACATGCCTTCCATTTTCCTCAACCTAGGATTTCTCCCCCACCGTGGTTGACAATGCCCTCAGCCATTCCATTTCCTGCACTTCTGCTCTCACCCTGCCCCCTCCCCCCACAATTGCGTTCCCCTTGTCCTCATCTTCCACTACACCAGCCTCACATCCAATGGATCAGCCTCTGCCAAATCTGCCACGCCCAGTGGGATGTCACCAAAAAAACACATCATTCCCTCCCTTACCCTTTCAGCCCTCCAAAGGGATCATTCTCGCCATAAAATCCTGGTGCACTCCTTGGTTATCCCTAATTTTCCCATTCCCATGAAAGCCATTTAGGACCGAGATGAGAAGTTTCTTCACTGAGTGTTCTGAGCCTTTTAGAATTTACTACCCTAGAGATCTGCGGATGCTCAATCGTTGAATATAGATTTTTGTGTATTAAAGGATAAGACAGTGATACTCACTATGCAGCCCACAGTTGTCTTTCCTGCAGCCTGTTCGCCGACCGCCCGCCCCCACTCTTGCCTTTCCCCCGCTAGCCAACTACCGCTCGCTGCTTCCTTCCCCGATCTTCCCTTGCTTCATCCCTCACGCCGCCCCTCCCCAAGCCATTGTTCACTGCTGTGATTATCTTTTCTTATCATTTTTTGTGCTTTACATATCAAGAAAACTTTTTGAAGAAATACATCAGAATGAATCTGTCAGTATTTTTAAGTTCCTCTTGCCCGATTAAAATTTTCCAATATCCCAATTGGCGCTCTGTTTTCCTAGTGGATGCCACTGGGATATGAGGACAGTGCAGGAATGTGGAGTTGAGGTAGATGATCAACCAGCAAATAGGAAATTAGAGATGCATATAATAAAGGAACATCTGTAATTATGGGTGACTTTAATATGCATATAGATTGGGCAAATCAAATTAGTAACAATACAGTAGAGGAGGAATTCTTGGAGTGTATACGGGTTGTTTTTCTGGACCGATACATTGAGGAGCCAGCTAGAGAACAGGCCATCCTAGACTGGGTATTGTGTAATGAGAAAGGAATAATTGGCAATCTAGCTGCCCCTTGGGGATGAGCGACCATAATATGATGGAATTCTTCAGCAAGATAGAGAGTGACGTAGTTGATTCTGAGACTAAGGTCCTGAATCTTAATAAAGGAAACTACGATGGTATGAGGCGCGAGTTGGCTATGATGAATTGGGAAACGTTACTTAAAGGGATGACGGTGGATAGGCAATGGCAAACATTCAAAAAGCGCATGGGTGAACTGCAGCAATTGTTTATTCCTGTCTGGCACAAAAGTAAAACAGGAAAGGTGGCCAAACCATGGCTTACGAGGGTATGAGAGTAAGCTTGCAGGGAACATAAAAACTGACTGTAAAAGTTTCTATTTGTATGTGAAGAGAAAAAGATTGGTGAAGACAAATGTAGGTCCCTTACAGTCAGAAACAGGGGAATTTATAATGGGGAACAAAGAAATGGCTGACCAACTAAATACATACTTTGGTTCTGTCTTCACAAAGGAGGACACAAATAACATACCAGAAATGTTGGGGAACACAGGCTTTAATAAGAGGGAGGAACTGAAAGAAATCAGTATTAGTAGGGAAATGGTGTTGGGGAAATTGATGGGATTGAAGGCCGATAAATCCCCAGAGCCTGATAATCTACATCCCAGAGTACTTAAGGAGGTGGCCCTAGAAATAGTGGATGCATTGGTGGTCATCTTCTGAGATTCTATAGACTCTGGAACAGTTCCTACAGATTGGAGGGTAGTTAATGTAACCCCACTATTTAAAAAATGAGGCAGAGTGAAAACAGGGAATTATAGACCAGTCAGCCTGAAGTCGGTAGTGGGGAAAATTCTAGAGTCCATTATAAAAGATTTAATAGCTCAGCACGTGGAAAACAGTGGCAGAATCGGACAGAGTCAGCATGGATTTATGAAAGGGAAATCATGCTTGACAAATCTACTGGAATTTTTCGAAGATGTAAGTAGTAGAGTTGATGAGGGGGTGCCAGTGGATGTGGTTTATTTGGACTTTCAGAAGGCTTTCGTCAAAGTCCCATATAAGAGATTGGCGTGTAAAATTAAAGTGCATGGGATTGGGGGTAGTGTATTGAGATGGATAGAAAACTGGTTGGCAGACAAGAAACAAAGAGTAGGAATAAACCAGGTCTTTTTCCGAATGGCAGGCAGTGACTAGTGAGGTACCACAAGGATCGGTGCTGGGACCCCAGTTATTCACAATATATATTAATGATTTAGATAAGGGAACTAAATGTAATATCTCCAAATTTGCAGATGACACAAAGCTGGGTGGGAGGGTGAGCTGTGAGGAGGGTACAGAGATGCTTCAGTGTGATTTGGAAAAGCTGAGTGAGTGGGCAAATGCATGGCAGATGCAGTATAATGTGGATAAATGTGAGGTTATCCACTTTGTTAGCAAAAACAGGAAGGCAGATTATTATCTGAATGGCTATAAATTGAGAGAGGGTAATGTGCAACGAGACCTGGGTGTCCTTGTACACCAGTTGCTGAAGGTAAGTATGCAGGTGCAGCAGGTGGTAAAGAAGGCAAATGGTATGTTGGCCTTCATAGCCAGAGGATTTGAGTACAGGAACAGGGATGTCTTGCTGCAATTGTACAGGGCCTTGGTGAGACCATACCTGGAATATTGTGTGCAGTTTTGGTTTCCTTATCTGAGGAAGGATGTACTTGCTATAGAGGGAGTACAGCGAAGTTTACCCGACTGATTCCTGGGATGGCAGGACTGACTTATGAGGAGAGATTGAGTCGATTAGGATTATATTCTCTGGAGTTCAGAAGAATGAGGGGGGTTCTCATAGAAACCTATAAAATTCTAACAGGACTAGACAGGGTGGATGCAGGAAGGATGTTCCTGATGGTGGGGGAGTCCAGAACCAGGGGTCACAGTCTGAGGATATGGGGTAGACCATTTAGGACTGAGATGAGGAGAAATGTCTTCACCCAGAGAGTGGTGAGACTGTGGAATTCGTTACCACAGAAAGTAGTTGAGACCAAAACATTGTATGTTTTCAAGAAGGAGTTAGATATAGCTCTTAGGGCGAAAGGGATCAAAGGATATGGGGAGAAAGCAGGAGCAGGCTATTGAGTTGGATGATCAGACATGATCATAATGAATACTAGAGCAGGCTCGAAGGGCCGAATGGCCTACTCCTGCTCCTAGTTTCTATGTTGTTAAATGGTCGAGCTGGCTCAAAGGGCAAATGACCTACTCCAGCTCCTATTTCATGTCTCTTAAGTGCAGGAGTTGCAACAGATACCCTCTTATCTCCTCCCTTCTCACCGCTCAAGGCCTAAACACTCCTTCCAGGCAAAACAACGATTTACTTCTACTTCTTTCAGTGTATTCCTGGTTTCTCTACTCATGGTGGGACCTTCTTTGCACTAGGGAGACCAAATTGGCAGATTGGGTGAGCCTCCGTTCAGTTTGCGAGTGTGACTCTGAGTTTCCAGTTGCCTGTCATTTCAGTTCTCTGCTCCACTCATACCTTTCTGTCCTCGGCCTCCTATATTGTTCCAATGAAGCTGAACATAAGCTCGAGGACCAGGATCTTACCTTTCGTCTAGGCAATTTATAGTCTTTTTGACTCTACGCTGCATTCAACATTTTCAGATCATAACCGTTGCCCTTATTTAAATGTTTGCTTTTTATTTACTTTTCCCATTACCATCTCTTTTTGATTGCACTTCATTGCTTTTGTCACTTAACCTATATTGCCTTCTACCCTATTGCAGATCTCCCCTTTTATTTGTTCCTCCCTTACCTGCCTGGCACCCTCTGACCCTTCACCACCCCCTCAAAGCTCTCCCATCTCTCCCAAGTACTCTCAGCTCTGAGTACTGAGTACTGAGAGGCCGAGGACAGAAGACAGATGGAGGGTCATCGATCTGAAATGTTAAATTTGTTTCTCTCTCTACAGGTGCTGTCAGCCTGAGTGATTCCAGTAGTTTTTTTTTGTTTTCATCATAGACGACTGAAAGCCTACCTATAGCTTAGTAGTGGTAACATGCTGTTATACTGAGATTGAAACTGTCCCCTTGCAGGTCCTTCAGGCTGTGCAACACACCAATTATGAAATGGTTGGTAGTGGCAGCAACATCAAAGCTTATGCAGCTATCTGAAGTGAACTGCACGTGCTGAGTGTTCCTTGTCGTCCAAGCTATTACCATGTGTGCACAGACATACAGAGTTGACTGTACAGTCGCACTCCAAACTTCAGACAGAATTTTCAAAAAAAATTAATGGCTGGATGTTGGCAACACTGGCAAAGTGCCCAGTTTGCCCAGTTTACAACTGGTGCCAGTCCACGCATTACCAGGTATATACTGAATTCTGTTTCACAACTTGTCATGCTGGGATTTGAAGACACATCTTCCGGTCAGTGGCAATGCTGCACGCAAAGATTCTCCTGAACTGATGGTGCTGCACATTTCTTCTGGGATCTTCCAACCCTGGCTGTCAAAGAAATGCGCAGTGCAGTGTTTTCTGGACAAATCCATCCGAGTGGAATAGAGTTGGAGAAAGAGAGGAAACACCCCATTTTTACAGCACTAGTTGCTGTGTTCCGATAAGTTTAAAGGTCCAGTCTTTGAGTGTGAGTGGAAGAATGGGTGAATGGATGAATGGGTGAGGTTGGAAGGATGGGTAGGTGGGTGAATGGATAGTTGGGTCTGGTTGTGGGGAGGGGGGGTGGTAATTGGTTCCAGTTGGGGGTTTAGTCTGGTTGGGTCGGGGAGATGGTGGGGGTGCTGGTTGTTGAGCAGCTGGGTCTGGTTTTGGGGTTTAGTTGGGCTGGGGGGGATTAGTCGCATCTGGTCCAATGGGGGCAGGGGAATGGTTGGTGAAGGGTAGTTGAATCCAGTCCATTGGTGGGAGAGTGGTTGGATCCTGTCTGGGGAGAGAGGGTAGTTAGTTTGGTTTGGAGGGGTGTGGCGGTTTGGTTGGATCAGGGATAGTCAGGTAGTCGGGGAGCTGTTGAGGGAGGTAGTTCAGTGGTTGGGAGGGTGATTGGAGGGGTCAGTTTTAGAGTTGGCCAGGTGTTAGTCCAGGTTTTATTCTGCCCAACAATTCCTGGGTGACTATCCAAGTAAGCCTAGCGGATCTGTCTCAAGTCTCCGACTCTGAGTTAGAGTCAGAGACATTTGCCCAGGGTCTGGACAGTGGGGGAATTTCTTATCAGAAGTTTAAGCTCCCCAGGCAATTCCCACATAAGTCCGCATGTCAGGACTTCCACAAGTTTCTGATGCGCAACTTCCGACAATCCAGAGACCAGAGGATTTGGGCTATAATGTGATACCAAGTTCCGTAAACCAAGAAGGTGTTGATTTAGTTGGATTCAGTAAGTACTGTGGCAAGACTGCATGCCAAGACTAAACTGAGTAAGGTCCTAGTCTGTGAATTGCTGTTTGTTGATGATGCCATCCTAACATCCCATAGTGAAGTTCTCTTGCAGCAGCTTGTAGAATGCTTCTTCCAGGCCTGTATGCAATTTGGATTTACAATCAGTGTCAGGAAGACCAAATTTATGGGCCATGATGTAGAGACTCCACCTTCCATCAACATCGACAACTTCATTCTGGAGGTCATCGACGACTTCACATACTTTGGATCAACAATCATCAACCATCTGTCCCTTGATGCAGAAATCAGCACCAGGATTTCTAAGGTCACAGCTGTCATGTCAAAATTGGGAAGGCGGATGTGGACCAAGAGCAAACTAACCAAAAGTACAAAGCTCCGTCTGTACCAGGCTTGTGTCCTCAGTGCTCTGCTTTGCAATAGTGAGGCATGGAAAACTTATGCAAGCTAATAAAAGTGGCTGAACAGCATCTACCTCTGCTGCCTCAGACTAATATTGGGCATTTCCCGGCAAGTCGGGGTGCAGGAATCCTTAGCATGTCTGTCCTCCTAATTCAGCGGCGACTCTGTTGGCTGAGTCATGTGCACCAAATGTGTGATGACGCATTCCCAAAGATATGCTCTATGACGAGCTTGATATTGGCATGAGACAACAGGTAGGCCACATCTGCGATACAAGATGTCTGTGAGTGAGACCTCAAGTTGAGCGGGATCTGAGTTGATGCATGGGAAGTCCTTGCTGCTGACTGGAATGCCTGGAGACGAGTAGTCAGGGTGTAGAAAAAATAGAGGACTAAAGAAAAGACTAGATGGTGGAAGAGAGAACCGGATGGAAGGAAAAAATATCAGTCGATCTCGGGTCAATGTTATTCATCTGCACCAGCTGTGGAAGAGATTGCCACTCTCGAATTGCCTCTGCAGCCACAACATACGATGTTCAATCCAGAAGTGACGTATGCCCTGGGCGCAGCCCATCTCCCAAGATGGACAGATGCCTACTATTATGGTCTGAATATTACAAATAACTACAATGTTACAAGCATTTTTTGGGATGGTGTGAAAATATCATGCTACATTTATATTCTTGTATTATATGAAATATATTATAATGCCCTTCAGAAACACCTTGCTATGCCACCCCCCCCTGCACACACACATACACACACACACACACACACACATGCTCACTCACACACCTAATTTTGAAGTGCATTGACTTAGTATGTAGACAAATGTAGCAGCTGCTCTCTGCGCAACATCCCACAAACAGCAGTGGAGTGAATGGCTAATTTTTCTGAGTTTTGGTGATAGTTAAATCTGCCTTTTAATCTAAATAGAGAACTTCCTTCTCTTTAAATCGTGCTGGGGAATCTTGAATGCCTACATAATCCACTGGAACAAAAAGGGATTAGGTCCAGTCCAAAGGATAGCACCTCCAACAGTACAGCATGCTCTTGAGTATTGCACTGGATCACCAGACTGGAATATATGCTCAAGTCATGATATTCCTTTTTTTTGGGAACTGAATTCATTCTTTTTTACACACAAATGGTTATTTACATCCCAGTGGACCAATGGGTAAGATGAACAAAATATGAAGTCCATCAATTATATGTAACCTTTTGCAGCTCAAAAATTTAACATCTAATTTTAGGTTCTGAATACCATCAACTCAAAGAAATATGAATTGTTAAAACTTTAATTCTGGAGAATATATAGATTAGTGCTCTCCATATAATACCTAATAATGTACTTTCGCAGTTCAATAATATGGAACTATATTTAGTGCAGCAAGTGCCATACTTAGAGTGAAATATACTAACTACAAAACCATTCTCACATTTTCTGGTAATTTGTAACTCCCATTTTGGTTTAAGAATTCACCAGTTTCACATTTTGACTTGGAACTGTTGAAGTTCAGCCATTTGGCTCATTGTGTCGATGCTGACTCCGACAAAGCAATCCAAAACAAATCCCAGTGCTCTGATCTCTTCCCGTAGCCCTGTATTTTCCATTGCTTCAAATGTTTACAGCCCATGTCCCGGCACCTTCATCGCCATCTCTGGGTATGTCCTGTCCCACATGGACTTCAGCAGTTTAAGAAGGCAGCTTACAACCACCTTCTCAAGGGCAATTAGGGATGGTCAAAAAATGCTGGCCTAGCCAGCAATGCCCACATCCCATGAATGAATAAAAAAAAGTTTATCTATTTTTCCCTCAAGCTGCAATGTTCTTTGGCGCAGCTATTCCTTGTACCAAAAAATGTAGTACTCTGCATAAAGAAATTTCTTCTAATCTCACTAACTGTCATCACTGACACCCCAATGAGAGGAGATGGGGTGAATAGGGAAAGTATTTGAAAACTCTTCATAATTTTAGAAAGCTCAGCTCAATCTCTTCTTGACCTATGCTCCAGTGGCAATAATCCTAATATTTTAAGGATTCATTTTGGTGAATCTACACTGTATGCTGGCTTTGGTTTTATTGTCTTTTCTATTATGTGTGCTTAGCTAGTTAGCCAAGATTTAGTTCAGGTAGCATTGATCAACTACTTTTATAATCATCTGGAAACTTAACTTTCACCAAGATTTAAACATTTTTGTTGTTTCCAGTCACCAACAGGATGACTGCTGTTTAAAATAATTTTGAATGGATGTAAGAATTACAAATAGTTTATAAATAGGAGCAATTAATGAATCCAGCAAGAGAGAATTCTGTGAAACTCCAAGCACCAGCAAGATCAATGGAACTCCTTGCAATGTTTGAAACTTTTATCAATTGATTCAGCTTTATCTCTATCAAGAAAAGTAGTGAGGAGGCTCAGTTGTATCAAACGACGACAGAAAAGTCAAAAATAAATAAAACCAGACAGACTACCCAGCATCGACCCAGGCACCGGAAACGATAATGGCACACCCCGCCCAATCAGCCCTGCAAAGTCCTCCTTACTAACATCTGGGGGCTTGTGCCAAAATTGGGAGAGCTGTCCCACAGATTAGCTGAGCAGCAGCCAGACATAGTCATACTCTTTGAATCATACCATACAGCCAATGTCCCAGGCACTTCCATCACCATCTCTGGGTGTATCCTGCCCCACTAACAGGACAAACCCACCAGAGATGGCGGCACAATAATAGGGATGGAATTGCCTTGGGAGTCCTCAACATTGACTCTGGAGCCAATGAAGTTTCATGGCGTCAGGTCAAGCATGAGCAAAGAAACCTCCTGCTGATTACCTCGTTAATGAATCAAGATGCCTGCATGTTGAACATCACTTAGAAGAAGTATTGAGGGTAGCAGGGAAACAGAATATACTTTGGTTGGAGAACTTCAATGCCTATCATTAAGAGTGTCTCGGTAGCATCACTACTGACTGAGCTGGTTGAATCCTGAGGGACATTTGAGCCAGACTGGGCCTGTAGCAAGTGGTGAGGCAACCAACTAGAGAGAAAAACCTAAAATAAAAGCAAAATACTGCAGATGGTGAAAATCTGAAATAAAAACAAAGTGCAGGAAATACCCAGCAAGTCTGGCAGCATCTGTGGGGAGAGAAACAGAATTGACGTTTCGAGTCAAATACGACTGCTCCGGAACTCAGTGGGGAAAAACCTACATGACATCGCTCATTCCATATACCTGTTGCAGACAAGGCTTGGAAGACGGCGATGCACAAGGTGAAAAACACTGGGGCCTGTGCCCTCTGGGCCCTGGGACCCCTGGCTCAACTTGCGACTTTTGCTTTAATGTCAGCAATGCCCTTCTGCGTAGGTGGCAGACGTTCATATCCACAGTCTGCACTGAATGCACATTCCAACTCTGAAAGCTGGCCATTGTCCCTAATTCAACGGAGTTCCTGGACATGGCATCCTACTTGGCCGCCTCCAGGGAGATCTGTCCAACAGGTGCACCAATGCCAGTGCAAACACCCCCCCACCCCCCACCCCACCCCCGCCTCTTGGATCTTGGCCTGCTCCCGTGTTGTGTGCAGAGCCCACAAGCAACTCAGTCAAAGAGGATGCAGTGCTGGAGCTGCCTTGGGCCAATGCTACAATGATGCAGATGCAGTGGGTACATGAAAAATGTATAGCCTCCACCTCACTTTGCATGGTGCAGGGCCAGGTAGATGACCAATAGCAACCATTGCACACCCCAATTGAAAATAATTAATTTGTGTGAAACTGTGAAAGGAAGAAAAATCAGTTTGAATTTTCAAAAGAAGTGCAGATTAATTAGGCTCCAAAGATTTAAAGAAATTGAAAGGAAAGAATTGTTTCTTCATTTAATAGTTATTTACAAAGATGTAGCTTAGTTCTTAAATTGGAAGTTTTCTCATTATATTGTATAATAATATAAGGCTGTATAATTCTGAAAGTTAACGTCAGTAAGTAGTATTAATAAAGTACTGGAGAAAGTGGGAAACAAAAAAAAAAGGAGAGCGTAGAAAGATTAGCTCCATTCTTCTCAAAGCTGCTTGTTCAATGTTGCAGTACAGGTAGAATAGTTTTCAAGTGATCTGTGTCTTGAGTGGAGTCAGGACCCGGAAATAGTTCCAGCTCACAATTATTTTCTTAAGTCCGAGAGAGGAGGAAAACCCAGACTGAAAAGCAACCTGCTTCTGATCACTTTCATATGAATTCTGCCAAGGCCAGCTTGGAGTCTGTGCCACCTGGAGTGATCATAAGGTTAAACCCAACTCCTCTCGCTCTAGCTCCGCTCCTTATCAAAAAGGTTTTGTTAGTTAGCTCTGCTGCTTGGCACTTTTTAATGGTCATTTTTATTAATTACTCTTTTTTAAATTATGAATTCATTGCTTTGGCATTTCTTTTTGCTGAGCAAGTTGCTTATGTTTTCTTCATACCTTAGCTTTGTTTTGAAATTCATGTTTAACATTGTGCCAAACCAGATCTCAGGCAGCTGCTGCTGTGTTTTGTGATGAAGCAGAATGAGAGGCTCACAAGAAGTCTGTTTGCTTCTTGGAGGCCTGGCAAAAGGGCTTATTTTTGCTCCAATAGGAACAGCAAATGTTGGAAATGCTTAGCAAGTCTGGCAGCATCTGTGCAGAAAGAAAGAGGTCAGTGACACTTCATCAGATTTAGTGCAGATCGTGGACCTGAA
The DNA here is from genome assembly GCF_964194155.1 of Cetorhinus maximus. Classification (NCBI taxonomy): domain Eukaryota; kingdom Metazoa; phylum Chordata; class Chondrichthyes; order Lamniformes; family Cetorhinidae; genus Cetorhinus; species Cetorhinus maximus. Next base: position 163,761,107 of record NC_135882.1, on the reverse strand, counting down.
GCATTGACTGTGTTTCTCTCTCCATAGATGTTGCCTGACCTGATGAGTATTTCCAGAATTTTCTGTTTATAATTCAGATTTCTAGCATCTGCAGTACTTTGTTTTCCTATTATGTGCTCCATGCTGGGCATTTGTAAGTGTGGTTAGTTTCAATTTAAAATGAGAAAGTATTTATCACTCATGCAAAGTGTAATTTTTCTGTTAACAAAGCCCATGTGAGTGGTTAGAAATAGCATTTTATTGCAGGTGAATTGGTTGGTGCTAATTTACTGGAAGGTTTCGCCATTTTTGAACTTGAAAGTGAAACCAGAAGTCATGCGCCAGTCAAATATTTCACTGTTAGTTCAGCATATTCTCATTTGTACTCAGTGCAAATAGATATAAATAAGTATGATCTGATAACCATTACATAACTGCAGGATGACATAGATTGGGATCTGGATATTGAAAGGTGTGTGTGACATTTGGGAAAGACAGGAAGTTAGGAAGAGGTGGAGGGGTGGCTCCATTAACTAATGATCATATTAGCAAATTAGACTGGGATGACCTAAGTTCGGAAAGTTAGGACGTAGAAACAGTTTGGGTAGAGATGAGAAATGATAAAGGCAAGAAATCACTGTGGGAGTGGTGTACAGACCCCTAACAGTAACCGTACAGTAGGACAGGGTATAAAGGAAGAAATAATGGGAGCTTGTCAGAAAGGTACGGCGATAATCATGGAGAATTTTAATCTGCATATAGACTGGGAAAATCAGATGGGCAAAGGTAGCCTAGATGAGGAATTCACAGCATGTTTTTGGGATAGTTCTAAGAAACCAGTGAGCAGACTATACAAAACCTCATATCATGCAATGAGCAATTAATGACCTCATAGTGAAGGCATCCCTAGGTAGCAGCAATCAAAATAAGATTGAATTTTGCATTCAGTTTGAGGGAGAGAAGAATGGGTCCAAGGCTAGTGTTTTAAACTTAAATAAGAACAATTATGAGGGCATGAAAGCACAGCTTGGCTAAAGTGAACTGGCAAATTAGGTTAAGGAATAGATCAATAGAAATGCAGTGGTGGACGTTTAAGAGAATATTTCAGAATGCACAGAATAGATACATTCCAACGAGAGAGAAAAATTCCAAGGGGAGGACCCACCATCAATGGTTAACTTAAAGAAAAATTAAAGATGGCATCAAAATAAAAGAAAAAGCATAATTGCACAGAGATGGGTGGCAGGTCAGAAGATTGGACAGAATATAAAGAGCAGCAAAGAATGACCAAAAGATTGATAAGGAAGGAAAAATTAGAGTGCGAGAGAAAGCTAGCTAGAAACTTAAAGACAGATAGTAAGAGTTCCTATAGATAAAAAAAAGCTATCAGAGTGAGCAATGGTCCTTTGGAAAGTGAGTCTGGGGAACTAATCATGGAAAATAAGGAGACAGCAGATGAATTGAACAGGTATTTTGCATCGGTCTTCACTATAGAGGATACAAGTAATATCCTAGAAACAGCTGGGAGGGAGGAATTCAAGAAAATAATAATTGCCAAGGAAGTGGTACTGACAAAATTGTTGGAGCTACGGTCTGATGAGTCCCGGCTCCTGATGGACTTCCATCCAAGGGTCTTGAAAGAAGTGGCTAGTGAGATAGTTGATGCGTTGGTTTTAATTGTCCAAAATTTCCCACATTTGGGGAACGTTCCATTGGATTGGAAAATAGTGAATGTAACTCTTTTAATTAAGAAGGGAGACAGAAAATGGGAAACTACAGGCCAGTTAGCTTAACATCTGTCATAAGGAAAATGTTAGAAGCTATTATTAAAGATGTTATAACAGGGCACTTGGAAAAATTCAGGGTAATCATACAGAGTCAACATGGTTTTGGGAAGGGAAATTCCATGTTTAACTAATTTATTGGAGTTCTCTGAAGAAGTAACATATACTGTGGATAAACGGGAACCGACAGATATACTGTATTTAGATTTTCAGAAGGATGTTATTGTGGAAAATAAAAGCTTGTGGTGTAGGGGTAACATATTGACATGGATAGAAGACTGGTTAGCTAACAGGAAACAAAGGGTAGGCATGAATGGATCTTTTTCAGGTTGGCTAGATATAACGAATGGTGTGCCACAGGGATCAGTGCTGGGGCATCAACTTTTTACAATTCATATAAATGACTTGAATGAAGGGACCAAAGATATGGTCGCTAATTTGCTGATGACACAAAAATAGGTAGGATTGTAAGATGAAAGAGGACATTAGGAGGCTAAAAAGGGATATAGATAGGTTAAGTGAGTGGGCATAGACCTGGCAAATAGAGTATAATGTGGGAAACTGTGAAATTGTCCATTTTGGCAGGAAAAATAAAAGAGAAGCACATTATCTAAATGGTGAGAGATTTCAGAGCTCTGAGATGCAGAGGGATTTCGGGGTCCTAGTGCATGAATTGCAAAAGGCTAGACGCAGGTACAGCAAGTAATTAGGAAAACTAATAGAATGATATCATTTATTTTGAGGGAAATTGAATACATTAGTCAGGAGGCAATGCTTCAGTTATACAGGGCATTGGTGAGACCACATATAGAGTACTGTGTACAGTATTCGTCTCCTTATTTAAGGTAGGGTGTATGCATTGGAAGCATTTCAGAGAAGGTTTACTAAACTAATACCTGGATTAGGTGGATTGTCTTATGAGGAAAGGTTGGACAGTCTAGGCTTGTATCCACTGGAGTTTAGAAATGTAAGAGATGACTTGATTGAAACCTTTAAGATCCTGAGGGGGTCTTGACAAGGTTGATGTGGAGAGGATGAATCCTCTTGTGGGAGAATCTAATAGTTGGGCCAGAATTTTCCCGTCGGCGATTTGGGGGCAGGGCCCGCTTGCCGACGGGAAAATGATGCGGGATGACGTCAGGAGGAACCCCCGACGTCATCCCGGTCCATTTAAATTTTTAGGAAGGCGGGTGGACAGCGAAATCAGCTGTTCACCCGCCGACCTGACAATGGCCAATTGAGGCCATTGACAGGATCATTAAGCTCATTGAAAGACCTGCCCATCCACCTTAAGGCCAGGAGCCCCAGCGAGCTTCTGAAAAAAGATAAAACCTCATCCACTGGCAGGATGAGGTTTCATCTCAGTTTTTAAAAAGTTTATTAAACTTTCACTCATATTTATTAACATGTCCCATCTCGTGTGACAGTGTCACACGAGGGGGACATGTTAATAATGTTTTTCTTTCTCTATTTTAAAAGTTTTTTAAACATTCAACACTCTCCCTGAGACAGCACTTAGTCTCAGGGAACGCGCAAAAGAGCGCACTTTGACAGATGGGGAATCCCTCCACCCCCCGCACAGGAAGCGCATAGCGCTTCCTGTCGGGCAGGCCGCTGGCTGGGCCTTAATTGGCCCACCCACGTAAAATGGCGACCGGCCCTGTTTAGGCGGCGGAGTCCGGCTGCCCGCCCGCCCATCAAGGTCAAAATTCTGGCCTTGGGGGCCACTGTTTAAAAATAAGGGGTCACCAATTTAGAAAGAAATGAGAATTTTTTTCTCAGAGGGCCATGAGTCTTTGGAATTCTCTTCCTGAAAAGGAGGTGGAAGCAGAATCTTTGAACATTTTTAAGGCAGAGGTAGATAGATTCTTGATAAGCAAGGGGGTGAAAGGTTATTAGGGGTAGGCAGGAATTTGAAATTGAGGTTACAATCAGATCAGCCATGATCTTATTGAATGTTGGAGCAGGCTCGAAGGGCCAAGTGGCCTACTCCACCTTGTAATTCGTATGTTCGTATGTAGATGGGATTGTTGTTTACGGTGCTTGTGAGTTTCGAGTCTTTTGGATATTGCTGACTGGAAATTGCATAGGGCCAGGTTCAAAGAAGTGGAGCTGGTTGCGTAATATGAATGACCAAGTTGTGTGCCTGTGCTTTCAATGGGCTTTATAAATAGAGGCATATACTACAAAAGTCAAAAGGTCTTGCTGAACCTATATAAAACAGTTCAATCCTACTGTGATTGTGGTCCCCAATTCAGGGCACCCATAGGATGTGAAGGTTTTATAGAGGGTTCAGAAGAGATTTAGTAGATTGGTTCCATGGATGAGAGATTACAGAGAGTCTGGGATTGTTCTCTTTACAGCCAAGAAGCTTGAGGGGATTTTTTAGAGGAGTATAAAATTCTAAAGACTTTAGATAAGATAAATAGAAACTGTTTCCAATGGCTGAAGGATCAATAATCAGTTCGCCCAGGCTTAACTTCAGCAGATGCATGGGAACACCACCGCCTGGAAGTTCCCCTCCAAACCACACACCATCCTGATTTGGTCATATATCGCCGTTCCTTCACTGTCGCTGGGTCAAAATCCTGGAACTCTGTCCTTGGTGTTCCTACACCAATTGGATTGCAGCGGTTCAAGAAGGCAGCTCACCACCACCTCCTCAAAGGCAAATTAGGGATGGGCAATAAATGCTGGCCTCACCACCCACATCCCATGAATGAATTAAACAAAATCTAAAAAAACAGTGGTGACACAAGGAAAAACTTTCACATGAAGTATGGTTAGGATTAGGAATGAACTTCCTCTCTTACATTGTGGTTGGTACAGATTCACATCAGTGTTCAAAAGTAAATTGAATAAATTGGACTGCAGCGGTTCAAGAAGGCAGCTCACCACCACCTCCTCAAAGGCAAATTAGGGATGGGCAATAAATGCTGGCCTCGCCACCCACATCCCTTGAATGAATTAAACAAAATCTAAAAAAACAGTGGTGACACAAGGAAAAACTTTCACATGAAGTATGGTTAGGATTAGGAATGAACTTCCTCTCTTACATTGTGGTTGGTACAGATTCACATCAGTGTTCAAAAGTAAATTGGATAAATACTGGAGAAAAAAATTATATGGAAAGAGTGTGGGTGGAGGGGTGGCAGAGGTGCGGTTGGACTGACTGGATTTCTCTTCGAAAGAACTGGTGCAGACTTGGTGGGTTGAAAGTCCTCCTGTGCTGTATTTTCTTATTCTATAGGACACAAAATGCATTGCAAAGGCGCTCGATGGAAGCTGTTGAGGGTTAAAGGGGGTGGGGGATGATGGGCCTTGAAACAGGAGAAGCACCAGGGCCATAAGTTCTCTCTCTGGCCTTGGTTGTAGATGCATCTGTCCAAGACAATATAGGGAGGAGTGATTACTGCACAATATGCACTACATACTGAGGATATCGTCGATTTTGTTGTGGGCCACTACTATCATGTTAAATAGTAAAAATTCAGAACAGATCTAGCAGCTCAAAACTAGGCATCCATCAGCTGTAGGCTGTCAGCAGCAGAAGAATTTTATTCAAGCACAAACTAACCTCATAGCCTTGCATATCCCTCACTCGGCTATCAAGCCAGGGGTTCATCGCTGGCTCGGTGAGGAGTGCAGGAGGGCATGCCAGAAGCAGCACCAGGCATATCTAAAAATGGTGTGTCAATCCGGTGAAGCTACAACACAGGACTATTTGCATGCCAAACAGTGGAGTTATCATGCAATAGACAGAGCTGAGCAATCCTACAACCAAAAGATCAGATCAAAGCTTTGCAGCCCTGCCACATCTAGTCATAAATGATGGTGAACAATTAAAAACTAATCGGAGGAAGAGGAGGCTCCACAAATATCCCCACCCAGCATGTTATTGCAAAAGACAAAGCTTTTTGCAACCATCTTCAGCCAGAAGTGCTGAGTGGATGATCCATCTCGGCCTCCTTCTGAGGTCCCCAGCATCATTGCTTCCAGCCTTCAGCCAATTCAATTCACTCCACGTAATATCAAGAAATAGCTGAAAGCATTAGATACAGCAAAGGCTATGGACCCTGGCAGCAACCTGGCAGTAGTACAGACGACATGCTCCAGAACTCAGAACTCATTGCACCCCTAGTCAAGCTGTAGTGCAGGTATGCCTAGTCCACAAAAATCATGACAAATCCACTCTGATCCACCAGTCTACTCTCGATCATCGGCAAGGTGATGGAAGGTACCATTAACAGAGCTATCAAGCGACACGTACACAGCGATAACCTGCTTACCAATGCTCAGTTTGGGTTCCGACAGGACCACTTGACTCGAGATCTCATTACAGCCTTGGTCCAACATGGGTAAAAAAGAGCTGAACTCGAAGTGAGTTGACGTTGATTGCCCTTGACATCAAGTTAGCATTTGACCGAATATGGCATCAAAGAACCCTAGCAAAATGGAAGCCAGTGGGCATTGGGGAAGTCTCTCCAGTTGTTGAAGTAATACCTAGCAGAAAGGAAGATGGTTATGGTAGGCCTATCATCTCGGCCCCAGGACATTGCAGAGAAGCTCCCCAGGGCAGTGTCCTAAACACAACCAGCTTCAGCTGCTTTACCACTGAACTTCCCTCCATCATAAGATTTGACCTGGGGATGTTCACTGATGATTGCACAGTGTTCAGTGCCATTTGCGATTCCTTAGATACTAAAGTTGTCCATGTCCATATTCAGCAAGACCTGGACAACATTCAGGCTTGGGTTGATAATTGCCGAGTAACATTCATGCCACACAAGTGCTAAGTAATAATCATCTCCAACAAAAAAGATTTTGACCATCTACCCTTGACATTCAACAACATTACCATCACTGAATTCCCTACCATCAATACACAGGGTCACCATTGACCAGAAACTTAACTGGGCCAGCCATTTAAATACTGAGGCTGCAAGAATGGATCAGAGGCTGTGGCTCCAACAACACTCACGAAGCTCAATTCCACCCAGGACAAAGCAACTGGCTTGATCGGCACCCCATCTAGCACCTTAAACATGCACTTCCTCCACCACCTGCGCACAATGGCATGAGTATGTACCATAAGCAAGGTTAATTGAAGCAAGTTGCCAAACCTCCTTCGACAGGACCTTCCAAGCCCACGACTTCTACCATCTAGGAGGACAAGGACAGCTAACACATTGGAACACCACCTGCATGTTCCCCTCTAAGCCACGCACCATTCTGACATAAAATAATTGACACCCCAGTACATTGTGCTTGTGTGACACATCTTAAATTCTGTAGTAGAAATAGGATGAGTTAGTGTCAGGACTTTCTATTTGGAGTGCCAATGCTGAAATTCTCATTTATTTTATTACTGTGTTTGTGACACCTTTTTCTTCTACACTTTTTCATTGAAAGGAAGTAGCCTTGCCAGTTTGCCCTTAAAAAGACACATGAAGCATCAAAAATATCATAGCATCAGAAAGCACAGAAGGATGTTGTTCAGCCCACAGGGCCTTGCAATGGCCTGGAATAAATCTTGGTGTCCTGATTTGCAGGCGAGAATTCTACGCCTAAACCACCAATACCCACTTATTTGAAATATAGAAAGAGCTATTCAAGGAAAAAGCCACAAGTGTAAATCTACAAACGTTTCCACGCAATCATGTGTCTTGAAAAGAATTTTAAGGCCAGCCTATAATTTGTAATTTGTCAGTTTATAATGTGAGAATCTAACCATCTAGCTTTCCTAACAGGATTCTCCCAGATGCATCATTGAACATTTCTCAGAATGCCTCTTCTGTAATGAAGCTGTTGGCTTATGGTTCAATCTAGTACAGACTAACTTAAAATGAAGAAAAGTTTATGAAAATCAGCTTTCCCTGGAATAACTGCAATTATAATTTAAGTTTCATGTACAGTGTAGTTGTTGAAAGTCGAAAATTTACTGATTAAAAAATCAACACAAATACATTAACACAAAAGCAAAATAATGAGCATGCTGGAAATCTGAAATAAAAACAGAAAATGCTGGAAACAGTTTGCAGGCCTGGAAGCATCTGTGGAAAGAGAAACAGAGTTACACATTTCAGGTTGATCCATCAGAAATGTAAACGCTGTTTCTTTCTCCACAGATGCTGCCAGACATTTTTTGAGTTTCTCATACGTTACAACTATTTAATGAGATTGGTGCCTGTTTCCAATGAAGTATCATTTTACATTTTTTCAACACTTTGCGTGTAAGAATTGAGGTGTTATGCCAACATCTTGTACTCCTGTCTAAATATTTGACAATCAAGTTTTGACACATTTCAAATATGACAGTTGAATATTTTGTAATCATTCCTTTAAACTTCACTAGTTCATTTTGGTTAAGGTAAGTGGTAAAAGTGTCCTCAACCACGCTATATGTGGTCCTCTGTTCCTTTAATTTAATTCCACCTTCTATACCAACATTGGAGATTTCAGACATTTTATCTTCAAAGTGCATATTATGAATTTAGATTCTGTTATTGGATTTTTTTTAATGCTTTACGCATTGATAATAGAAGAGAACGTTGTGCATGTGATTGAAATGAGACTGTGCTGAGGCACAAACAGTGAAAGTAAAATAATAGTATGCAGAGATGGAACAAACTGCATCCATTTCCAGTAATTTACATGTGATTGCAGTCACATTTGCAGCTGGTAATATTTTAAAGATTGTCAATGTTAAAATATTTCTCAAACCCAGATTCTGGTTCAGAAGCTTTTTGCATGTGTAGACTCTTTGCAGCATGTCCTTTTTTTATAAAAAGGACCTTCTCATGTCAGTAAATAGGTGCATTACTGTGTAATACTGTGCTATACAGATGAGGAAGTTCAATTCACACTCTCTGCTGATCTGGTTTATGTCTATTAGAGTACCGGTAAAAATGTTCCAGATGGAGGCAGTGTTTTTGAGCTCTTGTTTTCAGATGACTGTTGTTGCAAAATGTGCATGTATGTATAGCACGAACAGGATTAATTTGCTTATTCTGCCTCATGCAGTTGAGTAACCTATTCCTGCTCAGTTGGGCAAACTATTTGATTGAAGGACTGGTACACATATGATTGTAAACCAGCATGTATCTGTGCCTTCAAGAAGCGGAAGTGTTGTGGAGTGGAATAATCACTGTTGTATCTCCAAACCTGTCTTGGCAGCATTTACATACTTGTGCTTCAGAACTAGCTGCGTCTCTAGCAAAACTGTTCCAGTACAGCTACAACATTGGCATCTACTTGACAATGTGGAAAATTAGTAATTTATAAAGCTGTGTTACTTCTAGGGGGTTGGGTAATGGTAGGTGGTGAAGGTGAATGAAAGCAGATAATGCAATGAGTTAGCATTCTAACCTGTTCTCCTTCTAAAGCTGGGTTTAAATCCAACTCTGCAAAAACACATCTATTTATTTTAGTGGTACTGTTACTGGACTAGCAATCCAAAGACCCACGCTAATGCTCTGGGGACACTGGTTCAAATCCCACCCTGGCAACTGGTGGAATTTAAATTGAATTATTAGAAGTCTAGAATTAAAAGCTAGTCTCAGTAATGGTGACTGTGAAACCATGATTGCTTATCGTAAAAAAACAATCTGGCTCACAAATGTCTTTTAAGGAAGGAAATCTGCTGTCATTACCTGTTCTGACTTCAGACCCAGAGCCATGTGAGACTCTTAAATGCCCTCTGAAATGGCGTTGCAAGTTACTCAGTTGTATCAAATCGCTACCGAAAAGTTGATAAAGAAATGCCACCCGGCATTGACCAAGACACCGGAAATGAGAATGGCACACTCAGCCCTGTTGACCCTTCAAAATCCTCATTACTAACATCTGGGAGCCTGTACCAAAATTAAAAGAGCTGTCTCACAGACTAATCAAGCAACAGCTTGACATAGTCATTGTCTGTAAGGTATGTTTCTGTGACTATATCCCTGACACCACTATCACCGCACCTGGGTACATCCTGTCCCATTGGCAGGATGACCCAACAGAGCTGGTGGCACAGTGGTATGCAGCCAGGAGGGAGCAGACTTGAGAGTCCTCAATGTTGACTTCTGCCCCCATAAAGTCTCATGGCATCAGGTCAAACATGGGGAAGTTAGCCTTCTGTTGATCACCACGCCCACCACCCCCTCTGCCCCCTTAGGCTGATGAATCGGTAGCCGCCTGTTTGAACACCACTTGGAAGAAGCACTGAGGGCAGCGACAACACAGAATGTACTCTTGGCGGGAGGCACTTCAATGCCGTACCACTACTGACCGAGCTGGCTGAGTCTTAAAGAACATAGAAGCTATACTGCGTCTGCGGCAGGTGGTGAAGGAACAAACCAACTTGACCTCATCCTCACCAATCCACCTGTCCACCACCTGTCGCAGATGCACCTGTCCATGACAGTATTGGTAGGAGTGACCACTGCACAGTCCTTGTGGAAACCAAGGCCCTTCTTCATATTGAGGGATACCCTCCATTGTGTTGTGTGCCATTACCACTGTGCTAAAAGGGAGAGATTTCAAACAGATCCAGCAACTCAAAACTGGGCATCCATGAGATGCTGTGGGCCATAAACAGCTGCTGAATTTTATTCAACCACAATCTGCAACCTCATGGCCTGGAATATCCCCCACTCTACCATTACCATTAATCCAATAGACCAAGCCTGGTTCAATGAATAGTACAGGAGGGCATGTAAGAAGCAGCACCAGGCATATCTAAAAATGAGCTTTCAACCTGGTGAAGCTACAACACAGGACTACTTACATGCCAAACAACAGAAGCAGCATGCGATAGACAGAGCTAAGTTATCCCACAAGCAACGGAACAGATCTAAGTTCTGCAGTCCTGCCACATCCGGTCGTCAATGATGGTGGACAATTAAACAACTAATGGAAGGAGGAGGCTCCAAAAATATCCTAATGCTCAATGATGGAGAAGCTCAGCACATATGTGAAAAAGACGAGGCCAAAGCATTTGCAACAATCTTCAGTCAGGAGTGCTGAGCGGTTGATCCATATTGGCCTCCTTCTGAGGTCCCAAGCATCTCATATGCCAGTCTTCAGACAATTCCATTCACTCCACATGATATCAAGAAATGGCTGAAGGCACTGGATACTGCAGCCTATGGACCCTGACAATATTCTGGCAGTAGTTCTGAAGACTTGTGCTTCAGAACTAGCTGTGTTTCTAGCGAAACTGTTCCGTACAGTTACAACATTGGCATCTACTTGACAATGTGGAAAATTTCCCAGGCATGTCCTGTCCACAAAAAGCAAGACAAATCCAACTCAATTACTGCTTCTTCAGTCTACCCTCAATTATCCGCAAAGTGATGGAAAGGTTCATTGACAGTGCTACCAAGAGGCACTTACTCAGCAATAACCTGCTTACTGATGCTCAGTTTGGGTTCCGCAAGGGCCACTTGGCTCTTGTCCTCATTATAGTCTTGGTTCAAACATGGACAAAAGAGCTGAATTCATGAGGTGAGAGAGACTGCCCTTGACATCATGGCAGCATTTGACCAAGTGTGGCATTAAGGAGCGCTAGCAAAACTGGAGTTAGTTGGAATCGGGTGGGGTGAGGGAGAAACTCTTCAGCGGTTGGAGTCATACCTAGCACAAAGGAAGATGGTTGTGGTTGTTGGAGGTCAATTTTCACAGTTATCAGCACCATTCATGATGACTCAGATACATTTAAGGCTCGGAAAGACAGATTTTTGGTCTCTCAGGGAATTAAGGGATAAGGTGGGAAAATGGAGCTGAAGCCCAAGATCAGCCATGATTGATGGACCGTGTTGTGTACTCCCCCTATTTCTTATGATCTTATGAAGCACTCTATGTTCCATAGACAGCAAGGCCTGGACAACTTTCAGGCTTGGGATAATAGTTGGCAAGTTACAGTCGTGCCACAGAAGTGCCAGGCAATGACCATCTCCAACAAAAGAGAAAAAAGAGAATCTAATCATCTCCCCTTGGCATTCAGTGACAATACTATCACTGAATTCCCTACTGTCAACACCCTGGAGTTACCATTCACCAGAAACTGAACTGGACCAGCTATATAAATATTGTGGCTACAAGAGCATGTTAGAACATTGACACTCCATCCACCATCTTAAACATTCACTCCCTCCATCACCGACACACAGTGGCAGCAGTATGTACCATCTACAAAATACACTGAAGCAACGCGTCAAGGCTCCTTCGAAAGCACCTGAGGTCAGATTGACTGCCCTTGTCATCAAGGCAGCATTTGACCGAGTGTGACATCAACGAGACCTAGCAAAACTGGAGCCGATGGGAATCGGGGGAAAACACTCTGCTGGTTGGAATGATTGTGGTTGTCAGAGGTAAATCATCTCAGTTCCAGGACTTCACTGCAGGAGTTCCTTAGGGTAGTGTCTGAGGCCCAATCCTCTTCAGCTGCTTCAGGAATGACCTTCCTTCCATCATAAGGCCAGAAATGGGGATGTTCACTGATGATTGCACAATTTTCAGCAACACTCACGACTCCTCAGATACTGAAGCAGTCCATGTCCAAATGCAGCTACACCTGGACAATATCCAGGCTTGGGCTAACAAGTGGCAAGTAACATTGGTGTCACTCAAGTGCCAGGCAATGACCATCCCCAGCAAGAGACAATCTAACCATCGCCCCTTGACATTCAATGGCAATACCATCACTGAATCCCCTGCTATCATATGGGGATTACCATTGACCGGAAACCGAACTGGACTCACCATATAAATACTGTGACTACAACAGCAGGTCAGAGTCTAGGAATCCTGCGGCAAGTAACTCACCTCCTGACTCCCCAAAGCCTTTCTACAAGGCATAAGTCAGGATTGTGATGGAATACTCTCATCTTGCCTGGATGAATGCAGCTCCAACAACGCTCAAGAAGCTTGACACCATTCAGGGCAAAGCAGCCGATTTGATTGGCACCCCCCCCACAAACATTCACTCCCTTAACCACCGAGACACAGTGGCAGCAATGTGTACCATCTATAAGATGCACTGCAGTAACTCACCAAATCTCCTTAGACAGACCTTCTAAACCCACGAGCACTACTATCTAGAAGGGCAAGGGCAGCAGACAGATAGGAACACCTCAATCTGGAAGTTTCCTTCCAAGTCACTCACCATCCTGACTTGGAACTATACCGCCGTTCTGTCGCTAGGTCAAAATCCTGGAACTCCCTCCCTAACAGCACTGTGGATGTACCAACACCACCAGGGACTGCAGCGGTTCAAGAAGGCAGCTCATTACTGCCTTCTCAAGGACAATTAGGGATGGGCAATAAATGCTGGCCTAACCAGCGAAGCCTACATCCTGTGAAAGAAAAAGAGGTGCCACATCAAAGGTAATTACAGAAAATAAAAGCTCATGGCGTAGGGGATAACATATTGGAATGGATAGGAAGTTTGGTTAGCTAACAGGAAACAGAAGGAAACCATAAATCTGTCTTTTACTGGTTGGCAGGATGTAATGAGTTGTGTGCCACAGGGATCAGTGCTGGGGCATCAACTTTTTACAATTTATATAAATGACTTGGATGAAAGGACCAATTGTATGGTTGCTGAATTTGCTGACAACACAAATTAGGGAAGAAAATAAGTTTTGAAGAGGACGTAAGAAGGTGACATAGATAAATTGGAAGGAAGAATAAAAAAGAAGCATTTTATATAAATGGTAAGAGGTTGCAGGGCTCTGAGATTCAGAGAGATCTGGGTACCCTCGTGCATAAATCACAAAAGGCTAGTGTGCAGGTACAGCAAATAGGAAAGTTATTAGGATATTATCATTTAATGTGGGGGGAGTTAATTACCATAGTAGGGAGATTATCTTCAGTTATCAGGGCCCTGGCAAGATCACATCTGGAATACTTATTGCCCATCCCTAATTGCCCTTGAGGAGGTGGTGGTGAGCTGCCTTCTTGAACCGCTGCAGTCCCTGTGGTGTAAGTACACCCACAGTGCTGGTAGGGAGGGAGTTCCAGGATTTTGACCCAGAGACAGTGAAGGAATGGCAATATAGATTCAAGTCAGGATGGTGAGTGGCTTGGAGGGGAACTTCCAGGTTGAGGTGTTCCCATGTGTCTGCTGCCCTTGTCCTTCTAGATGGTAGTGGGTTTGGAAGTTGCCATCTAAGCAGGCTTGGTGAGTTATTGCAGTCTATGGTATATGGTATACACTGCTGTCATTGTGTCTCGGTGGTTGAGGGAATAAATGTTTGTGGATGGGTGCCACACAAGTGGGCTGCTTTGTCCTGGATGGTGTCAAGCTTCTTGAGTATTGTTGCAGCTGCCCTCATCCAGACAAGCTGAGAGTGTTCCATCATAATCCCGACTTGTGCCTTGTAGATGGTGGAGAGGCTTTGAGGAGTCGAGGTGAGCTACTCATTGCAGGATTCCTAGAATCTGACCTGTTCTTGTAGCCACAGTATTTATATGGCTAAAAGCAAAATGCTGCGGATGCTGGAAATGCTGGCTCAAGGAGGTGCTAATGGTGACATTAAGAGTAGAAAGCAGGATGAGCAAGTGACAGATGGTCCAAGTGGGGGTTGGATTGGGGAGGGGATGGTGTAGGAGAAAAGATAAAATAGGCTAAAAGGTGGGGATAAAACAATGAATGGAAATAAATTAAAAAAAATAATAATAGAAATTGACAGGAAAAAAAATATATAAAAATTAAAAAATAAATATTTGAAAAAAGGGGGATCAAAAAGGGGTGAGGATGGAGGAGAGAGTTCATGATCTGAAGTTGTTGAACTCAATGTTAAGTCTGGAAGGCTGTAAAGTGCCTAATCGGAAGATGAGGTGCTGTTCCTCCAGTTTGAGTTGAACTTCACGGGAACATTGCAGCAGGCCTTGTTTGCATGAGAGCAGGGTGGTGTTGAAATGGCAAGTGACAGGAAGGTCTGGGTCATGCTTGTGGACAGACCGAAGGTGTTCCGCAAAGTGGTCACCCAGTCTGCGTTTGGTCTCTCCAATGTAGAGGAGACAGCATTGGGAGCAGCGAATGCAGTAGACTAAATTGAGGGAAGTGCAAGTGAAGCGCCATCCCCCCTGATTGATTAAGATGAACTGGGAGAATCTGAAAAATGTGGACCACTTTCCACATCTTCTGAGCCTTCGCTAGATGAAGGCTGACATAGATGCCGAAATTCATCATTGCTTCCAATGTTCCAGCTGAGCCTTTGGGCATCTGAGGAAAAGAGTATTTGAGGACCAGGCTCTCAAATCCAAGACTTAAGGTCATATAGTTCACTAGGGAGTAGTGATTCCCACACTCCTAAATGCCTCAGAGACTTGGACAACCTACAAAGCACTGGAGAAGTACCACCATCAGTGCCTTCGCAAGATCCTCTAAATCTGGTGGCAAGAAAAGCGGTCCAACAGCGGTGTTCTCTCCCAAGCCAACTTGCACAGCACCGAGGTACTCAAAACCAGTTCCGCTGGACAAGACATATCATTCATATGCCTGACACCAGACTCCTGAAGCAACTTCTCTCCTTAGAACTCGGTTGCGGAAGGAGACTCCGGGGGGACAGCGGAAATGCTTTAGGGATGTCCTCAAAGCATCTTTAAAGTGGTCAAACATCCCTGTTGACTCATGGGATTCCTTGGCCTTTGATGAACCAAAATGGATAAAGTTCATTTGGGAAGACACCAAGAACATCAAGAGATTTGTTGGGAACGTACAGACGCAAAGTCGAGGTGTCAGAGAGAGCGCACATACCTTCAAACAACTCATCTACCCAACCCTGTAA
Source organism: Cetorhinus maximus (assembly GCF_964194155.1). NCBI lineage: Eukaryota > Metazoa > Chordata > Chondrichthyes > Lamniformes > Cetorhinidae > Cetorhinus > Cetorhinus maximus. Next base: position 163,745,563 of record NC_135882.1, on the reverse strand, counting down.
GCACCATCTGCCCCGCATGTGGCAGAGTCTTCAGATTGAGCATTGGACTTAGCAGCCATCTCAGAACCTACTGAACCAGAGTGGAAGCAAGTCATTCTCGATCCTGAGGGACTGCCTATGAGAAGATAGTGCAGAATTCTCATTTTGCATATATTACCCTCCTGTTTTGAATGGAACTTGTGTAGGGTGCAAGAATGAGAAAGCATTCAAGTAATACTCACCTGAGGTTCATTGCACTGAAGGTAGCCACGTAATCTCCCTCTACTCAATTGTACCAGCAGGGATCACAAAAAAAATTCCGCAATTAAACTGTGGATCAACAATGCATTTTTGTTATCGCACTAGTTACAAAGTTAAGAATTTACCTGAATATCACTGCTGTCCATTTTGATTTAGTGTGGTTTCAGTACATGCAAAATCCCTCTGGCCAGCAGGCTAATTTCACATTGCTGTTAGACTCCCCTTCAAACTCACTTTCACTACTGTGGCCCCTGCCTGGCACCCCCACCCCGTGGCCTGTTCCTTCCATCTCTCACTGCGTTTCTTTTTAATTCATTCACGGGATGTGGGCTTCATTGGCTGGGCCAGCATTTATTGCCCATCCCTAGTTGCCCTTGAGAAGGTGGTGGTGAGCTGCCTCCTTGAACCGCTGCAGTCCATGTGGTGTAGGTACACTCATAGTGCTGTTAAGAGGGGAGTTCCAGGATTTTAACCCAGCGACAGTGAAAGAATGGCGATATATTTCCAAGTCAGGATGGTGAGTGACTTAGACGGAAACTTCCAGGTGGTGGTGTTCCCATTTATCTGCTGCCCTTGTCCTTCTAGGTGGTAGTGGTTGTGGGTTTGGAAGGTGCTGTGTAAGGAGCCTTGGTGAATTCCTGCAGTGCATCTTGTAGATGGTACACACTGCTGCTACTATGCGTCAGTGGAAGAGAGATGAATGTTTGTGGATGTGGTACCAATCAAGTGGACTGCTTTGTCCTGGACGGTGTCAAGCTTCTTCAGTGTTGTAGGAGCTGCACTCCATAGAACCATGGAACACTACAGCACAGAAAACAGGCCATTCGGCTCTTCTAGTTTGTGCCGAAATATTATTCCGCTAGTCCCATTGACCTGCACCTAGTCCATAACCCTCCAGACCTCTCCCATCCATGTATCCCATCCATGTATCTATCTAATTTATTCTTAAAACTTAAGAGTGAGCCCGCATTTACCACGTCAGATGGTAGCTCATTCCACACTCTCACCACTCTCTGAGTGAAGAAGTCCCCCCTAATGTTCCCCCTAAACCTTTCCCCTTTCACCCTAAAGCCATGTCCTCTCGTGTTTATTTCTCCTAATCTAAGTGGAAAGAGCCTACTTGCATTTACTCTGTCTATACCCCTCATTCATCCAGGCAAACGGGGAGTAATCCATCACATTCCTGACTTGTGCCTTGTAGATGGTGGACAGGCTTTGGGGAGTCAGGAGGTGAGTTACTTGTCACACGATTCCTATCCTCTGACCTGCTCTTGTAGCCAGAGTATTTATGTGGATAGTCCAGTTCCATTTCTGGTCAATGGTAACCCGCAGGATGTTGATAGTGGGTGATTTAGTGATGGTAATGCTATTGAACATCAAGGGGCGATGGTTGGATTCTCTCTTGTTGGAGATGGTCATTGTCTGACACTTGTGTCACACAAATGTTACATGTCACATATCAGCCCAAGCCTGGATATTGTCCCGGTCTTGCTGCATTTGGACATGGATTGCTTCAGCATCTGAGGAGTCAGGACGGTGCTGAACATTGCGCAATCATCATCGAACATCCCCACTTCAGGCGATGGCGTAGTTGTATTGTCGCTGGACTAGTAATCCAGAGACCTAGAATCCAGAATCCCGCCACGGCAGATGGTGGAATTTGAATTCAATAAAAAATCTGGAATTAAAAGTCCAATGATGACCATGAATGTTGTAAAAACCCATCTGGTTAACCATGTCCTTTAGGGAAGGAAATCTGTCATCCTTACCTGGCCTGGCCAGGTAACTCCATGTGACTCCAGACCCACAGCAATGTCCTCTAGCAAGCCACTCAGTTGTAACAAAGACACTGCTTCTTCAGCAGTCTTCAGCTGCCATTGAATGACTCACCGAATGGCTGACTGAGCACTGTATTGTGGCTCCATCCCCTGCTTTCCAGACTACTGCCCACAGTCGGAGCTTCTTCATTCCTGATACCTGTTTTATTTAGCCTTATATTTTAAATTATCATTATCATCAAGAGAGGTTTTTGTGTGTTGCTTGGATTGATCGTGTTAGGTGGCACTACCACCGTGCTAAATAAGATAGATTTCGGACAGACCTAGCAACTCAAGATTGGTAAACCATGAGGTGCTGTGGCCATCAGCAGCAGTAGAATTTTACTCTACCACTATTTGTAACCTCATGGCCTGGCTTATACCCCATCTACCATTACCACCAAGCCTGGTTGAATGAAGACCTCGGAGGGCGTGCCAGTGGCAGCATCAGGCATACCTAAAAATGGGGTGTTAACCTGGTGAAGCTACAACTCAGGACTACTTGCATAAAAACATAAGAAATAGGAACAGGAGTAGACCATTCGGCCTCTCAAGCCTGCTCCGCCATTCAATAAGTTCATGGCTGATTATCATTTGTTTCGATTTCCACGCTCCCATCTAACCCCAATAACCTTTGGTTCCCTTGCCTAACAAGAATCTATCTATCTCTGCCTTAAAAATATTCAATGACCCTGCCTCCACCATCTTCTGAGGCAGAGAATTCCAAAGTTGCACAACCCCCTGAGAGAGAAAATTTCTCCTTATCTCTGTCCTAAAAGGGCAACCCCTAATTTTAAATCAGAGTCCCCTAGTTCTGGACTCACCCACAAGAAGAAACATCCTTTCGACGTCCACCTTGTCAAGGCTGTTCAGGATCTTGTATACTTCAATAAAATCACCCCTCACTCTTCTAAACTCCAGTGGAAACTAGCCCAATCTGTCCAACCTTTCTTCATTAGACAGCCCACTCATTCCAGGTATCAATCTAGTAAACCTCCTCTGAACCGCCTCCAATGCATTTACATCCTTCCTTAAATAAGGAGACCAAAACTGCACACAGTATTCGAGGTGCGGTCTCACCAATGCCCTGTATAACTGAAGCATAACATCCTTACTTTTATGTTCTATCCCTCTCATAATAAAGGATAGCATTCCATTAGCCTTCTTAATTACTTGCTGTACCTGCATACTAACTTTTTGTGACTCATGTACGAGAACACCTAGATCCCTCTTGCACCTCAGAATTATCCAGCCGTTCTCCATTTAAGTAATACTCTGCTTTTTTGTTCTTTCTGCCAAAGTGAACAACTTCACATTTTCCTACATTATACTCCATTTGCCAGATTTTTGCCCACTCACGCAACCTATCTATATCTGTCTGCAGGCCCCTCATGTCCTCTTCACAACATACTTTCCTACCTATCTTTGCGTCACTTGCAAATTTAGTTACCATGTCTTCACTCCCCTCATCTAAATCATTGATGTAAATCGTAAAAAGTTGAGGCCCCAGTACAGACCTCAGTGGGACTCTACTCGTCACATCCTGCCAATCAAAAAAAGACCCATTTATGCATACTCTCTGCTTTCTGTCAGCCATTTATGCATACTCTCTGCTTTCTGTCAGCCAGCCAATCTTCTATCCATGCAAATATGTTACTCACTATACCTTGCCCTTTTATTTTCGTAATAATCTTTGATGTGGCATCTTATCAAATGCTTTCTGGAAATCCAAGTATAGTATGTCTACAGGCTCCCCTTTATCCACTGCGCATGTTACTCCTACAAAAAACTCCAATGAATTGGTTAAACATGATTTTCCTTTCACAAAACCATGCTGACTCTTCCCTATCGCCTTGAGCTCCTCTAAGTGCCCAGTTATAACCTCCTTTATGATCGATTCTAATAGCTTCCCCACGACAGACATCAAGCTAACTGGCCTATAGTTTCCTGTTTTCTGTCTCCCTCCCTTCTTGAATAGAGGGGTTATATTTGCTACTTTCCAATCTGATGAAACCTATCCAGAATCTAGCAAATTTTGGAAAATTAACACCAGCGCATCAACTACCTCATTAGCCACCTCTTTTAAGACCCGAGGATGTAGTTCATCGGGACCCAGAGACATGCCAACCTGCAGCTCCATCAATTTGCTCAGTATCGTTTCCGCTGACACTCTCTAGAGGGCCAACACTCACTTTACTTACTCTTTTCCTTTTAAATACCTGTAGAAATCTTGCTATCCATTTTTACATTTCTAGCTAGCTTCCTCTCATACTCTAATTTCTTTCTCCAGATTAACCTTTTAGTCATTCTCTGCTGTTCTTTATATTCTGTCTGTCCTACCACTCATCTTTGCGGAGTTGTATGCTTTTTCCTTAAGTCTGATGCTTTCTTTAACATCTTTAGTTAACCATGGATGGTGAGTCCTCCGCTTAGAATTTTACTTTATAGTAGGAATGCACTTATTCTGAACACTCTGAAATATCCCCTTAAATGTTTGCCACTGCTCCTGTATTGATCCATCCTCTAGCCTAGTTTCCCAGTTCACTTTAGCCAGCTCAGCTTTGATCCTCACATAGTTACCCTTATTTAAGTTTAAGATACTAGTCTTAGACCAGCTCTCCTCCCTTTCAAATCGGATGTAAAATTCAATCATTTTGTGGTTGCTGCTACTTAGGGGTGCCATTACTCTGAGGTCATTAATTAATCCTGTCTCGTTACACAATACCAAGTCTAATATCACCTGTTCTCTGGTTGGTTCCAGAACATGCTACTGTAAGAAACTATCTCGAAAGCATTCTAAGAACTCCTTATCCAGGCTGCTTCTGCCAATCTGATTTTTCCAGTTTGTGTAGATTAAAATCACCCATGATTATTGTCATCCCTTTATCGCAAGCATACAATATTTTCTCTTGAATACTTTGTCCTACACTGTGGCTACTTTTAGGGGAGGCTGTAGACCACTCCCACTAATGACTTTTTCCCCCTGCTATTCGTGCCAAGCAGCATAAGCAGCATGCGATCGGCAGAGCTAAGCGATCCCACAGCCATCTGAACAGATCTAAGCTCTGCAGTCCTGCCACATCCAGTTGTGAATGGTGGTGGACAATTAAACAACTCACTGGAGGAGGAGTCTCCACAAATATTCCCATCCTCAATGATGGGGGAGCCCAACACATCACTTCAAAAAATAAGGCTGAAGCACTTGCAACAATCTTGACCCAGCATCAGAGATGCTAGCCTTTGGCCAATTCGATTCACTTCATGTAATATGAAGAAATGGCTGAAGGCACTGGATACTGCAAAGGCTTTGAGCCCTGACAATATTCCAGCAATGTGTTATGGCACAACCGATGGTAAATGCTGAGTTGTTCAAATCTTAAAGAGAAACTTGAATCAACTGCCACAACTTGTTTTGCAATTTGTATAAATTTTGAGATGTGTGCCTTGTATTCAGTAGTAATAAGACCACCAAGTCTTATAGGTTTTACAAAACTAGATTAGACATTTATTAATAAGAGAAATGATTTTTAAATACATACATAGATCTACAAGTTACTACTATGATAGATTTTAAATCAATCTAACTCCCAGTTACACTTTCATTAAGACAACAGTGAGACACATAGATTTTTAAAGACCCAGACAAAGAAACATGATACCCTGAACAAGTCGAATTCAAAGTGAGTTTTCTTAACTTCTGTCCTTTGAAGACAACAACTTGAGGATGCTGAAGGCTTTTCATGCTTGTAAAATCTTAAAATGCCTATCCTTACACATAGCCTTCACTCCTTTATACATATTTGCCCCTTTGAATGCTAGTTCCCATAGTTTCGCTATGTCTTTGGACATTTTTCTCCCAATAATAAAAACCTCTCATAGCACTAAGTTTTACAAGTAATCTTTGGGAAAAATAAACACACAGGCACACACATAGACACATCCCACTATTACTCTATTTTTCAATAAATTCCAATAACACTATGAGAATCATTATATCTTCCTTGCAAATAATACTGAAGACTTGTGCTCCAGAACTTGCCGCACCTCGAGCCAAGATATCCTAGTACAGCTACAACACTGGCATCTACCCGGCAATGTGGAAAATTGTCCAGGAATGCCCTGCACACAAGAAGCAGTACAAATCCAACCCGGCCAGTTACTGCCCTATCAATCCACTCTCCATCATCAGTAAAGTGATGGAAAAGGTCACCAACAGCACTATTAAGCGGCACGTGCTTAGCAATAACCTGTTCACTGACGCTAAGTTTGGGTTCTGCCAGGAGTGCTGAGCCCCTGGCCTCATCACAGCCTTGGTTAAACATGGACAATAAAGCTGAACTGGTGAGGTGAGAGTGACTTTTTTAATCCATTTGTGGAATGGGCTAGCATTTATTGCCCATCCATAATTGCCCTTTTGAGAAGGTGGTGGTGAGCTGCCTTATTGAACTGCTGCAATCCATGTGGTGTGGGTACACCCACAGTGCTGTTAGGGAGTTCCAGGATTTTGACCCAGAGACAGTGAAGGAACGGCAATATATTTCCAAGTCAGGATGGTGAGTGACTTGGAGGGCAACTTTTAGGTTGTGGTTTTCCCATATATCTGCTGCCCTTGTCCTTCTAGATGGTAATGGTTGTGTGTTTGGTCATTGCTGTTGAAGGAGCGTTGGTGAGTTTCTGCTGTGCATCTTGTTGATGGTACACACTGCTGCTACTGTGCGTCGGTGATGGAGGGAGTGAATGCTTGTGGATGTGGTGCCAATCAAGTGGGCTGCTTTGTCCTGGATGCTGTCAAGCTTCTCGAGTGTTGTGGGAGCTGCTCATCCAGGCAAGTGGGGAGTATTCCACCACACCCCTGACTTGTGCCTTGTAGATGGTGGAAAGGCTTTGGCGAGTCAGGAGGTGGGTTGCTCGTCGCAATATTCCTAGCCTCTGACCTGCTCTTGTAGCCACAGTATTTATTTGGATAGTCCAGTTCAGTTTCTGGTCAATGGTAACCCCCAGGACACTGATAGTGGGGGATTTAGTGATGGTAATGCCATTGAATATCAAGGGGTGATGGTTGGATTCTCTCTTTTTGGAGGTGGTCATTGCCTGACACTTGTGTGATGCGAATGTTATTTGCCAATTGTCAGCCCAAGCCTGGATATTGTCCAGGTTTTGCTGCATTTGCTTCAGTATCCGAGGAGTCACAAATGGTGCTGAACATTGTGCAATCATCAGCGAACATCCCCACTTCTGACCTTATGATGGAAGGAAGGTCATTGATAAAGCAGCTGAAGATGGCTGGGCTGAGGACACTACCCTGAGGAACTCCTGCAGTGATGTCCTGGAGCTGAGATGTCTGACCTCCAACAACCACAGCCATCTTCCTTTGTGCTAGGTATGACTCCAACCAGCAGAGAGTTTTCCCCCTGATTCCCATTAACTCCAGTTTTGCTAGAGCTCCTTGATGCCACACTCTGTCAAATGCTGCCTTGAAGTAATGGGCTGTCACTCGGGAGCTCAGCTCTTTTGTCCATGTTTGAACCAAGGCTGGAATGAGGTCAGGAGCTTAGTGGCCCTGGCAGAACCCAAACTGGGCGTCAGTGAGCAGGTTATTGCTAAGGAAATGCTGCTTGACAGCACTGTTGATGACCCCTTCCATTACTTTACCGATGATGGAGATTAGAGTGATGGAGTGCTAATTGGCTGGGATGGATTTGCCCTGCTTTTTGTGTACAGGACATACCTGAACAATTTTCCACATTGCTGGGTAGATGCCAGTGTTGTAGCTGTACTGGAACAGCTTGGCTAGGGGAGTGGCAAGTTCTGGAGCACAAGTCTTCAGTACTATTGCCAGGGCCCATAGCCTTTGCAGCACCCAGTGTCTTCAGCTGTTTCTTGATATCACATGGAGTGAATTGAATTGGCTGAAGACTGGCATCTGAGATGCTGGGGACCTCTGGAGGAGGCCAAGATGGATCGTCCACTCGACACTTTTGGCTGAATATTGTAGCAAATGTTTCAGCCTTGTCTTTTGCACTGATGTGCTGGGCTCCCCCATCATTGAGGATGGGGATATTTGTGGAGCATCCTCCTCCAGTGTATTGTTTAATTGTCCACCACCGTTCATAACTGGCTGTAGCAGGACTGCAGAGCTTAGATCTGATCCGTTGGTTGTGGGATCGCTGAGCCCTGTCTATCGCTTGCTGCTTATGCTGTTTGACATGCAAGTAGTCCTGTGCTATAGCATCACCAGGTTGACACCTCATTTTTAGGTATGCCTGATGCTGCATCTGGCATGCCCCCCTGCACTCTTCATTGAACCAGGGTTGTTCCCCTGGCTTGATGGTAATGATAGAGTGAGGGAAATGCTGAGCCATGTTGTGCTTGAGTACAATTCTGCTGCTGCTGACGGATGCCCAGTCTTGAGTTGCCAGATCTGTTCGAAATCTATCCCATTTAGCATGGTGGTAGTGCCACACAACACGATGGAGGGTATCTTCAATGTGAAGCTGGGACTTCGTCGCCACAGTGGCTGTGTGGTGGTCACTCCTACTGATATTGTCATGGACAGATGCATCTGTGGCAGGTAGGTTGGTGAGGAAGAGGTCCAGTATGTTTTTCCCTCTTGTTGCTTCCCTCACCAGCTACCACAGACCCTTTAGGACTCGGTCAGCGTGTTTAGTAGTGGTGCTACCAAGCCACTCTTGGTGGTGGACATTGAAGTCTCCCACCCAGAGTACAGAGTACATTCTGCGGCATTGCCACCCTCAGTGCTTCCTCCAAACGAGCACTAATTCATCAGCTGAGGGAAGGCAGTTTGTGGTAATCAGCATGAGGTATCCTTGTCCATGTTTGACCTCTCCCGGGTCCGGAGTCGATGTTGAGGACTTCCAGGGCAACTTCCTCCTGACTGTATACCACTGTGCTGCCAACTCTGCTGGGTCTGTCCAGCCAGTGGGACAGGACATACCAAGGGATGGTGGTGGTGGTGGTGTCTGCAACATTATCTGTAAGGTATGATTCCATGTGGATGACTATGTGAGACAGCCCTCCCAATTTTGGCACTAGCCCCCAGGTGTTAGTAAGGAGGACTTTGCAGGGTCATCAGGGCTGAAATTGCTGTTGTCGTTTCCGGTGCCTAGGTCGATGCTGGGTGGTCTGTCCGGTTTCATTCCTTTTTTGCGACTTTGTACAACTGGGTGGCTTGCTTGGCCATTTCAGAGGGCATTTAAGGGTCAACCATATTGGTGTGGGTCTGGAGACCAGGCAAGGACGATGGATTTCCTTCCCTAAAGGACATTAGTGAACCAGTTGGGTTCATGGTCATCATTAGACTTTTAATTCCAGATTTTAATTGAATTCAAATTCCACCATCTGCCGTGGCAGGATTCGAACCCGGGTCCCCAAAGCATTACCCTGGGTCTCTGGATCACTAGTCCAGCGACAATACCACTATGCCATCAACTCCCCAATGTCCTTAACATCAAGGCAGCATTTGACTGAGTATGGCATCAAGGGGCCCTAGCCAAACTGGAGTCAATGGGAATCAGGGGGATAACTCTCTGCTGGTTGGAGTCGTACCTAGCACAAAGGAAGATGGTTATGGTTGTTGAAGTCAATCATCTCAGTTCCAGGATATCGCTGCGGGAGTTCCTCAAGGTTGTACCCTAGGCCCAACCATGTGCAACTGCTTCATCAATGACCTTCCTTTCATCATAAGGTCAGAAGCAGGGATGTTCACTGATTCAGCACCATTTGCAACTTCTCAGATACTGAAGCAGTCCATGTCCATATGCATCAAGAATGGGAAAACATTCAGGCTTGGGCTGATAAGTGGCAAGTAACATTTGCACCACACAAGTGCCAAGCAATGACCACCTCCAACAAGAGAGATTTAGCCATTGCCCCTTGACATTCAATGGCATTACCATCACTGAATTCCCCACTATCAACATCCTGGGGGCCACCATTATTCAGAAACTGAACTGGACTAGCCATATAAATACTGTGGCTACAAGGGCAGGTCAGAGGCTGGGAAGCCTGGGGAAAGCAACTCACCTCTGGACTCCCCAAAACCTGTCCTCCATCTACAAGGTGCAAGTCAGGAGTGCGATGGAATACTCTCCACTTGATTGGATGAGTGCAGCTCCAACAACACTCAAGAAGCTCGACACCATCCAGGACAAAGCATCCCGCTTGGTTGGCACCCCTTCTATAAACATTCACCCCCTCCACCACCGATGCATGGTGGCAACAGTATGTACCATCTGCAAGTTGCACTGCAGGAACTCACCAGGGCTCCTTAGACAGCACCTTCCAAACCCACGACCATTACCACCAATAAGGACAAGGGGAACAGATACATGGGAAACCACCATTTGGAAGTTCCCCTCCAAGCCACTCACCATCCTGACTTGGAAATGTATCACCATTCCTTCACTGTCGCTGGGTCAAATTCCTGGAACTCCCTCCTTGCAGTACTGTGGGTGTACCTACACTACATGGACTGCAGTGGTTCAGGAAGGCAGCTCACCACCACCTTCTCAAGGGCAATTAGCGATGGGCAATATATGCCGGCCTAACCAGTGATAAGCACATCCCATAAATGAATAAAAGAAAGTGATGATTTCATAATTATGAACACATTATAAGATAAAAGTTTATTTTTAAATCTATTGTTTGTAACAATATATTAATATTGTAGAATACGATTGAAGATATCTATATAATTTGAATCAACTTTGATTAGCTAACTTAAACCAGGCTAATTTCAAACTCTGAGTTAAGTCAATTTACCCAATTGTTAATGTTCAGCCGAAATGAGTTGACAGAACTATTTCATAGTGTGAATTTTCTGGAAGTATTTTGACATATTCATTAAACCCTGACCACAGTAACACTTTAAACCATAATGCTAAAATTACCTTGTTATAATAATTTTGCCAGTGTGAGGTGTATGTACATGTTTAGTATTACTGTAATGTATATTGTCACAATGTTTATGTTAATGTAGTATTTTTTCAGAATATTTACTGTAATCTCCTTTTCCACGTTTGAAACTTTTATCTTCCCCACTGCCCCTCTTTAGATGCAAACTTCCTATGCAGAAGCTATTTATAACTATAAGGCCAACATTTTCACCTTAAAAAAAATTTGGAGGGTAAATTGAAGCATTCTTTATTTAATGTTACAAAGTGGATTTCCATATGGCATTTCTCACCAAAAACATTTCAGTAGTAAATGCTCAGTCAACATTAATTATTAAGCACAAAACAGATTTTTCATCTTTAAATGATTATTTTGATGTTTTTGAAATTGAATATAATCCTATTTTCTTTGCACTTCAAAGTCAACAGAACAATTTTGTTCTGAGAATTGTTGGACTGCATTTGTTTTATTTTTGAAGGTCTTTGATGTGAACTAGCTGTCCATGAAACTGGTTTCCCTTAGTCAGACCTACTGATTTTAATAAGTCTATAGGTCATCAAAACATAATCTCTGCTTTTTAATTTTTCAGGACATTGCATGAAGCACCATAGGATGGGAATGGAAAGTACTTGTGACTGAATCCTGGAGAAGATAATAACTACGTTTTTAAAAAGACGTTGGTGGGGACGGTTCCTTACTCTGCTGTGACTTTCAGATTCACAATGGCAAAATTTTTGTGGCTTGGCGGCTAATATTTTGCTAACATATTTATCAGTTTGGAACTTCAACTTCTGTTTGCACAACTGCTCCTGGAGATTGTTTGCGGATGAAATGCACTGCAGTTAGAAATGGACTGTCAAGACCTGCAATGGAAGTGTCCTGGCTGTTTCCTGTTCAGTTTTGTCCAGTGAGGATAGGTTGAAGTTGGAATTGCAAGCATTGCTTGGAAAACAGTATGCAGGAAGCTGGTTTTCAAGCCACAAATGCTTTAAAAGGTATGTGTGCTTACAGTGGTATTTACTGTGGAGATTTCCCATAGATACTCCATCAGAAAAATGTCATTTTAGATCATTACTGTGATAAAAGTAATTCCTGTGATGAATGGGTCAATAACCAAAGGTAATTGGCAGATTAACCAGAAGGAAGATGAGAATTTTTTCTTAAGGTAGTAAATAGTTATGATCTGGAATGTACTGACTGAAAGGACGGTAGCAACAGATTCAGTGGTTCAAAATGTATACTTGAAAAGGAAATATTTTCAGAGGTGTGACTGGCCTCCTTTTGTGCCATATCATTTTAACATGAATACCTTAGTTGAAAGGACAAATGTTCCTGTGACACACCTGCAAAATTTCTATACAGAGCTCTCCAGGCAGTACACCAACTGTGGCTGAGCGGATTTTTGGCAATTTTTCACAGTATCATTCTTTAGGTAATTGTCAAGAGATACACAAGACCAGCCAGTGACCACTCCCTTTGTAGGCTTGTGGACTGGAAGCATACAGCCAGTGTTGGAGCTTTTAAATTTATGCTCCTATATTATAATAGGATTCTTGAGAACTAAGTATCCTTGTGACTTACTATGTATTGTGAATATTAAGTAGCAGAGTATACACTGAGTAATGAAGAAGTTGTGAGTTAAGATTCAGAACATTGTAGTTTCTTGATCTAAACAAAAATAAAAATGTATATTGGTAGTACACTGTGGCTCAGTCAGTATCTAATGAAGAAGGTTCTTTAATACTTTGCACAGGACCTTCAAGTAGAATTTTGTGGTTTTTATTGTGTTTAAGCATTGGTGGCTGATACCGAGGCTTTGATAACTTGGGTGAGAATAAGCTTTTCAGCTGTATGGCAGCGTCATGGTTATGATACGAGACTAACTACCCAGAATTGGTGAGTTCAAATCACAGGATTGTGAGTCAGGAAATAGAATTTGATAAATCTGGTAATTTGTCAGCTGTCACCAGGAAAAAATAACTGAAAGCCACCAGATTATCATTAAAAACTCAACTGGTTCATAGATGCTTTTCAGAGAAGGGAACCTGCCTAGGTTTTGCCTAATGTGACTCTCATTCTAATGACATTACAATGCCCTAAGGACATGGGTGATAAATACTGTGCTGCAAGTGTTGCCTTCACCAAGGAAAAGTAAAGCTGGTTGGATGACCAGTCTTCTGTGTTAATGTTATGTTAATTAGGTTGTTAAATTACACAGCTGAAGGGCATTGTTTAATTGAGTGCTTCAAGCACCTGTAACGAGGACAAAAACAGAAATACCTGGAAAAACTCCGCAGGTCTGGCAGCATCGGCGGAGAAGAATGAAGTTGACGTTTAGAGTCCTCATGACCCTTCAACAGAACCTGTAAAGAGGAACTGCTGGGACACTGTGGGCAGTTGGTAGAAGGCAGGCGTATGTGATACTGTATTCTGTTAGTAAACCTATGATCAGGAAAAGGATTTGTGCCCAGTTTCATATTTCACCATCTGGCTTGGGATCCATTTATCATCCTGGAGTGATTGCACTCTTGTATTCTGGTCATTTGGGAATTTTAAAAAGTACTTGAGTTTTCTTATCATTTTTGTTGATCAAATGGGACAAAGAAAGACAGGTTTTAAGTACCACTAGTTTACTCAGGTATAGCATTATTTATGCAGAGATTCTACTTTGTAGGTTTACTCTCTACCTCTATCTCTCACCTTGACCCATTCCCTCACTGCATGGCCCCCTTCTCTGCTCGCTCAAGTCCAAGGGTGGTCTTGAAAGGATATGGCAGACAACTAGTTTAGCCAACCACCACCAGATTTGGCTGGGCTACTTAAAACACAACTGGGTCATACTCTTAAATAAAAACAAAAAGCTAAAAGCTACTGCGGATGCTGGAAATCCAAAACAAAAACAGAATTACCTGGAAAAACTCAGCAGGTCTGGCAGCATCCGTGGAGAAGAAATCAGTTGATGTTTTGAGTCCTCACGACCCTTCGGCAGAACTGAGGTATAGTTAGGAGAGAGGTGAAATATAAGCTGGTCTCAGGTGGGGGGCGGGGGGAGAGAGAAGTTGAGGGTGGGGTGGTTGTGGGGATAAGCAAGCAGTGATAGGAGAAGATAATCAAAAGATGGCACAGACAAAAGGATCAAAGAGGTGTTGAAGGTGGTTAAAATGGCAAGCGACAGGGAGGTTTGGGTCTTTCTTGCGGACAGACCGCAGGTGTTCTGCAAAGCGGTCGCCCAGTTTGCGTTTGGTCTCTCCATGTAGAGGAGACTGCATTGGGAGCAACGAATGCAGTAGACTAAGTTAGGGGAAATGCAAGTGAAATGCTGCTTCACTTGAAAGGAGTGTTTGGGCCCTTGGACGGTGAGGAGAGAGGAAGTGAAGGGGCAGGTGTTGCAACTTCTGCGTGGGCATGGGGAGGTTCCATAAGTGGGGGTTGAGGAGTAGGGGGTGATGGAGGAGTGGACCAGGGTGTCCCGGAGGGAACAATCCCTACAGAATGCCGCCGGGGGGGTGAAGGGAAGATGTGTTTGGTGGGGAGAGAGGAAGTGAAGGGGCACCTATGGCACCTCCCCAAGGGCCCAAACACTCCCTGTCGCTTGCCATTTTAACACTCCACCCTGTTCTCTTGCCCACATGTCTGTCCGTGGCTTGCTGCATTGTTCCAGTGAAGCCCAACGCAAACTGGAGGAACAGCACCTCATCTTCCGACTAGGCACTTTACAGCCTTCCGGGCTGAATATTGAATTCAACAACTTTAGATCTTAAACTCCCCTTCCCTCCATCCCCACCCCATTTCTTCCCTCCCCCTTTTTTTTCAATAATTTATATAGATTCTTCTTTTCCCACCTATTTCCATTATTTTTAAATCTAAAACTAAAACTTTGTTAGTCTTTCCACCCCACCCCCACTAGAGCTGTACCTTGAGTGTCCTGCCTTCCATTCTTAATTAGCACTTTTCTTAGAAAATATCACCACCTTCAACACCTCTTTGATCCTTTTGTCTGTGACATCTTTTGATTATCTTCTCCTATCACTGCTTGCTTATCCCCACAACCACCCCACCCTCAACTTCTCTCTCCCCCCGCCCCCCCACCTTAGACCAGCTTATATTTCACCACTCTCCTAACTATACCTCAGTTCTGCTGAAGGGTCGTGAGGACTCGAAACGTCAACTGATTTCTTCTCCACCGATGCTGCCAGACCTGCTGAGTTTTTCCAGGTAATTCTGTTTTTGTTTTGGGTCATACTCTTACCTGCTAAAACTACTCACTATTCTAGGATTATCGTGGAATGCAAATATGGCTTCTCTTTGCTATGTCAGACTGTCCTCTCAAACCCCTTCTCCCCTGTCCCTTCTCCATCCCCACCTCCAACAAGTGCGAGAAGCTCATGGACTACTTCATCACTAAGGTTGAGACAATCCGATCAACTGCCTCTGCCACGTCACTGCCTTGCATTAGCCCACCTGATCATACTGCCTTTAATGCTCATCCCTGGGCTAGCCCCGAGCTTGCATCTTTCTCGAGTTTCTCCCCGTATGCCCCCTCTGAGCTCATCTTGTCCAGGAGATCCACCGCCTGTTCCCTCAATTCTATTCCCTTTAAATTGCTGATCACCCAACTTCCCCACCTGGCTCCCCATGTTAGCTGATATTATAAACAGTTCTCTCTCTTCAGGTGTTGTCCTTTATCCTTTGAATCTGCCGTCATTACCATCTCCTCAGATAAACCAACCATTCCCCCACCCCGCCCCATTCTTGAAAAATACTATTCCATCTTCAACCTCTCTTTCCTCTCCAAAGTTCTTGAATGTGTTTTCGCTTCCTGAATCCATCTCAGCTCATCTGCTGCTGAAACCCTCAATCATGCCTTCATTAACTTTAGACTTGACTATTTTAATACACTCCTGGCTGGACTCCCACATTTTAACCTCCGTAAACTTGAGCTTATCCAAAACTCTGCCGCCCTTGTATTAGCTTGGACCATGTCCTGTTCCCATATCACCCCTGGGCTCGATGGCTTACATTGGCTCCCTGTCAGTTTTAAAATTCTCATCCTTGTTTTTAAATCCCTCTATAGCCTTGCCCCTATCTTTGGAATCTCCTCCAACCTCACAACCTCCTGAGATAGCAGCACTCCTCTCATTCTGACCTCTTGTGCATTCCCAATTATAATTGCTCCACCATTGGTGGCTGTGCCTTCAGTTGCCTAGGCTGCAAGCTCTGGAATTCCGTCCCTACATCTCTCCACCTCTATAGCCTGCTTTCCCCCTTCAAGATACTCCTTAAAACCTATCCCTTTAACCACGTTTTTGATCATCTGACCTAATATCTACATATATAGCTTGGTGTTATACTTTGTTTTATAGTATTCTTGTGAAGTCCTTGGAATGCTTCATTACTTTGAAAGGCTCTATATGAATATAAGTTGTTGTGGGTGTCAAGGATGAGCAAGTAAGCAAGAAAATGACTGGCTCACTGCATGCAAGAATTTGGGGAGAAAAGTGGAATAAGCATGTGAAAGAGAGGAGAAAGGAAAGCACAAGCACAGCAAGAATGTGAGAACAAAAATGTGTGAACGTATAAAAACACAGACAAATGCATGTTAGGAGAGCATATGCTTCAGAACTGCATGATAAGGCAGCTTGCTCAATTGAGAGTGAGAACACATGTACACTTGTCAGCAAATTACATTCTGTTGGCATTACAATCACTGCTGAATTGATTAGATCTCGTCTATTTTAACTTTAATGTTGGGTTCCTTTGCATCAAATTGAGCGTGTAGTTTAAAAATTTTAAAGTACTAATATTATTCTGGACATAGGAACCTTATATATTAGATTATATTTATACTGTTTTGTTACTGAAATTCCTTACTCAAATTTTTATTTAAACATTCATAATATAATTATATATGCACTATATATCTGCATTAGACTTTATGTCCATTATTTTATTGGCTTCATTCATGTTTTGGCTGTGCATTCGGCTGAGTATAGCTTAACTCAGCCTTAAAAATGTGGGTTGCCTACTGCAGGTTTTTTAAAGAACTTACAGCATAAATACTTGTGAGTTATGAAACATTGGGTTAGAACCATTGGGAATAAGGATGATATAGGTTTAAAACTGTTCGTGTATTATTCCACATGATACTTGTATATTTGTGAGCATGTAGATTTCCAAGCCCGTTTCTCCATTATTCACTTAAAAGACTATCGGGTCCTGCTCTGCACAGGATCCTGAGCTTTATAAATAGGGGCATAGATTACAAAAGTGAGGATGTTTTGATAAACCTGTATAAAACACTGTTCTGCCTCAACTAGAGTACCGCATCTAGTTCTAGGCACCACACTTTAGGAAGGATTTGAAGGCATTGGAGAGAGCAGAAAATATTCAGGAGAATGGTTTTGGGATGAAGAACTTGTTACATAGATTGGAAAAGCTGGGGCTGTTCTCCTTGGAGCAGATGAGATTGAGTTTTGATAGAGGTATTCAAAATCTGAGTGCTCTGGGCAGAGTAGATAGGGAGAAACTGTTCCCATTGGTGGAAGGATCGAAAACCAGAGTACACTGATTTAAGGTTATTGGCAGAAGGTACATTGATGACATGAGGAAAACTTTTCTACGCACCAAGTGGTTAGGATCTGGAAGGCGCACAACTTGAGAGTGTGGTGGGGAAGATTTAGCCATGACTTTCAAAAGAGAATTGGATCATTGTCTGAGGACGAAAAATTTGCAGGATAATGGGGAAAAGGCTAGGCACTAGATGAATTGCTCTTGCAGAGAACTGGCATGTACAAGACTACAGAGCAAGAGCTAGAAAGTGGGATTAGGCTGGATGTTTTTTCTCTTGGTCAGCACAGACACAATAGACCGAATCATTCTGTGCTATAAACTTCTATGATTCTACAAAGCATAAACAAACATAAATATTTTTTCAAGACGTTATTTGAGAAGGGATTAAATTTAGTCTTTAAGAGAGTCTGGAATCTTGTGCTTCTAAATTTAACACTTAAGATCTTGGGCTAAGTCATTTTTGATTGTTTTGTCTCCAGACATCTCAATTGGACAAGTGAATTATTTTACTTCTGGTCCAGATTTATCAAAATTCATCTGAATGAAAATTTAATTCAGTTACTTCGTGTCCTGCCATCAACCTTGGAGAAGTGTCCTCTGCTTTGAAAGTGTAATTTCTGACTTTTTCTCCATTTCTTACTGGGCTGCTTACTTGAGAATGTCTGTTGTCAACTGCGTTATGTGATGCATCACTTCATTGTGCTGATTCAGACAATGGTTTTGATTGTGTAGGTCTTTAAAATTTTTCTTAATGCCATTTTGATGCTAAGTAATAGTGCTAGCTTTTTAAAAAAAATTGAGTAAGACATAGAGAAAATGATCATGAATTTCTTTAAAGTTGGGTGAAATGAACCTGCATATATGTTCACGTCTTGGAGAAAATAAAGCCCTAAGGTGTGCATCTCATCTTGCAAGCTCAGTAGTTATATGGAAGCTACTACATATGTTTAGAAATTGGAAATGAGAAAACATGAATAAAATTGAAGAACTGAAAAATGGAAGAACCCACCTGCCCCCACACAATGCTTACACACCCTCCAATCATCCTTTCCCCAAGCTTACTTTATAGACCCCAGCAGATGGATATGACGGTAGTGGATGGCAAGGAAGGGGACAACAAGAGTGGGCAAGTTATTGCAGTGGGGTCATGGATTGAATTGGATTGGATTGGATTGAAGATAGGTAGCTACAAGAATAGGTATAGATAACAACAATGGAATAGGGTTGTGACCTTCCTGAACGAGCCAAAGTTGGATTAGCACAGCGGGGGATGTGGTGGAGGACAATTAAACAACTAACTAGAATAGGGAGTTCCACAAATATCCCCAATGATGGGGGAGCACATCAGTGCAAAAGGCAAGGCTGAAGCATTTCAACAATCTTCAGAAGTGCTGAGTGAGTGATCCAGCATCACATCAGCCAATTCGATTCACTCCATGTGATACCAAGAAATGGCTGAAGGCACTGGATACTGCAAAGGCTTTGGGCCCTGACAATATTCCGGCAATAATACTGAAGAGTTGTGCTCCAGAGCTAGCTGAGCCCTTAGCCAAGCTTTTCAAGTACAGCTGCAACCTGGCATCCACCCAGCAATGTGGAAAATTGCCCAAGTATGTGCTGTCCACAAAAAGCAGGACAAATCCAACCCGGCCAGTTATTGCCCCATCAGTCCACTCTCGATCATCAGTAAAGTAATGTAAGGGGTCGTTGACAGTGCTATCAAGTGGCACTTAGTCAGCAATAATCTGCTTACTGACGCTCAGTTTGGGTTCCGCCAGGTCCACTCAACTCATTGCAGCCTTAGTCTAAACATGGACAAAAGAGCTGAATGCAATCAGTGAGGTGAGAGTGACTGCCCTCGACATAAAAATAGCAGTTGACCAAATGTAACGGCAAGGAGTCCTAGCAATACTGGAGTTAATGGGCATCGGGGAAAACCCTCCATTGTCTGGAGTCTGTACCAAGCACAAAGGAATATGGCTGTGGTTGTTCGAGGTCAATCATCTCAGTCCCAGGATGTCACAGCAGGAGTTCCTCAGGGTACTGTCCTAGGCCCAACCATCTTCAACTGCTTCATCAATGACCTTCTCTCCATCAGAAGTGGGTATGTTTACTGATGATTGCACAATGTTCAGCACCATTCATGACTCCTCAGATGCTGAAGCAGTCCGTGCAGGGCTGTTGCATTACTTAGCTTGGTGCCTCAGTTCATTGTGCTAAATCAGCCAATGACTTGTATTTATTAAATGTCACCTTCAATGTTGGTACGATCCATGTTGAGACCAATTACCTTTAAGAAGAGATATGAATATCCCAGTGACCAACATAATGAATCACATGACAAGATTTCATACTTTAAGACTTTTATTGTAACAAGCAAACTTAAATCATCTTCAACTCAGCATAACTTAGTAGGCACTAATACATTAATCTACAGAAAAGGTGCTTTAAGATAAAAGCAAAATACTGCGGATGCTGGAAATCTGAAACAAAAACAGGAAATGCTGGAAAAACTCAGCAGGTCTAGAAGGGTCATACAGACTCGAAATGTTAACTCTGTTTCTCACTCCACAAATGTTGCTAGACCTGCTGAGTTTTTCCAGCATTTTCTGTTTTTGTTTCAGAAAAGGTGTGGTTTCTCTAGATAGTAGGTAGGGACAGTGGGAATCTCGTTCATCCATTCATGCGCGTCACTAATTAGATGACGAGGCATTTGGCTATTTTAGTACGCACAATTTATGTAGCATCCAATCCGAGTATTTACGTGGCTCGTCCACATTGTGTCTTAACTCCAGGAAACCACAACCAAGGGTAGTGAATCAGGTGGAAGCGGAGCTCTGGGATGGCTGATCTTGATCTTCAGTAGATAAAATTTGAGTAAGCGTGGAAGTTCGTCACATAGGTACTGATGAAACTAGGTAGCCGATCATATGGTTAGTGGTCCGAAGACCTACCCTGAATAACATCACTGAAAGTGTGTTCTTTTTATTAATTATTTACATTAACCCAGGAAAAAGCCGTAATAGTTAACATAATTATAATTAACACCGTGCAACCACTTCCCAAACAACTAAACAAGGTAAAAGCCAAAACCGTTATGCCAGACTATACAAGTTCATTTAACCATAATGTACTAATTATCCACCTTACCGGCCCACCGGGGATCAGGCGTTAGACTTCCCACCCTGGAAATATACAATACCTGTCTCGTGGAACCTCTCCGTCCTTCATCTTGGGTCTTGTGACATCTCATCAGGTGGTCTCTGTGAAACGATTCTCTGACTACTGGTCTCCAAAGATTTGTCCAAGTTCCAATGACAGGGAGATCGTCAGTCTTGAAGTAAGCTGGGCGAAGGATTTGTATTTGTGAATCTTCAGGAATCGCATGAGGCTGTTATTCATGTCGAGCCACTTCCCTCTTGCTCCCATGACGAATCTGAAGAATTTTACTGACGTGCTGCCTGTCAATTCTAGTATCTCGTCCTTCAGATGTTGGTATTTGTGTTTTTTTTCGGCCCAAGCTTTCTCCAACGATTTGTTATTATCTTTGAAACGTACTGTGACATCCACCACCGCTACTTCTCTGTCCTTGACGAGGACCAGGTCTGGCTTCCAAAGGGACCCGTCCTTCCCGAAGAGCCTCGGTTCCAGGTGAGATGTCCAGCTGTACCTGGCGATAAACTGTTGCAAGCGGTCCAGGATTTTTTTTATGTCTTTTGATCTGTGCATTTTTCACAAATGGACAGTTGCCGGAGATGTGAGCCAGTGATTCGAACGGGGCCTCACATTGTCTGCAGGATTTGTTTTGGTGGTGTCTCCCTCGGTTTAAGGTAGATCTCGTTGGGTAGAGATTTCACCACAGTAGTAAGCTGTTAATGAGTCTGGACTGTTTAATGTTAAAACAGTTTTTCATCCAGGAATTAGAGGCGTAGTCATTTCCGTAATACTTGATGCGCGTTCCTTGGCATTGGAGTTTGGTCCACTTTAAATATTCAACCTCCCTCCAAGCCGCGTATCTATTGATGGGTTTGGGTCTGGACGTTTGGGTAGTATCCATCCATCCCATAGCGATACCAATTTCATTCATGCCCTATCCTTCATGTGTCCCTCTTAGACCTCCACTATCCTTGAGGGCTTCTTCGATCTCTCTGAGCACTTTGAGGTTCCTCAGGGAGTCGATTGTTTGTTTATTATCAATACCGCTGAATTCAAATGAGGCCTTTATCACCACGTCCGGCGAGTTCTCCAACGCCTCTATTTTCCGGATAATGGCGGACGGAATCTGGACTTCAAGCCTCGGCATGGCTAGACCTCCATTCCTGTTACTGCTGTATAGTAAACCATCCGTTGTATGCGGCAGAAGGTGTAGTATTTCTTTTGTTCCATTCTTGATATAATGATCCAGTTTAACTAGTGTGTTCTGTGGGACCTCTGCGAGGATCAGGTGGAAATATATTCTGGGTATCATATGCGTTTTAAGGATTTCAATCCTTTGGATAGGCCGAAGAGCTGCCTTCTTCAGATTCTCTATCCACGTACTGATTTTGGATCCCCATTGCTCCTCAATTACTCCCGCCCAGGGGTCGATTCTGGCACCCAGATATTTCTCCGTCTCTCCTGGTGGTATGTAAGAGATCGGACCTCCTTTCAGCTGCCAGTTCGCTCTACTGTTGTACAGGAACATCTTCCTTTTGTGGATGAAGTGGAAGCCCTTGGTCTTCCCGGCATTCATCTCCAATCCCGTCTTTTGGCAGAAGTCCTGTACAATGGCCAAGTTCTTGGTCATGCCGGCATGGGAGTCACTGAGCAGAGCAATGTCGTCAGCGAACGTCAGAGCTGAACAACACATAACTTAGTAGGCAACTAATACATTAAACTACAGAAAAGGTGCTTTAAGATAAAAGCAAAATACTGCGGATGCTGGAAATCTGAAACAAAAACAGGAAATGCTGGAAAAACTCAGCAGGTCTAGAAGGGTCATACAGACTCGAAATGTTAACTCTGTTTCTCGCTCCACAAATGCTGCTACACCTGCTGAGTTTTTCCAGCATTTTCTGTTTTTGTTTCAGAAAAGGTGCTTTCCTCATTAATTAACATAACCGAAAACCCCATGTCATGTTTATACGTTATGCCACACTCTCAGCAGATATGTTGCCTTGTACATAAAGTTCCGAACACCTCCCTGCTATTCAACTGGCTCTCTTCTACCTGTCACACCAGTGCAAGTCTTCCAGTATGCTTTGAAAATCCTTCACTCTATCTCCTGAGTATCATCGAACTGACTTCCAGCAGCAAGGCACCCTCTGGCAATTCTTTGGTCTTTTAAATCTCCACAAATCTTGTCATTTCAAACAGGAAATCTGTTCTCACCAGCATTCTGCTTGATGGCTAACACAAAAATAGTCTTTTGCTCTGCTTAGCACGGTAACTGTTTTCAGTCTTCCTTTCCAGATCTCTCTTTGTCTGAGTCTGAGAGTCTGTGTCCAGCAAGACCAACTGCCCCTCTTCTGTGTCAAATGTGAAAACTTGCACTTGAGTTTCTGAGTTTCGACCTGAACCTTTGTTCCCATGACAACCTAAACAGATGGGCTGGTTTCCAGGCAGATTTTAGTGTGATTCCCCATTTCAGGAAACTCTGTTTTACATTAATTTGAAAGATACAGTTTAAGACATAACCACCTTATAAAGTCTTACATTCATTACAATGTAATAAGACATCCTAATTCAGTTCACAGCATTATAAAGCAAAATTTGACTCTGAGCCACATAAAGAGATATTGGACAGATGACCAAAAGCTTGATCAAAGACATCATTTTTAACTAGTGTTAAAGGATGACAGAAAGGAAGAAGGGTGGAGAGGTTTATGAAGAGAATTCCAGAACTTGGGGCCTAGGCAGTTGAAGGCACAGCCACTGGTGGTGGAGCGATTAAAGTCAGGGATGCTCAAGGGTTCAGAATTAGCAGTGCACAGTTGTCACAGATACTTGGGGCCAGTATAATAAATATGGAAACTGAAGCATAATGGAAATGGCATGACTGAGTAAAGTTTTACAGAAAATGTTTGCGATACTTTCAGGATGAGCTTGCTATATATCAGAGGCTTTTAAAATAGTACTGGCAAATCTTCTGTGGTGTTGCTTATGGTGTGTCAGTGGTAACATTTTATAATATGTGTTACGCCACGTAAAGCATAATGTATTATCAGGCTATTGGTGTATAGTGAAGGGTGAAATTCTGTCTTGGTATTCTGGAATTTTTATTGACTGCTTTGGTATTGAATTTTGCAATTAAATTTTTCTGCAAGAACAATAAATTGGTGGCCTTGAAAGAGAATCCCTTACCTACCCCATAGCTTTTTTTAAAAAGCGGATAAAAAGTGAGATCGTATTTCAGATGTAACAGGTTAGAAATCAATGCATGGCTCCGTTAGGCTTGCTTGTGCATGTTTAGGTTTCTTAAAATTGTTTCTACAAAGTTGTTGAAAAATGTTGCCTGATAATGCCACAATGAGGACAAAAGGATAGGACCTTGGCAAATAACAGGATCATCTTAACAAATGAGACTTGTTGAGAAACAAACAGGAAGAACCAAAAGAAGGGTGAATTGGAGTGGGTGAATTCAATGTTAAATCAGGTACAGAAGATGAAATAGAGGGGCAAGAAAGATTGGATTAAGTGGAAGGAGGAATGAGAGACAAAAGAAAAGTAAAAAGTGTAAAGTTAAACCTCGTTGACATTTTTAAAATCTAAAACAATTCACAGCCTAAAGGAATGAAACTTTATAAACAAGAGATTGATTGGCAGTCATTAACAATTATCGTGTCATTAAAAATGTATTTGAGCTGTTAATCATGAGACTTTCTAGCGAGTTTATGGGCAATTAATTTGTACATGTAGCGACTTTATGGTGAGGTTAAATGTAAGATGCTGTTTTTGTAAAGCTAATGGCATAGCAGTGTACATTAGACAGAAACTATTGGTTTGCAATTCATGGTATATCTCTTTGCTATGAGTTGCCGGCTGATGTATGCATTAATAATAGCATGTGTCCTTTGCATGCAATCTTTTTCAGCAAACTCTGTCCTGGATTTTATTTGGTGTTTAGCAGTATTGAGGACAGAGAAGTGCAAGTGGGATTAGTATCATTGTAGGAAGAGCTTGAGGTCTAGTTGAACTGACTGGGGTGGAATGTGGGGCTTCTAGCTCTGGTAGAGTTTTGAGTGCATCAGCAGGGAAAGAAGGAAAGGCAAAGTTCTGATATCTTTGGGCTGGAAGGGTTTTGTATCCAGTCTGACAGCACTGATCTCTAATAGCTCTCTGCAAACAGTGAATTATTTCTGACCAGCAGAGACCTGTAAAACATTCGCAATCAAATTAATATCCTTTTTGCAACACTACTCCTCTAAAAACAAATTTCCAATTATTCTTTCATCAAAGACATTAACAGAATCAAAATCTCTCATTCTGAAAAAAGCTACATAAAGCTCTCTGTGTGTCAAAATAGACCTATAGGAATATTTATGCAAATTTTGGCAAGAGTCTGGCCTTGTGACTTGTTTATAGTCACAGAATATGAAAGTCTATTTGGGAACTGTGATCTCCTGAGTTGAAAAGGTAGGTTTACATCTGATGGGCTCAATATGATTCAAGGAATAAACATTCTATTTCCTTGAAATTTGTCCGTTATAATTTCAACATCTTTCATTGAAGGAAACAGCTTCCTAACTACCAGTCTTGTTCCATGACAAAGTCTTTGTTTAAGATTCAAGTTTCGTAGCAACATTATAATTATAATTGTTTCTTGAGTCTAATTTGTGTGATGGCTTGCCCATTGGCACTTGACTGTATAGAATCTCTGGAGGACATAGACTGTTATCATCATCATCTTCTATAGAATCAATGCTGATTACTATTTTAATTCACCTGTCAGCTTCGCTAAAACTTCTTTATTCAAATCTAGTGAATGTCTATTTTAGCTATAAGAATAGTGTTTGAATAATAAGTTCTATCAAGTAATTGTCTTTTCTGTTTTGCCACACTTAAACCAATTCCATCATCTCAGCTGCTCCCATGCCATCTACATCCTTGCTATGCCATCCCTCTCCTGTCATCTTCATCCCATTTCCATCCTTCTCATGCCACCTCTCTCAAGTTATCCTCATCCCGTCTCTATCCTTCCTATGCTATCCCTCTCATGTCATCCCCATCTCATTCTTTTCATCCCTCCCATGTCATCCCCATCACACTCATGCCATCCCCATCGCTCCCATCAATTCCATCCCATCCCTCATGGAAACAAACTCTTCAGCCAGGGGAACTTTGCTGATGGACTCCCATTACCTTCTGCAGTTTTTTCTCTCTGTCATCAACTGTTGTCATGTGCATCATGCACCCGCATTCTCCATTGCCCCACATGCCCCTGCATGTGTCAGGCACCACCCACCAAATATACCCACTAACAGATACACCTCTTAAACTGACCAATTAAAACTATCCAGACAGACAAAAAACTGACTTATTATTTCTGATATGGTTCCCAGAAAAATAGCATTTTCTATGTTAAAGCAAACATTATATCTGCATTATTCCCTCATTCTGCCTCTCCAGGACAGTAAATACTGTTGTAATGTAGCCATTATAAGGTAGGAAACTGGTAGCCTATCTGCATACAGTTAGTTAGTTTCTAAGAGATGGTTGCAGGATAAATGTTGGTCTGGGTACTGAGGAGAATGACCCTACTCTTTGATAACTGCCACATGATCTTTAGGGCTATCTGAGAGAGCAGACAGGGCATTGTTTTAACATGTCATAGAATCATAGAACCATAGAGAAGTTACAGCACAGAAGGAGGCCATTCGGCCCATCTTGTCCATGCCAGCCTGAGGACACCCAGGTGCCCTTTCTAATCCCACCTTCCTGCACCTGGCCCATAGCCCCGCAGTTTACAGCACTTTAGGTGCAGATCCAGCTACTTTTTAAAAGAGTTTAAAGTTTCTGCCTCTACCACCAACTTGGGCAGCGAATTCCAGACACCCACTACCCCCTGCGTAAAAAAGTTCTTCCTCATGTCCCCCCTACACCTTCTGCCACTTATCTTGAATCTATGTCCCCTGGTTCTAGAATTCTCCATCAAGGGAAACAATTTTATCCTGTCCACTCTATCTATTCCCCTCATCTAAAAGATGGAACCTCAAACAGTGCAGATCTCCCTCAGTTTTGCATTGAACTGCCAGCATGGATTGCCCAAGTAATTTCATTAATTTATTGATTGGTATATCATTTATTGATTTGTTGTTGTGCTTACTGGCCCATTGATTTGGATTATTGGTGAGTTCCATTGTTTTATTGATTCACTGAGGCCTGCTGCTCCTCTAACATTCTGATTTGTTGTATATTTGCTGCTTCATTAAGTTATTAATTCGCTGTTGAATGTTGCTCCAGCACTTTATCAATTCTTGGCGCCTACGTCTCCATCCATGTATTAATCACTAAGCCTGCTGCTCCATTAATTTATTTGGTGCTCAGCTGTTCTATTAATTAGAATTTGTATGTCAGCTGCTTCAAAAATATATTCATTTACTGGTGCCTGCACTTCCATTAATCTGTTGAATTGTTAGTGTGCCCACAGATCTATTAATTTATCGATTCACTGATGTCCACCCCTGCGCTGCCATTATTGACTCATGGATTCCTGATGCTCCATTAAGTTATTGCTTTGCTATACAAGCTGCTTTAAGGCTTTACTAATTCACAAGCTATAACTCCATTAATTTATGGATTCATTGGTGCCTGATGATTCATTAATTTATTGATTTGCCATACCTGCTGCTTTGTTGATTCTATGGTGCTCACTTGTTCATTACTTTATTGAATTGTTGGCACCTGTTGCTCTATAAATTTATAGATCAAGTAGCTGGTAATCTTTAAATTTATAAATGAACTGGTACAGTATTTATGAAGTTGTGCTGCAGTGTTCATTATAATTTTATTTTTATCAGTGAATGGTGATGCATGTGACTTGTGTTGGGTTTTTGTCAGTTGAGTTTTCCTGTTGTAATTGTATAGTGTCACAAAACAGTCTTGTTATAATTCAAGTTCTCTTCGTTATTTTAAATCTCTAGGTAGTTATTATTACTGAAACAGATTTTTGTTATCCACTTAGTGTATTCTGTCTCTTTGGGAATAAAGAGAACATGTTTTTTTAATATATTACTGTGCAGTCTTGAGTTCTCATGCAACGCCATGGGAAATTGACATGCATACACCTGTGTAAAATGTATCATAATACCTTATTCAAAATCTTTGTATACGCTTTTTGTTGTCACACAACTATGATAGTTTTTTTTCCATTTTAAATTTCTGCATCTGCTTTTATACTGAAAACAAAACTTGTCGACGTAATCCTGGCACTGGGTCAAAATGCTTTATGAAAATTTTCATCTCAAAATTTTTATCGGTAATTTTCATCTAGGCCACTTAAATTTCTAAGATCCAAAATAAAGTTTGAAGTAAACTAAACCACAGGGCAGTTGCTTCAGGTTCCCCCCCCCCACCCAGGAAAACCTAACTTTTTAATGTGAATTCCCAGCATCTCCAAGAACACTAGCTGCAATGTCAAAGCCTTAGAATACTCAAGTATTTGTTTTGAGAAGCACAAAGAAGCACCAGTGGTCCAGCTTCAGCCTTATGGGCATGAACTCTTTCCCTCAGTGCTTCATCTCCCATTGGCCTTTGAGAAATAACCTTGATATGAATGAGAAAATGTTTTCCCAGTTCGGTAATAGTAATTTAGAGTTAACCAAGATAGCTTCACTGCTTTCCTTCCTCAGCCTCTGCACTGAACAACAACTTTGGTGATTTTTCAACCTTCATTTCAACTCATCATGCTCTCTCCTTTTAGTCCAATTTCTTCTTTTTCTCCCAGATACAACGTGGGGAAGTGTGAGGTCATGCACTTTGGTAGGAAGAATAGAGGCATAGACTATTTTCTAAATGGGGAGAGAATTCAGAAATCTGGAGTGCAAAGGGACTTGGGAGTCCTAGTCCAGGATTCTCTTAAGGTTAACTTGCAGGTTGAGTCGGTAGTTAGGAAGGCAAATGCAATGTTGGCATTTATTTTGAGAGGACTAGACTATAAAAACAGGGATGTGCTGCTGAGGCTTTATAAGGCTCTGGTCAGACCACATTTAGAATATTGTGAGCAATTTTGGGCCCTGTATCTCAGGAAGGATGTGCTAGCCCTGGAGAGGGTCCAGAGGAGGTTCATGAGAACGATCCCAGGAATGAAAGGCTTAACATATGAGGAACGTTTGAGGACTCTGGGTCTATACTCGATGGAGTTTAGAAGGATGAGGGAGGATCTGATTGAAACTTACAGAATACTGAAAGGCCTGGATAGAGTGGACGTGGGGAAGATATTTCCATTAGCAGGAGAGACTAAGACCCGAGGGCTCAGCCTCAGAGTAAAGGGAAGACCTTTCAGAACAGAGATGAGGAGAAACTTCTTTAGCCAGAGAATGGTGAATCTATGGAATTCATTGCCACAGAAGGCTGTGGAGGCCAGGTCATTGAGTGTATTTAAGACAGAGATAGATAGGTCTTGATTGGTAAGGGGATGAAAGGTTACGGGGAGAAGGCGGGAGAATGGGGTTGAGAAACTTATCAGCCATGATTGAATGGCGGAGCATACTCGATGGGCCGAATGGCCTAATCTGCTCCTATGTCTTATGGTCTTATCTCCCCCTCCATATAAACTCCCCAACTCATTTTCAAGGCCACCCCATTGCCTTCTGACATGACTCTGTGACTAGTGTCATATCAATCATAGATATGGCCATCTCTAATCACTTCCTTATAACAGTCTCCATTCAAATTTCCCTCTCCCATCCCAGCCCTACTTACTTCTGTGTCCACCCTGGAAAAAAACTCCTCAGTTTACTTATAACCGTACTTTCAAAATCCGATAGAACAAAATACCGTGGATGTTGGTGATCTGAAATAAAAACCAAGTGCTGGGTGCTGGAAAAACTCCCGAAGAAGAGTCACATTGGAGTCGAAACATTAACTTTGTTTCTCTCTCCATAGATGCTGCCCGACCTGCTGAGTATTTGCATCACTTTGTTTTTCTTTCAAAATCCAAACTGCCTAACCTTTGGCCCACCATGATGTTTCTGCAAATACTGACTTTCTCAACCACTCTGTTAACTTCACATTTGATGCCACAGTCCTCATTAAAACCATTACACTTTTGTATCCTGGCCATTCACTCTGGCTTGGCCCTCACCTCTGCTCCCTATGGTGGATATGATGGACAACTAGTTTAGCCATTCACCACCAAATCTGTTTGGACCACATAAAGCATGGGCAGGTACTGCTCTCATCTGCTAAAATAACTTACTGTTTCAGGATCACTCTGGTATGCAAAGTTGGCCCACATCACTTAAGTGCAAGGAGCTCATGGACTTTTTTGTCATTAATATTGAGAATATTGGATTGGCTGTCTCTGCCACTTCCATTCCTCCCCCAAGTACACTGGGCCAAACATCCTCTAAAGTTCTCATCTCCCCTAGCACTGAACACTCTAGTTTCTCTCTTTACTTCCCCTCGTGCCCTCTCTGAGCTCATCTCACCTATGAGACCTATCTCTTGCTCCCTTGACCCTATTCCCACTAAACTACTGACAATTCATGTTCTCTTCCTGATCATATTAGCTGATATTGTTAATGGCTCTCCTCAAGTACTACCCCTCTCTGCTTTAAATGTGCGGTCAACACCCCTCTCTTTAAAAACCAATCCTTGACCCCACAGTCCTTGCAAATTACTGCCCCATATCCAAATTCCCTTTCCTCTCAAGCCCTCAAGTGTGTTGTCATCTCCCAAATCTATGCCTGGTTCTATTCTTGCTATCTAAACATAGCCAAGTATCAGTTGCAATGGCTTCTCTTCTTGCTGCCACACAGTTAGCTCTAGTGGCCCCCAAGTATCTATCCTGGCCCCCTCTTTCTCATTCAAACACTGCCCTTGGAGATATCTTCCTAAAACCCAGCGCTTGTTTTGACACGTATGTAGATGACATAACCAAAACAATAGAACATGAGTTTGAGAAAGCCATAATCTAACTGTTCAGTGCTCTGGTTAGAGTGCAATTTGAATATTGCATCACGTTCTGTTGAGATTCAAGCAAGATGTTGAAGTGCTGGAGGCTGTGCAGAAAAGAGCAAGAGCCAATCTGTTAAAAGTTTGAAATGGTTGTGAAAATCTGGTTCATAATTAATTTGCTTTAGAACAGAATATAACTTTTAAGGGGGTTAAAGTGTTAAATATATAATAAGTGGATATCTGATTGAGAAACTGATATGCAACCCTGAAGTAAATACAATTCAAACAAATCTGGGTTTATTAAAAGGTAACCTGTGTTTATTTTACAAGGTCATGGGTAGAGTGGTGAAAATGATAAACAATGGGGAGTCTTCTGTATTAGCATAATAGAACCAGAAGGTCTCCCTTACTTCAATAAAATATTTTATTATGTATGTAGTTTCCAAATGAAAGCAAGCTAACAGCTTTGTAAACATTGAATTTCTTCGTGGACCCAGGGTGTCTAGAGAAAGGGTTGTAAAACTGTAGAAGTTGTTGATATGGTATGGCAGATAGTAATTGCCGGGCTGACCAAATCCCAAAGGGGAAACTTGGTCAAGCTATCACAATGATTTGCAATTTGTATTTATTACAAGGAAGTATGTGTAGTGAAGTCAAAAGTAAAAATTCCACTACCTCTTTTGAAGATATTAAATATTAAATCAAAACATTTATTAACAAAAAAAAAAGAAAACTTAAACACACAAGATTCCAGTTACACAGTTAAATTTAGTCTTACAACATTTTCCAAAAGATTTCTACTTCGCTAGACTCACATATAAACACCTTTTTCCAGGCAACATTCCCTATAGAGTCTTAATCTATTAACAATCCAGTAATATTACTGCAAGGCACCCGCTGTTGCTATGGGGGAGATATTTCACAGGGGCTTCTCTCTCCCTTTCACTGGACAATGGAAATCCGAAGCTAGTAACAAAACCTTGCCTTCTGGAACAAACACTTCTCTGGGGTAGCGAGAGGCTGCTTACTTCACCGGTCTGCCCTTACACAGCCCACTCTTCAAGATCACAAGGCCACACCTCATACTGCTTTCAATCTTTCCATAAATATGTTTTTTCTATAACACAGGACTACTTGCATGCCAAACAGCATAAGCAGCAAGTGATAGACAGGGCTAAGCGATCCCACAACCAACAGATCAGATCTAAGCTCTGCTGTCCTGCCTTATCCAGTCATGAATGGTGGTGGACAATTAAACAGCAATAGAGGAAGTGCAGCGAAGGTCAGGACTGTCTTATGAGGAGAGATTGGTTCAACTGGGCCTGTATTCGCTTGAGTTGAGAAGAATGAGAAGGGATCTGATTGAAACGCATAAAATTCTAACAGGGCTAGACAGACTATATGCAGGGCGTATGTTTCCCCTGGTTGAGGAGTCTAGAACCAGGGGCCACAGTTTCAGGATACAGGGCAGGCCATTTAGAACTGAGATGAGGAAACATTTCTTTACTCAGAGGGTGGTCAACCTGTGGAATTCTCTACCACAGAAGGCTGTAGAGGCTGGATCACTGAGTATATTCACGAAAAGAATTGATAATATTAGGGGATCAAGTGGTATGGAGAGAAAGTGGGAATTTGGCGTTGAGATAGAGGATCAGCCATGATCATATTGAAAGGCGGAGCAGGCTCGAAGGGCCAAATAGCCGGCTCCTGCTCCAAGTTTCTATGTTTCTTTGTTTCTACAACCCTGGAATTGAAGTGATGAGTTCCAAGGGGGTTAGTAGTTTAGTGATTTTGGGAAAAAACACAAAGTAGAAAAAACTGTGCTGTTGCCTAGCGGGAGGAGTCCAGTGGCGCACACAGGGAAAGGCTGAAAAGAAGTTCAGAGAGGGAAGACTGGAGTTCTAAGCTCTCTGACAAGAAATACTGCAAGGCTGCTTGGGGACTGAGTTTAGGGAACTCATGTTTGCTCTGCAGTTGAAGTAATAGTGAGTTTAGAGTACAGCTTCCGATGTCTCAGGGAGAGATAACAGCTGGGGAAAAGCACCTAGTAAATGCTCAGAAATCTGTTGGAACAAAACCATTTGCAACTGGTCCAGCCCAAACAAGAAGCCTTGTTTCTAATATAGTAGTAAATCTTCACGGGGTTTTTGTGTCTGTCAGGGTATTGCTGGGCTAAAAGGGATAGTGTGAGTTTGAATAAATTTCCTGATGTTTGAATTGAAATCTTTCCAACCTTTTTATCCGGTGTAATATAGTTCATTTTTCCTTGTTTAATAAAGGTTTTATTCTTTATGTTAAAAGTTCATTGATAAAGTCCTGTTAATGCCCTCCATGGTTTCTAAAAAAGGCCAAGTTAGCATCCATCAAGCAAGGTTTCACTCTGGGATCTGATTTGTCAAGTATTAAAATGAGCTGGGATCGTAACAAAGTGGTGGCTCTTGTGGGATTAAACATCCTTGAATTTAAGGGGGGTTTGTGAATCCTTAAAGAAACAAGTACATGGAGATACAGGGCATAGGAACAGGATTTGCTGTGAAGTATCTTATACTGGTTGGAACTCAAAAATGGCTTTCACTGTTGCTAAGACTTTTCTGGGAGTAGAAAATGTTATCGTGGATTATTTGAAATCCTTGATTAAGACTAAACTGAGAGAGTTATTAGGTAAATTGAAGGTAGAAATAAAAGCAGGATTTCATAAGGATGATATCATTAAAGTAATTACCCAGCATTTAGAAATAAAAAGAGAGAAAACCCTGAAATTGATGTATCACAGCTAGAGTTAGCTAAGATTCAGTTGTAAATGAAGCAGCTTGAGATAGAAAGAGATACAGAAAAGCAGAAGCTTGAACTGGCAAATGAGAAGAAATAAAAAGAAAGACAAATGGAAATGCAAAAGCTTGAGCTTTAGTTTCAAAGAGAGAAAGAAATCAGACAACATGACTTGGCTATAGAGTAGCTTAGAATAAAGAAAGAAGGGAGTGATAGTGGTTCAGAGGATGATTCTGATTCCACTGAGGATTTTGATTTAACTAAAAATTGCTGAAAAAAGTGACAGGTTGAAGCTTTCGCCTTGCACTCATCAGGACACCTTGCAAGCATACCAATATATGGGGAAAAGTATTTATATTATATGTGAAGAGAATGATGATTCTTTGGCAAGCGGATTCTGATTGGTAGA
This sequence comes from Cetorhinus maximus, assembly GCF_964194155.1. Taxonomy (NCBI): domain Eukaryota; kingdom Metazoa; phylum Chordata; class Chondrichthyes; order Lamniformes; family Cetorhinidae; genus Cetorhinus; species Cetorhinus maximus. The sequence continues at coordinate 163,711,747 of NC_135882.1, read as the reverse complement.
GGTGTTGCCATGGAGAATGCACCAGTGATAGCGACAGACAGTTAACTGTTAAGCATTGTTTGCAATTTAATCCAGGTAGCTTGACCTTGATTGGTCAAGGCATTGCCTTGAGCAATGAGTCAGCAAATGACTGTCACTTATTTAGTTTAGCTGAAACAGGTGCAATTTATGTACATGTTCTTTCTGTCTACACTGAATAGAGCCCTGTATATTAATATATGTAGCTTCCAATTCATGCAAGTACGCCAAACTGCGAGCCTGACTGACCATCTTAAATTGGTTTTCAATGTAATTCTTAGCACACTGACGATTATTTAGCAAATGTTGTCCAATTGCGGAGTCATATCTAATGTTGGACACTGGCACTCAGAGACGAAAGTGATACCCTTGGGCCTGTTTGAGTTTGCGCGATACACAGCGTGAAATGATCTGAACTGTTCAACACGCTATAAGATTGGTCTTATTGGCAACCTTGTAAATAGGGCCCCAGCCAATAACTTACGATGCAAGCTTGATGCTGAAATAGGGCACATCAAAGGCAGCCTGCAGATGATGGCTACCTTGATCAGATCAGTTCGTGTTGTATATTATACAATCTCATGAACAGGCCTATAGCTATCACTTCTGGCCCTGAAAAGTGCCCAGTCTACCTCAGATTACCCTGAAAGTGCAACGTATTTCAAATATTTCAGCAACAGGTGAAGCTAGCTGTTTCACACTGGTACTATGCAGTAGCAACATGAGTGGTATTCGCCACTAACAGGATGCTGCCTTAGCAAAACTGGAGTCAATGGGAATCACAGGGAAAACTCTCCACTGGTTGGAGTCATACCTAGCACAAAGGAAGATGATTGTGGTTGTTGGAGGTCAGTCATCTCTGCTCCAGGACATCACTGCAGGAGCTCCTCAGGATAGTGTCCTTGGCCCAACCATCTTCAGCTGCTTCATCAATGACCTACCTTCCATCATAAGGTCAGAAGTGGGGATGTTCACTGATGATTGTATAATGTTCAGCACCATTCGCGACTCCTCAGATACTGAAGCAGTCCATGCCCAAATGCAGCAAGACCTGGACATTATCCAGGTTTGGGCTGACAAGTGGCAAGTAATATTTGCGCCACACAAGTGCCAGGCAATCACCATTTCCACAAGAGAGAATCCAACCATTGCCCCTTGATGTTCAATGGCATTACCATCACTGAATCCCCCACTATAAACATCCTGGGGCTTACCATTGACCAGAAACTGAACTGGACTATCCATATAAACACTGGCTACAAGAGCAGGTCAGAGGCTAAGAATCCTGTGACAAGTACCTCACCTCCTGACTCCTGAAAGCCTGTCCACCGTCTGTAAGGCACAAGACAGGAGTGTGATGGAATACTCCCCACTTGCCTGGATGAGAGCAGCTCCCACAACACTCAACAAGTTTGACAGCATCCAGGACAAAGCAGCCCACTTGACTGGCACCACATCCTCAAACATTCACTCCCTCCACTACCGATGCACAGTGGCAGTGTGTATCATCTACAAGATGCACTGCAGGAATTCACCAAGGCTCCTTAGACTGCACATTCCAAACCCACGATCGCTACTAACTAGAAGGATAAGGGCAGCAGATAGATGGGAGCACCACCCACCTGGAAGTTCCCCTCCAAGTCACTCACCATCCTGTCTTGGAAATATATTGCTGTTCCTTCACTGTGGCTGGGTCAAAATCCTGGAAGTCCCTTCTTAACAGCTCTGTGGGTGTACCTACACCACATGGACTGCAACAGTTCAAGAAGGCAACTCACCACCACCTTCTCTAGAGCAACTAGGGATGGGCAATAAATGCTGGCCCAGCCAGTGAAGCCCACATTCCGTAAATGAATTTAAAAAATCACATTATGCCTGTTTCAGCAAAATAAGTGACAGCCATTCGCTGACTTATTCTTCAGGGCAATGCCTTGACTAATCAGGGTTAAGCTGCCTGGTTTAAATTTCAAACAATGCTTGGCTGTTAACTGTCAGTCACCATCACTGCTGCATTCTCCTTGGCAATGCCTCTATCAATCAAAGTCTACTTGTCAAGTAATCAGCACTTTCCTCACATACAGTATAAATTATTGTGTTCCCCTTTTATTGGTATTCTTGCGAAGTGTCCTGATGAGTGCAAGATAAAAGGATTTGACATAGAGAAAGGTACTAATATGGAAAATGATAAACAGACCCTGACAGGAAGGGACAGAGTACAAATTCTAAGAGGAAATTGGCAGAAAAGGCTAGATGCTACAAAAATATTAAAAGGACAAAACCATAGGCCCTGTATCTAAATGCACTTAGCATTTGAAACAAATCAGATGAACTGATGGCACAAACATAAATAAATAAGTACAGTCTGTTAGCCATGACAGAGACATAGCTATGGGGTGACATTGATTGGGACCTAAATATTGAAGGGTGTGCCACATTTAGGAAGGACAGGAAGTTAAGAAAAGCTGAAGAGGTGGCTCTGTTAATTAACGATGGCTTTAGTATATTAGAGAGGGATGACCTAAGTTCAGGAAACCAGAATGTAGAAGTGGTTTAGGTTGGTATGAGAAATGATAAAGGCAAGAAGTCAGTTGTGGGAGTGGTGTACAGACCCCCAAAATCAGATGGGCAAAGGTAGTGTGGATGAGGAGTTCATAGAATGTTTTCGGGATAGTTTCTCAGAACAGCATGTTCTGGAGCCAACCAGAGAATAAGCTATACAAGACCTGGTATTGAGCAACGAGGTAAGATTAAGTGATAACCTCATAGTGAAGGCGCCCCTAGGTTGCAGCAATCATAATATTGAATTTTACATTCATTTTGAGGGGGAAATAAGTGCGTCCAAGGGCAATTTTGAGGGCATGAAAGTGGAGCTAGCTTAAGTGAACTGGCAAATGAGGTTAAGGGATAGGTCAATGGCAGACATTTAAAAGGATATTTCAGAATACACAGTATTAGATACATTCCATTGAGAAAGAAAAATTCCAACAGGAGGGCCCACCATCCGTGGTTAACTAAGAAAGTTAAAGACAGTATCAAACTTAAAGAAAAAGCATATAATTGCGCAAAGACAGGTGGCAGGTGAGAAGATTGGAAACAATATAAAGAATAGCAAAGAATGACAAAAAGATGACTAAGGAGGGGAAAAATTAGAGTGTGAGAGAAAGCTAGCTAGTAATATGAAGTTAGATAGTAAAAAGTTCTATAGATATTTAAATAAGAAAATAGTTAACAAAGTGAGCGTTGGTCCGCTAGAAAGTGCACCTGGGGAATTGATATTGGAAAGTAAGGAGATGGAGATGAATTAAACAGGTATTTTACTTCGGTCTTCACTATAGAGGACATAAGTAACATCCCAGAAATAGCTGTGAATCAAGAAATGGAAGGGAGAGAGGAACTCGAGGAAAATTACAATTACCAGGGAAGTGGTATTGAGCAAATTGTTGGGGCTGCAGACTGACAAATCCCCAGGTCTGGATGGACTTCAATGTAAGGCCGCGAAAGAAGTGGCTCGTGAGATAGTTGGTGTGTTGGTTTTATTTTTCCAAATTTCCCTAGTTTCTGGGAACGTTCCGTTAGATTGAAAAATACTTTATTCAAAAAGGGAGGGAGACAGAAAGTAGGAAACTACAGGCCAGTTAGTCTAGCATCTGTCATAGGGAGAATATCAGAAGCTATTATTAAAGATGTTATAGCAGGGCACTTAGAAAAATTCAAGGCAATCAGACAGAGTCAACATGGTTTTGTTGAAAGGGAAATCACGTTTAACCAATTTATTGGAATTCATTGAAGGAGTCACATGTGCTGTGGATAAACCGGTGGTTGTACTGTACTTAGATTCCCAGAAGGCATTTGATAAGGTGTTACATCAAAGGTTATTGCGGAAAATAAAAACTCATTGTGTAGGTGGCAACATATTGGCATGGATAAAAGATTGGCTAGTTAACAGGAAAGTGAGTGTTGGCATAAATGGGTCTTTTTCTGGTTGGCAGGATAATGAGGAGTGGTGTGCCACAGGAATCAGTGCTGGGGCTTTACTTTTTACAAATTATATAAACGATTTGGATGAAGGGGCCAAAGGAATGGTTTCTAAATTTGCTGATGACGCAAAGATAGGTAGGAAAGTAAATTGTGAAGAGGAATAAGGATGCTACAAAGGGACATAGGTCAAGCGAGTGGGCAAAGATCTGGCAAATGGAGTACAATGTGGACAAATGTGAAGTTGTCCATTTTGGCAGGAAGAATAGAAAAAAGCTTATTATCTAAACGGTGAGAGATTGCAGAGCTCTGAGATTCAGAGGGATTTGGGTGTTCTCGTGTATGAATCACAAAAGGCTAGTATGAAGGTACAGCAAGTAATTAGGAAAGCTAATAGAATATTATTTATTGTGAGGGAAATTAAATACAAAAGTAGGGAGGTTATGCTTCAACTGGAATACTGTGTACAGTGTTGGTCTCCTTATTTAAGGAAAGGTGTAAAAGCAGTTCAGAGAAGGTTTACTAAACTAATACCTGGATTGGGCGGATTGCCTTATGAGGAAAAGCTGGACAGGCTAGGTTTGTATCTGCTGGAGTTTAGAAGATTAAGAGATGATTTGATAGAAACTTATAAGATCCTGAGGGATCTTGGCAGGGTGGATGTGGAGAGGATGTTTCCTCTTGTGGGGGAATCCAGAACTAAGGGTCACTGTTTAAAAATAAGGGGTCGCTCATTTAAGACAGAGATGAGGAGAAATTTTTTCACAGAAGGTTGTGAGACTTTGGAATTCTCTTCCTCAAAAGACGGTGGAAGCAGAGTCTTTGAACATTATTAAGGCAGAGCTAGATTCTTGATTAACAAGGGGGTGAAAGGTTATTGGGGGTAGGCAGGAATACGTGGTTGAGGTTACAATCGGATCAACTATGATCTTACTGAATGGCCTACTCCTGCTCCTAATTCGTATGTTCGTATGTATGTTTCTTTTTTCAGCAATACTCAAGTGCTGTACTACCAAACAACTATTAACTAAAAATCTTTGTTCAGTGCCTAATTTTACAGAGGATGGAGTTGAAAGATATTCTACCTCATTTGAAAAGACAGCAATGAATTCTGAAGGGGGCAAAAGATGATTTGACCTTCATGTTACAAAGTGTCCTGTCAGGTACAGCTATGAATGTGTGTACTGGCCTGTCAGAAGAGCAATCTGCAGACTATGAAGTGGTTAAAAGGGCAATACTCAATGGGCAGAATTTTGCCCTTGATGGGCGGGCGGGCCCCACCGGCTCAGTGGCGGGCGGGCAGCTGATCGCCGCTGCCAAAATGGGTCCTGCCACCATTTTAAGTGGGCGGGCTAATTAAGGCCTGCCCAGCGGGCTGCCCAACGGGAAGCGCTATGCGCTTCCTGTGCGGGGGGAAGGGATTCCCCAACTGTCAGGGTGCGCGCGAAAGAGCGCACATCTCCCTGAGACTAAGTGCTGTCTCAGGGAGATCACTGACAGTGTTATAAATATCAAAAATAGAATAATAAAAAAATTATTATCATGTCCCCCTCATGTGACAATGTCACACGAAATGGGACATGTTAATAAATATGACTAAAACTTTATTAAACTTTTTAAAAACAGACATGAAACCTCATCCCACCGGGTATTAACTTATTAATTAAAGTTTAGGACCATAAAAAAGAAACCTGATTACACATTTGTAGAATTTGCAAGAAAAAAAGAAACGCTGTGAGATCAGTAGTTTCGATCACTCTGAAGTTGGAGAAAAATTTTGAGAACGTGAGGGAATCTATGATAATGGAGGAATTCCGGAGCAGTATTCCAGTAACCGTTAAGGCATATTTAGATGAGTGTCGAGTAACAAAGATTTGAGAAGTGGCAGTTTTGGCTGCTACCTATGATATCTCACACAGTTACATGTGGGGAAATGGTCGTATGGGAATCAACAGGAAATGGAGGAATAGAAAATCTGATGATGGAAAAGGAACTAGTTCTAGGGGAGCAGACAGAAGGATACAAAATAGTAAAGGAGATAGGCTAGAATCTAAAGGTGATGTAATGAAAACAGTATGCTTCCATTGCAATAAAACTGGACATACTAAAGCTAATTACTGCAAATTAATTGAGAGGCTTATTGCAGTAATAGGAATGCCTAAAGCACCTTTACGAAAAACTAACTTAGGGAAGGAGACAAGTGACAAAACAATAGCCATAGCGCAGGTGCACAGTGAAGGCTCAGAATCTACTGAAAAAGTAGGGACAATTTAACGAAGTAAACGTAGAATAACAAATTATAGAAAGGTTTGAAGAATTTGTTTATAGAGGAGAGGTATTCCCTTTTTGTCCAAATCAAGGAGGCAAACCAATAAAGATATTGAGAGACACTGGAGCAAATCAGTCACTGATGCTGGCTGAAGATACAATTCCCCTTCTAGAGAGGCAAATGAAGGAAAAAATATTAATTGGAGGTACCCACAGAGCTTATAAACCGGTCTCATTAAATAGAATTTGATTAAATAGTGATTTAGTAAGTAGAGAGCTTGCAGTTGGAGTAGTGCATCAAATCCTTATAGCAAGAATTGATTTTATCTTGGGGAATGGCGTGGCTGGCTCAAAAATATTCGCTTCACCGAGGGTGTTGGAACAAACTGTGGAAGCGAAAGAAACTGAGATATTACAGGAGGAACATCCTGGATTGTTTCTTGATTGTGTCATGACCAGATCTCAGGCCCATAAAATTAGACAGGCAAAATCTATACAAAAGGGAGATGACGTAGAAATTCAGTTATCTGACACTATTTTAGAAAACTTAAGCAAAAATGAGGAAGGTAAAGAGAATGAGGCTGGCATGTTTAGCCTACCTTCTTTAGTAGAAATGGAACAGGCTGATCCTGAGTTAAAAGAGCAGTATCAAACATCCTGCTCGGAGACTGAATCAAAACCAATTCCTGAATATTATTATTTAAAAGATAAAGTGCTAATGAGTAAGTGGAGACTACCTCAAATACCAGCCAATGAGGAGTGGGCAGTAGTTCATCAGGTGGTAGTTCCATCTGAATATTGTAATTAAATTATACGAGTAGCTCATAAAATTCCAATGGCAGGTAATTTAGGATTAGGAAAATACAGGCTAAAATATTGAGCCATTTTTATTGGCCAGGATTGCATAAAGATTTGGTTAAATTCTGCCAGACATGTCATACATGTCAGGGAATGGGGAAACCCCAATCATCAATTAAACCTGCACCCTTAATTCCGATACCAGATTTTGGTGAACCATTTAGCAGGGTCTTAATAGATTGTGTAGGACCGCTACCTAAAACCAGAAGCGGAAATCAGTATCTTTTAACAATTATGGATATTTCAACATGATTTCCTGAGGCATTGTCTTTGGGGAAAATTACAGCAAAAAGGGTAATGGAAAGGATAGCGGTAGGATTACCTAAGGAAATACAATCAGATTAATGCTTGAATCTTATGTCACAGATATTCAAAGAAATAATTTATAGCTTGGGAATAGAGTAGTTCTTCATCCACAATCGCAAGGAGCATAAGAAAGATGGCATCAAACTTTAAATACCATGATTAAAGCCTATTGTCAGGAATGCCCTAATGATTGGGATAAAGGAATTCCATTCTTACTGTTCGCCATTAGGGATGCCCCTAATGAGTGAACAGGATTCAATCCTTTTGAACTGATGTATGGGCATGAGGTGAGAGAACCCCTTAAATTAATGAAAGAAAAATTTATAAACCAAACCTCAGAAACTACACTTTTGACTTGCGTTTCAAATTTCCAGGAAAGATTAACGAAAACATGTGAGTTGGCCGAAGAGCAGTGGTAAAAAATGTAGGGAGTGAAATAAAAATATCAGAACATTCTGAGAATGAATCAGAAGTTGAAAAATCTGAAGATAACCCTCCAGTAATCAGATTAGATAATACAGAGGTGCTTAAAAATTTAGATCTAATATTAAACTATCTTCCATAAAACTTTCAAAGTGACTTACGAAAGCTATTACAAACTCATGGATCGATTTGCGTGAATAGACTCGGGAAAACGTCTTTGGCCGTACATGATGTTAATGTCGAGGATGCATTATCGGTAAAATAACATCCTTACAGACTAAATCCAGAGAATGTAGTCCAAGTGAGAGAAGAGATCAAGTTCATGATGGAAAATGACATTTTTGAACTGATTCACAGTAGCTGGAACTCACCTAATGTATTGGTACCAAACCCAGATGGGTCGTAGTGATTATGTGTAGATTATTGCAAAGTTAATGCAGTAACAAAGACAGATTCACATCCAGTTCTGTATTGAGTGGACAGGCAATGCTCGTTACAAAAGTTGATTTATTGGAGCGATATTGGCAAGTTCCATTAACCGATAAAGCCAAAGAAATATCAACTTTTATTACCCTGCATGGACTTTATCAGTGTAAAGTCTTCTCTTTTAGAATGAAACATGCACTTGCAACTTTTCAAAGAATAGGTCGTTGAAGGATTATGCAACTGTGTGGTATATATTGATGATTTGGTTGTGTTCAGCCAAACCTGGGAGGAACATTTACAACACTTGAATGAATTGTTTGATCGGTTACAAAGAGCTAATTTGGTCGTAAACTTGGCAAAAAAATGAATTTGCCAAAGCGGAAGTAACTTATTTGGGCCACATTGTGGGACAAGACCAAGTAGCACCTAGGGAAGCAAAGATAACGGCTATCTTGGATTTTCCAGTGCTTAAGGCAAACAAGAGATTTTGCAGTATATAGTGGATTGTATCAGAAGTTCATTCTAAATTTTAGCACTGTAGTGGCTCCCTTGACAAGCTTGTTAAAGAAAGGCAAGAAATTTGAATGGACTAAGGAGTGTCCAAATGCCTTTGACAGCTTGAAAGCTGTACTGACTACCACACCAGTTTTAGCAGCACCAAATAATGCTAAATCATTTAAACTGGCTGTTGATGCCCCTGACATAGGTGTTGGTGCAGTGTTATTGAAGGAGGATGAGATGGGAACGAATGGCCAGTCAGCTACTTTTTCTCAAAAGTTAAATTCTTGCCAGTAGAAATACTCAACTGTGGAAAAAGAGACTTTGAGTTTGGTGTTGGCTCCATAATGTTTTGAAATCTCTATATCTTACAACTCTGTAGAGACAGTTATTTATGCAAAGTCCTTGTGTATATGAGGTAAATACACTGTTACTGCTAGAGTAAGATATGATAAGTTAAATAGAGATAATAGTAAGAGGAGATTGTAATAGAAAATCACACAATGCCTCTTAAAGATGTTTTTTTTTCTGCATGGAAGTATTAGGAACAAAGTATAACTTTAAGTTTAAATTTGTACTTTTGTATTAAGGTTGAACATGGTTTCAGTTTCATTTAGTTTTGTTTGTGAGCTTGGTGTCAAGAGAGTCTGGAGGGCCTTCGAGCAAAATGGTCAGGTTTCTGGATTTTTTTGTATATGTGTATATGAGTTTTAGAACTCTCTGTTAAGAAATAGTGCAAGATTGCTGGGGGACTGAGTTTAGGGAACTCGCGTTGGCTCTGCAGTTGAAGTAATAGTTTAGAATGGGTTTTGAGTGACTCGGAGAGATACCAGATGGGCATAAACACCTAGTGAGTTCTTAGACATCCGCCAGAAGAAAACCATTTGCAACTGGGCTAGCCCAAGCAAGAAGCCTTGATGGTTGTAAATTTTCTCTGTGTTTTTGTAAGGGTATTGCTGGGATAAAATCAGGGGGAAAACTGTCCACAGGTTGGAGTCATACCTACCACAAAGGAAGATGGTTGTGGTTGTGGAGGTCAGCCATCTCAGCTCCAGGACATCACTGCAGGAGTTCCTCAGGGTAGTGTCCTTGACCCAATCATCTTCAGCTGCTTTATCAATGACTTTCCTTCCATCATAAGGTCAGAAGTGGGGATGTTCGCTAATGATTGCACAGTGTTCAGCACCATTCACGACTCCTCAGATACTGAAGCAGTTCATGTTCCAAATGCAGCAAGACCTGGAAACTATCCAGGCTTGGGCTGACAAGTGGCAAGTAACATTCACACCGCACAAGTGCCAGGCAATGACCATCTCCAACAAGCAAGAATCTAACCATTGCCTCTTGACATTCAATGGTATTACCATCACTGAATCCCCCACAATCAACATCCTGGGGGTTACCATTGATCAGAAACTGAATTGGACTCGCCATTTAAATACTGTGGCTACAAGAGCAGGTCAGAAGCTAGGAATCCTGTGACAAGTAACTCACTTCCTGACTCCCCAAAGCCTGTCCACCATCTACAAGACACAAGTCAGGAATGTGATGGAATACTCCCCACTTGCCTGGATGAGTGTAGCTCCCACAACACTCAAGAAGCTTGACACTGTCCAGGACAAAGCAGCCCACTTGATTGGCACAACATCCACAAACATTCACTCCCACCACCACCACCGATGCACAGTGGCAGCAGTGTGTACCATCTACAAGATACACTGTAGGAATTCACCAAGGCTCCTTAGACAGCACCTTCTAAACCCACGACCACTACCATCTAGAAGGTCAAGGGCAGCAGATAGGTGGCAACATCACCACCTGGCAGTTCCCCTTCAAGCCACTCACCATCCTGACTTGGAAATATATCGCCATTCCTTCACTGTTGCGAGGTTAAAATCCTGGAACTCCCTCCCTAACAGCACTGTGGGTATACCTACACCACATGGACTGCAGCAGTTCAAGAAGGCAGCTCCCCACCACCTTCTCAAGGGCAACTAGGGACGGACAATAAATGCTGGCCCGACCAGCAAAGCCCACATCCCAGGAATGAATAAAAAAAAAGTAATAGTGAGATGTGAATAATTTTCTGGTGTTTGTGCTGAGATCTCTCCGACCTTTTTGTCCGGTGTAATATAGTTCATTTTTCCTTGTTTAATAAATATTTAATTCTTTGTTATAAGTTCATTGGTAAACTCCTATGAATTTGTTCAGTAACTTCTGTCCACGGCATCTGAAAAAAAAAGTTAGGATCTATCAAGCCAGTTTTTACTCTGGGATCTGACTTGTCTAGCTTGTTCAGTATTAACATCAGCTGGGATCGTAACAATATGCAAGATATTTAAGCCAAGGAAAATCTGGAGTTTTGCTGACTAAATTTCAAGAGTACGATGAGAAATAGGTTGAAACAAGTAAGAGGCAAATTTCAGACCGAAGAAAATTATTATTCTTGCAAAGAATAATCAATCTATAGAATGGCCTTCCAGATAAACTAATGGAAGCGAAAACCCCAGAAGCATTTAAGAAATAGTTAGATAACTCAGTGGGGCATCTTGGGATTTTGCTGAGTGGACAAAGAACTAGCTCTGGCTCTAAACCAGAGGACACAGTCTCAGATTAAGGGGAAGGCCGTTTAAAACCGAGATGATGAGGAATTTCTTCACTCAGAAAGTGGTGAATCTTTGGAATTCCCTACCTCAGAAGGCTATGGAAGCTCAATCGTTAAGCATGTTCAAGACACAAATCTATAGATTTCTGGGTATTAATGATATCAAGGGATATGGCGATAGTGCAGGAAAATGGCATTGAGGTAGATGGTCAGCCATGATGTAATTGAATGGCAGAGCAGGCTCAGCTGGCCTACTCCTGTTCCTTTGTCCCTATGTTCCTATGACAAATTGACCTATTTCAAACCTTGATTTTTTCGTGGTCTTGTGAAATGAATGGCAAGGCAGAGAGGGAGATTAGGTGGGTTGACTGAAAGCTGGGTTGAAAAGTAGGATTTTGAAGAGGTTTTTAAAGGAGGGCAGAGAATTAGAAAGGTGCAGAGGTGAGTACCAGGAGTGGTGCCAAGGTGGCTAAAGACTTTGCCACCAATGACAGAGTAAAGGGTCGGGATAGAAAGAAGACACCAAGGCCAGAATCGGAGCACTCAGGATTTGGATATGCAGTTCCTGCCATGATATCGCTGCAACGTTAACATTACAGTAGCTCAGTATTCAGATTTGCTATTAATGTAGCAAATGTACTGAAATAGAGCAGGGTCATCTGAGACCTCAAGAGGTGGTGGTCTCTGCCCTTTTGCAATTGCCCCAGGTAAAGGTCAATGCTCAAGGCTACGAGCCATGGCCAATTGCAAAACCAGCAAATTTTCAGTGGTGATGGTGGAAGAGCAAAAAAAATTGAAGAATTGCATTTACACGACCACTAGTCATCTCAGAGCACTTTACAGCCAGTAAAGTACTTTTGAAGTGTAATCACCATTGTAATGTTAGAAATGTGGCAGCCAATATGCGCTCAGAAAACTCCCACAAACAACAATGTGACCATGACCAGGTAATCTGTTTTTTGTGATGTTGATTGAGGGATAAATATTGGCCAGGACACCGGGAATAATTCTCCTGGTGGTCATCAATATAGTGCCATGGGATCTTTTGCATCTACCCAAGCAGACAGATGGAGTCTTGGTTTAACGTCTCATCTGAAAGATCTTACCTCCAACATTGCAGCACTCTCTCAGCTGAAGTATCAGGCTTGTTTTTTGTGCATTAATGTGATAATAGCTTGCTCAGCAGATTTGCTATTAATACAGTAAATCTATTGAAACACAAGGTCATTTAAGGGAGGTGGTTGTCTCCGCACTTTTGCGAGTCATCCCCAGGCCCAGGGCCAAGGTTCTATGCTTAGGTTTAGAAGCCATGGCCAGTAACGAAAACAGAAAATTTTCAGTGGTAATGGTGGAAGAGCTAGAACCTTGAGGGACAACGGCTGCTTACAGGTGGAGGATCCATCAGAAAGTGGACTTGTGTTTCCTTAACAGCACACTTGAGGGAAACCAGTTCATGTATTCTCCTCCCTCGTCAGATTGCTCATGGCTCACTGAAATTGGACCATGAGGCATGGAGAAATGAGTAGAGGACCTGCCCTTAGGCAGATCACTAGTGCTGAAAAACATGAATGATGGGAAATAAACATACTATGAACGTTCTTGATGTGTGAACTCAAGGTATAATTTGCCATACCATCTGACAAGGCTTGCTTAAGATGCAAGTTACATTGATTTTTTTTTCCCCCAGAATAATATTGTTCTAAGTATTGTTGCTCTATCTCCTGTGGTGGATTTGTAATATTGGCTTAAGTTTGCAAGTGTTTTATTTACTTGTTTATTCTTTCATTCTCCATTTTCCAAACATTGTATTTCTTTGTTAATTGCACTATTCTTAAATGTTTCTTCCCCCCTAAGTAATCTAGGCAGGTGCTTCAATACAACAATGAGGGAGTAGTGCAATGTTAGAGATGGTATTTGGAGAAATGCCTTTGTGCACAGCTGTCTGTTGGGTACTGTGGCTTGCCATAGTCATGTGATCTCTGATTTCATTCATTTGTGAGTAAAGGATTGGGGCAGAAGCCATTTTACCCACAACATGGACATGGTGTCAGGAGTGTGCAGCTGAAATTGAGTGGATTTTGATAGCTGGGAGAGAGAGCTAGTCATTGTAAGAAATAGCAGAGAATAATTAAAACTTCAGTCTGCAACTTTGTACAGAGCTTTGGCTATTGGGTGAATAATATGGCTTTGAATATTCCAGTACCGCTCCTATGGAGATGAAGGCAGATTTAAGAATGAATTGGAAATCCTTTCAGTCTCAATGACAGAACTATGAAATTGCCACAGAATTAAATAAGAAGCCTTAACAAATAAGAGTAGCAGTTCTGTTATCAGTGCTTGAGAAAGAGTGCTACAAGATGTATTGCACCCTAGACCTCATTGAAGAGCATAAAAGCCAATCTTGTAAAATTTTGGAGGCCTTGAAGACCCAATTTGAACCCTCTACTAATGTTGTTTATGAATGCTACGTGCTCAACACCAGAGCTCAGGAAGAAGAGGGAATATTGATTAATATGTGACTACACTAAGATGTCCAGCTGAATCTTGAGAGTTTGAGCAACTGAAGGATGATCTGATCAGAGATAGGATTGTCTTAGGAATAAGAGATCTTGTGATGAGAGCACATCAGTAAGAGAAGAGAAACTTACTCAAGAAAGCTGTTGACATCTGCAGAAGTTCTGAAGTGGTCAATCATCAGCTGAAGAGTATTAATGGGATAACTGAAGAGGCTTTGCACCATGTGGAGATGCAGTTCAGGCCTTCCAAGCATAAGACAATGGAGAAAAGGAAGAACTACAAGAAGGCCGGCAGAAAGATCAAGGCCAGAGTAATAGATGTAAATATTGTAGAGGATACCACACAGGGAAAGGAAACATGTCTAGTATGGGGAAAGCAATGCTCTAACCGCAAGAAGAATCGCTTTGCACGCAAGCATTTTGCTGGAAAGAAGAAGAGCAAGCCTATAAAGATGATGACTGGAGAGATGTTGAACGGAAACTCTGATGAATCACTCTACACCCCAGAACAGGTTGGCACCATCAAGCTGCAAGGTAAAAAATGGTTTATGGTTTGGTATTGGAATGATGACTGCAGAAGCAGAGCATCATGTTAATGTGAAGTGTCAGATGGACATTGGCGCTACGTGCAATATCATGAAGTTCAAAGACCTGTGTGAAGTTGCTCAGCTGGTGACCTGAAAATAAGGCTGTCGAAGCTAAAGTTGAAACTATATGATTGAACAATGCTCAGTCCAAGAAGGCAAGCTAAGCTGAGAGCCCAATACAATGGGAAGAGAGAAGATCTACAGATCCTGATAAAAGCAAAATACTGCGGATGCTGGAAATCTAGAACAAAAATACCTGGAAAAACTCAGCAGGTCTGACAGCATCTGTGGAGAGGGATACAGTTGACGTTTTGAGTCTGTATGACCCTTCATCAGAACAAAGACATATAGAAATGAGATGAAATATATGCTGGGAGAAGGGGGTGGGACAGGAGAGCTCGATAGAGGGCCAGTGATAGGTGGAGGCCAAGAAGAGATTGCCAAAGATGTCATAGACAAAAGGACAAAGGAGTGTTGATGGTGGTGATATTATCTAAAAGATGTGCTAATGGGGACATTAAGGGAAGCAAGCTAGTGGCAGATGGCCCTAGTGCGGGTGGGGGGGAGGGATCTAAATGGGCTAATAGGTGGAGATGAAACAATAGATCGAAATAAATTTAAAAATAGGAGGGAAAAGAAAAAAATATAGTGTAAAAAAAAGATGATAAATTATTGGAAAAAAGGGGATCGGAAAGTGGGTGGGGATGGAGGAGAGAGTTCATGATCTGAAGTTGTTGAACTCAATATTATGTCTGGGAGGCTGCAAAGTGTCTAGTCGGAAGATGAGGTTCTGTTCCTCCAGTTTGCATTGAGCTTCACTGGAACATTGCAGCAGGCCAAGGACGGACACGTGGGCATGAGAGCAGGGTGGAGTGTTGAAATGGCAAGCGACAGGGAGGTCTGGGTCATGCTTGCGGACAGACTGAAGGTGTTCCATAAAGCGGTCACCCAGTCTGCGTTTGGTCTCTCCAATGTAGAGGAGACCACATTGGGAGCAGAGAATGCAGTAGACTAAATCGAGGGAAGTGCAAGTGAAATGCTGCTTCACTTGAAAGGAGTGTTTGGGCCCTTGGACGCTAAGGAGGGGGGTAGTAAAGGAGCAGGTGGTCCGCCTTCTGCGGTTGCATGGGAAGGTGCCGTGGGAGGGGCTGGAGGTGTAGGGGGTGATGGAGGAGTGGACCAGGGTGTCCCGGAGGGAACGATCCCTGCGGGAAGCCACCAGGGCATGAAGGGAAGATGTGTTTGGTAGTGGCATCATGCTGGAGTTGGTGGAAATGGCGGAGGATGATGCTTTGAATGCGGAGGCTGGTGGGGTGATAAGTGAGGACAAGGGGGACCCTATCATAGTTCTGGGAGGGGGAGGAAGGTGTGAGGGCGGATCTACGGGAGATGGGCTGGACACGGTTGAGGGTCCTGTCAACTACCGTGGGTGGAAAACCTCGGTTAGTGAAGAAGGAAGACATGTCAGAGGAACTGTTTTGGAAAGTGGCATCATCAGAACTGATGCGACGGAGGTGAAGGAACTGAGAGAATGGGATGGAGTCCTTACAGGAAGCGGGGTGTGAGGAGCTGTAGTCGAGGTAGCTGTGGGAGTCCGTAGGCTTGTCATGAATATTGGTGGACAGTCTATCACCAGATATTGAGACTGAGAGGTCAAGGAAGGGAAGGGAAGTGTCAGTGATGGGGCACGTGAAAATGATGGAGGGGTGGAAATTGGAAGCAAAATTAATAAATTTTTCCAGATCCAGACGAGAGCGTGAAGCGGCACCGAAGCAGTCATCGATGTACTGGAAAAAGAGTTGTGGGAGGAGGCCGGAGTAGGACTGGAACAAGGAATGTTCCACATACCCCACCAAGAGACAGGCATAACTGGGGTCCATGCGGGTACCCATAGCCAGACCTTTTATTTGGAGGAAGTGAGAGGAGTTGAAGGAGAAATTGTTCAGTGAGAGAACAAGTTCAGCCAGACGGAGGAGAGTCGTGGTGGATGGGGATTGTTCGGGCCTCTTTTCGAGGAAGAAGTGGAGAGCCCTCAGACCATCCCGGTGGGGGATGGAAGTGTAGAGGGATTGGACATCCATGGTGAAGAGGAGGCGGTTGTGGCCAGGGAACTGGAAATTGTTGATATGATGTAGGGCGTCAGAGGAATCGCGGATGTAGGTGGGAAGAGACGGGACAAGGAGAGAGAGAATGGAGTCAAGATAGCAAGAAATGAGTTCCGTGGAGCAGGAACAGGCTGACACGATCGGTCTGCCGGGACAGTCCTGTTTGTGGATTTTAGGTAGGAGGTAGAAGTCTGAGGTTGGGAGACTGTGAGTTTGGAAATGTGGAAGGAAGATCTCCAGAGGAAATGTGCTCAGTGACAGTCCTGGAAACAATGGCTTGATGTTCAGTGGTGGGGTCATGGTCCAGGGGGAGGTAGGAGGAAGTGTCTGCGAGTTGACGCTCAGCCTCTGTGAGGTAGAGGTCAGTGCGCCAGACAACAACAGCACCACCCTTGTCAACGGGTTTGATGACAATGTCAGGGTTGGACCTGAGAGAACAGAGTGCGGCAAGTTCATAAAGAGACAGGTTAGAGTGGGTGAGAGGAGCAGAGAAACTGAGATGACTGATGTCACACCGACAGTTCTCATTGAAAAGATCAAGAGCAGGTAAAAATCCAGAGGGAAGGGTCCAGGTGGAGGGAGAATATTGGAGGCGGGTAAAAGGATCCGTTGAACGGGGAGAGGACTCCTACCCAAAGAAGTGAGCACGGAGACGAAGGCGGCGGAAGATGAGTTCAGCATTGTGCCGAGCCCGAAATTCGTTGAGGTGAGGGCGTAAGGGTATGAAACTAAGTCCTTTGCCGAGCACTGAACGTTCAGCATCAGAGAGGGGAAGGTCAGAGGGTATCACCCTCTGCCATTTCCGCCAACTCCAGCATGATGCCACCACCAAACATATCTTCCCTTCACCCCCCTGGCGGCTTTCCGCAGGGATCGTTCCCATTAGCACATCTTTTAGATAATATCAACACCCCTTTGTCCTTTTATCTATGACATCTTTGGCAGTCTCTTCTTGCCCTCCACCTATCATTGGCCCTTTATCGACATCTCCTGTCCCACCCTCTTCTACCAGCATATATTTAATCTCATTTCCGTATGTCTTAGTTCTGATGTAGGGTCACACGGACTCGAAACGTCAACTGTATCCCTCTCTGCAGATGCTGTCAGACCTGCTGAGTTTTTCCAGGTATTTTTGTTTTTGTTCTACAGATCCTGATAGTGGACACTAACCAAAATCTTCTCATCTCAGCTAAAACAAGTCAAAAGCTTAGACTGGTAACTGTCCATCTACCAGAAGAGATTTTTAGTGTTTCGCATGGCACCAAGCCATTGACTGCTGAACAGATCCTGACAAAGATGTTTTCACAGGTCTT
The DNA here is from genome assembly GCF_964194155.1 of Cetorhinus maximus. Taxonomy (NCBI): domain Eukaryota; kingdom Metazoa; phylum Chordata; class Chondrichthyes; order Lamniformes; family Cetorhinidae; genus Cetorhinus; species Cetorhinus maximus. The sequence goes on along the minus strand of NC_135882.1, from coordinate 163,693,849 downwards.
GGATGTCTCCCTGGTGAATATCATGAAGTAAATGAGAGCCTGAGCCCAACTTAACATCTTCCGAGGAGAGTTTCAGCTGCCCTCAAGTCCAGTCTGAAAGACAAGATAGAGGACTTTGAACAGATGGGAGTAATCAATAAAGTGACAACTCCTTCAGGCAGTATTAGCAGTGTGGTAGTGAAAACACCTGGAAAGTTGGGAGTGTACTTAGATCCAACGGACATGAATAAAGCTTTGAAGAGATCCCACTACCCCATGCCAACCATTGAATAAATTTTGCTGCAACTTGCCAAGGCAAAGGTCTTTACCACCCTAGATGTGAAATATCTGCTGGCAAGTGAAGTTGGATGAAAGCAGCAGTTTTCTGACTATATTTTGGGAGATACAAATTTGGCATTTCTACTCGCTGGAAGAGTATCAACGCGGACGGCATGAGATAGTGATCTTCCAGGAGTGGAAGCAATTGTGGATGATCTGCTATTCTATGGATGCAGAGATACAATGGAAGAAGCCATCGCAGACCATGATCAGAATCTAGTGGAACTGCTATAAGTCATGCACTGACAGCAAAAGGACCTCACTCTGATCCTGATAAGGTGCATGCTGTAGCAAAGATGCAACAGCTGACGTATGTGAAGGCAGTTCATTGATTTGTAGGTTTTGTGAATGACCGAGCAAAGTTCCTGCCCAGTTTGTAAACTGAGTGTGATGACACCGCAAAGGATGTTCAGTGGTATTGGGGCACAGAACACGAAGCAACTTTCCCTCGTATCAAACAACTAGTGACAACAATGCCAGTGCTGAGGTACTCTGATGCCACCAACAAAGTCACCCTGTAGTCTGATGCCAGCAAAACAGGACTTGGAGAAACCCTCATGCAGCAAGGGCAACCAGTTGCATTTGCATCCAGAGTGTTAATGCAAACTGAACGCTATGCCCAGGTTGAGAAAGACTGTCTTTGCTTGTGAGCATTTTAATCATTACTGTTTGGAAGAGACAAAGTGATGGTAGAGTCTGATCACAAGTCACTTCAAAGCATCTTCCTCAAACCGCTTCTATCTGCTCCAAAGTGTCTGCAAAGGATGTTACTTTGTTTGCAGAGATATAATTTTGGAAGTGAAGTACAAGCAAGGGAAGCAGATGTACATTGCTTACATGCTGCTGAAACCCCTCTCCTTTTGAAGGAAGTTGATGATGCTAATACAAAGTGTGAAATCTTCTAGCGTCAACGAGAAGTAATGGTACAACATGCTCTGGAAGTCATCAACCCAGTGGCGACTTTGAATCTACCCGATGGGCGTCTTGCTGAGGCCAAGCAAACTGTGCAATGCGATGCAACTCTCCAAGTGCTACAGGAAGTAGTGATGAAAGGATGGCCTGAAACTATCAAGGACACATCTGTTGCTATAAGGGAGTATTGGGCATACAGTGATGAAGTGATTGCCCAAGATGGCATGTTGTACAAAGGAACTAGAACCGTCATCCCTAAGGATGTGAGAAAAGAAATGCTGAAGCACATCCATGCAAGCCATCAAGGGATTGAGGAAGGCAAGAGAAGTGGCCAAACATTAGCAATGAGATGAAGGACTACATCAACCAGTTGCAGTGCTTGTAATGCATATCAAGCTAAGCAAGCTAAAGAGCCACTCTTGACTCATGAGATCTCAGACAGACCATGGATGTGGCTTGGAGTAGACCTCTTCCCTCTCTTTGGAACTGACTATCTCGTCTCCGTCAACTACTATTCAGACAAGTTGACGTCAACGATTACCCGTGAGATCATAGAATGCCTGAAAGCGCACTTCAGTCAGTCGTCATGGCATTCCTGACATTGTGATGAGTGACAATAGCCCTGAGTTCATGAGTGAAGAATTCAGGCACTTCATGAATCATTGGGAAATTCAGTGCTACGCATCATGTCCACACTACCCCCAGTCAAATGGAAAGGACGAGGCAGTGGTGAAAATTGTGAAAGGAGTCATCAAAAAAATTGAGTAGATCCAGCATTGATGTATACAAGGTTATCTTAGAGTGGAGAAACACACCTGCTGAAGGCATAGAAAGTAGTCCATTCCAGCAACTAATATAACACCGCACCCAAACTACTCTTCCAATAGCTAAAAAACTATTGAAGCCAGAAGTAGTAACAGGATTGAGTGACAAATCAAACTGAAATGACAACCAAATTTCACTTTGATAAAGTGGCCAAATCATTGCCGGATTTGAGAGTTGGAGAGTCAGTCAGAGTGCAAACATTCAATGTACTCAACCAAAGTCAGTCCACTTGGCAACTTGGAACCTGTGTAAAGCAGTTGTCACCTCGATCATACATGGTGCAAGTGAACAACCAGACATATTGTCACAGCTACAGACACACACGTGCAACTGGAGATGTTGCTGCTTCACAGCAGACTGCTAATGAGGAAGAGTTGATTTCCCCAAACTGAACATCAGTCACAGAGGTCAGCTACTCCCCAGCAAATGCAACAAATCAGCAGCAGCACTTGTCACAGCATCAACATTCTCCAGAGAGGCAACCAGCAGACGTACGAACATACGAATTAGGAGCAGGAGTAGACCACTCGAACCTGCTCCGTCAGTCAACAAGATCATGGCTGATCTGATTATAACCTGAACTCCATGTTCCTGTTTACTCCTGATAGCCTTTCACCTCCTTGCTTATCAAAAATCTAATTACCTCTGCCTTAAAAATATTCAAAGACTCTGCTTCCACTGTCTTTTGAGGAAGAGAGTTCCAAAGACTCATGACCCTCTGAGAGAAAAAATTTCTTCTCATCTCTGTCCTAAATGGGCGACCCCTTACTTTTAAACAATGGCCCGAGTACTAGATGCTCCCACAAGAGGCAACATCCTTTCCACGTCAACCCTGTCAAGATCCCTCAGGATCTTATATATTTCAATCAAGTTGCCTCATATTCTAAACTCGAGCAGATACAAGCCTAGCCTGTCCAACCTTTCCTCATAAGACAACTTGCCCAATACAGGTATTAGTTTAGTAAACCGTCAGACACCAGACAAATGACCACTAACAACCCACACACGTACTATTAGCAGACCTGAACACTTTAAAGATTGTGTGCAATGCATGTGTAGGAACATCAGATTAGGAGTAGGCCATTCAATTCATCGAACCTGCTCCATGTTAGGAAATAGAAATAGTTTAGCTAAGTTATATTTGTATTTGTGTGTGTTAGGAATAAGGTATATCTTTAAGTTTAAGTTCAATTTGTATTATTTTCTTTTTGTGGGTTAAACCTGGGATCTAGTTTCATCTTTGAGTGGAGACAGCTGCTCTAAAGCTCTGTTTGTACACCTACATTTCTAATGAGATTTTTACAACTCTTGGAGAGTTAAAGCAAACAAGAGTAGGAAAAAAAACTGTGCTGTTGCCTCGTAACAGGGGTCCAGAGAGGGAGCCCCACTCACCCACATGCACAGACAGAAAAAAACTAAAAAGAAAACGGTTTGAGTTCATTTGGAAGCAGCTGCCAGAGATACTGGATGGCAGAGGGACAAGTAGCAATTCCAAAACTGGATTCCAGAAAGACTGGATACTGGGAGAGGAAACTGCAGTGAAAGCAGATTTCCCAATAGGACCGAAAGGTCCCAAGGCCAAGGAGTGAGACAGAAAGGAAGGGTCCCAAGAGGACCTTCTAGTCAAAGGAGGACAAGAGTCTGGAAAAGGTCCAGTTCTGTGGAAGTGACAGTAAGGAGCAGAGAGGAAGGCAGCAAGCTTCAAGCTTAAAGGGAGAAAGCTGCAGGAAGCAGATTTAAAGTGATATAGGCAGAAGGTCCAAGGGAGACAGCTGAAGGTCTGTAACTCTTTGCTATGGGCATGTGAAGCAGTGGTATACCGTTGAAGGCTGAGTCAGTGAGAGAGAGTGCATGGAAGGAAGCTTGAATACAGTGATCCACGGGAGAGGAGCATCAGAAGGGGAGTTTGCAACCCTGGAGGTGGACCCTTGCGGAAGGCATCTGAGAGAAAGCGTTGCTTGGGTGAAGTTCCCAAAGCGGGTTCTTCGAGAGTGGAGATTGGAAACTGGAAACCCTCATGTGAAAGACGGAGTTCAGTGAGATCGGTTGACTTGCGGTATGACAAACATCTGGAGGGAGTTGATAAAAGATTCATAGCGTCTGTTTGGGGTGACATCTGTCACTTGGTTTCAGAGTGTGGTGTGCCTGACCACAGAAAGCCTATTGGTTTACAAGAATTGTGTACTTACTGGGAACATAAAATAACTTTTGTAACTTGTGTTTCCTTACAAATCTGAACATATCTGTAAAGGTATTGGAGTGGGTGAAGGGGTATTGTATTAAAGTTCATCTTTTCTTGTTTAATAAATGTTTTATTCTTTTGTTAAAAGTTTATCAGCTAATTCCTGTGACTCTGTTCAGTAGCCACCCTCCACATATCTAAACAAAAAATAAATGTCAGGATCTATCAAGCTGGGTTCCATCCTGGGATCAGGCTTGTCCAATAGTAACCTCAGCTGGGATCATAAAGTGGGGGCTCGTCCAGGATTTTGAAACGTGGGCAGCGGGTGATTGGATGGGGAATAATAATTGGTTCCGGATTTATCATTATACGGTGGGATCTCTGGTGGGATTGGAACATTGGTGGGATCTGTGCATCCTTTCAACGAGTACATGGAGGCACAGAGATACTGTACGTAGGAATTGGAGTTGCTGTGAAGTATATGATATGGGTTGGAATTCGAAATGGCTTTGGAGGTTGCTATGGCTTTTTTGCAGATGGAAAATGTAACCACGATTGTTTCACAAAAATTAACCGAGTAAGCTGATGGAAATGGCGGATAAACTGGAGTTAGGATTCCCTGAAGGGGCAAGGAAAGTGGACATAGTTGAGGTAATAGCGCAGCATTTGAAACTGGAAGGGATAACAGAGAGACCATGTTCTCCATGGGCTGAGTCAATTGAATTAGCTAAGATTCAGTTGCAAATGAAAAAACTTGAATTGGAGATGGAAGAAAAAGAAAAGGAAAGATAAAGGGACAAAAAGCAATAAGAAAGAGCATTTAGGTAGCTGTAACTGGAATTTCAGGCAAGGGAGAAGGATAAAAAAAGAGAGGCAAAGGAGAGAGAGGAGGAACGAGAAAGGGAATACCGGTTTAAAAGGCTGGACCTTAAAAAAGAGGCCTCAGATGCTGAGGAAGGTTCTGATGATGAAAAAGCCTTCAACCCAAAGCCTAGTGGAGAGATGTTTAAATTTGTGCAAGCCCTTCCAAAGTTTGAGGAAAGGGATGTAGAGGCATTTTTTATTCTGTTTGAGTAGGTGGCTAAGCTGACCAAAAGAAATCTGGACATTGCTCTTACAGAGTAGGTTGGTGGGTAGAGCTCATGGGGTTTATAATTCACTTTCAGAAGTTTCTGTGGAGTATGATGCAGTGAAAAAGGCCATTCCTAGTGCATATGAGTTGGTCCCTGAGGCATACAGGCAAAAATTTTGGAATATAAGAAAACAGCCTGGGCAGACCTATATTAAATTTGAGAGTGTAAAGCAAAGTAATTTTGACTGTTGGATACAGGCATTAAAAGTAGAGACAACATATGAAGCACTTAGGGAAATAATTCTTTTGGAAGAATTTAAAGATTCACTTCCTCTTGTCGTAAGAACCCATGTTGAAGACCAGAGAGTTAAAACAGCTAGACAGGCAGAGGCTGACGATTTTAAGCTGGTCCATAGATCTAAACCCTTTTTTCATCATCCCCACAAACCCGTGAAGGATAGAAGGTGGGAAGGTCAAAGGAAGGCAAGTAGCCAGGGAAGAGAAGGGACAGTTGGCAATTCCAGAAAATTCCTCACCAGACCAAAAAAGAGGGGGTTGAGGGTGGTAGCGACACTCGGAGGCTTAAGTAACAAGGTGGGTCATGTTCGGGCAAATTGCTAGAATTTAAATGGTATAACTATTGCGGGACTAGGAACGCCTAAAGAATCCTCAGGAAAAGTTGCATCAGAAAAGGAAATGGTTCTTAAAACTGTAGCAGTAGCACAGGTGAAACGTGTTCCCTCATGACCTACTGGAAGGGGGATATGGTTCAGGATTGTCCAAAGAATTCTTCTTTGATTACTGGTGAAGGAAGTCAGGCTATTCTGGATGTTTTATTTAGGAGAGAGAAGTGTTCCCTTACCTTGAGCGATACTTGGGCAGTTCAGTCATTGATGGTGGCTGATGATACAATTTGTGTTCTGGATAGTTTTATGAAAGAAAAAGTATTAATAAGGGTTATTAATGGAATTTATGAACCTGTTTCTTTGTGTAAAATCAACTTACAAAGTCGCTTTATAAACGGAATTGTTACGGTAGGAATTATTCCTAAATCACCTATTGAAGGGGTGGATTTTATTCTGTGTAATGATTTGGCTAATGGAGACAGTAATGTGGCAATGATTGTATTGCAGCAGGCAGTTGATCATGCTGATCTAAAACTACTGTGGCCAAAAATGAAACACATTGCCGATAACAAACAATTGAAGGAAAACCTAATTAACGTAGAAAACCAACTTTTATGCGTAAATGCATAGTTTGCTAATGAAAGAAGAGAATTGGTGAGAACAATTGAGAATCAGTCACAGAAAGTAAAACACTTGACTGAGGGCTTAAAATGTCTAAATGTTAGTAGAAGTAAATTTAACAAAGGTCAATCTTCAGTTAAAGCTTGATGAACTTCAAGCATCAGTAGTCTCCATGAAAAATCGTGGAAAATGCCTTGAAGAAGAAAAGGAATTATTGGTAAATCAGAATAATTGGTTGAATGCAGAATTAAAAACCAAAACTGATGAACTGTTAGAACTTTGTTGAGAAAGAGTAATGAGATTCTTGAACTTCAGTGCAAACTGGAGAAAATGAAGGGAAAGATGTGTGGTATGGAGTATCACAGCTCCAAAGTTGTTCCTGTGAATAAAAACTCTTTGCTGAATTGCGGTCCAGTTGAACAAAATAACTGATCCAAGTAACATTGCTGATATATCAACTTCAGTAATGGTCAATATGACAGCAACTAAAGTGCCTGTTAAATTGGAAATTAAGAATTGTCAACAAAAAGGACTGAAATCCAGATAATACATATCACTGGACGAGAGAATCTGTTTGTAAATGTGTTATCAAGAGTTTGAAGCTTAAAGGGAAGATTGGATATTTTAAAACCTGGACATTGAACTGGAATGATTTCTGCTGACACCAAGGATTTGACTATATATATTATGTCAATGTATGCAGCTGGTAGTGTAAATATATAGTTAAGTATAGGAGATAGTGTAAAATGGGTTATTAAATATGAAGCTGGTTTTTAGAATTATGCCGGTTCATTTTTCGATAAGGAAGGGGTTGTCATGAAGAGATTAATGTCTATAATGTTATTGGAAATTATTTTTAAAAATAGAGTTTAGTGGTGTCTGTGCCTATGTGTCTGTGTCTTAATTGGATTAAAGCCAGCTGGTCTAGAGGCTTTTATGTATAGAAATAAGTGGGTTTGAAATGGTAATTAGATAAGCATGGGGAAGTTTAGAAACATAGGTGTCAAGGGGGTACTTTTGCATTTGTTGAATAAACCATTCAAGACTGTGGGTAAAATTTTGCACCTAGCTAGAAGATGCTAAGCAATGTGTTTATTTTTTCAGTTTGCTAATAAAATTGGTGGAATCAAAGGATGTTATTGTTAGAAGATGTAAAATTAAAAACCTAGTAATAAAATGGAAAATTTACATTCAAAGAGAAAGATATGTGTAAAGGAGAAAGGAGATTGTGTGTAAGGCAGAGACATTTAAGATCTAACCAACCTGTATACCTCCAACTATGTCTGCAAGGAACCAACTTGCAAGGAACCTCATTTTGAATTTGTAAATTCAAATGTGCTTTGCTTGGGGTCTTTTTAAATCTGAGTTTTACTGTTGCCTTAATGGGTGTAACTGGGAGTCCGATTAATCAGGGGATTTTTGTAGTTATTATAAAAGTAATTTTGTAGACATATGTATGTGTTACAATTTTTCTTGTATTAATAAATGTTTAATTTATTTTTATAAAAACCTCTTGAGACTCAGTGGTCTTATTACTACTGAATTCAAGGCCTGCATCTTGAAACATACAAATTGCAATAATGGGTTATGACAGTTGTTTCAAGTTTCCCTCTGGGATTTGAGCAACCCAGCCTTTACCATCAGCTGTGTCATACTATCTACCCTCCCTTTCTTTATCAGTTTCTTGGTCCTCCTTTGCTGTATTCTAAATTCCTCCCAATCCTCAGATTTACTACTATTTCTGGCAACTTTGAAAGCTTTTTGTTTGAATCTAATACAATCCTTAACTTCCTTTGTTAGCCATGGTTGACTGACTTTTCCTTTTGGGTTTTTGTGCCTTGAAGGAATGTATAATTGCTGTAAAGTATTTAATAATTCTTTAAAGACTATCATTGCCAGTGTACCATCATACATTTTAATGTATTTTCCCAATCTACCTTAGCCAATGTGCCCCTCATACCTTCATAACTTCCTTTGTTCAAATTTAACACTCTGGCTTTAGATTGAACTACTTCGCTTTCAAATATAATGTAAAATTCTATCATATTATGGTCATTCAGCCCTAAAGGTTCTTTTGCAACAAGATGATTAGTTAGCCCTTTCTTGACACATAGTACTACATCTAAAATAGCCCGTTCTCTAGTTGGTTCCTCACCATACTGCTCTAGAAAACCATCCCTAACACTCTCCAGAAACTTGTCCTCCACAGCATTAGCGCTCATTCAGTTTACTGAGCCCATATGCAGATTGAAGTCACCCATGATTACTGTATTACCCATGCTACATGCTTCTCTAATCTCCTGATTAATACCATGCCCCACATTACCACTACTGTTTGGTGGCCTATAAACAACTCCTACCAATGTTTGCTGTCCCTTGCCGTTTCTTAGCTCCACCCAAACAAATTCCACGTTTTGTTCTTCCAATCTGAGATCCTCCCTTACTCATATACTGATCCCATCCCTTATTATCAGCACAACACCACCCCCTTTTCCTTTTTGCCTGTCTTTCCTAAACATTGAATACCTTTGAATATTCAGTTCCCTCTTGGTCATCCTGTAGCCATGTTTATGTAATGGCAATTAGATTGTCACCATTTACTTCTATTTGTGCCTTTAATCATATATTTTGTTGTGAATACTGTGTACATTTAGGTAGAGTGTCTTTAAGTTTTTAGCGTTTTCCACATTTTAAGCCTAGTTGATGCACGCCTTTGTTTCGCCTGCCTTCTAATTTTGCTTGCTACTTTTCTATTTCCTGTTATCAGTTTTACTTTCTTCAAGTTTGAGCTACCCCTCAGGTTCCCATTCCCCTGCCAAGCTCATTTGAACCCTCCCAATCAGCACTAGCAAATCTCCCTGTAAGGATATTGGCCCCGATCCTGTTATGGTGTAACCTGTCCATCTTGTACAGGTCTCACTGTTCGAGAATCAGTCCCAATGCCTCAGAAACCTGATGCCCTCCCTCCTACACCAACTATCCAGCCATGTGTTCCATCATTCAACCCACCTATTCCTGTGCTCACCAGCACTTGCTGTAGAAACAGATGAAAGTGAGACAGACTGAAATGAACAGTTTTCTGTCGCATATGATGACTTTCTTTATAGACTATGTATGTGGATAACCTGCAACTGCAAATGATAGTGTATGCAATGTGCTTTTTTCTTTTTATGAAAAGGTGGCTATTTGGAGAAATGCCTTTGTGCACGGTTGCCTTTTGGGTAATGTGACTTCCTATAGTAAGGACCTCTCATGTCATTCCTTTATGAGCAAAAGATTGAGGCAAAAGCCATTTTACCCACCACATGGAACAGATGGTGTCTTCCACGTGAGATATTTAAGCAAAGCCCCATGTTGCCTGATAAGCTATAGGTGGACATAAACGATCTAATACCACCATTTAAAGACCGCCAAGGAGTTCGCCAGGTATCCTGGCCAACATTTCTTCCTGAGCCAAGCTGACTGAGAATAGATTAACCGGTTATTGATTTAATTTCTGGCCCTTGTAAGCTTTAATGACAGTTATAGTCTTTGAATACAGAATTAAATTCCATTAGGTACTTGGAGCGCACTGATGACCCCCATCACATCTCAGCAGTACTCCTTGGTCGGGATTTGTGAGGCAGGTTAAGTGTCTGTCCACATAAATAAGATTTTTGTTTATTTGTGAATAAACCAGGGAGTGATCTGAATGCAAAGTGGAAGAAATTTGTCACCTTTTATTATGAGATAAGAAAGAGAAAGAAGAACATCGTCATTTCTTTTTGTTGGACTTTCCTGCCCACAAATTTCCTGATGTGGTTACCTATATAACTAACTGCATTTCAAATGAGCAGAAGTGTATTAACTACCGTAACTGTAATTGATTATTGAAAAGATCACAATAGTAACTTGTGATTTAAATTATTTTGTAGTATTTCACTGCAAAACTTCAAAGTTTTAAATGTTTAAAAATGCTGAAATTGAAAATTTCTGTAATTCTTTTCAATAGTGACACTTGAAAGTTGAGGACTAAATACTTTAATGAATGATGTGTGCCAGTAAATAATGACATGCTCTTTTACAGAGTGCAAATTCCACTGCACCAATGACAGATGTTTGAAATTTGGAAACTTGATTTGCAACCAACTAAATGATTGTGGAGATAACAGTGATGAAGAAAACTGCCCGCTAGTAACCGAGCATCCACCTCCAACAATCTTTAACTGTAAGTGTTGAATTTAGCTCCTATCATATATTACTGCCATTGGACAGTTGGAGAAATAAGAATATGTTTTGTTTTTATTGTCACTGACATCACTTTGCTGGAAGATGAAATGCGCAGCATGCAGTATTATTTGTGGCTTTAATGAATTTGTTTTGAGACCCGTGTATTTACTGCATTAACAGGTATTGTACCATACTGATGCTTTGAACTAGGTGAAATGTTTTTGAAATGCTGGAAATAGCAGTTAAACCAGAATTGTCAATAGGACAGACAATAGAGTACATCTAGCACTGGTCTTGACATGCCGGCAAGTGGCATTTGTTGCAGATGGAAATATGAATTACCTTTAGCTCTTTGTTCTTGAGACTCATATGAAACCTGTGATTTGCTCTTGATATTGAACTTGACTGTTTACAACAATTTAGCTAGCTAAAATTCAGAAGGATTGAAAGCTTCAAAAAAAATTAACCTGGGCCATGAACCTACCTGAAGCAGTATTCCTGATTTAAAGCAGAACTATCTTTATGAAGATTTTTGGAAAAATGCTTTCCACGTATAAATACACTGCATGGTGAGGAAAAATATTCAAGTTTGATCTGGATGCCTGCATATGGTAGAATTAGGGCACTTCACATCCTCCCAAAACAAAGTGTTTGCATCATTATTTTTCATGAATACTAATGGAAAATAATCAGGAAAGATGTTGAAATCACTTTTTTTTTAAAAAATGCAACTATATCACTGTTTCCAATCTTATACATTGTTAAAGTATCTTATTACGTTGATAATGAGCCATTTCTATTTTATCAGTGTCAGAACAGTTTTATGATTATGTCACACACATCACTATTATCACTCTTGGATTCTGTCTTTGCTCCAGCATTACAAAAATATCCCAAGAATTGAGTATTAATGGACCCCCTCTATAGTAAATGTCTATTAAGTTCCTTTGAAAGAACTGTTTTTCAACATGTGCTGTTCCTGTAATGTAAAGTTAGGTCCATGCCACCATATGAGATTTGCCAATTCTTCTTTGGCAGGACTCGGGTGGCAGGGTGGGGTTGGTAATGTGGAGTGGTGACCCCTGCTCTTGCTTGTTAAAAGAGCTTTGATAAGTTGAACAGCATAGTGCTCAAAGGCAATAATTTATCTTGCACCTTTAAGGTTGTGTGCAGTAGATGTTATGATATATTTATTGTAATAAAGTCATGCAGCACAGAAGTAGACCATATTGCCCAAGTGTGTGCTGATCTCTTTCTCCAAGATCTATGTCCTGTCACTCTCCTGTTTGCTCCATGAGTATTAAATATTCCACTTCTCAAGCAAGTACCTAAATCTCATAGTACTTATGGGTTGGTTCTGCTTCGGCAATTGTTTGTTGTAATGAATTCAGTATTGCTGAAAAAAAAAGATTTTTTTGTCAAAGCTTTTTGCCTTGCATTCATCAGGACAATTCACAAAAAAATACTGATGTCAGGGGAAATAACATACTGTATGAGAAGAGAGTGCTAATTGTTTGTTTGGCAAGTGGACTCTGATTGGTAGAGGCATTGTCATGGAGAATGCACTAGTTGATGGTGACTGACCGTTAACTGCCAAGCATTGTTTGAAATGCAAACCAGGCAGCTTGACTCTGATTGGTCAAGACATTGCCCTGGGGAATGAACCAGCGAATGGCTATCGCTTATTTTATTTAGTTGATACAGGCGCAACAGGTGTACATGTTCTTTCTGTCTTAAAGAACAGGGCTCTGTGTATTAATGTATGTAGCCTCCAGTACATGTAAATGTGGCACACTCTGAGCCCAACTGACAATCTTAAATTGGTTGTCAGCGTAATTCTGAGCACACTGAGAATTATTTAGCAAATGTTGTCCAATCACGGAATCACATCTAATGTTGGACACTATGTTTTGAGTTTTGCAAGCACGGGCTGGTTGAGTAGGGTCCATATCTTGCCCATTGTGAACAGCAGAAGGGACATGCTGTTTGATATGATCCGCCAATCTTCGGGAGGTATGGCCTACATACCTAGCACCACACTGGCACTGAAATTGATATACCACATTACTCATTTGTGTGATAGGCAGAACGTCTTTTTGGCTTGACAGCAGTATCCTGTTGGTGGCGAATACCACTTATGTTGCTACTGCATAGTAGCAGCGTGAAATAGCTAGCTTTACCTGTTGCTCAATTTTTTGAGATACCTTGCCCTTCCAAGGTAATCTGAGGTAGACTGGGCACTTTTCTGATCCGAAAGTGATGGCCTTGGACCCATTCAGATCATTTCACACTGTATATTGCGCAAACTCATAAGGGTAGCTATTTCACGTTGCTACTATGCAGCAGCAACCCGAGTGGTGTTCACCACTAACAGGATGCTGCTGTCAAGCTGAAAAGATGTCCTGCCTATCATACAAATGAGTAATGTGGTATATGAATTTTAGTGCCAGTGTGATGCTAGGTGTGTAGGCTGTAGGTTCCAACTACTGGCAGATCATATTAAACAGCACGTCCCTTCCGCTGTTCGCAATGGGCGAGGTATGGACTGTACCCAACCAGCCCGTGCTTGCAAAACTCAAAACATAGTGTCCAACATTAGATGTGATTCCGCGATTGGACAACATTTGCTTAGTAATGCTCAGTGTGCTAAGAATTACGCTGGCAACCAGTTTAAGATTGTTAGTCAGGCTCACGCTGTGACGCATTTATGTATACTGAAAGCTATATATATATTAATACACGGGGCCCTGTTCTTTGCAGACAGAAAGAATATGTACACACATTGCGCCTGTTTCACTTAAATAAAATAAGCGACAGACATTTGCTGGTTCATTGCCCAAGGCAATGTTTTGACCAATCAGAGTCAAGCTGCCTGGTTTAAATTTCAAACAATGCTTGGCAGTTAGCTGTCAGTCACCATCAACTGGTCCATTCTCCATGGCAACGCCTCTACTTATCAGAGTCAACTTGCAAACCAATCAGCACTCTCTTCTCATACAGTATAAATATGTTGTTTCCCCTGACATTGGTATTTTCTTGTGAATTGACCTGATGAGTGCAAGGTGAAAAGCTTTGACAAAAAATGTCTTGTTTTCAGTTCAGTACTGCCAAATTACTATAATGAATTCAAGTGCCATCTCTTTAAATATTTTTCTCCTCCCTCCTCAATTCTTTTTGTGATCTTTATACTTGTGCTCTCTTTTTCATGTCCTTTCAACCAAATGGAAGCAATCCGTCATCGTTCACTCCATCATAACCCCCTAATAATCTTGATGACCATTATAAAATAATTGCTCTGCTCCAGTGAAAAGGCTCCATCGCCAAATCTTTCTCCATAACTGTAACCCTTTAAACCTAGCAATGAAATGATGGGACTGGAGCATATTGACGTTCCATTATTTAATGCAGATGGTGCAACAGTAATTCTACTATGTATTGTGTATGCTGTACTTAACATTTGGGAAAAGCTGTTACATTTTTGTTGTGGGTATTGACCATGAATCGCAAATTCAGGTTATAAAATTTGCCGAACTGTTCAAAAGAATGGAAAATTTGGTATTCCTACTTGTAAAATCAAGTTTTTAGCCAAGCATTCATTGTGGTTTGTAGTTCAATGAACATTTGGCTCGGATGAATTTTGTGTTACTTCCTATTTTGCAGTTCTCACCTGTAAGTAGGGCATTAAGAAGTTATTTATGACTTGGTCCTAAGTTAATTTTCTGTAAATTAAAGCAGAATTAGCAGCATTAAATGTAGTATGCCTGCAAATAAGTGTTTGCAATGCTTTCTATGTCCATTACATATCCATATAAAAATATGCTTAACATTCTGATCTGCTGCATCTTTTTTTAGGTAGCTCGCTTTTGACTCAAGTGCATTGAGGTTGTGCAGTGTGCTCTTGCTCAGTCAATTTTACTTATTCAATATGTGTGTTTAGTCTAAAGATTATGTTTGGCTTTAGGAAAATAAAGCACTTAGTCTTGGATAGGTCAGAAATCATGATTTTGCAGTCTTCTAAGTGTGTTGTTTGTATAAAAACTTGCATTTTCATAATATGGTATTTCCTCTTCCTCCTGCCTGAATCTGGCAAAATACTTAACTTTCATGCAGCTGGGACAACCTGATAAAACTTCTATCACCAGAAATTATCAGTTATTATCTACTGATATTCACAAACACACATTTTCTTCCTTTCATTTCAATCAGTGCATTTTTATTAACTGTGCTGTCATTTTTAAATGATGACTCTTCTTGATATCAGTCCTAGCTCCTGTTGGAATTTTTATGCATCCATTCCCTGGTACAGTTTTTTTTTGTCATTGTGAGGAGCAACATTGTTTGTGTTCATGAATATTTTCTCTCTTCGCTATACTTATCAAAGTCATAAGCTAAAGGAACAAGTTTACTCTTACACTAAAACATTGATTCCTGAACTTTAAGATCCCTTTGAACCTCTTTCATCAAAATGTCAAACCTCATGAACCCTCTCGTAAAAATAAATGGTTTCCAGGGATTTTCTCCCTTACCTGAGTATAAACTATCAAAGCAGTGATCTAATATATTAAATATAACATTTGTTTTTCTTAATGACACTTTATTGCACAATATTAATAATTACATTATTTATCATTACATATTAATTTGATAATATTAATGAAAACACCAGCATTGTGAAAATACCAACACTTTTCCAAAATGTCACTTTCATAACTGGTATCAGCTTCTGAAGCGGGTGCTTCTTTTTTTTAAAAGTTTGCTGGGCCTGGCTGCTGGTTCTTGTCAGTTAAATATCATTGAGCCCACCTCTTCCCAGTTGCCAATATTTGCTTCCACTTTCAACCCTCTCTCCCGGATCCTGCAAATCTTCAATCTAGTGCATTCAGTTGCTGCTTCTGACTCTCGAATGTCATGGATTTTGGTAGGCTTTTTGAACCACGAGGCTCTCGGGGATCAGAAGCAGCTCCAATACTGGAAAAAAAAAAGTTTTAAAAAATCAGCACTCTAAAGCTTACCTTAGCTTCAAGATTTCAGACGGGAGGTTGCAAGGGGAAGGCAAACAACTCTGAAGCACAACCGACCACCAATGTCCTGCCATGAGGCGCCATATAAGATGCATTCTATTGGCCAGTGAATGCTGCTGTTCAGAACAGCAGCAATCATTGGTCAAGTAATCTGTCAATCGGGATGGTCTTCTAATCTACGGTAACAGGCTACTACTCCAACCAAGATACTTCCAGGTTGACCATTATGGGATTTTTCCCGCGAACACCCGAAACATTTTGGGAGCCCCCAAGGGCTTCGCATAGCCCACTTTGGAAACCATCGCACTAGAAGTAACGATCAGAGAATTCTTCATGAACAGTGGTGATGTTGCTACATATAGTGACCAAATGAATTCTTCTACCCTGCCGGTCCACTTAAATCATCATTAGGAGCTAGAACTGATAGGAGGGAGAAAAAAATCAATATTACAGGACTGAAGGGAAAGAACCAAGTAGAATATGCTAAAAAAAGATACTACTTACTGCTGGATCCGCTGTTTCTTGAGAAATAGTTCTGCGAAGAGAAAAACCTGGGGTGGATGAGGCTTTTTAATAAGTTGACTTCACTTTACCCCTAATGACAAAGTGTCTACTTTTTTACTGTTAATAAACATAGTAATTGTGAATGCTTTTATTAGGTGTTGTGATGACATCCAGGGTTCAAGTCTTTCAATGTTGTAGTTACCACTCTGTTTTGAGCATAACATTTTTAAAATATGAAATACTGCCTGCCACTCCTTCCCCCTGCTGTCCCCCTCACAACTTTACATTAATTTGAAATACGAAATAATGAAATGATATTTTTATTTCAAATACAAAATGGTATTTCTATTTGATGCTTTGATCTTGTATTCCATCTTGAATTAAAGTGGCTCTACAATATGGCCTGTTTCCTTGAGTGCCAAATTCACTGCATGTATGCTGAAGGATGGATTTGACAATGATGGAACAACTGCACGTTTTGTTTTGCTTTTTTAAATTTTTTCTTGAGATGTGGGTGTCACTGCCTAGGCAAGCAATTATTGCCCGTCCCTAATTGCTCTTGCGAATTGCCCTTACTTCTGTTCATGTGGCTGATACAGCTTATCACTTTTAGCAACATAATGTTGGCTTTGGCTCAGTGATGCTACTCTTGACTCCAATTCAGAGGATTGTGGGTTCAAGTCCCACTCCTGAGACTTGAGTACATAATCTTCTAGGTAGATACAACGGTGCAGGGCTGAGGGAGTGTTGCACTGTTGGAATTGCTGTCTTTCAGATTAGCATTAATCTAATGCCCTGTATGCTCTTCAGGGTGAACGTAAAAGATCCAGTGATCCAGTGCTCTTGGAAAAGAGCAGGGAAGTTTTCCTGGTGTCCTGGCATTTTGTTATCGTTGTTGGCTGTCCCTCAATTTGAGGATGACGTCTACTCAGGGACATGAGTTTCTGCCATGGGTCTTCATGTGAATGAACAGGCTGATTCTCGATCCACAGATCTTTGGCCCTGTCCCACAAGGTAGTGGGGTGCAGAGTGCAGGATTTTGTTCTTTTTCTTTCCTCCTCTGTCGTTACTCTGCCTCATCATTGAGGCATTTGGACTCAAGGCATGATGCAGTGTGATGAATAGGTTTTTTGCCATTTTTGAATGATTTGTAACAAGCTTCTCCCAGTTACTAATGTCAGTGTTGCTGCGCTTCAGGAAGAGCTTGTAGCGTTTTCTTCATCCTCCCCTGGAACACTAGCCATTGAGAGTTGCGAAGATGGGACTTGGCGAGGGAGATGCTTTTCAGCCATCTGGGCACAGTGTCCAGTCCATCGTAGTTGATTTTGCAGGAATTTTCCTGAATGCTTGTGGAGCTGGCTTCAAGAAGGAAACTAACGTTTGTTGACAGTCCTCCCATTAAATCTGGAGGATACGGCACAGGCACTGCTGATGGAATTTCTCTAGCGCTCTTATGTGTTGCTGATATACAGTCCATGCCTCACTGCAGTACACAAGTGTGGTGATAACTGCTCTGTACATTAAGATTTTTGTTGACTTGCGGAGGTCTTTGTTGTCAAACACCTGTAGTTCTTGGAAGGCTGAGCAGAGCAGCTGATCCGATGTTGGTGACCTCATCAATGGTGACCTTTTGAGAGAGTGGCTGCCAAGGTACGGGAGATACTTAACATATTCCAAAATTTATCTCTCAACATATATGGGAGGTGGAATATTTGCCTGACTTGGCATTTATTCCCCTATCAAAATCACTTGTGATGATGTGGCAGGTGGTATGTGCCAGGTGGAACAAATCCACAAGGGAAACGTGGCCACACTATCACAACGGTTTTGCAATTTGTGTTTATTATGAGAAGACTTGTGCACTGAACTCAGAAGTAATGAGTCCACTAACACTTTTAGAGATTTATAAAATTAAATTAAAACATTTATTAGCAAAAGAAAAGAATTCAAACACATACATAATATTACAGTTACTTGATAATTATAACAAATCCCAAAATTCCTAATTAACCTGACTCCCAACTACAAGCCCCTTTAAGGCAATAATCCAAAATAGATTTTAAAATTAAATAGGCAATCCATCAAGGTTACCACAGCGCCCACTCGGCAGTGGAATTCCAAAGGCTTTTTGACGCAACTTTAGTTATTGGAGCATCACTTCTTCTTCAGAGTGGCTGGAGGCTTTTTCCCAAATCTCTTTCACATGGTGTACCTCACAAGATTTTACACAGCCACCTCCAGATACCCTTCCACCCTTCTTTATATCTGTTTCTCTCTCTTTAATGTGTAAAATCCTATTGTACTACATGCCTTTGGAAATTTACTTTTCCCATAGTATAAAAATCTTTCATGTCACCATTATGGTCAGCACTTTCAGGAAAAATAATTGTATTGCTTTGCCTCACTTATCTTGTTAGTTGTAAACATTATCCCTTTGAAAATCAAACAACCCCTTCACTTCTCTAAAAATGCAAATTTCATTCACACCCTATCTGTGTAACCCTCAGCCTAGCTTATCCATTTCCATTTCAAAAGCCTGTTTTACACCTACTCTTCTGATAATTCCAATCTTGTAGTCTAAGCAGCTCTGGTCTAATTAAATCAGTCACACAGACAGAACCATCCACATTCACACCCATCAGCCTTTTATGAAAAATATGATAGTTTTGTGACACACTAATCTGAGCGTTATCTCATTGCTGTTTGTGGGACCATCCTCTGTGCAAAATTAACGGACGTTTCCATATATTAAAACAGCGACCACACTTCAAAAGCATGTTTTTTGGCTGGAAAGCATGAAGATCCTGTGGTCTTGAAAGCTACTATATAAATTCTGGTTTCTTTAGTTCTGGGTGCGAGTTAGTGTCTCTGATGGCCAACTTTTTTTTGGATATTCAAGAATTACCTGGAATAGGTTCTTCGCACTCTCATACCATCACCTCTGCTGTCCCCCAAGGATCTATCCTTGGCCGCCTCCTTTTTCCCATTTCCATGCTGCCCCTCAGTGACATCATTCAGAAGAACAGCATTAGTTTTCACATGTATGCTGACAACATCCAACTCAACCTCACCCCTACTTCTCTTGACGACTCCACTATTGCTAAATTATCAGACTGCTTTTCTGACCTCCAGTACAGGATAGGAAAAAAATTATTCCAATTAAATATTGCGAAGACTGAAGCCATTTTTTTGGTCTCCGCTCCAAACTCCATTCTCTAGCATTCAACTCCATCCCTCTCCATGGCAATTGTCTGGAATTAAACCAGAGACTGTTGACAAACCTGGTATCGTATTTGACCCCAAGGGTCTGTGCAATCACTAAGACCCTTTAGGGGAGGCGATGGCGTAACAGTATTGTTGCTGGACAAGTAATCCAGAGACCCAGGGTAATGCCCTGGGGCCTAGGTTCAAATCCTGCCACGGCAGTTGGTGGAATTTGAATTCAACAAAAATCTGGAATTAAAATGAAACCATTGTCGATTGTTATAAAAACCCAGCTGGTTCACTAATGCCCTTCAGAGAAAGAAATCTGCCGTCCTTACCTAGCCTGGCCTACATGTGACTCCAGACTCTTAAATGCCCTCTGAAATGGCCTCAGTTGTATCAAACCACAATAAAGTCTCCAAAAAGGAATTAAACCAGATGGACCACCCAGCATCGACTTAGGCACCAGAAACGACACCGGCAAACCTGTTGACCCTGCAAAGTCCTCCTTACATCTGGGGGCTAGTGCCAAAATTGAGAGAGCTGTCTCACAGACGAGTCAAGCAACAGTCTGACGTAGTCATCCTCACTGAACCATATCTTACAGATAATGTCCCAGACACCACCATCACCATCCCAGGGTATATCCTGTCCCACCGGCAGAGCAGAGGTGATAGCATAGTTGGGAGGGAGTTGCCTAGGAGTTCTCAACATCGACCCTGGAGTCTCATGGCATCAGGTCAATCATGGGCAAGGAAACCTCCTGCTCATTACCACATCCCGCCTTTCCTCAGCTGATTAATCAGTGCTCCTCCATGTTGAACACCACTTGGAGGAACCACTGAGGGTGGTAAAGGGACAGAATATACTCTGGTGGGGGACTTCAACGTTCATCACCAAGGTAGCAGCACTGCTGACCGAGCTGGCCAAGTCCTAAAGGACATAGCTGCTAGACTGTGTCTGTGGCAGGTGTTGAGGGAACCAACAAGAGGGAAAAACATGCTTGACCTCATCCTCACCAACCTGCCTGCCACAGATACATCTGTGCATGACAGTATCGTTAGGTAACCACCGCATAGTCGTTGTGGAGACAAAATCTCGCAATGGATTGGTTTTTAAAACTGAAACAGCTAGCTGAATAAGTTCAATTGGATTCTGCTTTCATATGCAGCAGCTTCTTGGAGGTGAAATTTATCAAGTTCATTAAATATTTAGTAGTCTAGTGCAGATGTTAATGAAATGGATGATGCTATTTTAAGAGCTTTAACAATGATAGTAATTTTCGGAGTGGGATTACTGACTTGCACATTGAAAGCCTGTGAATTCTAATAGTGTTTGTCATCATCCTGCCTGAGCAAGGCAGATTGATCATGAATACTGTCTAGACAGACTGTGCCCAAGTGAAGCTGTGGTCTCTGAAGACAAACTAAGATGCTGGCTTAGGTAATTGGAAAAATAAGGGCATTTTCTCTTATAATCAAATACCAATCAATGCAGATATTGGTTTAGAGCCTAGAAAACGTCCTCTGTTTCATATAACAAGTCAATAGTTATCACAGTTTGAAGTCCTGCATTATTTAGCTCTGGGGAAAGATGTATGATAACATTATTGACTTTGACTCTAATTTGTGTAGTTTGCAGATTGATCAAGTTCTGTCTGGTAGCACTGCTGATCCTGGATGTTTAAGAACACAGCTACTTCTTTCTATTAAACACAAAAATTAAAGAGTCGATTTTTAATCCTGAATGGTTAAAATAGATGTACACTTCCGCCTCTGTTCTGGCGTGCTCCTACCCGTTGCAGGCAGGTGGAGACCTTATCAGTATTTAAATCTTGGGCTGCCATGATGCAATTAGGATCCCAGTGTGATTTTAACTGCTGACTGTGGCAGTCACGCAGCGCTGGCCCTGTTAGTGAAACATGGTGGCAAGCAGGCTAGGATCCTGAACAGGAGGATTTGAGTTCCTTATAGCCCAAGAGCAGGGGGAATGTTTTTCTGGACTCCACAAGGCAGTCTTTGGCCTTTTCTTTCAAGTTTCACTTCTTAGATGTGGCATGTATGTGTCCTCAGCTCGATGATTTCCTTTATTGCTCAGCTGAGACAACAAGTACAATTTATATTTATATTGTGCCTTTAAGGTAATAACCATCCCAAGGCGCTTCACAGGAGCATTATAAGACAAAATAGGACACTAAATCACATAGGGTGATATTAGGTCAGATGATAAAAAGCTTGGTCAACGAGGTAGGTTTTAGGAGTGTCTTAAAAGAGGAAAGTGAGGTACAGAGCTGTGAGGATCGTATTCCAGAGCTTTGAGAATTTTAAATTAAGACATTTCTTGACCAGCGTAGGTCAACAAACATAAGGGTGATGGGCAAAAGGGACTTGGTGCAAGTTAAAACATGACGAGTAGGATTTTGGAGGGCAGAATGTGGGAGAGCAGCGAGGACTACATTGGAAGAGTCAAGTCTAGAGTTAACAAAGGTATGAATGAGGGTATCAACAGTAGAAAAGCTGAGACGGGTGATGTCATTGAGGTGGAAGTCAGAAACTTAAATTATGCAGATCTGCAGACTTTCGTGAAAACTAATAATTCTATACTTTGTGGGGAGAGCAAATTTACTGTTTCTGTAAATAGTGGTAAATAACTTCAGCTAGCATAGTATTAATCCACTTTAAGGAGGGAGAACCAATTAGTTTAACAGATTAAAGATGAAAATATTGTAAGCAAGGCATATCATTTCAAGATAAAAGTAATAGTTCCAACTTTTTATCATTCTTTCATGGGATCTGAGAGTCGCTGGCAAGGCCAGCATTTATTGCTCATTCCTAATTGCTCTTGAGAAGGTGCTGGTGAGCCTCCATCTTAAACAACTGAAATCCATGGTGAGAGATTGCAGAGCACAGAAATGCAGATGGATATGGGTGTCCTAGTGCATGAATTACAAAATGCTAATATGCAGGTACAGCAAGTAATTAGGAAAACTAATTGAATGCTGTTGTTTATTGCAGAGGAAATTCAATATAAAAGTAGGGAGGTTCAGTTGTACAGGACACTGGTGAGACCACATCTGGAGTAATGT
Source organism: Cetorhinus maximus (assembly GCF_964194155.1). Classification (NCBI taxonomy): domain Eukaryota; kingdom Metazoa; phylum Chordata; class Chondrichthyes; order Lamniformes; family Cetorhinidae; genus Cetorhinus; species Cetorhinus maximus. Next base: position 163,671,270 of record NC_135882.1, on the reverse strand, counting down.
GTACAGTATTGGTCGCCTTACTTAAGGGAAGATGTAAATGCACTAGAAGCAGCTCAGAGAAGGTTTACTAAACTAATACCAGGAATGGGCGGGTTGTCTTATGAGGAAAGATTGGACCAGGCTAGGCTTGTGTCCGCTGAAGTTTAAAAGAGTAAGAGACGACTTGATTCAAACATATAAGATCCTGAAGGGTCTTGACAGGGTGAATGTAAAAAGGATATTTTCTCTTGTGGGAGAATCTGGAACTAGGGGTCACTGTTTAAAAATAAGAAGTCATCCACTTAAGAAGAAATTTTTTCTCTGAGGGTAGTGGGTCTCTGGAACTCCCTCAAAAGGCAGCGGAAGCAGAACCTTTGAATGTTTTCAAGGCAGAGGTAGATCAAGTCTTGGTAAACAAGGGGGTGAAGTGTTATCGGGGGTAGGATTGTCAGATTGTCATGAATGTATATTATTATTTCAATGTATATTATTGTAAATTATTTGATGTATACTAGTTTTGAGATGTAAGAGAGGTAGAGTGCATTTGCATTTTGTTGAATAGAGCATTCAAGAAGAGGAGTGAATTCTGGCACCTAGATAGCAGAGACCAAGCAATTTTTTTTTTTTGGATGTGGGCATCGCTGGCCATGCCAGCATTTATTGCCCATCCCTAATTACCCTTGTTCAGAGGGCATTTTAAGAGCCAACCACATTGCTGTGGGTCTGGAGTCACATGTAGGCCAGACCAGGTAAGGACAGCAGATTTCCTTCTCTAAAGGACATTAGTGAACGAGATGGGGTTTTACGACAATCGGCAATGGTTTTGTGGTCATCATCAGTCTTTCAATTCTAGATTTTAATTCAATTCAAATTTCACCATCTGCCATGGCGGGATTCGAACCTGGGTCCCCAGAGCATTACCCTGGGTTTCTAGAATATCAGTCCAGTGACAAAACCACTATGCCATCACCTCCCCATATATGTTTATATTACTAATAAAATTGGCACTATGAAAGGGGTTTTTTGTTAAAAGAGGTGGAGTTCAAAGGGGCTGATGATACAATGAGAATTTACATTCAATGAGATGTGCTGGGTATAACCAATAGCAGTTTTGCTTGTGCAGGATAGAGGCAATGTCACATCAAAACCTGTAAGCCTACCACTGTGTATCTGCAAAGGAACTAAAGTGAAAGGTACCTCATTTTGAATTTGTAAAGTGAAAATGCTTTGCCTGGTGGCTGCTTAAAGTCTATGGGTTGCTGTTGCCTTAATGGAGATTAGTTTGGGAATTTGTTAAAAGTTATGATAGTAGTAGTCATGTGTGTGTGTTTAATGTGTTGTAACTTTAATAAAATGTTTCACTTAGTTTAATATAAAAAACCTCTCGAACTAGTGGTCTGATTCCTGAATTTAGCGCTGCATCTCAAACATACCACTTAAAAATATAGGTTATAATAGTTGTTTAAAGTTTCCCTCTGGGATTTTAAATAACTCAGCTTTACCAACTGCTGTGTCATAACAATTGGGGGCTCCAGCGGGATAAAAATATTTCTAATTCCTTGATAGGTTTGGAATTGGTGAATCTTAAGGTTACGAGTATGAGAATCACTTTGAATTCAGGAATTGGTGAGGTATTTTAGTGGTGAGACTGCAAGATGGCTTTGGCAATTGTTAAGACTTGTCCAGGAATAGAGGAGATAACTCTGATTGGGTTGGAAAAAATAACCTAAAGTAAGTTAACAAGAGTTGGCAGATAAGTTAAAATTTGGGTTACCTGAGGGGGTAGGATATTAGATACAGTTAAGAGTATAGCACAGCATCTACAGTTGGAAGTGAAACCTGACACTAGTGAGTCTCAGCTGGAGGTAGTGAGACCTCAGTTGCAAATGAAGATGCTTGAATTTGAACAAGCAAAGGAACTGAAAAAGCTTGAATTTGAAGCAAAGGACAGAGAAATGACTTTTAAAAGGGAATTAGAAATTGAGAAGATAGAGAAGATGGAAAGAGAAAAATAGAGAGAGAATTACAACTGAGAATATTGGCAGTTAAAAAAGGGATCCCAGTAGGGTGAGGAAGGATTTATCTATAGCGTAGAACCCAGTGAGGAGATGTTGAAATTTGTACAGGTTCTTCCAAAGTTTGAGGAAAAAGATACTGAAGCAATCTTTATTTCATTTGAGAAGCTAACTAGACAGATGAAATGGCCACAGGAAAACTGGACATTATTATTGCAGTCTATGTTGTTAGGTAGGGTGCATGAGGCGTATGCTTCGCTATCAGAAGAAATGTCGGTGAATTATGATGTGGTGCAAAAGGCTATTTTGAGTGCATGAGTTGGTTCCTGAAGCATACAGGCAGAAATTTTGGAATATGAAAATACAGCCTGGGAAAACTTATATTAAGCTTGAAAGAGTAAAACATAATTTTGACCAATGGATATGGGCATTAAAAATAGAGACAACTTATGCAGCTCTTAGGGGAGTAATTCTTTTGGAAGAATTTAAAGATTCAATCCCTTCAGTAGTGAGAACTCATGTAGAGGAACAGAGGGTTGATTCTGTAAGACAAGCAGCAGAGAGAGCTGATGATTATGAGTTAGTTCATAGAGCTAAACATTTCTTTCATCACGCTTTCAAATTGGAAAAGGATAACAAGTGGGAAGGTAGGTAGTCAAGGAAGAGAAGGAGTAGTTAGAATTTCCCAGGAAGTTTTTTTCTCAGAATAAAAGGGAAGGTGCTGAAGGTAGAAGTGACATTCGAAAATTGAGGCGTTTTCATTGTAATAAAGTGGGGCATACAAAGTCAGTGTGTTGGAGATTGCAGGAAAAATCTGTTGGAATTGTTGGGGCATAGAAAAGCGCTAGAAGTAAAAGTTCTGTAGGTTCTGAAGTTCAGGCACAGGAGAAACCAGTGGTTTATATACAGGTGAAACAGGGAGAATCAATGAAAGGTGAAGAAGTGGGAATGTGTTCACAGTTTACTCAAGAGAATTCTGAGGAGCAGGTCACCGAAATGTTTAACGACTTTGTATGTGAAGGGAAAGTCTTTCCATGTGTACAGGGTGGATTAGGTAAAGATGTGAAAATATTAAGAGACACGGGGCTAGTCAATCCTTAATGTTGTGGGATAGTGATATTTATTATTCAAAGGGAGTATTGCAGGAGCAGGTAATAATAAGTGAGGATCATGGAGATGCTAAATCCGTTCTGTTGTGGAAGGTAAATTTAAGAAGCAAATGGAAGACAGGTAAGGTTATAGTTGGAGCGGTGGAAAAATTGCCCATTGCAGGGGTTCAGTTCATTCCGGGTAATTATAACGTTGGATCGCAAATGTGGGTGATCATGAGGTAAGGGGACCACTGAAATTGATTCATGAGAAATTAGTTGGTCAAAATTCAGAAACTATTCTCCTGGATTACGTATCAAATTTCAGGGAAAGATTGAACAGAGCGTTTGAGTTGGCACAGCAAGTGATGAAAGTGAAAGCAGGTAAGAAAGCTAAAACTCGCAGTTTTGTTTCTGGAGAGGAAGTACTAGTTTTGTTACCAGCACTAGGGCATTCATTAAATGTAAGATTTAGTGGGCCTTACAGGATTGAAAATAAATTGAGTGAAGTAAATTATTTAATAAATACTCCAGATAGAAGAAAGAAGCAGAGGGTGTGTCATATAGTTGTGCTTATAAAGTACTTTGACAGGGAAGAGGAACAAAAATAGGTATTCGTGATGGTAGATGATGAGAAAGAGGCAGAAGTGCAGGACTCTGAAATTGATTTCCTCTAATCAAATTAGATAATGAGGGGGTGCTAGAAAATTTAGATGAAATATTGAGTTACCTTCCAAGCAAGCATCAAAGTGGTTTGGAAAAGCAATTGCAGTCACACAAAGCTATACGTGGGAATAAGTTGGGAAAGACACATTTAGCTTTACATGACGTATTGATAGAAGTTTCAGCTTCAAAACAGCAACATCCTTATAGATTAAATCTGGCAAAGTTATCACGAGTACAAAGAGAAATTGATGTCATGCTTCAAAACGATATAATTGAGTCTAGTTGCAGTAACTGGAGTTCACCTATTGTACTGGTACCGAAACCGAATGGAACATACAGGCTGCGTGGACTATCGAAAGGTGAATGCGGTGACAAAAATGGATTCATATCCCATACCACGTTGGAAGATTGCATTGAGGAAGTGGGACAATTGAAATTTATCACAAAGATTGACTTGCTAAAAGGATTTGGCGGGTACCGTTGTCGGAGAGATATCAGCTTTTGTAATGCTAAGTGGACTATATCAGTTTAAAGTCATGCCATTTGGTATGAAGAATGGACCTGTGACATTTCAAAGGTTGACAAAGTAATTGCCAGTCAAAGCAATTCTGCTGTTTGTATTGATGCTCTTATTGTTTTCAATCAGACGTGGGAGGAGCATTTATGGCATCTGGAATTATTCACTCAACTACAAGAAGCTAATTTGGTGATGAACTTGGCCGTAAGTGAATTTGCAAAATCGCAAGTTACGTATCTAGGTCATACTTTTGGACATGGTAAGGTGGCTCCGAGAGATGCGAAAGTCAAGGCTATCCTGGATTTCCCAGTGCCTACAACAAAACGCGAAGTTTTGAGATTTCTGGGCATGAGCGGGTTTTACTGGAAATTTGTACCAAATTTTAGCCAAGTGGTTGCTCCACTGACCGAACTATTAAAAAGGAACACGAAATTTCAATGGACACTGGAGTGTCAGAAGTCATTCAATAGTATGAAAACTGTATTAACTACGACACCAGTGTTGGCAGTACCCAATTATGTCAAGTGATTTAAGTATTCCATTGACGCAAGCGATATAGGCATTGGGGCTGTACTGTTACAAGAAGATGACAGTGGAATTGAAAAACCGATGGGATATTTTTCACGGAAGCTGAATGTACAACAGAGAAGATATTCAACGATCAAAAAAGAGACTTTGGGTTTAGTGTTGGCATTGCAGCATTTTAAAATTTATGTTGCAAACAATTCATCCGAAACAATTGTTTATACAGACCATAATCCTTTGCAGTTTTTGGACAAATTTCGATACAAAAGTGAAAGGCTTTTCAGATGGAGTCTATAATTACAACCATTTAATCTATGGATTACACATTGTTGGAAGAGAAAATCTGTTCGCAGATGCGTTATCAAGAGTTGAAGCTTAAAGGAAAATTAGACATTTTTTTTAAACCTGGACACTGAACTGGAGTGATTTCTGTTGATACCAAGGACTTGTGTATATATATTATGTTAATGCATGCATTTGGTAATGTAATAGTGTAATAGGTATAGGAGATAGTGTGAGATGGGTTATTAAAAAATGAAGCTGTCTTTTATAATTATGACTGTTCATTTTTTATTTGGGGGGATGTCATGAACTATTAATGTATCATTGGAAATTTTACTTTTCTTTTAAAATAGAGATTTAGCCTGTGGGTGTGTCTTAATTGGATTAAAGCCAGTTAGCCTGAGTGCTTTGATGTATACTAGTTTTGAGATGCAAGAGAGGTAGAGTGCATTTGCATTTTGTTGAATAGAGCATTGAAGAAAGGGAGTGAATTTTGGCACCCAGATAGCAGAGACCAAGCAATATGTTTATATTACTAATAAAATTGGTACTATGGAAGGGGTTTTATTGTTAGAAGAGGCGTAGTTGAAATGGGCTGATGATATAATGAGAATTTACATTCAATGAGATATATTGGGTATAATTGATAGCAGTTTTGTGTGTGCAGGCTAGAGGCAATGTAACATCAAAGCCTACCACTGTGTCTGCAAAGGAACTAAAGTGAAATGAACCTCATTTTGAATTTGTAAGGTGAAAATGCTTTGCCCAGTGTCTGCTTAAAGTCTCTGGGTTGCTGTTGCCTTAATGGAGATTAGTTTGGGAATTTGTTAAAAGTTATGATAATAGTAAATTGTGGCCATGTGTATGTGTTTAATGTGTTGTAACTTAATAAAAATGTTTCATTTACTTCAATATTAAAACCTCTCAAGAACTGGTGGTCTGATTCCTGAATTTAGAGCTGCATCTCAAACATATCACTTAAAATATAGGTTATGATAGTTGTTTAAAGTTTCCCGCTGGGATTTCAAATAACTCAGCTTTACCAACTGCAGTGTCATAACACAGATCGGGCATGATCTTATTAAATGGCAGAGCATGCTCATGGGCCAAGTGTCCTACGTCTGCTCCTAACTCATATGTTCATATGGTGTAGTTATACCTACCGTGTTGTTAGGATCCTGTTCCAGGATTTTGACCCAGCGACAGTAATGGAATGGCGATGTAGTTCCAAGTCAGGATGTTAGAGGGGAACTTCCATGTGGTGGCGTTCCTATGCATCTGCGCCTTTGTCCTTCTAGGTCGTAGAGGTCACGGGTTTGGAAGGTGATGTATAAGGCGGCTTGACAAGTTGCTGCAATGCATCTTGTAGATGGTACACATTGCTGCCATTGTGCTTCATTGGTGGAGAGCGTGACTGTTTAAACTGGCAGGTGGCATGCCGATTAAGTGGGCTGCTTTGCCCTGGATGGTGTTGAGCTTCTTGAGTGATGTTGAAGCCGCACTGATCTAGGCCTTGTACACCGTGGATAGGCTTTGGGGAGTCAAGAAGTGTTTTACTGGCCACAGAATTCCACGCCTCTGACCTGCTCTTGTAGTCACAATATTTATATGGCTGGCCCAATTCAGTTTCTCGTCAATGGGAACCCCCCAGGATGTTGATGGTAGGGGATTCAGCAATGGTAATGCCGTTGAATGTCAAGGGGAGATGGTTAGATTCTCTCTTGTTGGAGATGGTCATTGTCTGGCACTTGTGTAGTGCGAATATTACTTGCCACTTATCAGCCTAAGCCTGAATGTTGTCTAGGTCTTGCTGCATATGGACATGGGCTGCTTCTGTATCTGAGGAATTGGCAATGGTACTGAACACCATACAATGATCAATGAACATCCTCATTTCAGACCTTATTCTGCAGGGAAGGTCATTGATGAAGCAGCTGAAGATAATTGGACCTAGGCCACTACCCTGAGGAACTCTTGCAGCGGTGTTATGGGACTGAGATGATTTACTTCCAATAACCAGAACCATCTTCCTCTGTGCCAGGCATGACTCCAACCAGTGGAGAAATTTTCCCCCCTCTTGAGTTCAGCTCTTTTGCTCTTGTTTGGAACAAGGCTGTATTGGGGCCAGGAGCCAAATGGTGCTGGTGGAACCCAAACTGAAGATCGGCGACAGCTTATTGCTGTTTAAGGGCATCTTAATAATACTGTCAACGACATATTCCATTACTTTGCTGATGATCCACGGGAGACTGGTAGCGCAATAATTGGCTGGATTGGATTTGTCCTGCATTTTGTGGACAGGACATACCTGGGCAATTTTCCACATTGTCAAGCAGAAAACAGTGTTTCAGCTATACTGGAACAGCTTGGCACAGGGCGCTGCTAGTTCTGGAGCACAGGTCTTTGGTGCGACTGCCGGGCTGTTGTCAGGGACCATAGCCTTTGCTGTATTCAATGCCTTCAGCAATTTCTTGATATCACATGGAGTGAATCAAATTGGCTGAAGACTGGCATCCGTGATGCTGGGGATCTCAGGAGACTGTGGATCATCCACTTGGTACTTTTGGCTGAAGATGGTTACTAATGCTTCAGTATTGCCCCTTGCAGTGTTGTGCTGGGCTTCCCCCATGACTGAGGATGAGGATATTTGTGGAGTCCCCTCCTCTTCTGGTTAGTTGTTTAATTGTCCACCACTATTCAAGACTGGATGTGACAGAGTTGCGGTATTTTCACCTGATTCATTGGATGTGGGATTGCTTAGCTCTGTTTATTACATGATGCTTCTGCTATTTGGCATACATGCGTTGTAGCTTCACCAGGTTGATTCCTCATTTTTAGGTTTGTCTGGTGCTGCTCTTCTGCACTCTTCATTAAACCAGGGTTGATCCCCTGCCCTTATTGTGATGGTTGAGTGTGGGAAATGTCGGGTCAAGAGGTTACAGGTTGAATGCAGTTCTGCTGGTGACTCGTAGCACCTCATGGATGCTAAGTTTGGAGTTGCTAAATCTGTTTTGAATCTATCCCATTTAGTACGGTAATAGTGCTGCACAACATGATAGTTGGTATTCTGTGTTAAGATGGGACTTCGTTTCCACAGGGTTGTGCAATGGTCAGTCCCATCAATACTGTCATGGACAGATACATCTGTGACAGGCAGGTTGATGAGGATGAGGTCAAGTAGGTTTTCCCTCTAGAACAAAAACAAAAATACCTGGAAAAACTTAGCAGGTCTGACAGCATCTGTGGAGAGGAATACAGTTGACATTTCAAGTCCGTATAACCCTTCATCAGAACTAAGGAAATAGAGAAATGAGGTGAAACATAAGCTGGTAGAGGTGGGTGGGACTGGTAGAGCTGGATAGGGGGCCAGTGATAGGTGGAGGCAAAGAAGAGATTGCCAAAGATATCATAGACAAAAGGACAAAGGGGTGTTGACGGAGGTGATATTATCTAAGGAATGTGCTAATGGGGACATTAAGGGTAGCAAGCAGAACAAGCAAGTGGCAGATGGCCCTAGTGGAGGTGGGGTGGGGGGAAGGGATCGAAATGGGCTATAAGTTGGAGATAAAACAACAGATCGAAATAAATTTTAAAATAGGTGGGAAAAGAAAAATATATTGGTAAAAAAAAATATAAATTATTGGAAAAAGGGGGATCGGAAAGGGGATGGAGGAGAGAGTTCATGATCTGAAATTGTTGAACTCAATATTAAGTCCAGAAGGCTGTAAAGTGCCTAGTCGGAAGATGAGGTGCTGTTCCTCCAACTTGCGTTGTGCTTCACTGGAACATTGCAGCAGGCCAAGGACGGACATGTGGGCATGAGAGCAGGGTGGTCTGTTGAAATGGCAAGCGACAGGGAGGTCTGGGTCATGCTTGCAGACAGACTGAAGGTGTTCCGCAAAGCGGTCGCCCAGTCTGCGTTTGGTCTCTCCAAAGTAGAGGAGACCGCATTGGGTGCAGCGAATGCAGTAGACTAAATTGAGGGAAGTGCAAGTGAAGCGCTGCTTCACTTGAAAGGAGTGTTTGGGCCCTTGGACGGTGAGGAGGGGGGAAGTAAAGGGGCAGGTGTTGCACCTTCTGTGGTTGCATGGGAAGGTGCCGTGGGAAGGGGTTGAGGTGTAGGGGGTGATGGAGGAGTGGACCAAGGTGGCCCAGAGGGAACGATCCCTGCGGAAATCTGCCGGGGGGGGTGAGGGGAAGATGTGTTTGGTGGTGGTATCATGCCGGAGTTGGCGGAAATTTCCCTCTAGTTGGTTTCCTCACCACCTTCTAAAGAGCCAGTCTGGCAGATATGTCGTTCAGGACTTGCCCAGCTCAGTCAGTACAAATTCAGTTAATTAATAAAGTCTGGAATTGAAAGCCAGCCTCAGTAATGGTGACGATAAAACTATCATTTATTGTTGTAATAACTCACCTGGTTGTTGTAATAACTCACCTGATTCACTGATGCTCTTTGAGGGAAGGAAGTCTGCTGTCCAGCAGACACATGGGAACACCACCACATTAAAGTTCCACCTGGGTTACCATCCTAATTTGGAACTATAGTGCTGTTTCTTCATTGTTGATCAGTCAAAACCCTGGAACTCCCTCCCTAGCACTTTGTGGGTATACCTACATCACATAGACTGCAGTGGTTCAAGAAGGCACTAACCATTACCTTCTCAAGGGCAATTAGGGATGAGCAATAAATAAATTGTTTAAATGTTCATCTGTTTTTGCCTTTACCACTCTATCTGGAAGTTTATTTCATACATTGATCTCCCTTTGTTAAGAGGAATTTCCTAATCAGTTCTAACTGTACCATTTCCTAGTTGAATCTATACTCTGGCAATTTGGTTTAAATGAAAGTCTGGATGTTACAATATTATCTCTCAGATACCTCCTTTTCAAGTAGAAAAGCACAAATTTTGCTGTCCTTTCTTATAATCTGGACCTTTTAATAGTATGTATTAGTCTTGTGTCTCTCCTCTGCACTTCCCCACCCTCCTCCCCTTCCCCAGCCACTGTTTTAAAGTCTCCCTTGTGTCTCGGCAACCAGGTACAGTTCTGTGATTTCACCAGGCCATTGTGCAGTTTGATCATCACTTTCTCTTTCTTGTCTTCTACATTTTTGACTATGTAATTGAGCATTCTATTGGCTTTAATTGCTACTTTGCAATGGCTGAAGTTGTTGATCATTGCATCTACCAAGATTCTAAGATCCCTCTTAGCTTCAGCCCTTTGTGCATTTTGACACTTCTCAATTCATACAAATGCTTCAAGATTTGAGTAAATTAGAATAATATCTCTGAAATTCATAAGAATGACAGATGATCACTTTGAAACATAGAAGATTCTGAAGGGTCTTGACATGGAGGACACTGAGAGGATATATCCCAGGCTGGGGAATCTAGAACATGGGGACACAGTTACACGTTGCGATTTAGGACTGAGATGAGGAGAAATATCTTCACTCAAAGGGTTCTGAATCTTTGGAATTCTCTACTCCAGAGGCTTGTGGATAACCCATTGTTCAATATATGTAAGGCTGAGATAGACATATTTCTGGTCTCTCAGGGAATCCAGGGATAGGGTGAGCAGGTGGGAAAGTGAAGTCGAGGCTGAGGATCAGTCATGATTTTATTGGATGGCAGAGTCGGCTTGAGGGGCCATATGATCTACTGCTGTTCCTTTTTCTTATGTTCTTAACCGTTCTTCTTTCTTAAGTCTGAACTAAATTTCTTTTTGCATTGTTCCAGCCCAAATCTTGCTCAGAACTCATCCTGTACTTTGAGATCCTTCAATTACAGTGCCCTACCAAGCTTTGATTTTTGCATCAAAGTCAGCGATACAAAGTAGGAAGTTCTCATCCCAACACTAAATTATGGGGCACCTTATCAGTCCATTTACCTTAAAAAGATTACATTGAGGCTAGGGTGTTAAGTACCCATTGCTTTCTACTTTTAAGACAATCTTTAAAACCATTAAACTTTATTTCTAAGGTAAATTCTGAATTCCACAGCTTTGAGGTTAACTTTATTGTAGACACTCATGAAATTTTGTCAATCTTCTGGAAGTCTAGATTCACTTTTATTTATTACAAGGTTGAACAGCACAGATTGTTATATCCAGTTTTAAAACTCTTGCAACTGTAACCAATTAGAACATGATCGCTATAACGTTACTGTTTTCAGGGTTTGGTCATGACTGATGTAAAAAAGATAATTTGCATGGTAATATTTGATTTCTGTGCTGTATCAGCTTAGTAGATACTGAAGAGTGATCTCTTGTTTTCCCCTGCTGTTGTGTCCTTAATCTGTGATTTCCTGTTCTTTTTAATTAATTCAATGCAATACATTTTATTGAAAATATTTATATTGCAAAGTCCATTGAAATATAAAAATGTATAGCTTTGCTCTCCTTAGTTTCATTTAATACTTAGTTCACTATCCATCTTCAGGTATGTAAAGTCACTATTTTGTTTTAAGCATTGCAGGAAGGAATTGAGACAGGCATATTTTCAGAGTAAGAGTAGCTTCTGCTCATTGCTGACAAATAAATATTTCAGTTTGACTAAAGAGCTGTTAACACGGCTGTGTCCAATTAATTTCTAATCCATTCCATTTTATTACTTTTTCACTCCCATCAATTTGATGCTAGTGTTGCAATGTTTGCTTAATTACATAGTATTTCAGATTGTGTAATCTGACCAATTTAAAGAAACCTGAGTTGACAGTTTATAGTCACCTAAATGGGAATCTTCATGATTTACCATCATCTGAAAGCTGAACAAATCAATGTCCTATACAAATCAGTTATGTCTGATTTTTTTTTTCCAGTTATTTTATCTCTCTGTCTCCTTTGCCTCTGCTCATCTCTTTTTCTGTTGCTTCTTTCCCTTTAACTGACCTTATCTGTGTTTCTCAATTTTTTCTTCCATTTTGGTAGGTAGTATTGTGAGTTACTAGGCAGCATTTGGGCTGATGTCACAGGTGAAATGTGATGCTAGTAGCTCCCTTCCCAATCACTTGTAGTTTCATAATGTGCCCTGCCTCTTCAACTCTATTATGACATAGCCGATGGTAAATGCTGAGTTGTTCAAACCCCAAAGGGAAACTTGAAACAACTGTCACAACTAATTTTCAATTTGTATAAATTTCAAAATGCATGCCTTGAATTCAGTAGTAATAAGACCACCAAGTCTTATAGGTTTTTACAAAACTAGATTAACATTTATTAGTAAGAGAAATGATTTTTAAATACATAGTTCTACAAATTATCACTATGATAACTTCTAAATCCCCTAATCAATCTAACTCCCAGTTACACTTTTGTTAAGGCAATTGTAAGACACATAGATTTTTAAAAGACCCAGGGCAAAGAAACATGATACCCTGAACAAGTTGGATTCAAAATGAGTTTCCTTAACTTCAGCCCTTTGAAGACAACAGCTTGAGGCATTGATGCTGAAGGCTTTTTTCACACTTGTAAGATTTTAAAATGCCTACCCTTACACATAGCCGTTGCTCCTTTATACATATTTTCCTCTTTGAATGCAAATACCCATTGTTTCACTGTGTCTTTGGACTTTATCTCCCTGATAATAAAAACCTCCCATAGCACTAAGTTTTACCAATAATCTTTGGGAAAAATAAATACACCATTTCTAAACTTCACCTGGCTAGGTGTCACATTTCATCCCTCTGAAAACAATCTAGTCTTGTTTATTTAAAGATGCAAATGTTCCCTTGACACCTATGTTCCTAAACTTCCCCATGTTTACCTAATTAACATTTCAAACCTAACTTCTCTTCTTACATCAAAGCACCCAGAATAATTCAATTACGTCTTACACACACATATATAGACACATCCCACTAATACTCTATTTTGCAATAAATTCCAATAATATTATGAAAATTATCACATCTTCCTGACAAGCTCCTCAGTACCCATTCCCCTTCCATAGATCCATCCCCCTTCATAACCCTACCCCTTTGAACTCCCCATCAAACTTCCCTTCCCACTATTCCCTCAATCCAATGTCACAGAGCTCATCCTTAACTCTCGTCAACTGTTCGTTTTCACTTGCTTTTCCTTCAGGGTGAGTGGCCCAGTTCAGAGGCCCAGTTATTCTCAACCAGTTCTCCTCAACCTCCATTGTCCCTGTCTCCCCATCTCTCATTTTTCTCATGCTCATCCTACCTCTCCTTTCTCCTCGTGTTCTACTCTTATACATGTTATGACTGCACAATCCAAATTCAATCAGTAACAGTTCTGGACAAAAATACCAGGTCCAAGTACAACATTTTGGGAGAGTTTTTGATTGGGCTTTAAGACCTTCAATTATAAACTTGAATGAAAGCACCAAAGACACTAAAAGTGATTAAATTGATATAGCTGTTGTTATGAACTACTAACTTTTTACATTTACTTTCCCCCATAGTAACTGATATTTATAATATTTAAACAAAGGCTTTAAACAAAATTTAATATTGAAAAAGGTTCAGAAAAGATTTTGAGCAATCCATGGATGCACAGTTACACAATTTTATGTTCTCATTATTAAGCAGCAGCTATTGTTTGTGTGTGTGTATGCATGACTTTCATTCGGAATATGAAATTTATTTTGAGCATTCTGCCACATGCAGTCAACACCAATAATCTGGTCAGACCTTAAATTTGATCGCATCATTTGACTAAAGGAGACAACTGGTAGAGCGGGTGCAGACTGCCAAGATTACTCATTTGTTGTTTGTTTTTTTTGTCTAGATTTCAGAGGAGTTAAAGATGATAGCAAGATGACAATTTATGCAGCTGTAGGGGAGTTTGCCAAATGTAGATAAAGGCATTCAAATCTGCTGAGCTTGGAGCTTGTATGACCATTGTTGTAGGAAAGAAGAAAGTGTTTCTTGAATACAATGTTATTCAACAACAAATGGTACAGCATGATATTTAAATTATTACATATTTATCATATTTGGATAATATGAAGTTAGTTTGAGCTGTACGTAGATGTGCACAGCCCATTGACTAGTCCTTCAGAACGTATTTAATTATTGACCAAAATTCACAGGAGATAATTTTAAGAATTGGAATAAATTTGTGATCCATCCATAATCATCCATAGTCCACAAGGGGCTGTAGGCATCTCTCTCTCGCTGTTCACTATAACTCTATGTGCAATTCTGTGGATTTGTAATAGTAAATATGAATATTAGTGTCTTAAAGTAGGATGAAGATGACTGAAAATCAAGAGGAAGCCTTGGGTGCTTCATTGCAGTTTGACTAGCTAAGAACATTTGCTTTAGGTTTTGTTGTAACAATCCACTCAGCAGTGGATGAAGGGTGCTTGCTATTTATTATGCTTATAGCTGCACACACAATTTTTGTGAACTTTGTATGGCTATTTACAGTCTTCAGTAGTCTGTTATAGCATGGAACACTTACGGGGGATCTGGGACCATTGTGAATGAGGCAAACAATAGGATACCTCTTCCACCAATCAGATTAAATAATCCTTCCTGCGACCTCAGAGTCTAAACCAGGAAATGTAAATTAGAATATGATATTCAATGTATATTGTGCAGAAAGCCCAAGAGAGGAAAATATTTAGGATTAGGGGAGAGAGATAGAAGACAGAAAGAAATTTTTAGTTAGCTTTTAATTTTGCAATTTTTAAATATCTTCCAGCAATAATTGAAATCTAAAGGAATGAGACTCCACACTGGTAAAATTCGATTTTCTGTACCAGGAAGGAGATTTGGAAGTAATTAAGATTTAGCACAATGTTTAAAATTTGATTACACTTGAACGGACCAGCCCGAACCTTTTTCTAGCATGTTTGTTCGGTATCTAGTTGGGTAAATACTGCAACTTCAAGCCCTTCATGTTACAGAATGGTCACAAGTCGATGCAGCAAAGCTTGTGGAGGAGTGGGGCAAATCGAACAGTAACTTCCTCATTTCCACATTTAACTGTGCATGCACGAATGGTGGAAGTTGCTGTCTGACTTACTTTAATAACAGTGAACAATGAGCCTCACCATTATTCCTACCATAAAATCCAGACTAATGTGTTTTAAATGTTGCAATATATTTCCCACTTGGCTGTACAAAAGATCATAGTCCAATAATAAAAATAATGTAGTAACAAATCTGTTTCTGCGTAATATACCTGAACAAGTATGCAACTTGAATATTGGAAGAAATTAGGCTGTTTAGTCACAATTGTATTTGTGGATTGTATTGCCATTCAATCAGATCATGGCTGATCTGCACTTCAACTCAATTTACCTGCCTTTTTTACATCTATCTGCCCTTACCTAACAAATATTTATCAATCTCAGTCTTGAAAGTTCACAGGCTCATAGGGAGCGAGTTCCAGATGTAAGTAAAGTGCTTCCTGATTTCATCTCTAAATGGCCTAGCTCTAATTTTGACATTCTCTCTTATTCTGATTTTCCCTATTCATTTGGTTTAGAAACATTCCTTTGTAAATGAAAATTTTGGAGAAAGATAGACCAACTTGGTTACATTTGACTATACTAATGGACTTTGGATTCAAAGCTTCTAACTATATAAGATATATATAGAACAAAAAAAACTAAAGGGTGAATGGGATTTCCTCTGTACTGGGATTTCTGAAATTCCACAGCTCAATTTCGTCAAAGCTGTTGACTCACATGTTATGACCATGCAGTTGATAAAGCGGAGTTATTTTAAAATCCCAGAGGGAAACCTATAATTTTAAGTGATATGTTTGAGATACAACTCTAAATTCAGGAATCAGACCACCGGTTCTCGAGAGGTTTTATATTAAGCTAAATGAAACTTTTTATTAATTTACACAAGTTAAATATATACACATGACTGCAAATTACTATGATCATAATTTTTAACAAATTCCCAAACTAATCTCCATTAAGGCAACAGCAACTCATAGACTTGACCAGACACCAGGCAAGCATTTTCACCGTATGAATTCAAAATGAGGTTCTTTTCACTTTGGTTCCTGTGGAGACAGTTGGAGGCTTACAGCTGCTTTTGATCTCACATTGCCTCTGCTCTACACTCACAAAATGGTCGTCTTGTTATACCTTTACCCACAGCCCATTGAATGTAAATTCTCATTGTATCACCAACCTCTTGTAACAATCAAATCCCTTTCATAGTACTAATTTTATTATCAATATAAACATATTGCTTGGTATTTACTAGCTAGGTGGTAGTTTTCATCCCACTTCTTGAATACTGTATTCAAAAAATGCAAATGCACTCTACCTCTCTGTTTACATCTCAAAACTAGTACACATCAAAGCACCCAGACTAGCTAGCTTTAATCCAATTAAGACACACCCACAGACTAAACCTCTATTTTAAAAGAACAATATTTTCCAATAATATTATATACATTAATAGCTTCATGACACACATAACAGTAACTACATAATTCAACTTGCACTGTAAGGAACATTAGGGTCCTTCACAAATAAGATATATGATTTAGCACTATTAATGCAAAATGTTTTATTGTGAGAGTGTAAAATTTATTACACAAATATTCATCAACAATGACAACTTTCATTTACAAAGCCTCTTTAATGTAGTAAAATGTCACAAGGTGCTTCATAGGTACATTATCAAACAAAATTTGACACTGAGCTACATGACATATTAAAAACTTCACCCACAGCAGGTTTAATAGGCTATCCTAAAGGAGGAGAGGTAGAGAGGCTTATGGATGAAATTACAGAGTTTCGGGTCTAGTCAGTTGATCGGATCGGCTGTCAAGGATGGAGTGATTAAAATCGAATTGTGCAAGAAGGTGAAATTTGAGGAACGCAAGATTCTCTATAACTGGAGAAGGCCACAGAGGTTGAGAGGGGCAGGCCATGGAGGGATTTGAAAACAAGCATGAGAATTTTAAAATCTGAAATATTGCCAGACCAGGAGCCAGATCAGTGAGCACATTTGTAGGGTGAGGTGAGCTGCAGTTACCAACTGTGTCAGGTGGAAGATAGCTGGAGCAACCTCCAGATATGGAGGTTTGCTGTACATACGTAGAACCTTTCTTGACAAATAAATTGCAGACCGCAGCTGCAGGCAGTGGGGCTAGGTAGAGGATGAAGTCTCTACACCATTCAAAACCCCCAGAGTGTTGAGCTCACCATAACCTTCTCAAGGGCAACTAGGGATGGGCAATAAATGCTGGCCCAGCCAGTGAAGCCCACATCCTGTGAATGAATTTTTAAATAATGGTGAGCATGGACCGCAATCAATAAGTCCTACCACAAATCCTTCAAAGGTGGATCAGCTGATGGCTGCAAAGGCGGACGAAAGGCTGCAGCATGGCCTTGTCTTTGATTAGAGCAGCTCGCTTGACCATTGCAACCAGGCAATGCCCTGCCAAAATGATGTGGGGCCTGCTGTGCAATAGGCCTCCCACTCTAAAAGACATCATGCAAGGCCCTTCTATGTTTGGCAAATGCCAAACCCTTTGACAATCAGTTAATGTAATGGGGCAGGATTGTGATGTTTGGGAACTTCTAGTCATAACCTGACACAAAGGCGGCTGTTACCAATTAACTTCTCCACTTTTTATTGAGGCAAAAGTGTGACTTGGTGTTTGTAAATGTGTCTACGCAGCCTTCTTCAAGATTAACTCTGCACTCCCTAATAGGGGAAGGAGCGACAAAAGGTGCCCTAAAAATAGCAAACATGGCTGGAAAACACTCATCAGCAGTCGAACTGAAAGAAAACTTCTATCCCATCCTAGGCGCAACTCCGGCAGCTATACCATCACAGTCAAAGATCATCCTTGGTAAGTTCACCAAGTGCTGGGTGAGAAACAGCCACACCCTTTGGCCGAACACCATTGGAAAACATGGAGTTGGAAAGTCCAATTCCAATGGTGTATGCCTCCTTACCATGCGCGCTAAATGTGATCTTCTGACCACTAATATCCTTTTGCACCAAAGAAAAAACATTTCATGACATCCTGGCAATATCCAAGACTGAAGCACTGACACTTGATAGAATGTATGATAGTCAGGAGCAGGAATCAAAAAAGTGTACACGTTATATGTGGTTTAGTGATGGCTGGACAGACCACTAACTCATTTGCTCATCATTGGTGCTTAAGGTGGCCCCCTGAATGAACCAACAGTTGTGCCAGGTACAGAGAAAGTTCCAAGGTTTCTAGCCTGTCAAATAATACCAAGCTCAAGGAATTTCAAGAACAAATCAATTGGAAACTACAGGAAGGATGGTCACACCATCAAGCAATGTCCAAAATGACTAGTAATCATTGAAATCCATCATAACTCATACAGGCCAAGAAATCCTCGGAGACGCCGCTAAAAGGCATCAAAACTGTTTTGAGGAATGCAGAGAGTGCAAACTCATCGATTATGAATGGACAGCGTTCCAAACCTGGCAACAGTATCCAAACTCCACAGAAAAGAAGCTCATCCACCAGACAGCCAATCATAAAGTTCAAAGAAGAACCTGCGATTTGAAGAGCAAACAGTGGACAGAGAAGGCTGAAGAAATTCAACTTCTTGCTAACATGCACGACACCTGCACCTTTTTTAGCAATCAAAGAAATCTACGGATCAACATCGGTAAGATGCAAAGATGGCAAGACTCACCTCAAAGACACGGACAGTGTCAACACCTGCTGCAAATAGCACATTGTAAAACTACTCAATCACAGTGCACATGAACCTGACAGAGAACCTCCCACAAGACTTAATTAGAAGTGAGCTATACAATCCAATGCTAGACGAAGTGATAACTGCTGTCAACCAGATGAAAAACAACCAAGTTTCAAGCCCTGTAATATCCCCGTGGAAGTTCTGAAACATGGAAGAGACATACTGATCTTTTGGATACATGCCATCTCTGTGAAGCTTTGGCAGATGAAGAACTTCCAAGTGACTATAAGACACAAAGAAGGAGACAAATCAAACTGTATCAGCTACAGGGACATAACATTGCTTTCAGGCATTGGCTAAGTCCTAGCTGGGTTACTTCTTAATTGGCTGTCATCAATTGCAGAGTCCCAATGTGGTTTTTGACTAGCTAGAGGAACAACAGATATGATCTTCACAGCGCGCGCCAACTCCAGGAAATGTGCAGAGAGCAGAACATCCATACGAACATACAAATTAGGAGCAGGAGTAGGCCACTTGACCCTTTGAGTCTGCTCTGCCATCCAGTAAAATTATGGCTGATCTGAATGTAACCTCAACCATTCCTGCCTACCCCCGATAACCTTTCACCTCTTTGTTAATAAAGAATCTATCTAGCTCTGCCTTAAAAATATTCAAACACTCTGCTTCTACTGCCTTTTGAGGAAGAGAGTTCCAAAGACCCTCGACCCTCTGAGAGAAAAAAATTCTCCTTCTGTCTTAAATGAGCGACCCCTTATTTTTAAACAGTGATCCCTCGCTCTAGATTCTCCCACAAGAGGAAACATTCTCTCCACATCCACCCTGCCAAGACCCCTCAGGATCTTAAAAGTTTCAATTAAGTTGCCTCTCACTCTTCTAAATTCCAGTGGATACAAGCCTAGCTGGCCCAGCCTTTCCTCATAAGACAGCCCATTCCTGGTATTAGTCTAGTAAACCTTCTCTGAACTTTGTATTTGGCTTTCTTCAATCTCACAAATGCCTTCAACTAGGTGAATTGAACTGCCCTTTAGAAGGTGCTATAGTAATACGGATGCCCAGCTAAGTGCACAAACATCATCATGTGACAATATGCAAATAATAGTACAATGCCACCTTTGACCCTTTCCCTGTCAAAACAGGTGTCAAACAGGGCTGTGCCACTTCACCAACGCTATTCTCAATCTTTCTTGTAATAATGCTGCAACTTACTAACAGGCTCCCATTAGGTGTGGTCATAACTTATTGCAATGATAGTAAACTCTTCAACCTCAACCAGCTGAAGGCCACAACCAAGACAGAAACCATTTCTGTAATAGAACTACATTATGCCGATGATGCACAAGTTAGTGCTCACTGAAGAAGAACTACAACAGAACCTATAAATTAGGAGCAGGAGTAAGCCATTCGCCCCATCGAGCCTGCTCTGCCATTCGATAAGATCATGGCTGATCTGATTGTGACCTCAATGTTCCACCTGTTCCCAATGACCTTTGACTCCCTTGTTAGTCAAGAATCTATCTCTGCCTTAAAAATATTCAATCACCCTGCCTCCACTGTTCTCTGATGAAGAGAGTTCCAAAGACTCACAATACTCTGAAACCCCTTATTTTTAAACTGTTTGCCCTGGTTCAAGTCTCTCCCGCAAGGGGAAACATCCTTTCAGCATCCATCCTGTCAAGTCCCCTCAGGATCTTATATGTTTCAATGAGATCACCTCTCATTCTCCTAAACTCCAATGGATACAGGCCCAGCCTGTCCAAACTTTCTTCATAAATTGTAATTAGTTGAGGTCCCTGCACTGATCCCTGTGGCACTCCACTCGTCACATCTCGCCACCTTACTGTAATAATGATAAACTCTTCAACCTCAATCAGCTGAAGGCTACAATGAAGACAGCAACCACTTCTGTAATAGAACTCATTATGCCAATGATGCTCAAGGTAGTGCTCACTGAAGAAGAGCTGCAAGAGATAGTTGATATATTCACCATAGCATACAAGAGTTTGGGACTTAATCTGAACACAGGAAGACCAATGTCCTCTACCAACCCACTTCAAATATGTCAAATCCAAAGTATTCATTTGAGATTCATGTTGAAGTTTTGGAAAATGTTACTTACATCCCATGACTTGGAATCTATCTATCCCAAAAAACTGACATTGGTGAACAGGTACACGACCTAATCCAATGGGCTAGTCCAGTCTATGGTAAATTACACACCCAAATTTTCTAGTATTGTGATATCAGAACCATCACTAAACGTGAAGTCTATCAGGTAGTGATTCTGCCACACTTTTCTGTGGTGCTGAAGCTTGAACAACTTATAGATGCCACATCAAGGCCCTAGAACAACACCTTCAATGCTGTCTTGAAAGGATCTTGCAATTGCCGATAGATAGATGGATGAAATGGGAGTTGGTGCAAATTAGGATATGGACAGCAAAATTTTGGATGAACTCAAGTTTACGGAGGGTGGAAGGCTGGCCAGGTGGGCATTGAAATAGTCAAATCGAGAGGTAACAAAGTTATGGATGAGCGTTTCAGCAGCTGATGAGCTGATGCAGTGGAGAATAATCTTCAGGGAGGATGCATTGTCTGTAAATGTCTTTTAACCAGAAAGTTTAACATGCCAAACTTAATCTCAAAATGAAATTCCTGCACATTTGGGCAATTCAAATTTTGCAGATGCGATCATGATCTCCCCAATATTATCTAATGAAGATATTGATGAGATCACAACCTCCTGCTTGGTCAGAGTTGTGCGATTTCCCTGCATGGTTTACATAGGCCTTAGTTGTCGCTGTACCTTCGATGCACCTCAAAATCTCTAGACATTCCTCTTTGCTACCACATTAATTTTTTTGTTGGTGGAATTTGAATATCATACAAGTTCACTCTTGGAAATTTTGAAAGAGATACTACCTGGGTGACTTAGTAGATCAATGACATACATTATTTGAAATAAATTACAGTGTCTTACCATGTCTCTTGACAGAGAATTTATTTATTAGATCTAACCCTCAAATTTCTATTCAGTCAGAAACCAGGAAATGAACTCAGACAATTTTTTGCAATGACACCAATCAGTAATTTTCTTGAATAGGGACTCAGCAGTGCACAGCAGAACACTTTGAAGTGCATCACAGTGTTATTTGACTTTTCTTAATATATACATGTATTGACCTAATATTTCTTCTTAAAATCCTGCAGCGCAAGGAATAAATTCATTCTTGTTCCTTTGTTACACCCTATATAAGTTGTCAACCTTGGTTCAGCAGCAGCACTCTCACTTCTGAGTCAAAAGGTTGAGAGTTCTATTCCCCCTCCAGTGTCTTCAACACATAATCTAGATTGAAACTGAAGGGAGGTGTCATTTATCGGATGAGATGTTAAACTGAGGCTCCTTCTTCCCTCTCAGGTGGATGGATTTAAATGATCCCTTGGCACTATTCAAAGGGGAGCTGGGAAATTTGTTCCCAGAGTTCCTCCCTGCCACAGTACTGAAGCCTTATCAAAGTCACCAATGACATTCTATGTGATTGTTACCACAGTAAACTATTTTTCTTCACTTGCCTGCAGCCTTTGACACAGCTGACCACACCATTCTCCTTCACCTCACCTCTGTCGTACAACTGGGTGGGACAGCTGTTGCTGGTTTCATTTTTATTTTTAGAAGATGATGGAAGGCAGGTTTTGCAGCATCTGTAGAGAGAGAAAAACATAGTTAGCATTTCAGGTCTGTGACCTTTTATCAGAACCTGACAGGTCACAGATCTAAAATATTAACTGTTTGCTCTCTACAGATGCTGTCAGATCTGTAGCATTTCTGTTTTTCTAGCATTTTCTGTTTTTATTCTGAATTTTCAGGATCTGCAGTATTTTACTTGGTGTTTCCATTTATATCTATCCAGTAGCCAGAGAATTACCTGCTCCTAAATAATTAGCTCTGATGTTTCCCCAAGCATCTATCATTATCCTCCTACTTCTCACCTACATATTGCCCCTTGATGACATCATCTGAAAACACAGGGTTAGTTTCCACATGTACAATGACGACGCCCTGCTTTACCTCCTAGCACCTCTCTTGGCCCTTCCACTGTCTCTAAGTAGTCAGACTGCTTGTTCAGGATTGGATGAGCAGAAATTTCCTCCAACTAAATATTGGAAAGACTGAAGCCATTGTCCTCAGTTGCCACCAAAACCTCTGTTCCCTGGCTACCTGCTCCATCCCTCTCCCTGGCAACCAGACTGTTCATAACCTAGGTATTCTATTTGATTCTGAGGTGAGATTCTGACCATGTACCTGCTCTATCTCCAATACTACCAACTTCCATCTCTGTAACATTGTCTGATTCTACCACTGCCTCAGCTGATGAAACCCTCATTCATGCCTTTGTTGCATCTAGACTTAGCTATTTCAGAGCTGTCCTGGCCGGTCTCCCAATTTCTACCCTACGTGAACTTAATCCTGTCCTCTAAACTTGAAGTCATCCAAAACTCTGCTTGTATATTAACTCGCATAAAGCTCCATTCATCCATCACCACTATACTTGCTGTCCTCCATTGCCTCCTGGTCCAGCAACATCTCGAATTTAAAATTGTCACATAATAAAAATAAAATACTGCAGATGCTAGAAATCTGAAATAAAAACAAAGTGCTTGAAATAGTTAGCAAGTCTCACAGCATTTGTGTAGAGAAACAGAGTTAAGCTTTCAAGTCAAATATGACTCTTTTTCAGAACTGAAGCTCGGAACAGCACTTCATCTTTTGACTGGCCATTTAATAGCCTTCTGGACTCAACACTATCTCAAAGCTGTCCTGGGTCCTCAGTACTTTGCCTCCTCTGGTGCTACAAGAAAAACTTTGTATCTTCGTCTCAGGTGTGAAGGATCTCAGGACCAACTCAAAACATTATCATCAAATCTTTTAATTTCTTTCATGTGATGTGAGCGTTGCATGGCCAACATTTGTTGGTCATCCCTTGTTGCCCTCAAAGGTGGTGGTGAACCGCATTCTTGAACTGTTCAGTCTATCTGATGCAGATACATCTACAATGCTATTAGGAAGGGAGTTCCAATATTTTGACCTAGCAACAGGAACAGTATTATAGTTCCAAGTCAGGACGGTGTGTGGCCTGGAGGGCATCCTGCAGCTGGTGGTGTACCCATGCGTCTACTGTCCTTGTCTTTCTAGGCGGGAGAGGTCATGGATTTGGAAGATGCTGTTGGAGGAGCCTTGCTGACTTGCTGCGGCGCATATGGTACACACTGCTCCTGTGCATCAGTGGTGGAGGGAGTGAATGTTTAAGTTGCTGGATGGGGTGCCAATCAAGCGGACTGCTTTGTCCTGGATGGTGCCGAACTTCTTGCATATTCTCAGAATTGCACTTATCCAGGCAAATGGAGAGTATTCCATTACAGTCCACAGCTTATACCTGCTCTTGGAGCCTCAGTATTTATTTGGTTGGTCTAGTTAAGATTCTGGTCAATGGTGACCTCCAGGATGTTGATAGTGGAGGAATTCTATGATTGTAATGTAATTGAATGCCAATGAGAGATGGTTTTTTTTAGTCATTCATGGGATATGGGCTTCGCTAGTTGGACAAGCATTTATTGCCCATCCCTAGTTGCACTTGAGAAGATAGTGGTGAGCTGCCTTCTTGAACCGCTGAAGTCCATGTGATGTAGGTACACCCACAATGCTGTTAGAGAGGGAGTTCCAGGATTTTGACCCAGCAACAGTGAAGGAACGATGATATATTCCCAAGTCAGGATGGTGAGTGACTTGGAGGGGAACTTCCAGGTGACAGTGTCCCCATCTATCTGCTGCCCTTGTCCTTCCAGATGGCAGTGGTCATGGGTTTGGAAGGTGCTATCTAAGGAGCCTTGCTGAATCCCTGCAGTGCATCTTGTAGATGGTACACACTGCTGCCACTGTGTATCGGTGGTGGGGGGTGTGAATGTTTGTGAATGTAGTGCCAATCAAGTGGGCTGCTTTGTCCTGGACGGTGTCAAGCTTTTTGAGTGTTGTGGGAGGTGCACACATCCAGGCATGTGGGCAGTAATCTATCACACTCCTGACTTGTGCCTTGTAGATGGTGGCCAGGCTTTGGAGAGTCAGCAGTCACAGGATTCCTAGCCACTGACTTGCTCTTGTACTCACAGTGTTTATATGGTGAGTCCAGTTCAGTTTCTGGTCAATGGTAACCCCCGCAGGATGTTGATAGTGGGGGATTCATTGATGGTAATGCTGTTGAACATCAAGGGGTGATGGTTAGATTCTCTCTTGATGGAGATGGTCATTGCCTGGCACTTGTGTGGTGCGAATGTTATTTGCTACTTGTCTGCGTAAGCCTGGATATTGTCCAGGTCTTGCTGTATTTGAACATGGACTGCTTCAGTATCTGAGGAGTTGTGAATGGTGCTGAACATTGTGCAATCATTAGCGAACATCCCCACTTCTGACCTTATGATGGAAGGAACGTCAATGATGAAGCAGTTTCCGGCAGCCTCCTTTCTCCGTGCCAAGCCTGGACCAATTTTCCAGTGTCCATTGAATATTAGTCCACTCTAGCACAATAATCCAAAACAGACTTCACATTTTGATTCATCGGAACTCAGGGCTACCCTGTTGAAGTATTTGAAGAGTGTCTGGATCATACCTGGATTGCTGAAAGCATGTGCACAAAGGCTTATTTTCAGGTAAGTAGAACCAGAAGTTAATGTCAATATAGCCTCGAGTATGGGAAAACCTTGGATGATTCACCACAAAATGGGAGTTTGCAAATTTGGAATAATCTATTATGTATTGGCCATAGGGAAAGCCAGAAGCCACTCCCTAGCTGTGCAGTGATCCTTTGTAGAAACACTTCAATGCAGAAGCCTGGAGTAGTTGGCGTACTTGCAATAATGTATTAGTTCTTTATCAGAACCCTCGCAGTGAAAAATACTTCAGCTTTTTGTTTTTCAGTGTCTGGCCACCCATTCTTATGCTGTACCACTTGGGCATTGAGCATGCACAGAAAGAAGAATATTCAATTTCTCACTAAGCGTAGTCTTTCCTTATTAGAACAATTCATATACAGAGCAAGTGGGGAGAAACTATTTCCGTCGGTAACCAGAGGTCATAGATTTAAAATAATTGGCAAAAGAACTAAAGGAGAAATGAGAAATTTTTGGGTTGGATTTATATGGAGTCAAATTCTTTAGGAACTTTAAAAAAACAGCTGGCCTTTTACCTGAATATAAATTTGCAAGGTTATGGAAAAAGCTTGGGATGTGGGACTAGATTGGCCAGCTCTTTAAAAGGACTAGCACAAGCTCAACTGACTGAATGGTGGCCTGCTATGCTGTAAGATTCTGGGATTTTGAAGCTTGTTCATCTGTTCCTTACTTCTCTCTCACTCACCTGGCACAAATTATGTATCACTTTGCCCATATTGTTTTCAACATCTCACTGCTGTTCCTTTCAATATGAGGAATTGAAGAAGTGATTCAGATTGAGGCATGAGATGTTGAGTTGGGAAAGATCACTTGAATAAAATGATGGATCTGTGGCATGATTTGCTTGAACTGACAGTTTTCCTACATTTACTCCTCCAGGTTTCCCACATACCTGATTTGTAAATGGAGATGGCATTTGTCTCTAAAAGAAGGAGGAATATTGTTTAATTTTCGGGCACCAAAAATATAACTGGTTAAGCTTTCAAATGATGATACACTGACTAAGACATGTTAGGTGGGAGCCATTGTTTTGAGAGGTGAAGCCTAAAATTTTGGCGATAGTTATACTACTATAAACAGGGTCCCTATCATTGGCAATATACACATAAAGTACAAAGTGTATGTAAACATGCAATTTGAGCTGCCTGGAAAAACTGGCATTCCCAATTATTTTCTGGCTTCTGTTTTGAAAAATTCTAGGTATGTCTTTACCGTGAATTTGAGAAATGCATATTTGGTAATGAATTCTGTGTAATGCTGAATTTGTTTTCGTATGTTTCGGGCTACCTCAAACACATGAAGCCATGAACAACATAGATCAAAATTGTAGTAAGTAAATGGGTTACTTTTGAGCAAATAAAACTAAACCACTTCACTGCTACTTTGGTCAGATGATTTTGCTGCACTCCATGTTTGTAACACCTTTGTCTGAATCACAACTGTGCTATATTTCCATTGTTGGCAACAATCTTGACAGAAGACTAAGTGAACTTCAAAATTGTTTTATATTTCTCTGTACTCAAAAGTAACGTGGTATTTTGTCCAAGTCCTCTGTGAATTTTATGAGAGTAAATTTATTGAGTTCCTGATAATTTTTTTTAAAGAATTAACACCATTCCCTGGCCAATATTCTTCACAATCAAATATCAACCCACTGAGACATAACTCGGATACATCAGTTTGTTCACTTGAACTTCTGGTCAAAGCGAAATGCACTTACAGATCTATGTTGAGTGTTATAGAGCATTCCCATTGACTAATAGTCACAAATCTAGTTTTCCTATATGAAATAAAAAATCCAAAGGCCGGAATTTTCTGTGCCTGCCAGTGTTGGGCGTGTTTGGTAGTGTGAGTGGACAATATGGCAAGAAGGTCAAAAACAGGTTTCACGATGTCGTGAAACCAGTTTGTGATCGTCCTCTCCGCCCACCAATGAGGGGCCATGTTCCCCGCCATCGGACATCGGGAACTGATTATAATGATATTGATGAATTACAAGGCTAGCCTGCCAGATTCACCCCTGCTGCTGGATAATCCGCCCACGTTGGCGGGAAAACACGCTGATGTGTTTCACAGCAGCATATATAAGGAGTGCACCTGGCAGGTTGCACTTTGCTCGAGACTTAAAGGTTTATTTGCCTACCTTGCTTCGGTCAGCATTTGCAGTCATCAGCGCCAGGTTTCACAGACAGCACCGCATCACTTTCAGGCAGCTCACGGGTAGGTCTCTAGCCACCAGATCAGCCATATGTGGGTAGCTTTTCTATGTCTGCAGGGCAAGGTCTTTCTTGGGAAAGGGGGAGAAGTGGCCTCAGGGTAGTGTCCTAGACCCAACCATCTTTAGCTGCTTCATCAATGACCTTCCTTCCATCATAAGGTCAGAAGTGGGGATGTTCACTGATGTTTGCGCAACTTTCAGCACCATTTGCGACCCCTCAGATACTGAAGCAGCCCATGTGCAAATGCAACAAGACCTGTACAATATCCAGGCTTGGGCTGACAAGTGGCAAGTAACATTCATGCCACATAAGTGCCAGGCAATGACCATCTCCAACAAGAGACAATTTAACCATCACCCCATGAAATTCAATGCCTTTACCATTGCTGAACCCGCCACTATCAATATCCTGAGGGTTACCATTGACCAGCAACTGAACTGGACTAGCCATATAAATACTGTGGCTACAAGAGCAGGTCAGAGGTTAGGAATCATGTGACGAGTAACTCATCTCCTGACTCCCCAAAGCCTGTCCACCATCTGCAAGGCGCAGGTCAGGGATGTGATGGAATACTCTCTACTTGCCTGGATGAGTGCAGCTCCAACAATGCTCAAGAAACTTGACACCATCCAGGATTAAGCAGCCCGCTGATGGCACTCCATCCACAAACATTCACTCCCTCCACCACCGACGCACAGTGGCAGCAGTGTGTACCATCTACAAGATGCACTGCAGGAACTTACCAAGGGACGTAATGTTTGATATGATCCTCTGGTCTTTGGAACGTATGGCCTACATACCTAGCATCACACTAGCAATGACATTCCTATACCCATACTCATCTGGGTAATGCGCAGACCTTATTTTTGGTTTGAGCACACGAATAAGGAGTAGGAGTAGGCCATTTAACCCCATCGAGCCTGCTCTGCCATTTAATAAAATCTAATAGTCACCTTAAATCTGCATCCCTCCTAGCCCCGATGACCTATCACCCCCTTGCTTACCTAGAATCTATCCGCCTCTGCCTTAAAAATATGCAAAGATTCTGCTTCCACCGCCTTTTCAGGAAGAGTTCCAAAGACGCACGGTGCTCTGAGACACAAAATTTCGCCTCATGTCCGTTTTAAATGGGCGACCCCTTATTTTTAACCAGTGACCCCTAGTTCTAGATGCTCCCACAACAGGAAACATGCTCTCCACATCCACCCCATCAAGACCCCTCAGGATCTTATATGTTTCAATCAAATCACCTCTTACTTTTCTAAACTCCAGCGGATGCAAGCCTCACCTGTGCAGCCTTTCCTCATAACAGAACTTGTCCATTCCAGGTTTTAGTCTGGTAAACCTCCTCTAAACTGTTTCCATCGCATTTACGTCCCTCCTTAAATAAAGTGACCAATATTGTACACAGTACTCTGGATGTGGCCTCACTAGTGCTCTGTATAACTGAAGCATAACCTCCATACTTTTGTATTCATTTCCCCTTGCAATAAATGATAATATTCTATTAGCTTTCCTAATTACTTGCTGTACCTGCGTACTGGCCTTTTGCGATTCATGCGCTAAGACACCCAGATCCCCCTGCATTTCAGAGCTCTGCAATCCCTAACCATTTAAATAATATGCTTCTCTTATATTCTTCCTGCTAAAATGGACAATTTCACATTTTCCCACATTATACTCCATTTGTCAGATCTTTTCCCACTCATTTAACCTAAATGTATGTTTTTGTAGCCTCCTTTTGTCCTCTTGACAACTTACTTCTTTCTGTCGTCAGCAAATTTGGCAACCACCCCATCCATCCCTTTATCCAAGTCGTTTATGTAAATTGTAAACAGTTGAGGGCCCAGCACTTATCTCTGTGGCCAACTTGAAAAGGACCCATTTATCCCTACGCTCTGCTTCCTGTTAGCCAGCCAATCTTCTACCATGCCAATATGTCACCCCCTATACCATGAGCTTTTATTTTCTGCAATAATCTCTGATGTGGCACTTTATCAAATGCCTTCTGGAAATCTAAGTATAGTACATCCACTGCTCTCCTTTATCCACAGCAGATGTTGCTTCCTCAAAGAACTCCAATGAGTTGGTTAAACATTATTTCCCTTTCACAAAATCATGTTGACTCTGCCTGATTATCTTGAAGTTATCCAAATGCCCTACTATAGCTTCTTTAATAATAGTTTTTAACATTTTGCCTATGACAGATGTTAAGATAACTGGCCTGTAGGTTCCTCCTTTCTGTCTCCATCCCCCTTTTTTTTTGAATAATGGAGTTACATTTGCTATCTTCCAGTCTAACAGAGCCTGGGCAGCATTTAAGAAGTATGTTCGGATCCCATTAGGCATTATTGACATTTCAAGAAGAAATCAGACCTCCCATCAATTAATTGACAGAACTACGCCACAAGCTTTCACATTTTTCAACAAAAATAAACTTTGTATATTTTTTATATATAATTAAGTATGCACTTTTAACTTAACACTATAGTTTACAACTACGTATATTCTGAACTCAGTTTTATTTATACTTCTCCCCACCCTGCAAGAATTCCCTTATCTTATGAGATCTTGAATGTTTATTCACTTTTCCTGGTACCAACCCAAAGGCATGCCACAGCCCTCTGGAATTTACTTTAATTTTCCTTAATATTCTAGCTATTCCTTGAGGCACAAATTTCATGGAAATCCTTCCATTAGCTTTTGGCTCAGTGATCCTCCAATTTTCTTTAGAGACCTCTTGACTGTAGACTCTTCAGCTCGCTGTGGACGTACATAGATGGCATTTTCCCAGCCTGCTTCCAAAGCTACTGTTTGGACAGCTCTTTCCAAACTAACTATCCAAGTTGACTGCTTTCTGCAACAAGGCTCTGTGAGGACCACTGTAGATTGCTTCTAATAGCTGCAAACTAGAGCAAACCTTCCAGATTCTTTTCCCTCATGAAACCCAAATTGAACTGCCTGTTTCTGTCTGAAAACACACACACGTAAATGGAACAAAAGAACTTTCTAACCAAAGCTCCACCCTAAATCACTGTTTAGCAGTTAGGCCAACATGGCATGCTTTGGATGATTCAAGCAGAAATGCAAATGTTCAACACAAACAGTTCCCTTCAACACAACTGTTACATTTTTCAATTCATATGAATAATTTATATTTCTAATGAATGTAGTTGCCCTCTCTCCAGACTCCCTGGCTTGTTCTGAGGAAGAGTCACACGGACTCGAAACATTAACTTTGTTTCTCTCTCCACAGATGCTGCTAGACCTGCTGAGTTTTTCCAGCATTTTCTGTTTTTGTCCCTGGCCCTATTACAAGCTTACAGATGGATCATTCATTGTTCAAGATTTTTCATTATTAACCCTGACGTTGCATGACAAACACAGGATAACTTTCAGGTGTAATAAACCCAGGCTTATTTGAGTTGTGTTTGTACCAGAGTTGTTTTAACCAGTTTCTCAACCAGATGCTCCCATTTTCAACAGTTAAACTTTAGTTCTGTAAACTAAAAGTTATTTTCTAAACATATGGATTATGTAGTAGATATTTACAAAACGTGCTCCTGGACTGGACAAATGGAAAAACTAGTTAGGGCTACCACTCTTTTTATTATTCAGTGACACATACTGACAAGTGTGTGTGTGTGTGGATCTCGGATATGATGACTTCCATGCACAAATAGCTTGAGGTTTCTCAGGTTAATGTTCACGCATGAATGATTGCCAATTAAATGAAGTTCATGTGGGTCGATGCCACCTATGGAGTTGCCAAGAATTGCAATTTCAGAAGAGAGCAGGAGAAAAAAGTTGCATTTAAATGAGAAAGGATGACTATTACTTTTCAGACCATCATTATTTGGTATGTTTCTCATATTATTGCCTTTTAGACATGATAATATTTCAGTTAAATATTTGAGTAGATGTGGCTAAATTATGATATGAAATTGTTAATTGCAAATGAGTAAAATTATGTTCAATGCAGAAAACAGGAAACCACACAAATTGATTGTAAATATATAATTGAGTTCTTGTTCAAGCAAATTTTATTGCCATCTGCAAGAAAATGTTGAAGTAGTGTCTTACCAGTTCCACAGATTGGTGTGAATCCTAGACATTACCTCATTATCCTGGGCAGACATCCCATTTCTATGCAAAGCAAGTCTGCAGGAGTAAACAGCTAAATACCTGGATGATTAGCTGTTAAGCCACAGAAACTGGCTGAAAACTTATTTTCCAGCGCACTCTACAAGGTGTATCCCTGTTGCATTTCTACAGTGTATTACTATCCTTGGGGGCTTGTTATGGAAAGGCATGTGACCTGATGATTTTGCTAATTTAAATCCTGAATATCAAGACAATTGGAGGAAAAGCATTCCAAGGTACAATCATTTCTTTTCCTGTTTATTTTATTTACGAGTACAAAAAGTGCAATAGATTTCAAACAGATATAGCAACTCAAAAGAGGGGAAAACCTCATGGTCTGACATATCCACCATTCAACCATAAGCATCATACTGCAGGAGCAACCCTGAAAAGTGCAGGAGGGCATGCCAGGAGCAGCACCAGGCATACCTAAAAATGAGTGCAGCTACAACACAGGACTACTTGCATGCCAAACACCAGAACCAGCATGCGATAGACAGAGCTAAGTGATCCCGCAACCAATGGATCAGATCTAAGCTCTGCAGTCCTGCCACGTCCCGTCATAAATGGTAGTTAAGCAACTAACCAGAGGAGGAGGATCCACAAATAACCCCATCCTCAATGTTGGAAGAGCTCAGCACGTCGATGCAAAAAACAAGGCTGAAGCATTTGCAACCATATTGAGCCAGAAGGGCCAAGTGGATGATCCATCATGGCTTCCTCCTGAGGTCCCCAGCATTATAGATGCCAGTCTTCAGCCAATTCAGTTCAATCCACATGATATCAAGAAATGGCTGAAGGAACTGGATACTGCAAAGACTATGCACCCTGACAACATTGAGGCAGCAGTACTTAAGACCTGTACTGCAGAATTAGCTGCACCCCTAGCCAAGCTGTTCTAGTGTTGCTACAATACTGGTATCTTCTGTCAATGTGGAACATTGCCCAGATATGTCCTGTCCACAAAAAGCAAGACAAATCCAACCCAGTCAATTACCCCCCATCAGTCTACTCTTGGTCATTAGCAAAGCGATGGAAGGCATCTTTGACAGTGCTAAGAAGCGGCACTTACACAGCAATAACATGCTCACTGATGCACAGTTTGGGTTCTGCCAGGACCACTCAGCTCCTGACCTCATCAGAGTCTTAGTCCAAACATGGACAGAAGAGCTGAATTCAAGAGGTGAGGTGAGAGTGAAAGCCTTTGATATCAAGGCAGCATTTAACTGAGGCAGCATCAAGGAGCCCTAGCAAAACTGAAGCCAGTGGGAATTGGGGCGGGGGGGAACCTTCCACTGGCTAGAGTCATAAATAGCACAAAAGAAGATGGTTTTGGTTGTTGGCGGTCAACCATCTCAATAGAGTTCTTTAGGGTAGTGTCCTAGGCCCAAACATCTTCAGCTGCTTCATCAATGACCTTCCCTCCATCATAAGGTCAGAAATGGGAATGTTTGCTGATGATTACACAATGTTCAGCACCATTCGTGATTCCTCAGATACAGAAGCAGCAGTGTGCATTTGCAGCAAGACCTGGACAACATTCAGTCTTGGGCTGATAAGTGGCAAGCAACATTCATGCATGACAAGTGCTGTACAGTGATCATCTCCAACAAGAGATAATCTAACCATTTCCCCTTGAGATTCAATTATATTACCGTCGTTGTATCCGCTACTATCAACATCCTGGGTTGGGGGGTGGTTCTACATAGAAGAAAAACCTAAATGGAAGCCACATAAATACTGTGGCTACAAGAACAAGTCAGAGGTTGGGAATTCTGAGGCAAGAATCCTGACTCTCCAAAGCCTGTCCATCATTTACAAGGCAGAAGCCAGGAATGTGATGGAATACTCTCCACTTGCCTGGATGAGTGCAGCTCCAACAACACTCCAGAAACTCGAAACCATTCAGGACAAAGCAGCCTGCTTGATTGGCATTCCATATACCACCTTAAACGTTCACTACCTCCATCACCAACGCACAATGGCAGCAGTGTGTACCATCTTCAAGATGCATTGCAGCAACTCACCAAGACTCCTTTGTCAGCACCTTCCAAATCTCCAAACTCTATCATCCAGAAGGACAAGGGCTGCATACGCATGGGAACACCACCACCTGGAAGTTCCCCTCCAAGCCACGCACCATCCTGACTTGGAACTATATCACTATTCCTTCACTATTTTCTGAATCTCCCTCCCTAAAGCACTGTGTATACTTACATCACATGGAATGCAGCAGTGCAAGAAGGCGGATCACCACCACCTTCTCATGGGTAATTAGGGATTGGCAATAAATGCTGACCTAGCCAGCGACGCCCACATCCTGTGAAAAAAATGGCTAAAAAAAGTGTGATCAGAATAATTGTCACAAAAATATAACTGATGATCATAGTGTGGTTTGGCTATGAGAAAGTGAGCTTTGTTTTTCTTATGCTCATAGCTTATTGAAAATTACAAAACATTGTAACTTATTTAGAGACACAAATCATGGATGGAAGCATTTTATTCATTGTATTCCCTACTATTTCTTTATTAAAATGACACACCATTAAATTTTTGTGTTATAAGATATATAACTTTAGAAGCCTGACTTAGTTGAGACATGCCTGCTAAATTACACTGTCACAAAATAATCAGTTAAAGGTTTAACTGTGAGTTGTCTATCTTAGCTATATTATTCAGTTGAGTTCGATTGGAAATTTTCTGTTTATCTAGTTGGATGGAGGGAAAATTGGTGAAAGAATAACCCTGGCCTGCCTGCTTTGTCACAGGTGTTTGAGGAGAGAGAGAGAGCGAGAGATTGTATACTCAGCTGCTTGACAAAACATTGGGACCTGACACTCAGAATAGACATTTTAAAGTAAAATAATAAGCTCAGCCTTTTCTTAAAATCGTTATATACACCTTCTGATGTACGTGGATAAGTGCATTATAAAGTATGATAGCCCAATAGCAGGTTTGCATCAATGTAGCCATGACTTGACTGCCAGTGACCAAATTTGTCTTTCAGTCTTTGTGGTAAATATACTACTACTTTCATGAAAGTTGGTTGAGTTCATACACAGAAATAATCTATGATTTAGATGTAGGCAAATGGATATGATGTTCAAGTTTGTAGAAAGTACAAAAATAGGAGGCAAGAGTAACTTATTATGAAGGCTAATTGAAGCTGGATTTGATGACATGATGGAATGGCAAAATGGGAAGGATGGGATTCAAAGCCATTCGAACAGTGCTGATTATAAGGCAATATAATTGAAATTTTTACGATTACAAAAGGATGGGATATGGTAGATGGAAGACTGTTGCCAGTAAAATAAATGGTCATAGATACAAGATTAAATGCAAGAGATTTGTAAAGCAGTTACCCCTCCTATACTCTTGCCAATAGTGTTCAAGAACAGTAGGAACACTGCAAATGCATCCGGCTCACCATGAAATTTCTCTATCCCCACTCAAGAAAATTCTCAACCAATGTTCAGCATCTCCCTTTGATAAGGTAATTGATGTCATCGGGCTGTGTGAACAGCCATGGGCACGAATGTTTTGTTCCACCTAAAATACTAATTTCCTAAGTAGGATCAAAATTGCCCTTGAACTCTATCTAGCAAAACAGGTTTTCAAAACTGTGTTTACATTTGCTGGAAGTGTTGGTGCAACAAGTTGGACACAAACATCTAAACTGGCAGCTGTTTTAATTTAAACAAAGGAGATTACAGGATAATTTGATAGAGATATTTAATAATATGAAGGGTTGTGATACAGAAGATAAAAATGAGGGGACATGGATGTGAGATTAATTGTAAGAGATTTAGGACAGAGAGGAGGAGAAACCTTATAAAAAAGGTTGTGAGGCTGTGGAATTCACTATTGGAGTTAGTGATTGAAACAGAGACCATGTCAATTTTTAAGAATTGGTTAGGTTGAAAGAAAGAGGAATAAAGGGTTATGAGAACAGAGTGGATACATGGAATTATGACGGCACCTACTGCATGGGCTTGAATGACCTTGCGTTGTTACCTCTCTATGTAATTCTGTGCAATAAGTTGGATGAAAATGCATATCTAAATGTTTCTTGTTTGCCCATACTCTTATGATTTTCATTGAATAAATATCTGGCTTCTGATTTGTGGATTTGTTCTGTTCATTCTAAAGTGTGCATCTAGAGCAGTTAAGTACTTTTGATGTAATACAGCAACTCCTGCCTTCATCTCATTGGTGCTTTTGATAGAGTTATACCACCTCCATTCATATCTATTCTACCCTTTTTAAGGACATTATACCCTTCTATTTGTACACTATTCATTTCTATAATCTGAGATTAGTCATGTTTCTGATATTATATCATATTTCCCTATGTTACAACAACCTCAAGTTTAGGCATATTATTCGCACCAGAATGTTTTTATTTTTTCATGTTTTCGCATGGATATTAATCAGTGTATGTATTTCACATTTCCTATACCAGTTTGTACTACCTTTTGTTTATATTACATTCTGCTGTTCATCACTTAAACTTTATTTGTCCAGGTACCTCTGAATTCAACCAATTTACCCTCTACTAGATCATTTGCTGTGGATTTAATTTCATACTGTAGAAACTCTGGAAATATCCTCCTTTGTGTGCAGGGACCATCTGAAGAAAACAAATGAATAGTGATTGTTACTTTTTTAAAAGTTGAGTTGGTAGGATTCATCGATTGGAACCAGAATGAGTAGGCCTAAAGCCACTGTGTAAGTAGTGTGAGATACAGCAGAAAATCAGGTCTAGACAGATGCAACAGAAAATCAGGAATAGACTAGGACTAGCTGCTGTAAGATATGCCTAAACATGTGTCAGGACAATGAGCCAACAAATAGGAAATGACACATGGTGGGACTTGGCATATAATGCAGCCCAGCATCTGTGGTATAGCTTGTTATCTGAACTTTTACTTGTTGGTCAGATTGTGGTACTAGGGGTTTTGCTCATTTTAGTCTGTTGGCTGAGAGGTGTCATGAAACCGCATGGAACCAAATAAGAAAATAGTTGAAAATGAAATGGCAGTTTCATTGAGGGAACAATACTATTGATGTATCAGAAGTTCTTCTCTTTCAAGTAGGGATCTGTTGAAGAAATGACATTTTTACTTTTGAAATGTAATTAATTCCTTTAAATCACTTGGATTGCCTTCATCCCATTAATTATTAACTTATTAATTGAATGCTTTGACAGTTGATATTAGAGAGAAGGCATGCTTAATTCTAGGCAAACAAAACATAGCAGTCTGTAAGGCTTGTGAGCTCAGGCAGAGTGGAACCAATCAGGTAGTGTATAATGAGTTTCGACTGATGTGGGAGCAAGCATGCACAAAAGAGCCATAAGGAATGGCATTTAAATGAAAGAGCGCGAAGAGGACAAAACTCAGCAGATTTGAACAAGACCGACCATGCTGTGCTGTTCTCAAGAGTCTATTATCTAGTAATACCAACTTTGATTGTGTTAATTGTTGCTTGAACATTGTGTGTATGCTTTTTTTTGCTTGAACCTGCTAATGTACAACAAAACCTTTTTTTTATTCATTCACGGGGTGTGGGCTTCGCTGGCTAGGCCTGCATTTATTGCCCATCCCTCGTTGGCCTTGAGAAAGTGGTGGTGAGCTGCCTTCTTGAACCACTTGAACCACTCCCAGGGTAACTCCCTCCCGACTGTATATCACTGTGCCGCTACTTCTGCTGAGTGTTTCCTGCCAGTAGGACAAGACCATACCCAGGGATGGTGATGGTGGTGTCTGTGATATTATCTGGAAGATATGATTCTGTGAGGATGACTATGTCAGGCTGTTACTTGACCAGTCGGCGAGACAGCTCTCCCAATTTTGGCTTTAACCCCCAGATGTTAGCAGGGTCAACAGGGCTGAGATTGCCATTGCCATTTTCAGTACCTAGGTCCATGCCGGGTCCGTCCAGTTTCATTTATTTATTGTGACTTTGTAGCAGTTTTGATACAGCTGAATGGCTTGCTAGGCCATTGTTTGTGAGTCTGGAATCACATGTATGCCAGACCAGGTAAGGACAACAGATTTCCTTCCCTAAAGGATATTAGTGAACCAGATGGGTTTTTACAACAACCGACAATGGTTTCTTGGTCATCATTAGAATTTTAATTCCAGATTTTTATTGAATCCAAATTCCACCATCTGCCATGGCGGGATTCGAACCCCGGTCCTCAGAACATTACTAATCCAGTGACAGTACCACTATGCCATTGTCACCCCCATTATCTCATGTACTTTCTCATTGTTGTGAGAGAGCATGGTATGTAAATTGCCTTATTTTTCTTTTAATGTTGTCTCTGAAAAATATAAGAATTAATGCTTTACATCAGCATTAATGTTTTATATCCAAAACCCTGCACAGATTTTGATCATTTTTACTGCTCCGTGATTTCCTAGGGTCAAGAAGACAGTTCTTCACAATAATGACTGTGATTGTGCGGGTCTTGCTAACTACAAGCAGGAATGGCCAATCTTACTCATAATTCTGAGAATTTTATGTGCTCTAAAGGAAGATGTTGGTGTGCTGATCGTATAATTGAGCTAGTAATCCAGAGGCCCAGGCAAATGCCCTGGGGACACGCGTTCAAATCCCACCAAGGCATAGGTGGAATTTAAATTCAATTAATAAATTTGAAATAAAAGCTAGTCTCAGTAATAGTGGTCATGAAACTATCATTGATTGTTGTAAAAACCCATTTGGTTCACTAATGCCCTTTAGGGAAGGAAATCTGCCATTCTTACCCGGTCTGGCCTACATGTGACTCCAAACCCACAACAATGTGGTTGACTGTTAACTGCTCTCTGAAATGTCGTAGCAAGCCACTCATTTCATGGGCAATTAAGGATGGGCAATAATTGCTGGCCTTGCCAGTGATGCCCATTTCCCATGAAAAAATAAAGAAAAAGAAGAAAAAAGACCGGCATTGCACGACCACCTGACTTCTTAAAGCACATTACAGCCAATGAAGTACTTTTGAAGTGTGGTCGCTGTTGTGCTATAGTAAACATGGCAGCCAATTTTGTGCACAGCAAAATCCCACAATCAGCAACATGATAATGACCAGATAATTATTTTTTGTAATGTTGATTGAGGGGTAAGTATTGGCCAGGACACCGGGGATAACTCCCCTGGTCGTCTTCAAAGATCGTTTCCATCCACTTGAGCAGGCAGATGGGGCCTTGGTTTAACATCTCATCTGTAAGACAGCACCTCTGACACTGCAGTACTCCCTCAGTACTGCAATGGAGTGGCAGCCTAGATTTTTATGCTCAAATCCTGGAGTGGGATTTGAACCCAGAACCTGTGACTCAGGCGAGAGTGCTACCAATTGAGCCATAGCTGAGACGTACATGGGCATAAAGGTAGCTGCAACCTTTTTGGAACCTCAGCTGAAAACGATGGCCATGGGTCTCCATGAACTCAAGACTAAGAATTTGAATAGATACATGCCTCCAACTACATGGCTGTGAATGTGTTAGAGGCGGTTCAGAGGAGGTTTACTAGATTGATTCCTGGAATAAGCAGGCTACTTATGAGGAAAGGTTAGACAGACTGGGCTTGTTTCGAGTGGAGTTTAGAAGAGTGAGGGGTGATTTGATTGAAGTATATAAGATCCTGAATGGTATTGACAAGGTGCATGTGGAAAGGATGTTTCATTTTGTGGGTTTGTCCAGAACTAGGTGGCATTGTTTTAAAATTAGGGGTTGTCCTTTTAGGACAGAGATGAGGAGAATTTTTTTCTATCAGAGGGTTGTGCAACTTTGGAACTCTCTGCATCAGAAGGCAGTGGAGGCGGAACCATTGAATATTTTTAAGGCGGAGGTAGATAGATTCTTGTTAGGCAAGGGAATTGAAGGTTATTGGGGGTAGATGGGAATATGGAATTCAAAACACAAACAGATCAGCCATGACTTTAATGAATGGTGAAGCAGGCTTGAGGGGTGAATGGCCTACTTCTGCTCCTATTTCTTATGTTTGTAAACATCCTCTGAACCGTCTGCAATGTATTTACATCCATCCTTAAATAAGGAGACCAAACTGCACACAGTATTCAAGATGTGGCCTCACCAATGCCCTGCATAACTGAAGCATAACATCCTTAATTTTAAGTTCAATTCCTCTTGTAATAAAGGATAGTGTTCCGTAGCCTTCTTGGTTATGTGCTGTACCTGCATACTAACTTTTTGTGACTCATGCACTAGAGCACTTAGATCCCTCTACACCTTGGCATTTTGCTGTCGTTCACCGTATAAATAATACTTGGCTTTTTTATTCTTCCTACCAAAGTGAACAACTTCACATTTTCCCACATTATGCTCCATCTTTCCAGATTGTAGACATTTGTAGTCAGCTAGCACATTGCCTCCAAGAGCTCATGGTCTTCTTTCCTGCCAAGCAAAAAAAATGACCCCTCCCTCTTTCCGTCTCTGTCTGCTTTCTCTTTGTGCCTGCATCTGTGTGTTGATTACCTTCACCCTCCTTTGTGTCTGCAGCTCTCCTTCGTGTCTGCCTTCTTTCCTGTTGGTACAGAATTTCTTATGATCCTAGAAAATTACAATTGATCCCTTTACAATTGATGCAAACTCTTAAATGTCCTTTTCAACAGATTCCAGTCATTCAATAGAAATTACAAATTTTCCTTACTGTACTGCTTCCAGGTCAAAGGTTGTCATACACCAAGCTGAGCACTTTAATTTAATAAAAGTATAGAATGGCTGCAGCACAGGAGGAGGCCATTTGGCCTATTATATCTGTGCCAGCTCTCTGCAAAACATGTGGCAATGAGCTAATCCCACTTCCTTGCCCTTTCTCTGTAGTCGTACAATTCTTTTCTCTTCAGGTGCTTATCCAATTCTCTCTTGAAAGCTATGTTTAAATCTGCCTCCACTACACTCTCAGGCAGTGCATTTCAGATCCTAATCATTAGTTTCCCGTTGTTATCCAAGATAGCCGTTTTGTGCATGCGTAGAGTCATCTGTTGTGTGTTCTAACAAGGCTGTCAATCTCGATTGCAGACCTGTATATCTTTCTACATTACAGGCAAGGATGAAGTATTTGATTTTTTTTTGGAGCTGCCCACTCTTTCTAGCTTGTCGTTTGTCCTTAGCTGTCTGTATTCTTTGCTGTTCGAAGGAAAAAATGCCACTACTTGAGATTGTTCCCCAGATAGTTCTTCCTTGTACATTTTTCTTCTAGTCTGTGGTGGACATGCCACATTTCCTGAAGTTTTCCTTCAAGGAGTCCTTGAATCTTAATCTCAGCCTACCTCATAGGTGGTGTCCAAGTTTAATTAATGAGTACATGACCACCATAGGGATTTTATTGTCAGTGATATGTATTACGTATCCGTTCCATCTGAGCTAGACTTTGATAATGAGTGCTTCAATTCCAGACATCAAGGGGGTCAGTGTATTCACCACAGTCAGCAACTCTGGATGTCATTCCCTTGTGAAACTGCTGCATCAGATTTACAGCTCTATCAGGACATCAAGTTTGGCTAAGATTTTTCACAAGGACTGTCTATTTACTGTGTCAAAGACCTTCGTCAGGTCAAACAGAGTCCCATCTGTTGTTCATGTCATTTCTCTAGTATTTGCTGGATTTCCAGATCCTAACCACATGCTGCATAAAAAGCTTTTACTTCTTGTTGCCTCTGGTTCTTTTAAATCCATGTCCTAGGGCTCCTTGATGCCATACTTAGTCAAATGCTGCCTGGATGTCAAGGGCAGTCACTCTCACCTCACCTCTGTAGCTCAGCTATTATGTCCATGTTTAGACTAAGGCTGTAATGAGGTCAAGATCCAAGTGGTCCTGGCAGAACCTAAACTGAGCATTGGTGAACTGGTTGTTATTGTGTAAGTGCCACTTGATAGCACTGTTGATAACACCTTCCGTCACCTTGATGATCGAGAATCGTCGGCTGTCCCCCAATTCAAGGGTGGCATCTACTGAGGGTTGTGAGTTTCTGCCATGGGGCTTCATGTGACTGAACAGGCCAATTCTTGACCCTGAACAATTGGGGCAGGATATCCCATCAGGTAATAGGATTCAGAATTTGCTTCCTTTTCTTTCCTTTTCAAATTGTCATGCAGCTTGATGGATAAGTCGCCATTATAAACAATTGGTGACAAGCCCTTCCCAATCATTAACCATGCATTAGTCATGCAGCCGCACGTCAAATAGAGCCTCAGAGTGTCTTTGAAGCATTTTCTTTATCCTTTCTTGAGAGTTGAGAACACAGGACCTGGCAGGGGAGTCACTTTTTGGCCATCCAAACACAGTGTCTAGTCCATTGAAGTTGATTTTGCAGGAATTTTGCCTGAACGCTTTGCCTGAACTAACTTCAAGAGGAACACTCGCGTTTGTTCAGTGGCTCTCCCATTGAATCCAGAGGGTGAGGGGTGGCATTGCTGATGGTATTTCTCCAGCACACTAATGTGTTTCCGATATACAGTCCAGCTCTCAATGCAGCATTGGACTGTTGTTATGCAACTGCTCTGTGCGCTAGGACTTTTGTTGACTTTCAGAGGTCTTTGTTGTCAAACACTAGCTGCCGTAGCTTGTAGCAGGCTGAGCTGGCTCAGCTGATCCACTGTTGAAGCTCCTAGTCAATGGTGGCCTTTTGAGAGAGGTGCCTGCCAAGATATGTGAAGTGCTCAACATATTCCAGAGTCTGTCCTTCAACATATATGGAGTGTGGAATACTTGACTGACCAGATGTGGGTTGATTTGAGCTTTGTTTTGGCAACATTCAAGAACAGGCTGAGTTTCTTCTATGCAGAATTGAAGAAACCGAGAGTGGCTTGCAGTTCTGGTGCAGAGTGGACTGCGACACTGCAGTCATCTGCAAACTGTGGATCATGTGTGTCTATGGTGGTCAGTTGAGTTTTGACATGGAGACGACTGAGGTTAAAGAGTTTTGCATTCAGGCAGTACATCAGAGGGCAGGTGATCTTTGATGAGGTGAATAGCCACTGTCAGGTAGATTGTAAATTGTATGGGGCTATCACACAGCCTTGCTTGCTCAGCCTGGATTTGAAGGCACATGTTTCAGATCTCCCATTTGACAGTTGCAGTCATATCATCATTAAGCAATTGAAGGCACATGATAAAGTTCCTTGGACATTCAAATCTTTGGAGCACAATCCACAGAGCCTCATGATTTACTGAGTCAAATGCCTTGATCAGGTCGATGAATGCAATGAGGAGTTCCTGGTGGTGTTCTCAACGTTTTTCATGTCAAAGGTTCCTCTGGAAGGTCTAAAACCACACTGCATCACTGGGAGGATTTCCTCAGCAACAGTAGGCGATTCAGGAGAATGCGTGTCAGGGTTTTCCCTGTTATGAGCAAGAAGGAAATACCTCGATAGTCTCCACAACATGATTTATCTTCCTTCTTGGAGATAGTTACAATTGTTGCATTCCTGAAGTTTGGGGGTGATCATATGATGAGTGCATGGAGACTTGGTGTGAGCAAAAGCCCACCAGCTTCGAAGATCTCAGCTGTAATGTCATTGGAGCCACAGGCTTTGTTAATTTTAATCTGTTTGATTGCTTGTTGCAGCTCTTCCAAAGATTGCGGTTCACTCATGGATTCTACCACAGGATACTAGAGAATTGCTTGGAGAGTATCAGCTACCACTGTGGATTCATGGTTGAGGAGTTGTTCAAAATGGTTTTTCCAGCATTGATGGAAGGCATCGTTATCTTTAAGAAGAGAAACACCATCCTGAGAGCAAAGGAGATTTTTTTGGCTATAGATGGCCCTTGTGGCTACAAAAACACTTGGCATGTCATGATGGTCAGCATATTGTTGGATCTCTCGGGCTTTCTCTTTCCACCACATGTCCTTTACCTTCCAGATTTGTCTTTGGGCTTTAGCCTTGAGCTGTTGGAACACTGCCTTTGTGACTTATGACCTTGGCTTGTTCTGCCAGGCAATGAAGGCTGCTTGTTTATTATTTTCTTCTCATTCAGCATTGTTTCCATCGAAGCAGCCCTGCTGACAATAATGCTCAAACCCAATTGCCTGTGCACAGGAGTCTAGTACAGCAGGAGGGTTCGCCATTTGCATTGGCTTTTCCCACTCTGTTTTTCCCAATGGTTCTGCTCAAGGCATCAGAGTCACCAACAACCCTGGCATTAAAGTTGGAACTTCTCTGCTGGTCAGTTGGGTGGTAGGCTCCATGTCTTTTGGAACACTACTGCCCTCTGGTGGATGGTCAGCTCTCGTTGTACCTCCCCGAGGCAATACCCTCACTCTTCTTGGGCCAATTTGGGAACACTCCTGGTCCCCACTTAAATTCGCCATAAAGCTGCCAGCTAGACCAGCTTCTTAGCTGGGGCCTTTGGATTGGGAGCGGGCACTCTCATAACTTGTTTCCTGTCCCCGGAACACCACTGCCTATCTGCTCGTCGGTTTTGGGGTTCCCTTTGCCCCTATTTAAATTTGGAAATAAAGTTTCTGCCAACCATACTTAAGGCAATTCCTTAACCTTAGTCTTTCCTGGTTTAATAACTTGCCTTCCTTCAGGCTCTTCGACTAGGTGGGGCATCTGCCTCATTATCTCTTTCCCTGTATAGGGACTTACCTGGTCCATGTTTAATTCTGGGATACTCTATGAGCCTATTTTAAATTCTATCAGCCCTTCCTGTGCCCCTTTTAACTTTACTGGCCTGGCTTTGGCTGTGTTACATTCAAGCTGCTCTCACTCAGTGGTTATGGGTTTTATTTCACCCTTTTGGGCCTCTAAACATTCCCCAGCCTTCTGCACCCCTGCTGGCTGACGTTGGCCTCTTCTTTTGCTGGCTAACACTTTGCTGCCAGCCAAATCGATTTCTGCGACTGGCAGTTCAAGGACAATTCCAACCGTGACAGGGCCTGAAACAAGGTGGACCCAATGGAGGGGTGCAAACACAGATTCTGCTCTCACTCCACTGACCAGAGCTTTGGCCTT
The DNA here is from genome assembly GCF_964194155.1 of Cetorhinus maximus. Classification (NCBI taxonomy): domain Eukaryota; kingdom Metazoa; phylum Chordata; class Chondrichthyes; order Lamniformes; family Cetorhinidae; genus Cetorhinus; species Cetorhinus maximus. The sequence continues at coordinate 163,626,467 of NC_135882.1, read as the reverse complement.
CTGGGAGGACTCAAGGATGGGAGGGGGGTGGGGTAAGTTTCGATTTCCCTCTAACATTAAGGACTGAATGGCTTTTGTGTCCCAGAGCAGTACAATGGACTTGCTCATGTTCTGGCATGGGTATGGGGACATTGTTGTCTGGGAGTTTGTCTGGCTCGGAATGGCTCAGACACACACAGTGCCATGCCCTCTAAAGGGTAAGTTTCTGTAGCAAGAGTCTCTGCCTGTTCTGCCATGCTACCCATAGGGGTGTATGGAGCCCTATTAGATCTACAGGCTTTCTTCACAATTTCCAGAACTCAGGCCTGGAATAGTCTATTTATTTTATTACAATGGGAACACACGGGAGTAGTTCTTTTGGATTGCAGGAGGGATTCTCGTACCCTTTGTTGTGTTTTCTTTTCTGGGGTGAGGGCCTTTCTTATCTAACTTTCTCTGCTTATCTTTCCAATGTTCATGGGAATGGTTTGGAAAGGGTTTGCCTGAGTTTCCAGGCCTATGAGTGAGATCATAGCTGTCCGCTGTGACTGCTGCATCCTAGACTGTGAGGATTCTCTGCTCCTGCAACTGCATCCTCAAGCTAAAGGGTAAGCAGTTTTAAAATTCCCCTAACAATATCAACTTCCACAATCCCTTGTTGGTGTGTGGGGTCTTTAGGGACCTTACCCATCGATCAAACACAATTTACTTCAGCCATTCGAACTCAAGGTAGGCTTGTGTGTGTTTTTTGCGAGTGTTCTGGAATTGCTGGAAATATACCTCCAGGACTAAAGTGTCGGCACTAACATGTAGGCACTTAGGATGGCAGCCTTGGTCTGCTCATAATTCATGGACACATCAGGAGTTAGCATGGAGCTGATCTTTGGGCTCTCCCTGATAACTGCCCTTGAATTAAAAACATCCTGATATCTGATGGCCATTTTAGCTGCTACTGCTACTTTCTCAAGTGACAAAAAATGACTTCCCATCACTTTCTTTGAACTTGGGAATGAATTTAGCGTACTTGAGGGCCTCAGAGAATGGCTATGGGTTAGGGAGATGGGGGTGCTACTGCGTAGGGAGAGATTTTCCTTTACAGCTTCCAGCTGTCTGGTCACTCTCTCACACATTGAGTTGCAAGGTCCATTTCCAATTTTCGGAGCTGGAATTCTTTCTCTCTTTCCTGTTCCCTTGTGTCTTCTCTCTCTTTCCCTTTCTCTCTCTCTCTCTTTCTCTCTTTTCCCTCTTCTTAAATTCTAGCTGTATTCTTAGCTTTTCCAGCATGAATTTGGCTAGAGGAGGGGATTCAGAGTCATGGTTGAGCTCAGCATCTAACTGTTCTGTCGGATATGTGAGATCCAAATGTTCTACCAACAACTGGATCAGTTCACTTCTCTTCACTTTACTGAGTAACTTTAACTGTACTTCCCTAGCTACAGCTTTCAGTTGCTCTTTGCTGAGGGATGCTAATGTTTCACCATTCAGATCTCCTTGCTTGACCCACATCTGGGCATCAAAAGATGCCATTTTCTTAGTGTTAGGGAAAAGGAATTTGCTGTGATTAAGTTCCTTGTGTTTTAAAATTTGTTCCAGCCGCTGATATTTTCCTTTTGGTTTCCAATTGGCCCTTTTATATCAGATTTGGCTTGTCTTACTTGGATGCTGGTCAGATCCTAATGGGTGATCCCGGATTTGAGCTCCCAATTTCTGTTACAGACGGGGGAGGGGGGTTAATTGAAACAGCACTAATTTCCCCTCTCACCACCCTTCTGTAAAAAGAAATGTGTTTTGATTTGCTTCTCTTTTTATAAGTGATGGTGTATTTCCCAGCCCCTTTAGTGTGATCCAATTTTCTATTAATAACCCCATAGCAAACTCAAGATAAGATGAACTCAAAGGGTTAGTTTATTTGCACACAAGCAATGACCGTCTCCAACAAGAGAGGATCTAACCATTGCCCCTTGACATTCAATGGCATTATCATCGCTGAATCCCCCACTGTCAAAAATCTGGGGGTTACCACTGATCAGAAACTGAACTGGACTGGCCATATAAATACTGTGGCTACAAGAGCAGGTCAGAGGCTAGGAATCCTGCGGAGAGTAACTCAATTCCTGACTCCCCGAAGCCTGCCCATCATCCACAAGGTACTAGTCAGGAGTATGATGGAATACTCTCCACTTGCCTGGATGAGTGCTGTTCCAACAACATTCAAGAAGCTTGATACCATCAAGGACACAGCATCCCACTTGATTGGCACCCCACAAACATTCACTCCCTCCACCACCAACACACAGTGGCAACAGTGTGTAACATCTACAAGATGCACTGCAGGAACTCACCAAGACTCCTTAGACAGCACCTTCCAAACCCAAACCCCACAACCCCCCGCATTCAGATAGTAAAAAGAGGAATAGAGAACAGAAAGATTTATAGTACAGAGACCACAGAGAAAAGTAATACTGTTTCACATGGGTTCCAGAGTCCAGAATCAAAGTCCAATGAGATATTCCTTCACTGAGGTTGGTGAGCTGAAAACCAATGCTGGATAATTTATGTTTCTGGTGGTGTTGACTTAGTGCGATGAGATACGCATGTAGAGATGAATCAGTCTTGAAGGTGATGGTACCGAATTTCCAGCAAAAGCAGTGTAGATGGGGACCAGGTATTCCACCTGGGCAGAACTCCTTGTCTGTGAGGCTGCTAGTGAGATGGTAAACAGCAGACTGAGCTATGCAGTTCAGCAAGGCAATATTATTTGTTCCACAAGCCAGAGGCCCATGTCACATGACTCCCACATTTCCACCGAGTCTTTTTTTTTACAAAGAACATGTATCCATTGCCTGGGTTCCAAAGGCTGTTAAATGTCTCAGCCATTAGGATTTTAAATAAAGGTTGCAGGGCCTTAGTCTTAGCAGGCGATCCATCCCCTTCTGGCCAGCCTGGGTTATTAAATGTGGATGGCCTTTGTATAGCTGTCTTTGAAGTTGGACTATACCGTCCACAAGGGGTTGTTGGTGGCTCCTCAGAGATAACGAGGTGCAGGTTTTCCTGAAACTGCCAAGTAGCTTCTTTTGGTCGGCGGTCACAAACATTCAGCCATTTTAAAAGGTCTTCATTCAGTTTTAAAATTTTAGAAATAGCAATGAGTATATCCATACATATTATATAAAAAATACAGTGTGAGGTCTTAGTCCCTTACAATTCCCAAGTTGCAAAATTTAAAGTTTTCTTCCTTTGACCACAAAGATAGTGATCCTGCAAGGTGTGGTTCCCCAGCCTGGAAAAAGTGGGCAACCTATTTTTAGGGCAACTTTTCTAGACCCATCTCCATTTGGGGTGAGCAGAGTATCCTAAAGAGGACTGTTCAGTCATAGATGCTACTGCCCAAACACACATCTGTCCCAACACAAGTGTCTGAAGACCTTCATGCGTCTGTCGCTTGTGTGCAGATTCTTGTCTCGGGACTCCCAAGTTCAAAGCCCTGTCTACATTGCCAATTCCCAATGCTACAGGACTTGGCAAATGGACCCTTGGTTTAAGCCTGTGCTAACTTTGTTTAATGTAGGCCCTTCAGTCTCTGTCATTATCCACATGACCTTGACGGGTTGATAGTCAGACTTCAGTGACTTGACAAACCACGATGTTGAGACCATCTTGCTGCTGTAGACTTCTTCTGACTTTGTTACTGATGTGATGTACAGTCTTCCTTCAACTGTTCTGATGTTGAGGACTTTTTGGACTGCACTTGGCTGCCATCCCCCTGTGATCTTGCTGCCGTAGGTTGCTCTACCAGGAGCAAGGAACTCTGGACTGCATCACTCAAGGCATCATCGGAGCACACAAGCCTCTGCACCACTTCTAGGGATACAGCTAGTTCTGGAGCACAAGTCTTTAGTACTACTGCTGGGATGTTGTCAGAGGCCACAACCTTAGTTGTAACCTGTGCCTTTAGCCATCTCTTTTTTTACTTATTCTTTGCATTTGGATGTGGACATGATAAATTTCTTGATATCACATGGGGTGAATTGGCTGAAGACTTATATCAGTGATGCTGGGGACCTCAGGAGGATGCCGGGATGGATCGTCCACTTGGCGCTTCTGCTGAAGATGGTTGCAAATGCTTTGTCTTTTGCACTGATGTGCTGGGCTCCCCATCATTGAGAATGGGGATGTTTGTGGAGCCACCACCTCCTGTTAGTTTTTTAATTGTCCACCATTGTGTTGTAGCTTCACCAGATTGGCATCTTTGGGTATGCCTGGTGCTGTTCCTGGCATACTCTCCTGCACTCTTGATTGAACCTCATTGATTCATGTACGAGGACCTTTAAATCCCTTTTGAATGCTAACTTCACTAGTCTCTAACCTTTTAACAAATGTACTCTGCTTTTACATTCTTTCTACCAAAGTGGATAATTTCACATTTCCACATTTTTATTTAATCTGCCACATCCTTGCTCAATCACTTAACCAATCTATATTCTTTGCAGCCTATATCCTCATAACCATTTACTTTCCCACCTAGCTGTGCATTCAGCAAACTTGGATATCTTATACTTGGTCCCTCATCTGAGTCATTGATATAGATTGGAATGATCCCTGCAGCACTCTACTGGTAACATCCTGTCATCTAGTTTATTCCTACTTTCAGTTTTCTGTCTATTAAACAATTTGCAATCCATGCTAATATATTATCTCCTATTCTGAGCTCTAATCTTGTGTAACAGCCTCGTGTGCTTTTGAATGCCTTCTAAAAATCCAAATATACCACATCCACTAGTTTCTCCCTTATGTGGAGAGACAGTGGCATAGTGGTAATGTCGCTGGGCTAATAATTCAGAGGCCCAGGCTAATGCTCTAGGGCTCAAAGTCCACCACATTCCTGCTGGTGGAATTCAAATTCAATTAATTAATTAATAAATCTCAAATTGAAAGTTAGTCTCAGTAATAGTGACCATGAAACTATCATTGATTGTCATAAAAACCCATCTGGTTCACTAATGTCATTTTGGGAATGAAATCTGCCACCCTTACTCGGTCTGGCCTACATGTGGTTCCAGACCCACAACAAAGTCCATTGGCTCTTAACTGCTCTGAAGGGCAATTAGGGTCGGGCAACAAATGCTGGCCTTGCCAGCGACTCCCACAACCCATTTAAGAGAAAAAGAATATCGTAAAGGGTCACAGGAGAGTTAAAGGCCTAGGGAAGCAGTTGATGGGAGAATCAAATGCCACCAGAAAAAAGTTATGACAATGTTGGGAAAAAGAGGAAATGTTTTCAGTATGGTAACCTCAGCCAGCGTGTGTGGCAGGGAAATAGCTGAACAAAAGGATTAAAATGGATATGGTAGAGTGCAAAGATACACAAATTGGAAGGAGCCTGAGGGCAGAAAGAGGAGTACCTGGGGTGTACAGGTGGACCAGTATGTAGGTGACTAGGTGAGGAAGGTCAGGGAATGGAAAATTAAATGTATGTGAGGCATAAATAGGATGTACCAGGAGAAGAATCCAGCAGGTGAATTTGACTACATTTATTCAGTGAGTCTAATGGGTTGTTAATCAGACCTTACTGCATGTGTCACAGGGTGTGAAGATTCATATCATGGCATCAACTAAAGGGTTAACAAACACTATAATGATTTTACACATGGTAGCAAGCTTTGCATAAAAGGTATTGTTGGAGTGTATCCCATGAAACAGATTTAATATGCAAATGATACTTAGTGGTATTTCCCTTTTTTGGTTATGATAAATAGCTTTTATGTGTATTAAGCAACAACTGTATGCACGACTTCCCTCAACTGGTCTGTATTTCTGAATCACTTCCTTTTGTTTGCTCAACTTAATTGTAATGTTGAATCAACAGATATAGAACAAAGTAAAATTACCATTTCAAGCAGACAGTTTAGGTTCAGTTGAGATGCATGTCTGGAAATTTCTGCTCTGTTTAGTCTGTGCAGCTGTACTAACTCAGTTAAATGAGTGTTCCTGGGCATAGGGAATGTCAGTGTTGTCTCAAGTGCTGTAATGGCAAGGGGACCATTGGGCTTATTGCCTGCATTATAAGCAATGTGACCTTTCAGTAAGAGGATGTTTTTATTTTATTTTGTAGCTTGCAACTTTGTACAGTTATGCTTGAAGAAAATGGAATAGGATCCACTATCAGCATTGTATTTGAATGTACAACTTGGCTATAGTAGTTGCCTACCTAAGCATTTTTTTTCTTCTCTTCAAATGATGAAGCATAAGTAACTAATGCTGAGAATTTATGATGGACTTGAACTGATGCCATTGTTCTGCTGGTTGAGAGCTATTCCAGACATCATGACTGCTGCTAGCCTTGGATGGACTGTCTGAAAATAGTTTAGCTTTCTGTAAAGCTTTCACACACTTGGTAAAAGAATGACAGGGTTCCTTGAATTTTCCAGTAGCAAGCAAAAAAAAAATGTTTATTATATTATGAAAAACTAATGCAAAATGTCTCCATTATGTGGAAAGTCCAAAGATATTTATTGTAGTTTGTATTCTGGTGAAAAATTCAAGATATGTCCTGTGAATGATGTTTAGTTCGTACTAGTTCACACTATATTTTGGAAATAATGGATATTTCCTCCAGTAATAAAGCAGAAACCTTGGGCAGGGAGAGGGGGCAGTATTTATCTTCAGATGGAAAGCAACAAAAAGACAGGTAGGGATGAATGGGAGATTAAAGTATTAAAATACTTACTTCAATCTGCCAACTTCCAGTTTTAATGTAGGCAGGACTTTGGGCGAGTGATCAACATGCTCCAAGGAAGGGGGTTGGGACTTTGATGTGTTTCTGGCTCCTTTACGCAAATTCGCCAATCATACACACAGGACTGATAAAGTATAAATAGGTTCAGTTTTATATATATATAATATATATTATGTTATTGGACCTGTCATATAAATGTTCTGGTACAAGAGCAGTTCAGAGGCTGGGAATTCTGCAGCGAGTAACTCATTTCCTGACTCCCCAAAGCTTGTCCATTATCTACAAGGCTTAAGTTAGGTGTGTGATGGATGGAATACTCTCCACTTGCCTGGATGAGTGCAGCCCCAACAACACTCAAGAAGCTTGACACCATCCAGGATATAGCAGCCCATTGATTGCACCCCATCCACCACCTTAACATTCACTCCCTCCACCACCAACACATAGTCGCAGCAGTGTGTACCATCTACAAGAAGCACTGCAGCAACTCACCAAGGCTCCTTTGACTGTACCTTCCAAATCCCCGACCTCTACCACCTTGAAGGACAAGGGCAGCAGATGCTAGGGAACACCTGCAAGTTTCTCTCTAAGCCACACACCATCCTGACTTGGAACTATATTGCTTTTTGTTCACTGTTATCTCTTTAGAGCGAGATTTAGATGTCTTGGGTCCAAGCATACTGGATTGTGTCATCCTCTTTTCTGTATGCATGTGATGGAGCTGCACCAGTCAGTGTGCTAATGCATATGATGGGTGATGCTATTAGGCTCCATGTCATCCAACTCACGCTGAGCTTCTCCTGTATGTGCAGACTGCACTTTCTAGGAATGTCAATAGACAGGATTGCATTTCTTCTGAGCTGTATACAGCATCACCTCTGAAATTCCCTATAGCATCAAATCTGTCTGGGTTTATCTGTTGTACGTCATGGACTGTCTCAATGCAATTATTTTTGGCCTCTTCTGCCACGATTGGTGCATTGATGATCTCGTTTAAGGTCATAATGTTAGTTCCATGCACACGAGTAACCCTGGTGCTGCTGGTCTGCATGTGTCCACCAGGTAGAATATTTCTGGTTTCCATGCAGACCTGTCGTAGCTGTATTTCAATGTCAATATACCAATGCAATGAATTGGTGACCCATTGTATGTTGTCATAGGTTGTATCATTGACTCCCAACGGTCCAAATATGTATCCTTCAGGATTCTGACTTCTAAGATGTTTGTGTTTGCCCCTGTGTCGACTTTGGCTGTGAGCCTGTGTTTGCTGCTTTTTTTCAGGCATCTGATGTCAATGGCAGCAAAAACCTTCAGTTGTTTGACTTCCTCCACACATCATGTGACATTCACGATGTGGAAAGCCTGTTCACTTTCTGGCTGAAGCTTTCTCCGCTCTGAATGTTTCACCCTGTTGATACCTGTTTGTGAGGCTGGTGTTTGTTTTGGAACTTTTGAAACCACGGGCGGGATTTTCCGCACCTGACCACCGCCAGGATCTTCCAGTCCCGCTGCAAGTCAATGGACTTCTGGCTGGGGTGCCGCCTCACCCGCAGTGTGTCAAGCCCGTGACGGGGCCGGAAAATTCCAGCCCACATGTTGTGGTGGTGAATTCCTGCCCACAGCTGGTGTTGCCGTTTCCGTTGATATTCAGCTAGAGCTTTCCACTTGTTGTGATTGATGTTGAGGGCTTTCATGTCTCTTTTTGACTCAGAACTTTGGTTGCCCAGTGGTCTCTTGGCAGGAGCTACCTCCAAGTATAGCATATCGTTGGAGATGCGGCCATCTTCTATCCTGTGCACATGCCCAGGCCAGCAAAGCCTTCTTTCTGGCTTGATTAGTGCTAGCATGCTTGACATGTTTTCCCTAGAAGGAACTGCTCTATTGGTGACTTTGTCTTCCCATGTGATGCCAACAATGCATCATAGACAGCAGAGATGGAAGTTTTTGAGCCTTTTTTCTTGGTAGATGTAACTTGTCCATGTTTCATTGCCAGACAGCAAATGCTGAGGATACAGGATTTGTAGAAAAGTATCTTGGTATTTTGTTAGTTGGCCTAAGTCAGTAGCTGCATTTTCAATATGTTCTGAGCTCTTCATCAAGAAACAGGTTGCCTGTCAACATAGATCCAAGATAGCAGAATTTTCTGACTGCTCCCAGTGATGTGTTGTTGGGTCTGATCACAGGTGGAGATGCAACACCCTGTCCCATATCTACACTTTCCTTGACACTGATGGTGAAAATTTTTTCCGCATTGGATCTCCAAACCGTAAATCCACTGTTTTCTGGTACCTTTTTAGTATTAAAATTATTATTATTTTCAAAGGCTATGCAGTAATTAATTCTGGTTGGGGTAAAATATTCTAATAATCCACAACATTAAAACATTTCTTCTCACCACCCTCATTTTTGCTTCTTGTACCAACCCTAAATTTACACCCTTTTTCTACTGACCACCAGTTCACTAACCAGAAATATTTTTTTTATTATTTATTTTCTCAAATTATTAAAACATTTTGAACACTTCATTTAATTTGGCTTCATCCACCCAGAGAGGTGATGCAAAAGATGGTCAGCATCAGAAGATCAGAAGGCACAGACTGGCTTGGGACTGCAGGTGACTATAGGGATAAAATAGGGTGTGCCAGTTAATGGATGTGTGAACAAAAGACAAGGGTTTTGAATAAAGTACATTGGAAGAAGTAGAGTTAATGGAAAGCAGTGAGGATCGCATGATGGATAAGTAGGTCAGCACAGAACAGGTTGTGGCCTGTAAGGTTTTAGGTGAGTTGTAGTTTGTGGGATAGAGCTCGAGTCTAATGAGGGGAGGATTGGAGAACTTGTGTCTGCCTGGCAAGCATGGACAATGCTGCAGAGTTTAAACACTAAGTTGCCTGATTCCTGGAATCCAACAACAGAAAATTCCCAAAGAAACATTAACTTTTACAGAGAATGTATTTAATTTGCTAAATTTAATTATTCACTAAGTAATCAGAAAAGTATTGTCATCTTTATGTCAACTCTTTATGATCATGAAGTTATTCCTGATTTGTCAGATATGCTGATTAATACTACAAGAAAACATCTATATAATGCACAACTAGGTAACTCTTACCAACCAATGAGAATACATCCTGTAATCCTTAAGAGGAACCATGCTTAATGTATTGACGTACATAAAACTGAACACATTGTCAGAATAACTTGAAGATTGTTACAGCAATCGGTATTAGCCAAATAAATGTATTTAATCTTTTTATATTAATATCTATCTTTTTAACTAAGCCAAACGAATGGAGTGAGTCATAAATTTATAATCGCAGCTCAGACAGCAACTTAAAAATGACTGTAGTCCTAGAAGGTTTTCATGAAGAACAGCTATGCAATAATATAATGGTCAGAGCATCTTAGGGGTGCATTCCTCTCCCAAAAAATGGGAGACTCCTGTTTTTTACTCTGTAATGAACCTTCTGACAAAATGATGGATATGCACAGCTTTCGAATATGCCATTAATTACAGAGTGAATCGGGTTTTCTCCAATTTCTCGTTGAGGAATTCCACCCTCGAGTCTATGCAATGTGTACAGCTAAAAACTTCTGACTGTGGTAATAAACATGACAAAAGCCAACAAGAAATTTGATTTCCAATTTTTTTATAGTCTGCAGGGAGGGAAATAAAATGCATATTTTTTGGCAGAATATGTAGACAGAGACAATCTTTAGAAAAAATTTAGGAGACAGTATCTGCAAGATGTATTTCACATTTATTACCATTTTTATTACCACTTTCTAAGGCTGTGAACTGTCTGATTGGTTTTGCTTATTTTTCCCTCTGGAGGAAACTGTTTTCATTTTTTTTTGGCCTGCCTGTACTAAAGCAAGCATTTCCTCTCGGATTTTCATCAATAAAAGCCTAATGAAGATTTTTTTTTACGCCATTCAGATCTAACTACAAATTAATTGTTTTCATTTTACATTCCTAAAACTATTATTTGAATTCTTATTCACCTGAATTAGCTAAACATGTTAAAATTTCAGAATTTGCTTCTATAGTTTTTCATTAGTACAGACGAGGCAGAAAAAGCCCCTCTCTGTTCTACTTTTTTTTGTCTTTTTATTAGTTTCTGGATTACTGATGAAGCAGATGTTACCTGTCAGTCCCTTGGCAATTGTTATATGCTGCCACAGTTATCAAAAAGGAAGAAGCTGCTTTAACTGGTTTGGTTATTTATAGACTCACCACTCTGGGTGTATGGGGCCTAGCGCATCTGCTGAAGATCATCTACACTACAGGTCAGCTTAAGGTTAGCTGTTTTGATTGCTGCGTTGATTGGCTGTGGCGGCTCTTAATGAGTAATCAGAATTCTTTTCCCTCCCCCACGGCTAGACCATTCCACTGCCACTGTCACCACCACTTTCGCCTTCAGTGGAGAATTTGTCTGAACCCTTTCATTCATTTGTCTGTCTCATACTTTGACCCAACCCCCACGACAACATAACAGCAAACGCTCTCCTCAATGAACAGGTCAATGCATCATCACAGCAGAAGTTTTGTCTGTGAACATGGTGTAAAGTATGCACATTTGTGTCAGTTTCTGACAGCAGGCTGGTAAAAGTTGATCCCTAAGCTGTTAAAGCTGCAGTTTCTACTCATTGTTACTAATGTATAACTTAATAATTGTGAACAGCACTATCATTTCACATACCAATGTGTCCTGCTCCTGTAACTGCAGAAGTGCACAACACCAGAGTATGAAGATATGTAAGTAAAGTACCTTTTTGTATTGTGTTTCTGTAGTTCAGTTCTTGATTTATTATTTGTGGAGAATTGAATGCCTAAAGAAATGCAGAGAGAGAATTTGCTAGGCAACGAAGAAATTAGTAGCATGGCTAATTATACAGGACTGCATTGACTTGAAACAAATATTTCTACATGTAGTTCAAACACCATCAGCATATGCAATGTTTCTGCATTGATTCCTCATTGTTTCAGTTTGCAGTGTTTTTAGTTAATATCTTTTTGGGTGGTGGGAGGGAGAGAGAAAAGAAACAAGCTTTCATCAAATAATTGTTAAATGTTGCCTAAATTTTAATAGTTTTTAATTGAAGATGTTCTTTATCCCTGGCTAGCAGTGCTGTGCATTTCAGTTGAAATAAGGCTGATTAAATTGAGTACTCATTTTGCCCTTATTAGGTGCAATTGACTGTTTGAATACTCTGATTGTGGGATTAAATGGGTATGTGTGATTTCTTTTTTTAATTTGCCCTTCTCCCACACGTATGTGCACTATAATTTGTTCTGAGACATTTAACTGAAATTGCTGGCTGCTGCAGCAAAAAACAAGTTGGAGTGATCTAATTTAAATTAAGTTTGCAGTCTAGCACTATAGCCAGTTACAGTACTTCCTGGTCAGAAAGTGAAAATTACTTTTTTTTCAAATTTTAAGTTATGATTGGAAGATTGAAAGTTACACCTTTTAAAGCATAAACATCTATAAAACTGGAGTTTTGCCTCCATTGTCTTGGTAGTTTATCATATCAGCTTGAGAATTTCTCTTGCAAAAGCAATTAATTCAAGGACCTGCTGATGGCTGTTGTTACAGTATTCAATAATTCCATCTCTGCTGAATTCAGTCCTGATCATATTTATCTTTACTTTGTAGCAGATAATTCTCTTAATCCATAGAAGAATGTATAACATTGATCACTGGGCAATGATCAATATTATATCCAACTGAAATGTTACAAACTTTTTTTCATTCTTTAATGTGATGTGGGTATCATTGGCAAGGCCCATCCCTATTTGCCCTTGAGAAGGTGGCAGTGAACCACCTTCTTGAACCACTGCAGTCAATCTGTTGTGGGTACACTCTCAGTGCTGATAGGAAGGGGGGACCAGAATTTTAATCCAACAACAGAGAAGGAACACTTATATAGTTCCAAGTCAGGATGGTGTGTGGCTTGGAGGAGAACTTGCAAGTGGTGTTCCTATGAGTCTGCTGCCCTTATTCTTCTAGGTGGTACAGGTCATGGGTTTGAAAGGTGCTGTTGAAGGAGCTTTGGTGAGTTGCTGCAATGCACTTTGTGTATAGAGCACATTGCTGCCACTGTGCATTGGTGGTGGAGGGAGTGAATTTTGAAGGTGGGTGGAGTGCAAATCAAGCAGACTGCTTTGTCCTGGATAGTGTCAAGCTTCTTGACTGTTGTTGGAGCTGCTCTCATTCAGGCAAGTGGAGACTATTCCATCCAGACTTGTATCTTGGAGGTGGCATAGTCAGGAGGTGAGTTACTTGCCTCAGAATTCCCAGTCTCTTACCTGTTCTTGTAACTGCAGCTGTAGCTGGTCCAGTTCAGTTCCTGGTCAATGGTAACCCCCGGAATGTTGATAGTGTGAGAATTCAGCGATGGAAATGCCATTGAATCTCAAGGGGAAGATTGTTAGATTCTCTCTAATTGAAGATGGTCATTGCCTGGCATTTGTTTGACACAAATGTTACTTGCCACTTTTCAGCCCAAACTTGAATGTTGCCCAGATCCTGCTGCACATGGACACAGACTGCTTCAGTTTCTGAGGAGTTGTGAAAAGTGCTGAACATTGTGCAATCATGCGCTGGGACTGATGTGATTGGTCTCCCACAGCCACCACCATCTTCCTTTGCTCTAGATTTGACTCCAACCAGTGGAGAGTTTTTCCCCTGATTCCCATTGACTTCATGATGCCACACTGTAACGGCCACCTGAGGATGGGTAAAATTGACTCCCCTATCATACCACTCCAAGCCTGACCATAATAAATTTTTTTGTGAATTTAGAATGGTGAAGGTATTTACTCAGTGTCTGTGCTTAACCATTTACATGCTGATTGCAAAGAAACAAGTCTAGCAGGCTTTCTTGCGTTTAAAACAAAGAGCGGTTGGTTTTTATTGTGTTAAACAGCCATCCAGATAAAGATATGAAAATATTTAAAAAGGTAAACCTACGTCTTGACCTTTCCACACACAAGTATGCAAAATTTACAGGTTATACTGTGGGTAGTTACTTTCTTAGCCAAATTAAAATTCAGTGCTGGAAGGTGAAAAATTGAGAGTTCACTGTTTGAGTCCTTTGCCAGTATCTAGTGCTATGACCGTGACCTTGAAGTTCCAGGAGTGGAGTTGAACCTCATGTAAAACTACAATTACCAGAGACAATTCATTTTCCAAAACGTCAATGATTTTTGCACCCGAGGTTCCTTTTGATGAAAATTTCTCTCTGTGCTGGATTTTTAACTTTAATAGAGATAGGACCTTGCCTTGAGGGAGAAGGGAAGGGGAGAATATTACTTCCCACTGGCAGGTTTTTCCAGACTACTGTTTTAGCAACTTGCGTGCTTTATGAAAGGGATTTCAAAAATGGTTACTTCAGTCACATGACCTCTCTCCACACAATGATTTCAGAAGGTGTTTGTTTAACTGGTGTCTGGACTGACTGTGGCTTTTGTCTCATGGCCTGGATGATTAAATTCTGTAATGTCCCAGCCACTAACTCCTGAATATCCAGTATCCATCTTGATGAAATAGGCAGATTACTGCTTTATTACTCCTTTCCATGTGGCTATTGTCCTAGTAAACTTTCTGTCTCCACTTGAGAGGTAGCCTTATAGGTGTGCAAATGTAAGGCCCAGGGCATGTTTCAGTAAATCTTTTGAAGTAGTTCTTGACATCAGCAGCTGTGAAATTCCATGAAGGTGTATTGGCATGTCTGAATTATATTTCACATTGGAACTTTCCAGAAAACTGGCCAACCTGCAACACCAGATGGCAGGTGACTTGTGGCAGCCATCTTAAGTCAGTGTCTTTTCTTGCTTTTCAAAATCCTCTTTTAAACAGTTCAATATATATTTGATCAGCTGATGAAATTACAGATTGATAGCACTCATGCACAAGTCACATCATCGTGACAACACTCAATCAAATGCTGTTTGATGTCAAGAGCAGTGAATCTCACCTCGCCTCTTGAGTCTTTTGTCCATATTTGGACCAAGGCTGTAATGAGGTCAGGTGCCGAGTGGCCCTGGCAGAACCCAAACTGAGCCACAGTGAACAGGTTATTACTGTGCAAGTGCCGCTTGATAGCACTGTCAGCAACACCTTCCATCACTTTGTTAATTTTTCAGGGGTGGTATTTGGCCGGATTGGATGAGTCCTGCTTTTTGTGGACAGCACATACCTGGGCAATTTTCCATTTTGTTGGGTAGATGGCAATGTTGTAGCTGTACTGGAACAGCCAGGGGTGCAGCTAATTCTGGAGCACAAGTCTTCAGTATCACAGACAGGATATTGTCAGGGCCCATAGCCTTTGCCATATCCAGTGCCTTCAGCTGTTTCTTGACATCATATGGAGTGAATTGAGTTGGTATCTGTGATTCTGAGGACTTCAGGAGGAGGCCAAGATGGATCATCCACTTGGCACTTCTGGCTGAAGGTGGGATATTTGTGGAACCTCTTCCTCCTGTTAGTTATTTAATTGTCCTAACTGGATGTGGCAGGATTGCAGAGCTTTGAGCTGATCCATTGGTTGTGAGATTACTTAGCTCTGCCTCATGATAGGAGCCTTCCATCTCATAAGATGGTTTGTGCTGGTCAACTCTTTGTTAATCATCGCCTGATGTGGCTCAGGAGCTCCGTTCTGGCATAGCAGTCTCTGCTGCATTTTCTGCAGAGGACGACTTTGGGCTGAGAAGGTGCATAATTTGCCAACCTCTGTTTTCTCTGGGCCCTCTTCTTGGCCAGCTGAGTTTTTCATTTCTGTTTACCCCTTTCAATGCCTTTCTGAACAGTCAGCTTTCAGAAGTCATGGCCGTCAGCGACCGTCTCTCAGCTATTTATCACCTTAATATCTCACTTGCAAATGTCCTTGTAGTGGAGGTATGAATGCCCGAGGTTGTGACCCAGTGGTCAATTCACCGTACAGAAGGTCTTTGGGTATATGACCATCATCCAATGAACGCAGCCAAGTCAGCACAAACGTCGTTGGCTTAGCAATGACTGTATGCTGATGGAATTAACACACTCCAGGACCTCTGAATTGGTGACTTTGTCCTGTCAAGAAATGCCAAGGATATATCTGAGACAGTAAAGGTGGAAACTGTTCAGTCTTTTCTCCTGCCATATGTTGTCCAGGTTTCACCATTATAGTGGAGTGCATTGAGGACACAGGCTTGGTGGACTCGCAGCTTGGTGTTCTCAGTCAGGCTGCTGTTGTTTCACACTCTCTTACTCAGCTTGGTGATAGCAACTGTAACTTTTGCGATGCGTGTGTTGATTTCAACATCAAGTGACAGTTTGCTGGTGATTGTGGAGCCTAGATATGTGAAGCTATCCACAACCTCCGGCGTCACATTGTCAATCCTGATGGATGGTAGTATGCCTGCATCATGACATTTGTCTTTCTGGTCAAAACAAGCTCTTAACAGGTGTGAGCAGGTCTATCCACTTGCCACTGCAGTTGTTACTCAGTTTGTAATGTTAGTGCGGTACCATCAACTTAGCGCAACACTCCGATGAAAGCTTGGCGCAACTTGGATCTTAGGAAGGTAAGTTCTAGTGTATCAGTTCTAATATGACCTGAAGGCATATAATACCAGCAAAGAGAAGAATATGCCAAAGCATGTCAGTGCCAGAACACAGCCCTGTTTTGACCACACTGAGGATCTCAAAGGATTCCAATGTTGCATCGTCATAGCCAGCCTTACCCATCATGTTGTCATGAAAAGAGGAGATCACATTGAGCAGCTTCGGCAGGCAGCCAATTTTCTCCAGCAGCTTTAATAGACCCCTCTGCTCACATGGTCGAATGCCTTGGTGAGATCGATGAAGACAATGTATAGTGGTCTCCTTTGTTTACAACATTTCTCTTGCAGCTGCTGGACTGAGATCATTTTAATTGTAGATCTTCTGTCTAATACAAATATTTATATATATTTAAGCCGCTCCTTTCTCTTTTTCCATCTCCCTCCACTTAAATGGCTGCACTAAATCTCTTGCCTTAACATAATGTAAAGACTCAAATATGCTCAAAACAAAAGAGTGCCTGGACTACACTTCTTAGTGTGACTATGCAGTTGTTAATGAGTATTTTATTTAATATAGTTTCCATATTGTAATATTTAACTATATTAAATAAAATATAGTTTCCATTCTTTCTGTATTTTCATTGACTATTGGTCTTTGTACTCACTTTTTCAGCCAAGGCTGTGGGGATGGTTTTAACATCTCCACACACTCAACAATGCTGACTTCTTTCCAGCTGATAGGAGACATATTGCTATATATTGCTGCTTCCAAAGAAATTGCTGTAATAAAAATAAGACAGCTTATGTATTTCTGCAGGCAGAGACTTCAGTTGATGACTTGGTTTTGGATCATCCCTGCAGGCTGAAAGTGTGCCCAACTGTCAAAGTAAGTGGCAGCTGCTGGCACAACTTGCCATCAAGTTGGCCATTTTATTCCCTCCACATTTATTAATACAATTTTATATGCTCATTTATGCATTCTTCCAACAATGAGCTTAGCACAAACAGAAGCTGGCTTGTATTGAGCAAGCATTTCCGCACTCAAGCACGCCTTGAGCTCATGGTCATCCTATTCCCAGATTTCTGTGCTGGTTGCTAAAAGATACTTGAAAATTCCTACTTTGACTTGTTCTCCAGTTTTGTTTCCAACCGGAGCAGCAGCTTTCCCAGGCTGCTCATCTACTTTCAAGTAAAGCATTTCCAGAACTTACTGTAATTAAACAATGAAAAGTAAAATTTTGGAGCAAATCATTGGCAGATCCATTTGAAGGACCCAGATATTGGGTCCCCTGGCTATTCTATTAAATCAATTATGTTTCAGTGACCTACTTAGGGGTTTAATAACGTGACAAGTATAATGGACCATGGTACTACATTGTAAATAAATTCAGTTTGAATGTATTAATTCCCAGCAGATTCAAACTCCAAAGTAAATTGGCTGGTTAATTTCTCTTATTAGACCTTTTGTACGTGAAGTAATTTGTGTTGCCTTGGGTGTGTTTTCTAGATCTCTGTTCTGTTAGGATGATAGTATGTTGGAGATATTATTACAGCTATCAGTCTGATGATCAGTCTAACTGTATGAGTTGTGATTTTTGTAGCTTCAAAATTGTAGTTATATCAGATAAGAGTATTTCCCTTTGTCATTAATGTTTTTTCAAACATGCTACTAATAGAAAAAGGACTCAACAATTTCTTCAAAGTGCACCTTCATATCATTTACCAATTTCGATGAGTGCAGCTTCATGCAAGCTTTTTCATAATACCATGCTTCTTGTTACGACAAAGAGGGCAAGCAGTCATTTGCTTTGAGGGTTCTCCTTTAGTGTAACGAGGGATCTACTGGACTAATGTGTTGTCAGTACTGATTCTGACTTGGAATAACTATGTCACCTGCATTCCTTGTCTTTCCAGAGAGCCCTGACTTGAGTTTGAGCAATTTATGAGTGTGAATCTTTTCTGTGGCCTGAGATGACAATGTGTCTCTGGACCATAATGAAGTGCTCTTTTTGTTTAGTTAAATTTATATCATCTGTTGCTTAGTCTGAAGAATAAATGAATTTATGATGGTATTTTCAACATCAGCTGTCACAGAAATTTGATCTAATCACTTTTAGGCTATTATAGTTTCTTACTTTCATGCAGGTCCCATTGCTTAGTACTAACAGGCATTCCCTCACAGGAAGACTAATAATTAATTTAAACAGATGTGGCGCTGTTCTTATGCTGGGACAACCCCACCTCTTATTGACATTCCATTGTATCAAATTGCTGGAGAATCAAACAGGTGGAGAGTGCTGAGTTTCAGGTTGGTGAACGTTTTACAGTGGGGCAACCCATATCTGGAGGCCCAGAGGCAACTGGAGTGCAGACAGGGCTTTAAATCAATAAAGTGGGGGGTGTGGGCAAGGGGTTGGATGGGAGAATTCAGGAAATGGTGAATTCAAAAGATCAAGGCTTGAGAACAAAATAACATTTTGGTTAAAAGTAAGCAGAGTGGGTCAGGAAAAGACAATGAAAATAACAAAGATTATAGGGAATTAATGACTAAGGTGATGTCAGAGAACATTAGGAAAAAGTCAAAGCTAAAGGTGCTATATCTGAATGTGCTAAGAATTCAAAACAAGTTAGATGAATTAATAGTGCAGACAGAAATTAATAGGTTTAATCTAATAGCCATTACAGAGAAGTAGTTGCAAAGCGACCAAAGTTGGGAACCAAATATTCCAGGGTTTTTAACTTTTAGAAGAGATAGTCAAGACGGAAAAGGAGGAGGAGTAACCCTGGTAATGAAGGATGGTTAAAGATAAGTAGAGAAAAAAACAAACAATCTTAGTTTAGAAAATGAAAAGTTGGAATCGGTTTGGATGAAGCTAAGAAACAGCATAGGGTAGACAATGTAGAAGGTAGTTGTTTATAGTTCCCTTAACAGTAGTTAAGTGTATGGGCAGAACATAAATCAGGAAATTAGAGGCACATGTAATAAGGGTAATCAAGTAATCACAGTGGGATTTTAATCGCAGAGGTCTGAGATGCAGACAGATTTGGGTTTCTTAGTGTATGAATTGCAGAAGGTTAGTATGCAGGTCCAGCAAGTAATTAGGAAAGCTAATAGAATGTTATCATTTATTACGAGGGGAATTGAATACAAAAGTAGGGAGGTTGTGCTTCAGTTATACAGGACGTTGGTGAGACCACATTGGGAGTACTGTGTACAGTATTGGTCATCTTATGTAAGGAAGTTCAGAGAAGGTTTACCAGACTAATAAGACAACCCACCCATTCCAGGTATGAGGAAAGATTGGACAGGCTAGGCTTGTATCCACTGGAGTTTAGAAAAGTAAGAGGTGACTTGATTGAAATGCATAAGATCCTAAGGGGTCTTAAAAGGGTGGATGTGGAGAGGATGTTTCCTCTTGCGGGAGAATCTAGAGCTAGGGGATCACTGTTTAATAATAAGGGGTTGCTCATTTAAAATGGAAATGAGGTGAAATTTTTTCTGAGGGGCGTGAGTGTTTAGAATTCTCTTGCTGAAAAGGCGGTGGAAGCAGAGTGTTTGAATATTTTAAGGCAGGGTTGGCTAGACCCTTGATAAGCAAGGGGGCGCTAGGTTATCAGGGGTAGGCAGAATGCAGATTTGAGGTTACTATCAGATCAGCTATAATCTTACGAATGGCGGAGCAGGCTCGAGGGACCAAATGGCCTACTGCTGCTCCTTGTTCATATGTTTGTAATCGTCATTCACATTGGGCAAACCAAATTTGCAGAAATAGTATTGAGGGTGAGTTTATGGAATGTATACAAGATAGTTTACTTGATCAATATGTTGAGACAACTAGAGAATAGGCTATTTGGCTCTGGTACTGTACAATGAGAAAGGATTTTTTGATAACCTTTTAAACCTTTTAATAAAGGGGCCTTGAGCGAATAACTGGCAGCCTGCCATCATGCGAGATAATGGTTTGCGCCTTGGTGGTCAACTTGGTCTTAAACATCACCTGGTGTGACTCAGGAATCCCACTCTGGCATGGCAGTCTCTGCTGCAGTTGCTGAAGATGAAAGTAGTGTGCTGAGAAGGTGCAGGGTTCACAGGCCTCTGTTTTCTCTGGGCCCACTCCTCAGCCAACTGGACTTTCCATTTCTCCTTGCCTCTGCTTCTCTGAGAAGTCAGCCTGCAGAGGTCCCAGCTGTTGACAACTGTCTCCCTGTAGTCTGTGTAGGTGTCTGCCATCTTCATATTTCCCTTGCAAGTGTCTTTGTCGTGGAGGTATGGGCATCCAGCAGGTTATGACCCTGGGTTGTGACCCTGTGGCCAGTTCACCATTTGGATATATAACCATCATCATATTAGAGAAATTCCCAAGCCTGGTTGTGAAGAAGACACTGATGCTTTGTTCATTGGAGAGCTTACTTCTCCACTCTAACACAATCTCCCCCAGTGCTGGCTGACTCTTTACATATGTTGCACCCAATTTGTGAAACTGCCCGTTTTATGAAATGGCTAGCTGAATAGAATGAACTAATCAATACCCAACACCTGTTAACCTTATTGTCTTAAACTACTAGGGATTTAACATCCACCAACAGACCTTTAAGTAACTAATAGATTCCACTCATTTTAAAAAGAAAAAAAGACTATTCATAAAAAAAAATGATAATACATGTTACCTTTATTGTACAAATCAATCTTAAACATGCTCTATATTTCCAACCCCCATCTAAAAACCAAAAAAGAGAGTTTAATAAGGTCATGTCCTCATAATTACCATTATAATACAAGACGTCCCTCTTCGAGGATATCCAACAATTTCTTTGGAAAAGCAGTTTTTGTGCAACAAGTTGACCTGCGTTGACCCATTTTGTTTTGGACATTTCCTTCCTTTCCAACATCTCTTTTATACTTGCGCGATCAATCCTCAATCTCTTTTTCCATGACACTCTGTCGAATGGACATTGTCCCAGAGTGAGCAGTTATCCATTTAGCATTCTGTAGGCACATTTGTACTGGGTTGCTCCTTATATAGGAGTTCCTTTTAAATACTCGATAAATACATAGCCATATCTATCACTTCTACCAGCGCAGCAGTCTGCACGGCTAAGGTGCTTTTAACTACTCAATTTTCTTTGATTCCCATGCTAAAGAACAACATATATTGTTTCTTCCCACTAAAATATAATGAAATAAAAGCAAAATACTGCAAATGCTGGAAATCTGAAATAAAAACAAAATGCTGGAAGCTTTTTAGCTCTGAAGAAGAGTCATATGGGCTTGAAACGTTAACTCTGTTTCTCTCCACAGATGCTGCCAGACCTGCTGAAAAATACCATATGCTGGATGCATCGTTCAGCCCATAAACACACTTGTTCAGCCTCTATAATTTCCCCTCTATATATCCAGCTTCTTTTGAAGGCTTTAAGAATATTTCTTTGAAATTGTTCCCCTTGCAAAAATGCTGCTTCAACGTCAATGGATTTACATTCTCACGAGTACATCGCTAAAGTGCTAGGAAAATCCTCAGACTTACTTTCCCTGCTGTTGGGGAGTCTACTCTAACCTCCTGGTCGCCTATTGTTCCTCAAATCCTAAGCTACAAGTCTAGCCTTAGCTTTATACATACCATTGGGGAATGCTTTCTCTGTACATATCCATCCATGGGACAATGCTGGCTGTCCTTTGTCTGCCTTTTCCGTGTAAAACTTTCCGTTAAACTTTCTCCAACTGTCAAGTTCTTTGTTCTGCTTCCTTTACCAATTCATCATCTAACTTGTTGGTAGCCACTAGAGCTGCACTGTTGAATGGGCTCCTACTAGTGTCACTCCCCGCCTGTTCTTTGCTCCATGCTCTTGTTAAACTATGTCCCCTACTAGATCTCCTGTCCCTATCTGGACTACTACTATCACCCAACTTGTTCCTCCAGCGACTAAACTTCCTTTCATGGGTTCTTGATCTTTTCCTAGGGCTGTAATCACCATTAGGCCTAGTGTCTGAACTTACACTACGTTTCCTGGCTTTCCACATTTTTACTTCCATCTGCCAATCGATAGATCTGATATTCTGCTCCTCATCTTGTATATTCAGCCAGTTTTTGTATTTCCCTGTGGCTTTTCCTACTATGGTGGCTTCCCTCCACTCACTAGCCCCTTCTGGCATATATGCCACCCTAGTTCCAACTTTTGGTAGTTGACCTTTGTGATAAATGGCCCTATACTGATATTCTTTATCACTTGGTCTACTCATTTAGCTCATTATCTGCCATAATCTATTGTTTGTACAGGTCTGACATATATGCATGCAACGCATGATGCACCTTCAGTTTATCATCTGTTCAGGCTTCATTAATGTGTAATCAGTGCCAGTAAGCCGTGTGGAATGTACTCGGTTTGATTACCATGTTGCAAGACTACCATTTTGCCATCAGTGCCTAGAAGTTTCCCTGACCTCTCCATTCTTTCTGCCCTTCTCTTTTATAATACGCCATGTCCCTGGGCTTAAAATTCATTTCTGAAGGCTTGATTCGATACCTCAAAGCTCTCCTGATTTTTTTCTGAAATCTCCATCTTAATAAATGCTCCCCTCCCTGCATGCATGGCATTCAAAATGTTCTACAAAAATGGAACTAATGGTAGTTCCCTCCAAAGCCAGGGGATGGTCCCGCATTATTGAAGGTATCTTCAGATTCCTGCCATAAGCTAATTGATAGGGGCTATAGCCCCCAACCATCTGAAGTGGTTTTTTTTGCATGTACTGCCCATGATAGAGCAGTTGTCAATTTACAATTTGTTTGGTCAGCTAAAATTTTTGCGAGCATTTAGTTAATCATGGTGTGATTTCTCTCACGTATCTCATTGCTAAAAAGACTTTCTGCTGCTGTATGTATTGTCACAATATTCAAATTTTCACACATACTCCAGAACTCATCATTGGCAAATTCTCCTCCGTTGTCGGTTAAGAATTTAGTTAGTGCTCCCAGCCTCTTCCATTCTTTCCATTATTTTAATCAATAATTAATTTATAATAAAGACAAAAAAGCAACATTGCCAGACTAAATCTAGTCGCTACATCTACAAAATGTAAAAGAATTTATTTCCCCCCATTTATCCAATAGAGGTCCATTGCTACGGTTTCATTAAAGTCTCTCGCCAATGGAAGACTTACTACTGTTTGCAATGGTGTTGTCCTGTACTTTGTTTTTTTACAAATATTACATTTTTCACTAATATTCTCGACAAGTCTAGTTTACTTCTCATCCTGTACCCCTACATCCTTTAACAGAATATTCAACCTATGGCCGGAGGGATGTGCAAACTGTCAATGTAGTTTTGTAATAATTTGCTTCTCCTTTAAACCCCTATCCCCAGCTGCCATTATTACCTTTTTAATTTTCTGTCTTGAGATGATAAGGCCTTAAAAGGAATACAATAATGTCTTGAATGTGTAAATTGCAAATCTACAGATCTCCCAAAGACAATCGCTTTATCATGCTCCATGGGCCTTTTTTCATTGAAGGTTTACTTAACAGTAAAGGTATTTCACTCGCTAGCACATCAGTACTGATAAAGTGATTTACCCCTGCTATTTTACACGGAATTACGATTCTTTTTAAGGATTTCAACATGTCACCATCACCGAACCTGAAATAAATAGAACTGTCATATCCTTTGACTTTACTGTGGCCTTCTTTACTTAAGAGACATGTAACGTTTTAGCCAGTCCACTCCACACACTGTGGACGTACAGCCACTATCTAGAACTGCGCAATTGAATGAATCTGTGACTAGCATACTTGTTATCAAACTGAAGTTTCTGATGACCAATACGATTCCTTCTGATTGTCAGTATCGTCCTCCTTGCCTTCAGTGTCATTTGGTGTCTCAAAAACCAAGTTTTCATTTTTGAACAATTTAACGCATAATAATACTTAGAGTCGCATGTGAAGTACCTGTTGATCATCCCTTGGTTATTTCTGGGGCTCTCACCACCTGTTATAGCTCCCAAAAGGGTCTCTGTCCTCATACTTGGTTTGTAATTCTTCTTTTGTACAGACATTTGGGCCCTATATTCAAATAATCTCAAAATGCTGTTGGCATTGTATCCTCCATCTTTGGCATCACTGCTAAAGAACACATTTGCGCCATAAAAGTGGCCAGAAATGAATGCTTTCCCAAAAATGTTTAAGGCTTCAGACATTTGATCCATAAGTGTTTCTTTCTCTTTGAATCTAACTCTGGTTAAAACCAAGAGCCTATCCATGTTTGATATCTTAGCACAGTCCAATAATTTAAAGGCAAGTACTGATTTACGAATTGCCAAGTGGAATCGCTGCAATCTCATATATAGTTGGTTAAACTCCAATATGTATTCTTATATAGAAGAATCATCCATTTTTATGAATTTATCAAAGTCCAACCAAATCTCATATAGGCATTCAATAAGCTATCTTTAACATAAATTTTATCCATGAATTTTAAGAGAGAGTGTCCAAACCTTCGTCATTGTTCAGTTCCTGAGGATCTAGTTCCAAAAACACTTTGCGGCAGATCTTGTTCCTGGCAGGAAGCAAAAGTGCTAGAACTATCCCAGGCTTTCTTTTGAGTTAGAGACATAACCCATGTCTATGCCTTGACTTAATTTTTCCATTGATCATAGGGTACAGTGTCATTAAATAGTGGTGGAAAATCATATCCTGCCACCTTATTCCTGGTTTTAGTCATCTTTCTTCAAAGAGTCTCCAATTATAGTCTTCTCTCAAAAATAACTCCAAATCTAAGTTTCTGTCTGGAAGTTAATCTCAGTCTCCAATCTTCACTTTTAGGCAACCATCCTCTGCTACCAACATTAGAAAAATTCCTAAACCTGGTTGTGAAGAAGACACTGAGACTAGAATGCTTTTGTAGAGAACATTTATTGCAGAGCTTACTTCTCCACTTTAACACAATTTGCCCCAGTGCTGCCTGACTCTTTATTTTGAGTTATCAACAGTCACAGATTGCAACTCTTTTGAGTACAATCACAGTTCTTGGTTTCCAGGAGTGGGATATGAATCCACAACCTTGTGATTCAAAGACGAGGGTGCAATGGACTGAGCCACAGCTGACACCTCTGACTCTTCTTTATATACACATCTGAGTATAATTAACTAATCAATACCCAACACTTGTTAACCTTAAACTACTAGGTATTTAACATCCATCAAACAGAACCTTTTAGAAACTAACAATGCATCCAATGAATGTGACTGAACCATCAAGGACATCGTTGGCTTAGTAATGAGTGTATGTCCGAGAGAACAAAGGTGACCATAGTACTTTAGAATGTAATATTGAGCTTGAAAATGATTTAATTAAATCCAAAACTATGGTCTTAAATCCAAAAAAAGCAAACTGCATAGGTATGAGGCACAAGTTGACTAAGGTAGATTGGGGAGCAACATTGAAAGATACGATGGTTGACAAGCAAAGGCTCGCATTTAAAGAATCAATATGTAATTTGCAACAAATGTACGTTCCTTTAAGGAACAAAAACTCCACAGAAAATACGATCCAATCGTGGCTAATGGGAGGCATACACAATACCCTTCACAAAGGATCGTTGCTGGATCCATGGAGGGAGGTAAGTATGGCTGGGATGAGATAGCAGGAAGGAGGGGGGGCACCAGCAAGGGTTGTGAGAAGGCCATGGCTGAAAGACCAGGGGGAGGGGAACCTGGGAGGAGGGTTACACCTTGGTGACGACCTCCGATGGGCCCAGGAGGTCTATTAATGAAGGATCCTCCACCCCCTGCCTGCCACCAGCCCTTGCAGGGAAACCTGGGTGCTTGGCGTGGGCCTCTTTCACTGCCAGATAAATCTCAACAGGTCAATGAGGCATTAAATGGGAATTAATTGTCCACTTAAGAGCCTCAATTGCCCACTGGCAGGCAGGCTGTCTGACTCTCTCTCCCCCTGCCAGCCCCCACCCCCGACCTCTGGTTAATTGCTGTGGGGGCAGGGGTAGGTGGGTAGGTGACAGGCAGACCACCTGCTGGATTTAATGTGCTCCCCCTGCCTTTAAACTCGCCACATAGGAGTGTTAAATCCAGCTCATAGTAACAGATTGTAAACAACTATATAGGTATATAAATTAGTGAAAGTAGATGTGGGCTCGTTAGAGGCAGAGATAGGTGAAATTATGATGCAGAATAAGGAACTGCAGAGACATTAAACAAACACTTTGTATCTGTCATCATGGTAGAAGAAACCAAAAAAATTCTGAAAATAATGGGGTATCAAAGGTCTAGCGGAAATGAGAAAGTTAAAGAAATATTGGATGCAAAATAGTAGTTGCTATTATTAGGGGCTTTGTAACAGGGCATTAAGAAAATCATAACATGATGAAGCAGAATCAACATGGATTTATGAAAGACGAATCATGTTTGACAAATCTGTTCAGAGATTTTGAGGATGAACTAGTAAGATGGATAAGGGGGAACCAGTAGATATACTGTATTTGGATTTTTAGAAAAGCATTTTATAAGGTGCCACAAAAGATGTTGCTATACAAAATAAGGACTCGTAAAGTTGGGTAGTATGTTCGCATGGATTGAGGATTAGTTAATGGGCAGAAAACTGACTAGGAACAAATGGGACATTTTCAGCTTGGCAGACTGTAATGATTGGGGTATCGCAAGGGTCAGTGCTTGGGCCTAAGCTATTTGCAATCTACATTAATGACTTAGATGAGAGGGCTGAGTCAATGTATCCAGGTTTGCTAACAATACAAAATTATTAAGGAAAGTAATCAGTGAAGAGGACTTTGAGAGGCTGCAGAGGGATATAGACAATTTGGATGAGTGGGCAAGAACATGGCAGATGGAATACAAGGTGGCAAAGTTTGAAGTTATCCACTTTAATAGGAAAAATAATAAAACATATTTTTGAAGGATAGAGAATGAGAGGACACATTTAAGGTAATTGGTAAAAGAAGCAATGGAGATATAAGGAGAAACTTTTTCGCACAGCGAGTGTTTTTTTTCATTCATTCATCAGATGTGGTCGTTGCTGGCTAGGCCAGCATTTATTGTCCATGCCTAATTGCTGTTGAGAAGGTGGTGGTGAGCTGCCTTCTTAAACCACTGCATGGTTCATGCATGGTCTATGTGATGTAGGAACACCCACAGAGCTGTTAGGGAGGGAGTTCCAGAATTTTGATCCAGCGACAGTGAAGGAACGGCAATATATTTCCAAGTCAGGATGGTGAATGCGTTGGAGGGGAACTTCCATGTGGTGGTCCTCCCATGTGTCTGCTGTCCTTATCCTTCTAGATGGTAGTGGTCGTGGGTTTGGAAGGTACTGTCTAAGGAGTCTTGGTGAGTTCCTGCAGTGCATCTTGTGGATGGTGCACACTGCTGCCACAAGTGTGGGTGGTGGAGGTAGTCAATGTCTGTGGATGGGGTGCCATTCAAGTGGGCTGCTTTGTCCTGGATATTGTCAAGTTTGTTGAGTGTTGTTGGAGCTGCACTCATCCAGGCAAGTGGAGAGTATTCCCTCACACTCCTGACTTGGGCCTTGTAGATGGTGGACAGGCTTTGGAAAGTCAGGAGGTGGGTTACTCGCCACAGGGTTCCTAACCTCTGCCCTGCTCTTGTAGCCACAGTATTTATGTGGCTAGTCCAATTCAGTTTCTGGTCAATGGTAACCCCCAGGATGTTGATAGTGGGGAATTCAGCGATGACAATGTCATTGAATGTCATGGGGTGATGGCTAGATTCACTCTTGTTGGAGACGGTCATTGCATGGCACTTGTGTGGTGCGAATGCTACTCACCCCATCAGTCTACTGTGCCATCACCTCTGCTGGGTCTGTCCTGCCGGTGGGACAGGGCGTGCCCAGGAATGGTGATGGTGGTGTCTGCGACATTATCTGTAAAGTATGATTCCACGAGTATGATTATGTCGGGTAGTTGCTTGACTAACCTGTGAGACAGCTCTCCCAATTTTGGCACTAGGCCCCAGATGTTAGTAAGGAGGGCTGCATTTGCCATTGTTGTTTCTGGTGCCTAGGTTGATGCCAGGTGGTCTGTTGGATTATATTCCTTTTAGGCTTCGTAGTAGTTTGATACAACTGAGTGGTTTGCAGAGGACATTTAAGAGTCAACCGCATTGCTGTGGGTTTGGAGATGGCAGCCAACATAAAGGGGAATCCCAAAGTCTTCTATCGGCACACAAATAGTTAAGAGGGTGGTAAAAGGAGGAGTAGGGCTGATTAGAGACCAAAAAGAGGATTTATACATGGAGGCAGGGGGCATGGCTGAGGTGTTAAATGAATACTTTGCATCTGCCTTTACCAAGAAAGCAGATGCTACCGAGGCCACAGTGACAGAGGAGGAAACTCTGTTACTGGAAGGGTTCAAAATTGATAAGGAAAAAGTGTTGGATAAACTTTCAGTACTTAAAGTTGACAAGGCACCCAGACCGGATGAGGTGCATCCAAGAATATTGAAGGAAGTAAGAGCGGAAATTGCAGGGGCACTGGACATAATCTTTCAGTCTTCCCTGGACTCAGGGGATCAGAGGACTGGAGAATTGCAAAAAAGGTTGTAAGGATAAGCCAACAATTACAGACCAGTCAGTTTAACTTCAGTGTTAAAGCTTCTTGAAACAATTATTTGGGATTGAACTAATACTCAATGAAAAAATATGGGTTGATTATGAAGAGCCAGCATGGATTTCTAAAGGAGAAATCGTGCTTAACTAACTTGCTGGAGTTTTTTAAAGAGCTAATAGAAAAGGTCAATGTGGATAATCCTGTTGATGTGGTGTACATGGACTTTCAAAAGACATTTGATGCAGTGCCACACAACAGACTTGAGAGAAAAGTTGTAGCTCATGGAATAAAAAGGGACAGTAGTAACGAGGATACAAAATTGGCTAAGTAATAGGAAACAGAGGGTTATGGTCAATGGATATTTTTCAGGCTGGAGGAAGGCTTGTAGTGGAGTTCACGAGGAGTCGGCATTGGGACCCTTGCTATTCCTGATATATATTAATGATCTTGGTCTTGGTGTGCAGGGGACAATTTCAAAATTTGCCGATGATATGAAACTTAGAAGTATTGTAGACTGTGAGAAGGACAGTATTGAACTTCAAAAGGACATAGACAAGTTGGTGGAGCGGGCAGTCAGGTGGCAGGTGAAGTTCAGTGCGGAGAAGTGCGAGGTGGTGCATTTTGGTAGGAAGAACATGGAGAGACAATATAAAATAAGGGGTACAATTCTTAAGTGGGTGTAGGAGCAGAGGGACCTTGATGTATATGTGATAGATCATTGAAGGTGGCAGGACAGGTGGAGAGAGCAATTAATAAAGCATAAACTATCTTGAGCTTTATTAATAGGGGCATAGAATAGAAGAATAGGGAGGTTATGCTGATCTTATATAAGACACTAGTTAGACCTCAGCTGGAGTATTGTGTACAGCCCTGGGCTGCACACTATAGGAAAGATGTGAACGTATTGGAGAGAGTGCAGAAGAGATTTACAAGAATGGTTCCAGAGATGAGAAACTTCAGTTATGAAGAGAGATTGGATTATAGTCCACTATAGGGAAGTGGTTGACCTCTGTCAGGAAGATATAATAATGTTGGTATCTGTGTCTATATTTGTCTGTGTGAGAGAGTGAGAGACTTAATTAGGTTTTAAGGCAGCTGGTCTGGAGGCTTTGATGTAACAAAAGATAAGTTAGGTTTGAAATGTTAAGTCGGTAAACATGGGGGAAGTTTAGAATGTAAGGTGTAAAAGGACATTTGCATTTTTAAATAAAGCAGACTTGATTGTTTTCGAAGGAGGGATGAAATGTGTCACCCAGCCAGGTGAAGTTCAGAAACAGTGGGCAGAATTTTATGTATGACGTGCGGGTGGCGGAGCCCGCATGTCAGCGCTTAAAATGTCGCGCACTGACATTGGGCGAGGGTGCCAATGTCAGCGCGCGTCATCGTGATATTCAGCTGGATGTTATGAAGTGCGACGCGTGCCCGCCATTAATTAAAGGCCTTGTTAAGGCCCTTAACTCGGCAATCGATGCCGATTTTGAGGTGCCCGTGCGATCTTCGGCTCGGCGCACGGGTGCAATAGGCAGGCGTGTAAGTGATTTTTTAACAAACCTCATCCACGGGCGGGATATGTGGGCTCAGAGGGGTTGTTAATATTTTATCTGAAGTATTTATTGCAGAAAGTGTTTTAAACTTGCCTGTGTGATTGTTAGCAGTTCCAACAGCTTTCTCTGTACTTTGAAGCTTCAGCTCACCAGTCTGCAGGCAGTAATCTTTATCGGGCCTGCAGCTTTCCGGAGGCCTCCATTTAGCCTGGGGGTATGGGTTCTGACATCTCCACTGGAGGCAGCTCCTCTGAGGAGGAAGGGAGGGATAGAATAAGGAGGAGACCAGGAGTGGACAATCAGCCTCCAGGGGAGCCACCTTTGGGAGGCCAGGCGCAGGCACAAGGGGCGCAGGGCAAAGAGGTTGTCCAAGGTGGAAGGGGCTGCAGAAGATGCCACTATCCTGCTGCCAGGGTATATAGGCAGCGAAGCAGCTACCTCAATATGACAGAGGTGCAGTGCCGAAGGAGGCTCCGACTGTCAAGGGGGACGGTGAACTATAACTGTCAGACGATTGGCCCTGAGATCTCCCCTAACTGTGTGGGTGGACACCCCATGCCAGCGGCTCTGAAGGTCATAGTTGCTCTCCACTTCTATGCATCTGGCTCCTTCCAGGGCTCGGTGGGTGATCTTTGTGGTGTCCCCCAATCAGCTGTCCACACTTGTGTCAAGCAGGTTACAGACGCTCTGTTCAAACTTGCATTGCCCTTCACCCACTTCCGCTGCGACCAGGAAAGTCAGACACAGCGATCCAGAGGCTTCGTGGCCATTGCTGGCTTCCCCCATGTCCAGGGTGCAATAGACTGCACACATGTGGCCATCAAGGCTCCAGCAGGTGAGCCCGGTGCCTTCTTCAACAGAAAGGGCTTCCACTCCATGAATGTGCAGATAGTGTGTGATCACAGGATGTAAATTCTGCAAGTTTGTGCAAGGTACCCAGGCAGCTCCCACGACGCCTACATCCTCAGACACTCCCAGGTGCTGGGGCTCTTCAGTGCTCAGGCTCGGCTGGATGGTTGGCTGGTGGGTGACAAGGGCTATCCCCTCAGAAGGTGGCTCATGATGCCTCTCTACCATTCAAGAACAGAAGCTGAGGAGCGCTACAATAGGAGCCACGGCACCACAAGGGCTGTGGTGGAGAGAGCCATCGGTCTTCTCAAGATGCGCTTCCGTTGCCTGGACTGCTCGGGGCGCACTCCAGTACCCTCTAGATCGCGTCTCTGTGATAGTGGTAGCATGCTGCGCTCTGCACAAACTTGGGCTGGAAAGGGGAGATGCAGTTGATGACGAAGACCTTGACGCAGTGGATGAGGCTGCACATGATGAATCCAGCAGTGGCTCAGAGGATGAGGAAGCACAGGGCAATGATGAGGGGCAGCACGCTGACCCACTACTACACCAAGGAGGCAAGGACATCTGGGACACTTTAATCCAACGAACCTTCAGCTAGCTCCACACACGTCGATCTGCAGGACCAACATTGCCAGGCGCTTCCACATGTGGCACTTAGGTGCTACATCTTCCACCTCATCAGTTGCAACTAAGGGCTTAGTACAGAAACATCAATGTCCACTGAAACACTCATGAAATGTCTGTGAAACTGCAGCACAAAGGAAACACCCTCAGCCATGGTCAGAAATGGGGACTTTATTGCCACCAAAATAAACAACAAACGTCGCTCTGACGCAGATAATGAAACATTCCCTAATCTAGGGCCAACACAAAATCACCAGTGACAAACCCGTGGAGTGTCTAACGTGCCTTATGCTTACATTTCCGGGTGCTATGCCTTGGTGCCGCCCCATCACTCGGAGTGGCTTGTGAGACAGCCTGCTGACTCTGCTGTCCTGTTGGCCTCGATGACCTTGGCGGCCGTCCTCTGGTCCGTGGAGCCTGTGCTGGCCCCGCCTGGGAGGAGGGGCCAGTTCCAGAACTGGCACCTCCCTAGTTGTCGCAGCCTTAACAGATGCAACGGTCACTGGCAGAGGAGCGGAGGAGCTGCTGCCCTAATCCAGAGTGCCCTGAGAGGAGCTCGCAGTGACGACAGGCAGCTGCTGTGCCGACGTGAGGTCATATTGGACCTCCCTGCTCACCACAGATGGATGGGCACCGAGCTGGGACACTTGGTGCCCAGAACATCTCCCACATTGCCAATGACTTGCCTGTGGCAATTAGCGCTGTGAGGGCTTGCAGGTCAGAGCGTAACCCAATCAGATGATTCTCAATCTGTTGGAAGCCCCTCTCCATGTGAGTCGCCAATCTCTCAATGGAGGAAGCCTGAAGCTCTGTCCTGAGGTTCATGCCATCACTGACACTCTGCCTGGATTCCTCCACCACAGATACCAAGTGAAGCACACCCTCATGCAACCCTGACAGATGCTTCCGCGCACCCTGCCGCTTGTCCTGCAGCTGCTGCATGGCTGACATCTCCAGAGGCACATCATCACTGCCCGACTCAACATGTGCCTGGTCCCCTACAGTCCTTCGGCTGCTCGCGCCATCGGCACTCTCTGTCCATGCCATCTCCTCCAGTGATTGTGGAGTGCCCTCTCCACTGTGCCCAGGGACACTGGCCGACGTAATAATCCCCACCGATGTGGCAGTCGTTGTGCTGGTGCCTGGCTCGCTGAAATGATGTGAAGCAAGTTGCAAGTGATGCCCCTCAGGTGTGGAGGGGGGGGCTCTGGACTTGTTCCTGGCGGCCATGTAGTGAAATTAACAACAAGGACAGTGCATCAGTTAGCGTTAAGTCACTAACACCATTCATCCCTTTTCCCCCCACCCCAGGCTCATAATGCGCTCAACCTTCAAGAACCTAAGGAGACCAACATTGGTGGTGTGATAAATAGTCAAGAGGAGGCCCAAACATTACACGCGCATGCAGACAGGCTGGTCAAATGGCCTAAGGAATGCCACATGGAATGTTATGTGGATAGGCAGTTAAGCACTTGGGCAAGACAAACAAGGTACGGGAATACATGAGTAATGGTAGGACCGTGGAAAGTCACGATGATTACAGGGACCTTGCTGGGCAGACCCTTTAGGGTAGCAGAATAGGAACATAAGATGTTTAACAAGGTCAAAGCCAGACTTGCCTTTATTAGCCGAGGAATAGAATGTAGGAAAAGGGAAGTCATGTTGCAAGTGCAGAAAACGCTGTCGAGGCCACAGCTACACTTCTGCGTTCAGCTGTGACCTGCGCTTCATGGGAGTGATGGCATTGGAGTGGGGAGAGTGCAGAGGTTCCTGACCTGGATGCATGCTGGCCTGGAGAGTTGGAGTTATGAGGAAACATTGCATACACTTGCGACATTTGCCGTGGAGCACAGGAGATTGACAGGTCACATTATTGACCTTCCTACCGTTATGAAGGACATAGAACGGGTGGACAAAAGGCAACATTTCCCCTTGGCGCAGGGATGACTAACGTGGTGGCATTTATTTAAGTTGAGTGCCATGAGGTTGACAGGTGAGGTGCTGAGGACCTTTTGGACAGAGTAATGTGGGACGCACTGGCTGAAAGGGTGGTGGAGGTACAAACCCTCCTAAGATGTAATAAGTCTTTGGATGTGCAGCAGTGATGCCATGGCATGTTAGGCCGTGGGTACAGTGGTCACAAATGGGATAAGGCGACTTTGGAAGGTGCTAGAGATGCACATCCTCAAGGGGCCGAGGAACCTTTGTGTATGACCCACACGTCTGACTGGATCAGTCTGTGAATGAGCAGTGTTGCTGCATTATTGATTGCAGCAACCATCAGTGCTTTGGATGGTGGGGAGACAGAGTGGATGGGACTGTGGTCCTCAAATACCTGGCTGCTGCACCCCAGCCTCACCGACACCTGCCGACCTGGCTGCCTGCTTCCTCCCCAGCTCCATGGCCTGCTCCTCATATGTGGTTACATGCTGCAGCATGGCGTGCCCACCACCAGTCCGCTAACACTCCCGGTTATTGTGCTCTGTTTTTGCCTGCAGAACAGAGAAGAGCATTTATTGGGGCTGATCGCTCATGTACTCTGCACATGCACGCCGCACCCCAATCACAGTGGTCCATCTGAGGCCTCCAACGGCTCCTGTTCACACTACTGGTGATCAGTCACCAGAAGGTAGTACAGCTGCTCCCAACCCCCTTCCCCCAACAGCCACCTTGGACACATTCGGCGTCCATCACTTTGAATAACACACAGGTCTTAGCGCCCATGGCAAGGAGGCGCAACTAGGTGCGGCACCAAGGCCAGCAGATGGCTCTTGGCCACGACACCTTGAGGCTCCCCTTCCACCATCTCATCACCATCAATAAGACATGTGTTGGAGTTCTGAGTATGTGTCTAGCTGCCTCCCCTGCAGGTTGCCCCCAGACTACTCAAATGCGACAAACACCAACATATGCTGCGGGGAGAACCCATCTTCTCCTCAACCACTAAGGCTGATGTAAGCATGGTCACTACCTGTTTGCCCACCCAGCGTGCGCCAAATTCCCAATACAGTAACAACACTTAAGATTGGGCGGGGTGGGGGGCCTCAAAGGCTACGGCTACCTGCTGCGTAAAATGGCCAAGGCCGACATGGTACTCATCCTTTCAGAGTGCAGCAAATCATTGAAGCATCTGCGGCACTGGGTTACTGTGCGCCGCACAGCATCTTGAGAGCTGACTGCCTCCACCACCTCCTGCCTGGTCACGTGGGGGGCTTTCCTCCTCCCATCTTTGGGAAACAACACCTCCTGACGATGTGACACCTCTTCGAGGAGGGCAGCAAGGCAGGCATCGGAGAACCGAGGGGCACATTGGACCCCCGTTGGCCTACCCTGCAGCCTGCCCCCCCCTCCTCCTCTGCCCTGACCTCCTCTGGAGCCCGGTCGCTGGCCTAAAGGAGGCTGCCTGGCCTTTCTTTATACAGACTGCTGGTTCCCCATTGGAACTGGCGGCCTGTACACGCCTGCCGCACATTTGAATTTCCCGCTGTACATGGGAGTCTGAAACGCGCTGGGCGGGCCTTAATTGGCCTGCCTGCTCAAAATGGCGGCGTGGCCTGTTTTGCCGGCGGAGATCAGCTACGCGCCTGCTGCCAATTGGGTCGGGCCCGCCCACCTGAAAAACATAAAATTCTGCCCCAGTATGTTTATTTTTCCCAAAGATTACTGGTAAAATTGGCACAATGATAATTTTTTATGATCTGGAAGGTAAAGTCCAAAGGCATAGTGAAAGAATGGGAATTTGCATTCAAAGGGGAAAATGTGTATAAAGGAAAGAAGGCTGTGTGTAAAGGCAGGCATTATAAGATCTAACAAGCATGAAAAGCCTTCAGCTTCTACACCTCAAGCTGCTGTTAACAATGAACTGAAGTTAAGAAAACTCGCTTTGAATTGGAGTGTCATGTTTCTTTGCCTGGGTCTTTTAAAACCTATGTGTCTCACTGTTGCCTTAACAGAGGTGTAACTGGGAGTCAAATTAATTTGTGGATTTAGAAGTTATAATAGTAATTTGTCGTCAAATGTACGTGCTTGATTAATACATTTATCTCTAATTAATAAATGTTTAATTTTGTTTTGTAAAAACCTATAAGGCTCGGTGGTCCTATTGCTACTGAATTCAAAGCCCACATCTTGAAACATACAAACTGCAAAAATAGTTGTGGCAGTTGTCTCAAGTTTCCCTCTGGGATTTGAACAACTCAGCATTTACCATCAGCTGTGCCATAACAACCTCGCTTGTAAAGAATTAAATAAGACACATTCGGAATGGGATAAGGAGAATGTTACGATCCTGGACCAGACCCCAACGTTTGGTATTATCTGGATAGGGACCAGTAACTATTTTGTTTAAAGTAGACAAAGTTTGAGATCCCAGGTACTTACTAAGAGAATAAAGCCACAAGATTCCATGTTTTAAGCAAACCAAAATAAATTTTACAGACAGAAATTAAACAACTTAGAATATCTATCTTACACTCGAACATTCAGAATTAACATGAGGTGCATGTGAATTAACAAGCAGGCTGTGATAAAACACACCACAATGCACAATAAATGACAGATGTGACCAACAAAGATCCCACAGATTTTTCATCAACCCACCCAGATGTCGATATGCACTGTGAGTTCAACAATCTCATTAAAACTCTGTCTCCTTCACGAGGGAGTTCAAGCCTCCAACTTCGAAGATCTAGCCTCTGAATTCCCTCCAAAGGTGTCTCTGCCTTGGATTGCCTCAATGACTGCTCATCTCCTGGGGTTTCAATCTCATCTCATGAGATAACATTCCCCTGGATTCCTGCATCTGCACTCCAGCACCGACCTACAGCTCCTTAGCCGTGCCGAGCAGAACAACACTGTTCCACAGGGTTATCTTTGCCCCAACGGCTCGCACAAAGTTATCAACCTTCCAATGCCTTTTCAGCTCTCTAGGGCTTTACCTGACCCCTCACTACTTGGAACCTGGAAACCGCAGCACTTTAACGGCTTGGAGCCTCTTTCTTTGCTCCTCTCCCCAGTAGTTTCTCTCCCCAATGGCTCCTTCCCTGTGCTCTCTCCCTCTCTCGCACCCCTCTCTCTCTCGCACCCCTCTCTCTCTCGCACCCCTCTCTCTCTTGCACCTCTCTCTCTCTCTCGCACCTCTCTCTCTCTCGCACCTCTCTCTCTCTCGCACCTCTCTCTCTCTCGCACCTCTTTGTCTCTCTTGCACCTCTCTCTCTTGCACCTCTCTCTCTCGCACCTCTCTCTCTCGCACCTCTCTGTCTCTTGCACCTCTCTCTCTCTCTCACTCACACCTCTACCTCTCTCTCTCTCGCACCTCTCTCTCTCGCACCTCTCTTGCACCTCTCCCCAGTAGTTTCTCTCCCCAATGGCTCCTTCCCTGTGCTCTCTCCCTCTCTCGCACCCCTCTCTCTCTCGCACCCCTCTCTCTCTCGCACCCCTCTCTCTCTCGCACCTCTCTCTCTCTCTCGCACCTCTCTCTCTCTCGCACCTCTCTCTCTCTCGCACCTCTCTCTCTCTCGCACCTCTCTCTCTCTCGCACCTCTTTGTCTCTCTTGCACCTCTCTCTCTTGCACCTCTCTCTCTCGCACCTCTCTCTCTCGCACCTCTCTGTCTCTTGCACCTCTCTCTCTCACTCACACCTCTACCTCTCTCTCTCTCGCACCTCTCTCTCTCGCACCTCTCTTGCACCTCTCTCTCGCACCTCTCTCTCTCACCTCTCTCTCTCTCGCACCTCTCTCTCTCTCGCACCTCTCTCTCTCTCGCACCTCTCTCTCTCTCGCACCTCTCTCTCTCTCTCGCACCTCTCTCTCTCTCGCACCTCTCTCTCTCTCGCACCTCTCTCTCTCTCGCACCTCTCTCTCTCTCGCACCTCTCTCTCTCTCGCACCTCTCTCTCTCTCGCACCTCTCTCCCTCTCTCTCTCTCTCGCCCCTGTCCTGGCACTCCTCTTGTTATGGTGCCATACTCTTGGGCTTTTCACACCGTTTTTCCCCGCAGGTGCCCTGTGAACTTGTCTCCGGTACAAAGAACTCTAAACGCTGGACTGCACATGCGCAGCTGTTCCCAATCCACACGTGCGGAAACTCGGAGGGCATGTGGGGATTTGTAGTTCCCAACCTCCACTCGGAAATCGGATGACTTTCTATTTCTTGACATACATGTTATTCTGCAGTTCAACTATTGCAATTCTCGCTTCCTTTAGAAAATCCTAATACATCTGGTGCAAACAATGGATGGTTGTTTTAAAAGATCTCCTGATCCCAGCAGATTCTAACTGTCACAAAATTTATGACATTGTAAGCTGTCAGTCCTCAGATATATGCCCTGCACAAATTTAGTATAAATAATTTTGAGTTCATCTGTAATCCCAGTGGCAAAATACTTCCAATGTAGCTATGTGCAGACTGTTCCCCTATATAAATTCCGAGTCATAATTCCTTGACATACCTAAAGCTTCTGAAACTTGTTAGAATCCCTTAACATCATAAGTTTTCTCAAAATTGCAAGCCAAATTGCTTATTTCACAATGTCAACTGACTGACAAACTTAATCGTCAGAGCTATTGAGTAGTGTATACATGTTTTTATACTTTTTGTAAGGGGTACTTTTTATATTCCCTCCACCCCTTTATCATTCTGGTTGACCATCTTCACCCAGTGAGGAGTAGCATATCTTC
Source organism: Cetorhinus maximus (assembly GCF_964194155.1). Lineage (NCBI taxonomy): Eukaryota > Metazoa > Chordata > Chondrichthyes > Lamniformes > Cetorhinidae > Cetorhinus > Cetorhinus maximus. The sequence goes on along the minus strand of NC_135882.1, from coordinate 163,587,925 downwards.
TATTCCAAGTCTAAAGGCCATGTACAAAGGTTGGTGCTGTTTCTTGCATTTTCTTGGGATTTGCTGCACAGTGAAGCTCATGTCTGTGCTGTCTCTCGATGAGCACGAACCTCACTCTGGCTCTGGACAGAGCACTTCGTCCACTGGGAGGAAGCAGTTAAGGACGATCCTTGCAGTGAACTTCCCTGTGGCAGACAGCAGGGAGCCCCCTTTGTAGTTACTGTAATTGGACTTGTTTCCCTCCTTGAATATAGTTACGATCACAACATCCCTGAGATCCCCTGGCCTAGCAGTTCTCTTAACAGTTGAGGGATATGAGGTTGTGTGGCCGTGACAGAAGTGTATCTCCATTGTGCTTCAGAGTTTCGGCAGGGATTCCATCTGGTCCAGAGGCTTTTTTGTATTTTAGCTTATTCAACCTCGTGAAAGCCTTCGACTCTGTCAACCGTGAAGGCTTAGGAGTATCCTCCTCAAATTTGGCTTCCCTCAGAAATTTGTCACCATTCTCTGCTTATTCCACGATGACATGCAAGCCATAATCATCACCAATAGAACCACCAGAGTCCCCATCTCAGTGAAGATGGGTCAAACAAGGCTGCGTCATTGCACCAACCCTCTTCTCCATCTTTTTCGCTGCAATATTGCAAATCATCTGCAGCAAAGTACCCAAAGGTGTGGAGATATTTTACAGAACAGACAGGAAACTGTTCAACCTACGCTACCTTCAATCCAAAACCAAAATCACTCCAACTTCAGTCATTAAGCCCAGGTATTGAAATGATGCTTGTGTTTGTGCTCATTCAGCAACAGAGCTCCAGACCATTCTTGACTCCCTCTCTGAAGTAAATGAGAAAACCGGCCTTTCATTAAATATCCGGAAATCTAAGACCCTCTTCCAACCAGCTCCCACAGCACAATACCTCCCCACATGGATTAAAATCAGTGGCAAGATCCTGGAAAACATGGACCTTTTCCCAAATCTTAGGGAAGCCTCCTCTCAATGAAGGCAGACATAGACAACGAAATTCACCTCCCATGTGCTATCACTGCCGTTGGCTGACTGAGGAAGAATGTATTTGAGGACGAAGACCTCAAATCCGAGACTAAGGTAATAAGATCAGAAAATGCTGGATAAACTCAGTAGGTCTGACAGGATCTATAGAGAGAGAAACAGTTAACGTTTCAACTCCTCATCAGAACTGGAGTGAGGTAGAAGTGTGATGGGTTTTATGCCGTTTAAAAATGGGGGAGAGGCAGGTGGAGCAACATAGAAAGTCAGGATTAGGTTGGAGGTCAAAAGAGATTAAATGAGAAGGATGTCATGGAACACAAGACAAAAGAGAATGGTAATGATAGTATTAAAGACTAAAGCAGGTGTTAATAGCGAAATAAAGATCTGCACTGTCTGAAAGCAAAATAGCCAAATGTGTTAATAGCAGAAAAAGGGTCAGCGTTGTCTGCAAGCAAAACTTGAGTACAAGATACAGTTTGGCACTTGGGGGGTGGGGGTGGGGGTGGTGGAGAATCAGAATGGTGGACGGAGATCATGGTGTGAAGTTGTTGAACCCAATGTTGAGTCCAGAAGACTGTAAAGTGCCTAATCGGAAGATGAGGTGTTGACCCTCCAGCTTGCATTGGGCTTCACTGGAACATTGTAGCAGGCCGAGGACAGAAATGTGAGCATGAGAGCAAGATGATGAATTGGAATGGAAAGCGACAGGAAGGTTGGGGTCATGCTGCAGACTGAGCGAAGGTGTTCTGAAAAGTTGTCACCCAGTCTGGTTGAGTCTCCCCAATGTAGAGGAGACCACATTATGACCAGCAAATACAGTTGACTAAATTGAAAAAAGTGCAAGTAAATCGCTGCTTCACCTGAAATGAACATTTGGGGCCTTGGACGGAGAGGGAGGGAGGAGGTAAAGGGGCAGGTGTTACATCCCATGCGATTCCATGTGAAGGTGCCATGAGAAGAAGATGAAGTGTTGGAGGTGATAGTGGAGTTGAACAGGGTGTCACGGAGGGAATGGTCCCTTCAGAATGCTGACAAGGGAGGTGAGCGGAAGATGTGTTTGGTGGTGGCATCATGCTGGCATTAGTGGTAATGGTGGTGGATGATCCTTTGAATACTGAGGCTGGTGGGATGGAAAGTGAGGACAAGGGGAACCCTATCATGGTTCTGGGAGGGAGGGGAAGGCGTGAGGGCAGAAGTGCGGGAAATGGGTCAGACATGGTTTTAGGGCTCTGTTAACCACAATGGCGGGAATCCTTGGCTGAGGAAAAAGGAAGGCATGTCAGAGTGCCATTGTGGAAGGTAGCATCATCAGAACAGATGAGATAGAGACGGAGAAACTGGGAGAATGGAATGGAGTCCTTACAGGAAGAAGGGTGTGAAGAGGTGTAGTTAAGGTAGCTGTGGGAGTCAGTGGGCTTATAATGAAATTTGGTAGATAGTCTGTCACCAGAAATGGTGACAGAAAAGTCAGGGAAAGGAAGAGAAGTGTCGGAGTTGGACCATGTGAAGGTGAGACACGAGTGTAAATTGGAAGCAAAATTGATTAATTTTTCCAGGCCCAGTCAAGAGCATAAAGTGGCACCAATACAGTCATCGATGTACCAGCAAAAGAGTTGTGGGAGGGGCAAGAGCAGGAACTGGAATAAGGAATATCCAACATACCCCACAAAAATACAGGCACAACTAGCGCCCATGCGGGTACCTATAGCCACACCTTTTATTTGGAGGAAGTGAGACAAGTTAAGGGAGAAATTGTTCAAGGAGAGAACAGGTTCAGTCAGTTAAAGGTGATGGATGGGCATTGTTCGGGCCTCTGTTCAAGGAAGAAGTGGAGAGCCCTCAGACCTTCCTGGTGGGGGATGGAAGTGTAGAGGGATTGGAAGTCCATAGTGAAGAGACTAAGTTCATGCTTTACCGGGCAGCTGTGATCCCCATGCTCTAAAATGTTTTGGAGACTTGGACAACCTACAGTTGGCACCTTAAAGCATTGGTGAAGCACCACCAGTGGTATCTTCAATCCTCCACCTCTCCCAAGCCAACAGGCCCAACATCATAATGCTAATAACTCAAAACCAGCTTCGCTGGGTAGCACATGTCGCTTGTATGCTTGACACCAGACTCCCAAAGCAACTGTGCTACTCAGAACTTGATCGTGGCAAAAGACTCCCAGGAGGACAACAAAGTTGCTTTAGGGATGTCCTCAAAGAATCCCTGAAGAAGTCAAACATTCCCAGCAGCTCATGGGAGAACCTGGCTTATGACCAAGCCAAATGGGCAAGGTTCATTCAGGAAAGCATCGAGCACATCAAGAGACTTTGTCAGGAACTCGCAGAGACTCTTCAAACACCACCTGCCCTGCATGTGACAGTCTGCAGATCACGCATTGAACTTATCAGCCACCTCAGAACCCATCAAACCAAAGCAAGTCACCCTTGATCCTGAGTAGCTGCTGAAGCATCATGTGACTCCCAGTTTAATGCTTCTTGCAGCTGGTTGCCAGTTCTGTTGCGCCCCTCAAGTTTTCCCTATCCTCTCCCTCCCTCTTTCCCCTCCTGCCTTGTTCACAAATCTCTGGAATGAAATGAGCCAGTAGCTATCCTGTTCCATAAGATTTAGCCTTGGCATGTGAACAATTATTGCCACCATATGTTTCCAAAAAGCGTTTGATAAAGTGCTGCGCAACAGACTTGTGAGCAAAGTTAAAGCTCATGGAATAAAACAAATTGAATAAAGTAGCAACATGGATGCGAAATTGGCTGAGTGACAGGAAACAGAGAGTAATGGTTAACAGATGTTTTTTGAGCTGGAGGAATGTTTATAGTGGAGTTCCCTGCTCTTTCTGATATATATTAATGGCCTAAACCTTGGTATACAGGGCACAAATTCAAAATTTGTTGACAATACAAAACTTGGAAGTCCCATCCAGGACCCTCCACCTCTTCCCATCCGATCTTCTAATCCCAGCCCTTACCATGTATTCACCATACCCTCTAAACTTCCCCTCTCTGATGCTGAACGATCAGTACTCAGTAAAGGACTCAGTTTCATACCCTTATGCCTTCACCTCAATGAATTCCAGGCTCAGCACGATGCTGAACTCTTCTTCCACCACCTTTGTCTCGTGCTCACTTCTTTGGGCAGGAGTCCTCCCCCTGTTCAATGGATCCTTTCACCTGCCTCCAGTTTTCTCCCTCCACCTTCCCTCTGGCCTCTTACCTGTTCTTGATCTTTTCATTGAGAACTGTCGGCGTGACATCGGCCATCTCAATTTCTCTGCTCCTCTCACCCAATCTAACCTGTCTCCTTCTGAACGTGCCACACTCCGTTCTCTCAGGTCCAACCTTTACTTTGTTATCAAACCTGCTGACAAAGGTGGTGCTGTTGTTTTCGGGCACACTGACCTCTACCTTGCAGAGGCTGAGCGCCAACACTTCCTCCTACCTCCCCCTGGACCATGACCCCACCACCAAACATCTAGCCATTGTTTCCAGGTCTGTCACTGACCTCATCTCCTCTGGAGATCTTCCCTCCACAGCTTCCAACCTCATAGTCTCCCAACCGTGGACAGCCCGCTTCTACCTCCTCCCCAAAATCCATAAACAGGATTGTCCCAGTAGACCAATCATGTCAGCCTGTTCCTGCCCCACAGAACTCATTTCTTCCTACCTTGACTCCATTCTCTCTCCCCTCGTCCAGTCTCTTCCCACTCTGATGCCCTATGTCATAACAGCAATTTCCAGTTCCCTGGCCCTAACCACCTCCTCTTCACCAGGGGCATCCAATCCCTCTACACCTGCATCCCCCACCAGGATGGTCTGAGGGCTCTCCGCTTCTTCCTTGAACAGAGGCTCAAACAATCCCCATCCACCACCACTCTCCTCCATCTGGCTGAACTTGTTCTCTCACTAAATAATTTCTTCTTAAACTTGTCTCACTTCCTCCAAATAAAAGGTATGGCTATGGGTACCCGCATGGGCCACAGTTATGACTCTCTTTATGGGTTATGTGGAACATTCCTTGTTCCAGTCCTACTCAGGCCCCCTCTCACAGCTCTTTTTTTCGGTACATCAATGACTGTTTCAGTGTCGCTTCATCCTCTTGTCTGGACCTGGAAAAATTTATCAATTTTGTTTCCAATTTCCACTCCTCCATCACCTTCACATGGTCCATCTCTGACACTTCCTTTCCCTTCCTTGACCTCTCTGTCTCAATTTCTGGTGATAGATTGTCCACCAATATTCATTACAAGCCCACCAACTCCTGCAGCTACCTCGAATACAGCTTCTCACACCCTGCTATTCTCTCAGTTCCTTCGCCTCTGTCGCATCTGTTCCGATGATGCCACTTTCCAAAACGGTGCTTCTGACATGTCTTCCTTCTTCCGAGGTTTCCCACCCACGGTGGTTGACAGGGCCCTCAACCGTGTCCGACCCATCTCCCGCGCCTCTGCCCTCACACCTTTCTCTCCCTCGCAGAACCATGATAGGATCCCCCTTGTCCTCAATTTTCACCTCACCAGCATTCAAAGGATCATCCTCTGCCATTTACACCAACTCCAGCATGATGCCACCACCAAACACATCTTCCCTTCACCTCCCCACCCCCCCCCCCCCCTCTCTCTCTCTCTCTCTCTCTCTCTCTGTAGGGACCGTTCCCTCTGGGTCACCCTGGTCCACTCCTCCATTACCTCAACACCTCATCCCTCTCCCACTGCACCTTCCCATGCAATCGCAGAAGGTGCAACTCCTGCCTCTTCATCTCCTCCCTCCTCACTGTTCAAGGGCCCAAACAATCCTTTCAGGTGAAGCAGCGCTTCACTTGCACCTCCTTCAATTTGGTCTACTGCATTCGCTGCTCCTAATGCGATCTCCTCTACATTGAAGAGACCAAACGCAGACTAGGTGAACGCTTTGCGGGACACCTTCGGTCTGTCCACAAGTGTGACCCAGACCTTCCTGTTGCTTGTCATTTCAACACACCATCCTGCTCTCATGCCCACATATCCATCCTTGACCTGCTGCAGTGTTCCAGTGAAGCCCAGTGCAACCTGGATAAACAGCACCTGATCTTCCAATTAGGCACTTTACAGCCTTCCGGACTTAACATTGAGCTCATCAACTTCAGACCATGAACTCCATCCTCATCCCTTTTTTTCAATATTCATTTTTATTTATTTTTATTTATTTTTTATCCGCTTATTTTTATTTTTATTGATTTTCATTTTTATTCATTGTTTTATCCCCAACTTTTATCCTATTTTTGATCTTTTTTCCCACCACCTGTCATCTGTCACTTGTTCGTGTTCTTCTTTCCAGAGCACTTACCCTTGTCCTGCTATTATCATATTCTGCTTTCTTACCTTAATGCCACCATCAGCACCTCCTTTAGCCAGTACCACTACCATCAACACCCCTTTGTCCTTTTGTTCATGGCATCTTTGTCAATCTCTCCTTTGCCCCCACCTATCACTGGCCTTCTATCCAGGTTCACCTGCTCCACCCCCCTTAAACAGTATAAATTTCATTACATTTTTACTTCTCTTTAGCTCTGAAGAAGAGTCATATGGACTCGAAATGTTAACTCCACAGATGCTGTTAGACCTGCTGAGTTTTTCCGTTTTTGTTTCAAATTTCCAGCATCCGCAGTATTTTGCTTTTATCAAAACTTGGAAGTATTGTGAACTGTGAGGAGGGTACTTTAGAACTTAAAAAGGACATAGGCTGGTGGAATGGGTGGACAAGTGGCAGATGAAATTTAATACAGAGAAGTGTGAAGTGATTCATTTCAGTAGCAAGAATGCTGAGAGACACTATAAAATAAAGAGTACAATTCTAAACGGGATGCAGGAGCAGATGGACCTGGGCGTATATCTGTATGAACCATTGAAGGTGACAGGACAGTTTGAGAGCGTGGTAATAAAGCATAATAGGGGCATAGGGTACAAAAGCAAGGAAGTTATGTTAAACTTGTACAGAACAATGGTTAGGCCTCAACTGGAGTATTGCATCCAGTTCTGGGCCCTACACATCAGGAAGGATATGAAGGCATAAGGATGGTCCCAGGGTTGAGGAACTTCCATTACATAGTAGGTTGGAGAAGTTGGGACTGTTTTTCTTGGAGAAGAGAAGGTTGAGAGGAGATTCGATAGAGATATTCAAAATCATGAGGAGTCTGGACAGAGTAGATAGGTAAAAACTGGTTTCCATTGGTGGAAGGATCGAAGTCAAGAGGGTAAAAAGAGGACAAAAGAAGCAATGGCGACCTGAGGGAAACCTTTTTCACACAGCGAGTGTTTAGGATCTGGAATGTAATGTCTGAATAGTGTGTCGGAGGCAGGTTCAATCAAGGTATACAAGACGGAAGCAGATTATTATCTGAAAAGGAAGAATGTGCAGGGCTGTGTGGAAAAGGCAGAGGAGTGGCACTAGGTGCATTGCTCCTTCGGAGACCCAGTACAGACATGACGAACCAAATGGCCGCCTCCTGTGCTGCAACCATTCTGTGATGTATTCCTTAATTTTAGTTTCAAAAAGGAATTCAGAAGAAGGACATTCAGTGTCGTTATTTTATCTGAACATTTTGTTTAAAGTATATTTGTCTCTCTCAAAATCACAGAATTATTACAAAGCAAATGTTTGCAAGTGAGCAAATGTTCAGGCGAGTGTCCCGACGTCATCGCGCACGTGCAAGATATTTCATTGACGGGCGTGCGCTAAACACGGAAGCGTGCCTGCCGATAAATAAGAGGGCTATAAGCTCATTAACAGTGCAATTCGCTGGGATTTTTCGCTGCCTGTCCAGCGTTACCGGCCAGGCAGCCTTTGCATTTTTCAGAAGACCTCATACAAAAAAATAAAAATCTATGTACAGAAATTTTATAATGTCTATGCTCAGGTGACTGCTTGTGTTGTGTGGACATTTTTTTCCGGATTTAAAAATCTTTATCTGATACTTTTGAAGTCTTCAGCTCCCTGAGGCAGCTCTCTGCCTTCAGGGAGCTTTCTGTGAGCGCTCACCCTCCTCCCGCCCCCACCCCGGCAGTGCTGATCATATCCGCGTGCACTTCACGCAAGCTGGCCGTTAATTGGCCAGCCAGTGTGATGTCGTGGTCGGGGGCTGATTGCGGGCGGCTTTCCTTAGTTACCCATGAGAAGGTGGTGGTGAACTGCCTTCTTGAACCACTGCAGTTCATATAATGTCGGTACACCCATAGTGCTGTTAGGAAGGGAGTTTCAGGATATTGACCCAGCGACAGTGGACAAGGAACGGCAATATATTTCCAAGTCAGGATGGTGAGTGACTTGGAGGGGAACTTCCAGGCATTGGTGTTCCCATCTATCTGCTGCCCTTGGTAGTGGTCATGGGTTTGGAAGGTGCTGTTGAAGGAGCCTTGGTGAATTCCTGCAGTGCATCTAGTAGATAGTACGCACTGCTGCTACTGTGCATCGGTGGTGGAGGGAGTGAATGTTTGTGAATAGGATGCCAATCCAGCGGACTGCTTTGTCCTGGACAGTGTCAAGCTTCTTGAGTATTGTGGGAGGTGCACTCATCCTGGCAAGTGGGGAGTATTCCATCACATTCCTGACTTGTGCCTTGTTGATGGTGGACAGGCTTTGGGGAGTCAGGAGGTGAGTTACTCATTGCAACATTCCCAGCCTCCGACCTGATCTCGTAGCCACAGTATTTATATGGCGAGTCCAGTTCAGTTTCTGGTCAATGGTAAGCCCCCAGGATGTTGATAGTGGGGGATTCAGTGATGGTAATGCTATTGAACGCCAAGGGCGATGGTTAGATTCTCCCTTGTGGGAGATGGTCATTGCCTGGCACTTGTGTGACGCGAATGTTACTTGCCACTTGTCGGCCCAAGCCTGGATATTGTCCAGGTCTTGCTGCATTTGGACATGGCAGTTTGTTAGTGCAAGTAGCAGATTAAATTTTCCTGCTCCATATGCTCCTATTTTATCTGAAATTTTCAAAGGTTGTCTGGTGAGGAGATAAGACATTTTTTGCCACTGGACAACCTTAATGTAATTCTGCATCTACATGTGCAAGTTGACGATTTCCCTTTATGACTATTTCTCTTTATAATATGCTTTCCAAAGGCTAAATGAAAGCAATATAGAAAAATGCATAATATTATTATAAAATATGTGACAAATTTGTCACTTCCTTTTTATTTATGGACTATTTGATATGAGATGTAAATAAAAAATTATTTCATTTTTACTATAGCATTTAGTTTGCAGAATACATCATGTGTTTTGTCTTTCTTTCATGTATCTAATCCAGGAAGTTTTGGTAAATGCCTACTGATGGGCAACTTTGGTTTGGCAGAATAAATATTTATGAGACCAAAAATTAAATACAGACAAGGGAAGCTGTTCAGTCTACTTTAACTCATCTATCGGGGAAAAAAAACTTTTCTTTCCCTGAAACGTTACATCATCTAACTGTATCTTGAAATAATTTAAGGCTTTTGCTTCCAATCCCCTTCCCAAAATTATTCCTAGTTCAATGAGAATCATTAGCCATCAGTCCCACATTAGCTTTTTACAAATGTTAGCCTATGTCCTTCTGTTTTCCTAATCAAAATAGGGCTGTGGATTTACCTAAAGCCTTTAATTGCATCAGCAAACCCAAAGTTGAATGCCGCTTTTTCAGTATACGTTATGTTATTTGCATGGATTTAGCCTGTTAGCTGCAAGTCATACTAAAAAAACAGCAACAGTTCTTTTCATCCCACTCGGGCAATAGCACTACTGCATACACACCAACCATGGCCAACACCCGTAATGTGAAAGTTCTGTAAAGAACTCACTATCATCAAATCAATGCCAAGAAATGACAAGCCAACAATCCTTGAAGATTTCATTGCTGGGGTCAGCTATGATTACACCTCATAAGAAACGATAATTACATGTCTAGAAATGGTACTCTGTACCAGTGTAACATTGCATGGGTAAATCATATGTGTGGTGCTAGTTCCTAGTCTGACTACGGGATGGTGAGGTTGTACCAGTGTAACATTGCATGGGTAAATCATATGTGTGGTGCTAGTTCCTAGTCTGACTACGGGATGGTGAGGTTGTACTGGGAGAGTGACCATTCGATCAAAGCAACTCTGGCTTGGCCAATTATTGTCAGACCACTCAATATCGATGCACTTGAAGATCACGATACCTGTGTTGATTTGACTATTTTGTGAAAACTCCTGGAATTAAGTAAACCATCGAGCCATCATATCTGAGTCACAATTCAATTATATTGAAAGCACTGGACAAGCTTCAAGAGAGCATCATCAATTTATTGGCTTTGTTAATTTTTTTTAAAAAATAGTTTCATGACAGCAATGAGGAAATCAGACTGTCTCTAGCCTCTATGAATGTTGTTCACCTCTCTTAGATTGATGACAATAGTTGTTTAATGTAGAAGGCTGCATACTGGCACTTAAACAGCAAGCTCAAAATACACCTCACATTATGAAAGAAAACTGGAGGAAGATTAAAGCTGAGCCACTGCAATCAGCTACTGATCAAAAGGACATGAAATCCTTCTGTGATGAACTTTAAGGATTGTGTATGTACTGAAAGAAAGTGGCAATGTCGCCATCTTGAGTGAAGATAACTAAGGGGGAATCTTGGAATGTTGGGCACCCAATTTGATCTCTCAAAATACTGTAGCCACCTGTAAGAGATCAACATGCTGTCTACCAATATGACTGAAATCCAAAAGAAAATGCCAGGAGGAAAAGCAGCTAGTTCATATAATATCGCTGCAGAGATTTGCAAGCATGAGGACCACAAGCTTAAGAAGAGCCTCTTCACTCTCTACCATAAAATCTGGGAACAAGAAATAGTACCACATGATTTTAAAGATGTCAACATTGTGCACCTTTACAAACACAAAAGTTGATTACTCGTGGTACCATATAATTTTTCTGCTTATTGGAAATACATAAAGTTCTCTGCCATATCAGACTCTTTTGACTGCGCAAAAAGCGGTAGAAATACTTCAAGAAACCAACGTGTATTTTGAGCTGGTCGTGGGGATTCAACATGCTTTTCTCAGCTGACAAATCCAAGAAAAGTGTAGAGAAGACCATGGTATTTGTTGATTTAAAACTCATTCAATATTGTATAACATAATGCACACTAAGGGAGATTCTTCTAAAGCTTGCATTCCCTGACAGTTTGTGAACATTGTTTGGCAGTTATGTGCCTCCACTGCTTTCTGGGGAAGAGAATTCCACATGCTATCAACCCTTTGAGAGGAAATATTTCTCCTCATCTATATCTTAAACAGTAGACCTTTTATTCTTAAACTGTATCCCTTGGTTCTAGTCTCTCCCACAAGTGCAAACATCCTCCTGGTATCTACTCTATCAAATCCCCTCAGGATCTTATATGTTTCAATAAGATCACCTCTCATTTTCCTAAACTCCAATGGGTATAAGCCCAACCTGTTGAATTTTTCTTCGTTAAGTAAGATCCTCATGCCAGGAATGAGTTGAGTGAACCTTCTCTGAACTATTTCTAATGTAATTATATATTTTTTTCAAATAAAGGGACCAAAAATGTACACAGTACCCAAATGTGGTCTTACCAATGCCCTGTACAGCTGCAGTAAAACTCACTTACTTTTATATTCTATTACCTTCGCAATAAACAACCACATTCCATTTGCCTTTTAATCAGTTGCTGTACCTGCATACTAACTTTTTGTGTTTCATGTACCGGGATACCAAATCCCTCTGTATCAAGAACTGTCACAGGAATCTTTATTTGGTACTGCACAGATGGTGCACATTCAACCTTTGTCAGCCGCAGGCTAAAATGAAAAAAAGTATGTTTGTGACATGCTGATGCAAGGTTATCAACCTAAAATGCTAACTCTTTAGATGCTGGCTGAGCATTTCCAGCATTTTCTGTTTTTATTAAACACTATACAGGTTGAGTATCCTTTATCTGTAAATCGAAAACCGAACACATCCAAAAACCACACTTTTTTTGAACCTCATTGACCTTTAGTGCGGGAAGTCTGTGACCTGAGCTGACACGAACCTCATTGACCTACCCTGTATTTATTATTCAGTGGTACATCTTACTGTCTAGCCATTTTATTTACTTTAGACTCTAGCTAGCCCAGTCTTTGGCCATTGTAATGTAAGCAGGGCTAGGCCTATATGTGGTATTCAAAAACCAAAATTATCTGAAATCCGAAACACAATCGGCCCGAGCGTTTTGGGTAAAGATTGTAATATATGTGCTGTCTGATCAAAGCATTGGACAGCTTCAACAGTATAGTTTAGTTTTGATTTTTCTTTTTGATTTGCTGCTCCTTAGTGATTTAGCACGATAGGATCATGGAATCATACAGTAATGAAGGAGGCCATTCAGTCCATTATGCTTGTCCTGGCTCTTTGGAAGAGCTGTGCAATTTGTCTGTCAATGTTTGCTTTTCTAGTATGGATCCAATTCCCATTTGAAAGGTACTATTGCATCTGTTTCCACTACCCTTTCAGGGAATGTAATCCAGATCATCATAACACTCTCTGCATAAAAAAACTCCCCATTTTCGCTTTGGCTGTTCTGCCAATTATCTTAAACCTGTGTCTTCTGGTGACCAGTCCTCCTGCCTGTGGACCTAGTTTCTCTTTATTTTCTCTATCAGAACCATTCATAATTTTGAACGCCTCAATTTTAAGCTCTTCTTAACCTTTTTTGCTCTAAGCGCAGTGTATCTAGTCTCTCCACAGAACTCAATCAAGTTTGTCAGACACAATTTATCTTCAACAAATCAATGTTGGCTGTCATTTATTAACTCTTGTTTTTCCAAATGACATTTAACTTTGTCCTGGATTATTGTCTCTAGAAGTTTCCCCATCACTGACTTTAGGTGGACTGACCTGTAGTTTTTGAAACAGATATTTGAAATCTAACACCCCTCTGGTCCACTCCCATATCTAAGGTGGATTGTGCCTAGAACCTTCACTGTTTTCACCCTTGATTTCCCTCAGCAACCTAGGATGCATTCCATCCAGGTGACTTTTCTGCTTGAAGCACAGACAACCTTTTAAGTATCTCTGTTTCATTAACTGTTCCTATTCAATTTCTCTAGCTTCATCTTCCTCCTTTACTGTGACATTTGTAGCATCATCTTTTGTGAAATCCAATGCAAAGTACTCAGTAAAATGGAATTTGCATTTTTAGGTAAGGGGAGAGGTTGTTGGCTTTTCAAAGGGACACGGTAAGATGTTCACAACTGGCAAGGTAATTAAGGCAAAGTTATTGTGTTTTTTTCCCCAAAAGTGCTGGCCCGAATGACAACATAAAAGATTTTTATATTTTGGGAAAAGTAACTTCCAAAGACAGGTTGAAACAATGCAAGTTATAGATCAAAAAGGAGGAAATATATTTAAAGAAGGATGGAAGGCTTTATGGGGGTTGAAATGAGGGCTGTGTTGGTGTGAGATCTTGAAAGGTGCACTGTGAAAAGCAGCCTCTAGCCACTCTGGAGAAGTTTGCTGTTCCAGTAACCAAGATTGTGTTAAAAGCCTTTGGGGTCGTACCGTCGAGTGAAAGGGAGAAAGAAGTTGTGAAATACCTCCTTTTATAGAAACAGTGGGTGCTTGTGGTAATCTTGCTGGACCTTTTATAGATTAAGAATCTATTTTGGACGGTTGCTTGAAAGGGGTGTGTAGTTGGGAGTCTAGTTAAGTAGAAATTTTGGGAACTGTTATAAGACTAAATAACTGTGTAACTGTAATCTTGTGTCTGTGTAGCTTTTTCTTTTCTTTTGTTAATAAACATTTTAATTTAATCTTTAAAATCTCTAAAGCTGGTAGTGGACTCTTTACTTCTGACTTCAGTGCACACACCTTTTCGTAATAAATACAAATTGCAAAATTGTTGTGATAACGTGGCCAAGTTTCCCTTTGGGATTTGGTCAGCCTGGTAAATACTACCTGTCATATCATAACAAGGGCCAGTGAGGGTGCTTAACAATAATTATGATGTAGTATGCACTTCATTCAACAAGGTGTAATTTTTAAGGGTTTTTTTTGGGCACGACTAGCAGCCTAAGAGTGGAAGTTTTTGTCAATTCAATTATTTTTCCATCGTTTGCATTCTGGAGGAGTTATATTATTCCAAAATAATTTAGGAACTATTTTGTCATGCACATGAATAAATGCATATTCAGGGTGTCGGACCAATCACTACTTCACTACTGCACGCACTACAGTCAGTGTACCAAAGTAACAATATATAGCTCTGCAGCAAATGGTGAGATCTGGAAAAATGCACTTGATGTAAGCTGCAGTATTTGTGTCTAAAGTGATTATTTCGGGCTTCTGGGAATGACAAGACATAACATGTTGGCAGCAGGTGTTTATAAATAAAATCAGTGCTGAAAAATCAACCTGAATTACTGCCAGAGAGAGAGAGAAAAACTGAGTGAATAATTCAGAAAGGGGGTGGCCTCTACCGAGGCTCCAGCCCATGATTAATTAAGAGGCCAACGAATTAAGAAGCATTTGAGAAGTTTAAACAAAAATGCAGATTGACATTCAGTAGTTTTCTAAAAGATATTAATGAAGTGGAAAGGACCAGTACCTCCTCTTGTGGACAGGAAAAGTTTAGATCAGGCACGTGCGGCCCGCGAAGCCCCTCTATATGGCCCATAGAGTCACTGTTCAAAAGCTGGTAGGACAGACCAGTAAGTTCAAAATGCAGATGAGTGAAATTCAAGATTTTGCAAGGAGCTGCTCCTCCAATCACAGGCCATTCCTTTCCAGTGTTTGCTGCTGATAGGTACACTACTGAGCCTATCAGCAGCAAATGAGGGTGAGAAACGATTTTTGATTGGAGGAGCAGCGAACAATGGCGATGGTGAGTGTGCTGAGGCCCAGGGAGCCAAGGTGTGGTCGGGCTGGAGCCCAGGGAGCCAAGGTGCAGCCAGGCCAGAGTCCAGGGAGCTAAGGTATGGCCGGGCCAGAGCCCCGGGAGCCAAGGTACAGCGGTGATTGAGCCCGGGCAGGGCGAAGTTTTGGCGGGTGGTAACTGTTGAGGCAGGCCCAGGGAGGAGATGGTGCCTTTGTGTGCGCGTGTGCGTGTGGGAGTGAGAGGGTGCGGGAGTGAGTATGTGTGTGTGGGCATGAGAGAGTGTGTGGGCGTGGGAGCGAGAGTGTGTGGGCGTGGGAGCGAGAGTGTGTGGGCGTGGGAGCGAGAGTGTGTGGGCGTGGGAGCGAGAGTGTGTGGGCGCGAGAGCGTGTGGGCGTGGGAGCGAGAGCGTGTGGGCGTGGGAGCGAGAGCGTGTGGGCGTGGGAGCGAGAGCGTGTGCACTCGTGGGGGAGCGAGAGCGAGTGCGCTCGTGGGGGAGCGAGAGTGAGTGTGTGTGTGTGTGTGGGAGTGAGAGTGTGTGTGCGCGTGGGAGTGAGAGAAAGTGTGTGGCTTTGTGTTTGTGTGGGTGTGTGTGTGTGTGTGTGCGGGAGTGAGAGAGAGTGGGTGTGTGTGTGTGTGTGTGAGAGGGAGAGTGTGCCCGTAAGCGGGAGTGAGAGAGTAAGTGTGCGTGTGTGTGTGTTTGAATGAGAGGGAGAGTGAGTGGGAAAGAGTATATGTGTCTGGGACTGAAAGAGGGAGTGAGAGTGTGTGTGTGAGTGAAAGAGAGAGGGAGAGTGTGTGGGAGGGAGAGTGGGAGTGAGTGAGCGTGTGTGCGCGCGCGTGTGTGGGATTGAGAGATTGTGTGTGTTTGTGGGAGTGAGAGAGTTTCTGTGTGTTTGGAAATGAGAGAATGAATAAGTGTGTGGGAGAGATTGAGTGTGTGTGGGAGTGAGGGAGAGATTGAGTGTGTGTGGGAGTGAGGGAGAGATTGAGTGTGTGTGGGAGTGAGGGAGAGAGTGTGTGTGTGTGGGAGTGAGGGAGAGATTGAGTGTGTGTGGGAGTGAGGGAGAGAGTGTGTGTGTGTGTGTGTGAGAGAGAGTGTGTGTGTATGTGTGTGAGAGAGAGAGAGTGTGTGTGTGAGAGAGAGAGTGTGAGAGAGAGAGTGTGTGTGTATGGGAGTGAGAGAGTGTGTGTGTATGGGAGTGAGAGAGTGTGTGTGTATGGGAGTGAGAGAGTGTGTGTGTGTGGGAGTGAGTGTGTGTGTGTGTGGGAGTGAGAGTGTGTGAGTGGGAGTGAGAGTGTGTGTGAGAGAGTGTGTGTGAGAGTGTGTGTGGGAGTGTGAGAGAGAGTGTGTGCGCGTGTGGGAGTGAAGAGAGAGTGTGCGTGTTTGTGTGTGAGAGTGTGCGTGTTTGTTTGTGAGTGTGCGTGTTTGTGTGTGTGTGCGTGTTTGTGTGTGAGAGAGTGTGTTTGTGTGTGTGAGAGAGTGTGTTTGTGTGTGTGAGAGAGTGTGTTTGTGTGTGTGAGAAAGTGTGTGTGTGTGAGAGTGAGAGAGTGCATTTGTGTGTCTGTGTAAGAGAGTGCGTTTGTGTGTGTGTGAGTGAGAGAGTGCGTTTGTGTGTGTGTGAGTGAGAGAGTGCGTTTGTGTGTGTGTGTGAGAGAGTGCGTTTGTGTGTGTGTGAGTGCGTTTGTGTGTGTGTGTGTGTGAGAGAGAGGGTTTGTGTGTGTGTGTGTGAGAGAGAGGGTTTGTGTGTGTGTGTGTGTGAGAGGGTTTGTGTGTGTGTGTGTGTGAGAGAGAGAGAGGGTTTGTGTGTGTGTGTGAGGGAGAGGGTTTGTGTGTGTGTGTGAGAGAGAGGGTTTGTGTGTGTGTGAGAGAGAGGGTTTGTGTGTGTGTGTGTGTGAGAGAGAGGGTTTGTGTGTGTGTGTGTGAGAGAGAGGGTTTGTGTGTGTGTGTGTGTGAGAGGGTTTGTGTGTGTGTGTGAGAGAGAGGGTTTGTGTGTGTGTGTGTGAGAGAGAGGGTTTGTGTGTGTGTGTGTGAGAGAGAGGGTTTGTGTGTGTGTGTGACAGAGAGAGGGTTTGTGTGTGTGTGTGTGAGAGAGAGGGTTTGTGTGTGTGTGTGTGAGAGAGGGTTTGTGTGTGTGTGTGTGTGAGAGAGAGAGAGGGTTTGTGTGTGTGTGTGAGGGAGAGGGTTTGTGTGTGTGTGTGAGAGAGAGGGTTTGTGTGTGTGTGAGAGAGAGGGTTTGTGTGTGTGTGTGTGAGAGAGAGGGTTTGTGTGTGTGTGTGTGAGAGAGAGGGTTTGTGTGTGTGTGTGTGAGAGAGAGGGTTTGTGTGTGTGTGTGTGTGTGAGAGAGAGGGTTTGTGTGTGTGTGTGTGTGTGAGAGAGAGGGTTTGTGTGTGTGTGTGAGAGAGAGGGTTTGTGTGTGTGTGTGAGAGAGAAAGAGTTTGTGTGTGTGAGAGAGAGAGTTTGTGTGTGTGTGTGTGAGAGGGTTTGTGCGTGTGTGTGTGTATGAGAGGGTTTGTGCGTGTGTGTGTGTGTGAGAGGGTTTGTGTGCGTGTGTGCACGCGCACAAGCGCAGGAGTGAGAGTGTGTGGGGGACAGAGGGAAAAAGTAGGCGAGTGTCTGCCCTACTCCCAGTCTCTGGTTTCTTCTTCACTCTTACCACCACATTCCTGCACACACACACACACACACACACACTCACTCACCGTGGGGAAGGGTGAGTGAGTGAGCACCCTGAGACTGGTAGTGAGCTGGATACACACACATTGCCCCTCTCACACTCTGGTTATTTTTTATCAATTACTCTTTTTAAACTTAATTTATTGCTATGACTTGCTTTACTTTTGCTCAGGAATTGTTTCCTTTCTTAAAACTTCAACTTTTTTTTGAAATTTAGTTTATTGTTATGCCAAACCTTATCTTTCCAAAATTTGCTCGCTGGTCCCCTGAATGAGAAAAAAATGCAAATGTGACCCCTGAGCAAAAAGGTTGGACAAGCCTGATTTAGATCCTTTCGACAGCTGGGAAATGAGTGAGGTAGACAGCAAAAACCCAGAAATTTTTTTTGAGAAATTCAGCACACATCTCCAGCCAAAATGAAATCATCAGATCCACCAATATGAATTTCAGAGCCTGAGCCAGCAACCAGGTGAGTCTGTTGATAATTTCTTAACGAGATTGAGTAATGTAGCCAGCAAGTGTAAATTCAAAGAAATGGATGAAAAGCTGGTAGATAAACTCGTTTGGGGCTCTTCACACCTTGATTTACAAAAAACTCTAATTTGTTAAGTCGAGCTCACAATATCGCAGTTGTTGACACTGCCAGAGCAGATGAAGCCACGAGTAGACAGGTGAAAATGCTGACTACCCAAATGGCTAGCATTCAGTTATGTTATGGGAAAGGGAGCAAGGCTGATGCAGTGAAATAGCAGCAAAGGAATGCACACCAGACAGAAAGATGTGCACGAACTGTGGACAATTGCATGAATTCACAGACTTAAGGAAATGTTCTGCATACAGATCAAACTTGTGGAAAGATGTGCAGAACAAAAAAAGATGATAAAGGAGTTACCAAAGGCAGCGCAACATGACAAATGAAGAAGTTAAACCAAAACATCCATACTCTGAAAGATGTAGTAAGTTTGAGGACAAAATAGATATAATGAAAATACACCTAAAAGATGCGACAGGTCCCAGAGAAAAGAAATTCACATACCCATTCATTCAGGAAGAAGGTGAGTAATAAGCCCACAACCATAAATCTAAAGCTAAAGCTTGAAGCAAAGAACAGAGTAACATAATCCTGCTCAGACTATACCGGAAGATCTTTCCTGAAAATTTGAAGGAAACATGTTCTGAAACCAAGCAATGTCTTGCTGACAGCATATGTTGGAACTAAGATTCAACAGCTAGGAACAACCCAAATCAAAGGGACACATAAAGGAAAAGACATTAACTGCATGTTCTACAATCTCAGTAAATCTATGAGATGAAGGAGGCGTTACTGACAGTTGAAGGTAGTACACCCTTCGAAAGCATCCTCTGATCAGAAGCAAGAAAGATTTGGTCCAAATCTATCCAGAGTGTTTTGATGAGATTGTTGGATGCTTTGTGAAGATTTTGAGTAACGCATCACTTTTGACCCAAAGGAATCAGTGATTCATCCCCTACGTAAAGTCCAATCGAACGAAAAGGAAAGCTTGAAAGAAAGCTCCAAGAGAAGAAAGTGATTACCAGAGTCACAGAATTTACAGATTGTTAAATTCCATCACTATGAGAGAGAATCCAAATGGACTGCTACAAATTTGCCTGGATACCAAAGTTCTTAATGGAGTTATAAAGAAGAATCACTACCCTACTCCAAAACTGGAAGATATCACACCAGCACTGGCAGGGGCAAAAGTTTTCAGCAAGCTCAATGCCAGAAATGGCTACTGGAATGTGAAACTTGAAGAGGAATCTTCGCTGTTGACAACATTTAAACATGTCCTTTGGACGCTACAAATTCATGGGTCAACCTTTTGTCCTTAAAGTGAGCCAGGATGTGTTCCAGCAGAAAATAGATGAGACAAAGGATGCAAAGGAGTAGTCGTCACAGTTGATGATATCCGGTCCATAAGTAATTAGCCATAGTCCACAAAGGACTGTAGGCACCTGTATCCATATGAGGGAGACAATTGGTTATATATAGCTTGAGGGGCAGCACTTTGCAAGCATGGGGCAAGGTGAGGAGGTAAGCCTCCATGAACTACCACAGCTATGGCGTAGATGAAAAATACAGTGACTACCCGGAGTGTTCGTTGATAGCACATCCTGTGGGAAAGCATAGATTCATCACTGACAGCAACTTGTGGATTTTCTGCACATGTGAAACTGCTGGATTTGCTGTTGGAATAATATCTGCGAATGCCGTCAATTACCATTGTAAAATTCAGGCTAAAAAGTTTATAATATATTCAGTGTTCCCTTTTGTTACTCACTCTTTCCTTCACTGTCACTGAATCAAAATCCTGGAACTCCCCTCCTATAGCACTGTAGGTGTACCTACACCAGATGGACTGCAGTGGATCATGAAGGTGGCTCACCACCAGTTGTCAAGGGCAATTAGGGATGGGCAACAAATGCTGACCTTTCCATCCTGTGAAAGAATAAAAAAACCCACAATTTTTGCCCTCGTTTCCTTTTTCAATTCTTCTGTATGCTTTCTGTTTGATTCTCTACTGTGTTATCAACCTGACATTCATCATAAATCTCCTTTTTCTGTTTTATATTAATCTCCATTTCTTTAGTCATCCAGGGAATACTGGCTTTGGATGCCCTTCCTTTACCCCTCATAGTTTGGTGACCAACTAAACACACTTCTATCTCCTCCTTGAAGGCCTCCTGTTGCTTGTTTATGGTTTTAAATGCCAATCATAGTTTCAATTCACTTGGGCCAATGTCTTTTCAACTCACTAAAATTGGCCCTCTTCCTGTTGAGTATCTTCACCATTGAACTTTATCCATTTCCGTTATTGCTCTAAATCTGACAATATGATCGCAACAATTTTGTTAATCTGTATCACAAATTGCTGCAACTAGGTCATCCTCGTCATGATTACTGATAGACAGTATTATGAATTAGATATAATTTGTATAAAACATGCTGTACCATTGAAACATGCTTTGACTGCCTGATTTCACTCCCCAGATCAAGATCCAATACTGCTAATAGTGTAACCTGTAAATAGCCTAAGGTGGAGTGAGTTGGCTTTTCACATTTTCATGTTTGTATATTCTATGGTTTCATCGGAACCACTTTTTACTTTACCAATTTTACCCCAATCCTGCTCTTCAGCGTGTGTGACTATGTTGTAATTTCCTGGGTCAGCCACACTACAGTACAGTACTTCACGCAAATGGCCATTCTTTGGATGTGACCTTTGACAGTGATTGTCAGTAAAAACACACTTGTCTTGCAACCTGTGGATGTAGAATAGTATTAAAGTGTAGTTTTACGTACCGAAGCAAATATATGGACAATTAGGATGAAAAAAGGGGGCACAGTTATAGTCAAAAGAAAAATACTGTGAATGCTGGGAATATGAAATAAAACAGAAAATGCTGGAACAACTCAGCAGGTCTGACAGCATTTGTGGAGAGAGAAACAGAGTTAAACAGAGACGCTCTGAAGAAGAGTCGAGCGGACTCCAAACGTTAACTCTGTTTCTCTCTTCACAGATGCTGTCAGACCTGCTGCATTTTTCCTGCATTTTCTGTTTTTATTACAGCAATAGGCAATGTTGTTTGATCCCTTTCTGCTCATTTTCCAATATAAATCTGCCAAATGGCGTTTGCGACATCTCCTGCCAATGCAGTATTTATTTCCCACCCTTTGTTGCTCTAAGAGTGTTAGGAATCAACTGGATAGTGTGGGATGGGTATCACCTCTATGCTAGACATGGTTAGGATGGCAGTACCTCTGTGAAGGGCATCAGTAAGGCAGTTTGTGTGTTTCTGACAATTGCAGTCACTTTTCTGATATCTGCCCACAAATGACCAATTTCAATTTGCCTCTGGGTTGCTAGTCTACATTGACCTCAGAGTTTTTAGTTTGCTACTTTAAACACTAGGCTACCATCCTGGTGACCTCTGAAACCTCTTCTCAACCAGATACAGGGAACTTTGTCCATAATTTAAAGGCAAACAGAGTTAGCTGCACCAGGTATAGATAAATTTATATATACGTTACATAGAAAAATATTTTTAGAATATTTTATATTTAAATATTATAATAATTATAAATATGATTTTATAGTTTTGATAAAAGAGCTGGTAAAGTGTTGATGAAAATTGATGGTCAATGTAAATAGCTGCCAGACTAGCAGTTGCCAAACGTATTCCAGAAAACTTTTTTCTTATTTACTTTGGTTTTACCTTGTTTGTCTCAGTATATGGAAAGCGATGGAGTAACTGAAGGCTGTTGGTTGAGGGTTTTGCTGTAATACCATTCCTGTTCAGAGGCTTCAGAGGTGTTATGTTTGCAGCTTCGTGATCAGGAAACATAGGTGATTGAGAGGCAGGATGCAAAAACAGGAACAGGTAGAGTGGTCAGAGAAGGATGTCGGGGGATCAGTGTAGTGGTTGTCCGGAGAGCAACTGGAAATGTGCCTGCCTTGTAGAGTATCAGGCTTATGCTGTGATAGTAAAAACAGTTGAAAGAGAAGGACAACTCATCAAGCTACAGTGTGATCTAGTTGTGCCACCTGCTGCTTAAAGAACTGGATGGTGATTGTGACTCTTTTTATCCATTAAATTACTGTGGAAAATCTGATAAGTTTCCACTCAACTTTAATCACTCAGGGCAGGTTCACTGTCAGGTCAGAACCAGTGTTGGCATCCAATCAACTTGTGTTGGGGTTTTTTAATCTTATGATATATTTTGGAGATAATAGCTATTGCTCTAGCATCACAGGCTTCAGCACCTGGAAAACCTGTGTGTAAAACTTGATATTTGTTCTGTTATATAAGTAGGAGTTTCTGCCTGATCACACCCACTCTTCAAAGTCAATTAATATTGGCCTCTGCACTTGACTCATACAGTCACAATCTGTATTTGTGGGAAAAAAATCAGAGATCAGGCATGTCCATTCTCATTGTTGCCCTAAAGCTTGTACCCAAGCTCCTCTTCACTACTACCATAAGTAAATCCCATCGCTTTATACTATCCTTAGATCTGATTTCCTACCCACAGCATGCACTTACAATAGGAGCATTATCTAGGCTTGAGTAGGCGCTCCAGAAAATGGGAGAATGAGAGGGGAAAGCAAGATTAGAATTTTAAAGGAGGGAGAAGAATTGAATACTTTGGGCTTTGGCAGGATTAGTGTTTTTGGGATTGGAAAGAGGAGATGATCAAAGATGGGAGTGGTGCTTTAAGATGGAGGACCCTTGGCAACACCAAAACTTACACTAAATTCCTTTCATCTATTACCCCTGTGCTCAATGTCCTACATTGGCTCGCATTTAAGTAAAGGCTCAATTTTAAAATTTTCATCCCTGTTTTAAAACCCTTCCATGGCCTCACCCCTCCCTATCTCTTTAATCCCCTCCAGCCTCTCAGCCTTCCAATGTCCCTGGTACTCTTAATTCTGACCTCTTGAGCATCCCCGATTTTAAGCGCTCCACCATTGGTGGCCGTGGCTTCAACTGCCTGGGCTCTAAGTTCTGGAATTCTCTCCCTAAACATTGCTGCCTCTTGACCTCACTTTCCTCCTTTTAAGATACTCCTCCCTCTTGAACAAGGTTTTGGCAATCTGCCCTCGTACCTCCTTATGTGGCTGTAATAAACTTGGAATGCAGGGCTGGTTTCTTGTAAGAAACAGTAAACTTTATTTAAAGACTCCAGATGAGGCTACATGCTTGTTCCAAGACCAAGGTTAAAAAGCTCCGCCCCTAAGATCCCTAGCATTTAGGGCTGATTCGTCTGTACAGTCACATGATCCCCATAAGAAGATATCATCTTGACAACTCAGTTCAGATTCACAGGCAAAGAATGGTTTTAATTCTTCAGAGACTAGTGCATTTGACTATTCTTGTAATACTTGTTCATGGACTCTTGCTAAAATTGGATCCTGATTTGTCCAATTCTTTATCTGTCTCGCGCAGGCTGCCCAGAAGGAAAAAACAGTAGAAACTGGGAAATAAGAATACTCATCCGAACTGGTCTTGCGTACCTTAAAATGGAACAGCAGTATAAACTGGGAAATAAGAGTAATGGTCTAAACTGTTTTTTTCCTTCTGGGTGATGAGTCCAGGAAATTCAACGCAAGACTACATATAGACTCTTGAGGTACTGGAACATGTGTAATACTATCAGGCAAAGGAAGACTGAGGGCTTCTGCATTTGCTATATGCACACCCAGATGGTGCATTAAAGTGTACGCTTATGCTGACAAAATTAAAGTCCATCTTTAAATTCTAGCAGAGGCTATCGATGGGATTGCCTTATCCTCACTAAACAACCCTAACAGTGGTTTGTGATCTGACACTATGGTGAAGTGTCGACTGTGCAAATATTGATGGAACCTTTTTACTGCAAATACGATGGATAAGCCCTCTTTTTCAATTTGAGAGTAACCTTTCTCAGCTACAGAAAGGGTTCTGGAAACATATCCTACTGGCTTTTCAGCTTTGATTTCTGTTTTTTCTTCTTGTGTTTGCCACAGGGTTTTATCTCGTCCTTCATTCTGATTCCACAGTCAGCTGAATTTGTCTCGGGTGAAATCTTAACTTGGTTCAGTTTCGGGGTCGAGCTACCCATTCGCACCCTGGAAAGTTCCAGGACTTTTCTATCTAATGCCTCTTTTGTCTCCATCAACTGATTCTTCAGTTCCTCTGTCTCTCGTTTGTATGTTTCAGCTTCCTCTTGGAACATTGAACACATTTTTTTCCCCGTCCAATTGTTTCTTTGGTTGGTTTAGAGCGGTACTGCATTCGTTTAGCTTCTTTTCATGAGCCTGACTTTTTACCTTTGGCGGGCGCCCGATCGGCGGGCCTGGGAGCAGTCGGGAAATTGACCAGCGACCGTGATCGCCCCCCGACCGTGTTTTCGCGCTGGCTGGCCAATTAATGGCGCTGAAATGCTAAGCATTGCCGGTGTGGGGCCGAGAAGAGGGTGGGCGATGACGTTTCCGCGGGTGTGAGTGAGTGCTGCGAGAAAGCTCCCTGGAGGCATTCAGTTTGCCTCAGGGAGCTGCAGACTAAAAAAGCTAAAATAAAGGTTTTAAAAGCTGAAAGAAGTATCCATGCATCACAATCAATCACCTGAAAATATAGTTGATAAAAATGCTATCCCCAGAAATTTATTTTAATTTTATTTCATCACAGAAATTTGATACTGCCCTTGGATGAGCAAATTGGAAATTTCATACCGCCTGTTTGGGCAGGCAATAAAAAATCAGAGTCAATTTCGCCTTTAATAGGCTTAATTGCCCTCTTAATTGTCGGCGGGCACGCTTCCTACTTTTGCGCGTGCCCACCGAGCGAAATATCATGCTTGCCCAACGTTGTCTTGTGCAATTTTATGCTCAATCGGGTCAGTCGTGCGCCTGCCCGCGGGACATGAAATTCTGCCCGTGATTTTCCCGTGGAACCAACTCTGACCTGAGGGATCCTTGCTTCCTGTGAAGGTTCTTCGGTTCTTCTATCTCATTTCAAAATACACCATCATACTTCCTTGTCAACTCAGGATTTCTTCTTGTCCTGACCTGAAAAATTTCTGACTAGTTTAGCTTGATTTCTTTCAACCATCACAGCCTGGAAGGCTAGGTCCTTTTCCTTTTACAACAATTATTGGCAGCTGAGTTACCTGTCACCTGTACCATACAGGTACAGAGGGCCTTTCACCTGTATTGCTTCACCTATATATGTATTTAATTGAGCAGCAGTTTTCTTCAAACTCAATGGCTGGGTACCTTCTCTGAGATATTTAAAGTTGTAAAAATATAAAAACAAAAAACTGCGGATGCTGGAAATCCAAAACAAAAACAAAAATACCTGGAAAAACTCAGCAGGTCTGGCAGCATCGGCGGAGAAGAACAAAGTTGACGTTTCGAGTCCTTGTGACCCTTCAACAGAACTAAGTAAAAATAGGAGAGGGGTGAAATATAAGCTGGTTTAAGGTGGTGGGTGGGGGGGGTGGGTGGTAGGGGGGCGTTGTCGGGACAAGCAAGCAGTGATAGGAGCAGATAACCAAAAGATGTCCCAGACAAAAGAACAAACAGGTGTTGAAGGTGGTGATATTTTCTAAAAGAATGTGCTAATTAGGAATGGATAGCAGGATACGCAAGGTACAGATAGCCCTAGTGGGGGTGGGGTGAAATAAGACTAAAAGGGCATAAAAGGTATAGATTTAAAAATAATGGAAATAAGTGGGAAAAGAAAAATCTATATAAATTATTGGAAAAAACAAAAGAGAGGGGGAAGAAACGGAAAGGGGGTGGGGATGGAGGAGGGAGTTCAAGATCTAAAGGCTGAATGGCCTCTACTTTAATGCCAGAAGTATTACAGGTAAAACGGATGAGTTAAGGGTGAGGATTGACACGTTGAATTGTGATATAGTAGCCATCACAGACACATGGTTGAGGGAGGGGCAGGATTGGCAGCTTAACGTTCCAGGATATAGAATCTTCAGGCGAGACAGGAGAGGGGGTAAATGAGGAGGAGGCATTGCATTATTATTTAAGGAGTCAGCTACTGCAGTAAAAAGAGATGATATCTTTGAGGGGGCATCAAATGAAGCTTTGTGGGTAGAGTTTAGGAATAAAAAAGGGGCAGCCACATTGTTAGGTGTTTATTATAGACCCCCAGATAGTCAGCGGGAAATTGAGGAGCAAATATGTGCACAATTTGTGGTGGTGTGTAAAAACAATAACAATAGGGTAATTATATAAGGTGATTTCAACTTTCCCAACATTAATTGGGATAGACATAGTGTTAAGGGCTTGGATGGAGTGTATTTCTTGAAATGTGTACAGGAGAACTTTTTAGGTCAATGTGTAGAGGGTCCAACAAGGGACAGTGCATTACTGGACCTAATTCTGGGGAATGAAGCCGGACAGGTGGCTGAGGTGGTGGTCGGCGAGCATTTAAGTTTGTTATGGACAAAGAAATCGACAAGTTGCAAAAAAATGTTTTGGATTGGGGGAGAGTGGATTTTAGTAAAATAAGGCAGGATCTGGCCAAGGTAGACTGGGAACAGTTACTTGTGGGGAAATCTACAGAGGAACAGTGGGGGGGTGTTCAAAAAGGAAATGGGGAGGGTACAGGCTCAACATGTTCCCCCTAGGGTGATAGGAAGGAGTAACAAGCCCAGAGAACCATTGATGAGCAGAGATATTCAGGTTACGATGAGAAGGAATAGAGAGGCTTTCAGCAGGTACAAGGGAAGCAAATCAGCAGAGGCATTAGTAGAGTACAGACAGTGCAGGGTGGAGCTTAAGAGAGCAATTAGGAGAGCAAAGAGGGGATATGAGAAAGCTCTGGCTGGTAAAAGTAGGGAAAATCCCAAGATATTCTATAAGTAAATCAATGGGAAGAGGATAACCAGCGAAAGAGTAGGGCCCATAAGGGACCAAGGGGGCAATCTATGGGTGGAGCCAGAGGACATCGCTAGAGTGTTGAATGAATACTTCACGTCCGTCTTCACCCAAGAGAATGAGGATGAAGGTATTGAACTTGGGGAGAGGGACTGCGAAGTTCTTAAGCAAATTGATATAGGAAGTGACAAGGTATTGGAGGTGATGGCAGGCTTAAAAGTGGACAAATCTCCAGGTCCGGATGATTTGTGTCCCAGGCTGCTGAGGGAGGCAAGGGAGGAGATTGCAGGGGCTCTGACCCAAATTTTTAATTCCTCTCTGGCCACGGGGGAGGTGCCAGAGGACTGGAGAACAGCTAATGTGGTTCCGCTATTTAAGAAGTGTTGTAGAGATAAGCCAGGGAACTACAGGCCAGTGAATCTCACGTCAGTGGTAGGGAAACTATTGGAGAAATTCTGAAGGAGAGTATCTATCTCCACCTGGAGAGGCAAGGAATGATCAGGGATAGTCAGCATGGCTTTGTCAGAGGGAGGTCATACCTAACAAATTTGATTGAATTTTTTGAGGAGGTGACCAGGTGTGTAGATGAGGGTAGTGCAGTTGATGTAGTCTATATGGATTTCAGCAAAGCCTTTGACAAGGCCCCACATGGGAGACTTATAAAGAAGGCAAATGCACATGGGATACAGGGTAATTTGATAAGCTGGATTCAAAATTGGCTTAGTTGTAGGAGGCAGAGGGTGATGACAGAAGGATGATATAGTGACTGGAAGTCAGTGTCCAGTGGCGTACCACAGGGATCTATGCTCGGTCCCCTATTATTTGTCATTTATATAAACAACATAGATGACTATGTGGGGAGTAGGATTAGTAAGTTTGCGGATGATACAAAGATTGGCCGGATGGTTAACGGTGAGGTTGAGTGTCTTGGGCTACAGGAAGATACAGATGGGATGGTCATATGGGCAGATAAGTGGCAGATGGAATTAAACCCTGAAAAGTGTGAGGTGATACACTTTGGAAGGAGTAATTTGCCAAGGAAGTATTCAATGAACAGCATGGCACTAGGAAGTTCTGAGGAACAAAGGGACCTTGGCGTGTGTGTCCATAGATCTCTGAAGGCGGAGGGGCATGTTAGTGGGGTGGTGAAAAAGGCATATGGGACACGCCTTTATCAATCGAGGCATAGATTACAAAAGTAGGGAGGTCATGTTGGAGTTGTATAGAACCTTGGTGAGGCCACAGCTGGAGTACTGTGTGCAGTTCTGGTCGCCACATTTTAGGAAGGATGTGATTGCACTGGAGGGGGTGCAGAGGAGATTCACCAGGATGTTGCCTGGGATGAAACATTTAAGTTACGAAGAGAGGTTGGATAGGCTTGAGTTGTTTCAGTTGGAGCAGAGAAGACTGAGGGGCGACCTGATCGAGGTGTACAAGATTATGAGGGGCATGGACAGGGTGGATAGGGAGCAGTTGTTCCCCTTAGTTGAAGGGTCAGTCACAAGGGGGCATAAGTTCAAGGTGAGGGGCAGGAGGTTTAGGGGGGATGTGAGGAAAAACTTTTTTACCCAGAGGGTGGTGACGGTCTGGAATGCATTGCTTGGGAGGGTGGTGGAGGTGGGTTGCCTCACATCCTTTAAAAAGTACCTGGATGAGCACTTGGCACATCATAACATTCGAGGCTATGGGCCAAGTATTGGTAAATGGGATTAGGTAGGTAGGTCAGGTGCTTCTCACGTGTCGGTGCAGACTCAATGGGCTGAAGGGCCTATTCTGCACTGTGATTCTGTGATCTGTGATTCCTTGCATGATTACTGAGGGTTTAGGCTGAAAATGTCCTTTCGCAAGGTCTACTAGCTTGATAAATGATCTGGAATTTGGCGCATTCGGAGCCATCAAGCAACGGATTAGGTTATAGGTTTTGCTCCCGATGACTCTTAGGAGAATTGCCTTCTGTTTCTCCTCCACTTTTATTTCGTTAGCCACAAAGTAAAAACCTAGTCGCCCTATGTATTGACTCCAGCCCTCGATGGATGAGTTGTAAGGGTAATTCTGCCAAACAGAGACATTGCTGGTGAGTATAATCCTTTTCTTTCTTCCCTTAAAAATCAAAATACTCGCAGTCGTGAGGCAAGGTGCTGCGTCAGTGCTATTTATTTTTATCGCCAATTGTTATAAACTTGGAATGCAGGGCTGGTTTCTTGTAAGAAACAGTAAACTTTTTTTTACAGGCTACATGCTTGTTCCAAGACCAAAGCTAAAAGCTCTGCCCCTAAGATTCCTTGCACATAGGACTGATTTGTCGCTACAGTCACATGATCCCCATAACAGTAAGAAAAGGTTTAACTTACAATCATTGCAGTAGCTTGATGTAATATTTTGTTTTATAATGCCCCTTGAAGTGCCTTGGTCCATGTTATTGCATTAAGGGCGCTATTATAAATATAGGTTGTTGTTTGAATAGTGCGAAAGATCTCTTTAACATCCGCATGATTACATTAAATGTGTTAAATAAATACCTGTTAATGCTTTGAAAATTATAACCAAGGCCATTGGCTGAAGCCTTTTTTTTAAATGAAAAAAACATGGAATCATAGAACGCTATTTCTAAAATACTGATTAACTCATGAAATCCCAGGTAATTGAAGCAGAGAATTTATCCTATTTGGGCATCATAAGTCAGTGGTTCTAGGTATGGAAAATGCCAACTCCTTTTCATTTTATATACAAGACCAGTAACTTTTATTTGTTTTCTTGGCGATTGGGGGAACCATGGAATCATGGATCGCTATTCCAAAAACACTAAGTACCTGAACCCTATGTGAGTCAGTAGTTCTAATTTCCCTTTTCTGGTGCTGAAAAATGCTTCAGTTAATTTGTAATATATATGCTACTAGTTTAAAGAAAGCTCAGTAACACAGAAGATCTCTGTTTATAATCCTCCTCCCCCACCCTCAGCACCTTTCCTTCATATATAGTAATTATCTAGACTTTTGAGGGAGAAATGTTTTTATTCTTAAAATGTCTATTAACTTTAAATCTGCTTTCTTTTCATCTTTGTGATTTTTCTATTTTTCCCCAATCCTCAACATGAGTCAATGTTGCACCAAACACTGCTTGGTCATACAGAGTGTATCATCTTGATCAAAATCTTGTGTTTTCCCCTTTTGGATATGGATGATGATTGTTGGAACATGTTCTAATTTTTCTCGTATATATGTTGTTACGATCCCCATAGAGACCAATAACTGTTTAAAAGAGATTTGAATCTCCAGTGACCGACTTGAAGAATCACACAAGAAGATTTCATATTTTAAGACTTTTTCTGTAACAAACACACTAAAATCAACGTTGGCCAAGCATTACTTAATGGGCAACTAATACACTAAACTACAGAAAAGATAATCACCCCTTAACTTCCTTACGTGACTGAAAACCCCATGCCACATTTATACGTTGCACTGCACTCTCCACAGAATTTACAGGAACTAGTCCCAAGTTACTCCCAACTTCCAACCAGCTCACTTCTCCTCATTTCATTGAGTTGTAATGTTCAGTATCTGTTGAAAATCATTACCCTGAGTCTTCTGAAAATCCTTGAGCCAACTTGCAGCAGCAAGGCCTACTCTGGTGACTCCTTCTCCCGACCACACCAGGGCGAATCTTCCAGTGTCCTTAAATCTCCACAGGCCCTGTCTCTTTGACCAGAGAATGAGCTCCCACTGTAAAGAAGACATCTGTCAGATCCAGTTCCATTTCCTGTACTTATATCAAATATCCATTCAGTTTTAGCAGATTTTAACCAAATGTTATGATTGTTGTCTTTTCAAATGCATTGTCATCTCTTAATGTGGCACATGCTCACAACACACTGTTCTGAAAAACTCAGCAGGTCTGGCAGCATCTGTGGAGAGGAGCACAGTTAACGTTTTGAGTCCGAATGACCTTTCAACAAGAGCTGGATAGAGGGCCAGTGATAGGTGGAGATAACCAAAAGATGTAACAGACAAAAGGACAAAGAGGTGTTGAAGGTGGTGATATTATCTAAAGGGATGTGCTAATTAAGGGTAGAAAGCAGGACGAGCAAGGTACAGATAGTCCTGGTGGGGTGGGGGGAAGGGATCGAAATAGGCTAAAAGGTAGAGATAAAACAATGGATGGAAATACACTTAAAAATAATGGAAGTAGGTGGGAAAAGAAAAATCTATATAAATTATTGGAAAAAACAAAAAGGAGGGGGAAAATCGGAAAGGGGATGGAGGAGAGACCTTCCGGACTGAATATTGAGTTCAACAGCCTGAATGGATGGTAGAGGCAAAAACCCTCAATTTAGTTGAGGTGTCTGGATGTGCACCAGAAGTGCCATAATCTGGAGGGTCTCGGACCAAATGCTGGAAAGTGGGATTAGGCTGGCTGGCTTATTTTTTGGCTGGCATATACATGATGGGCCAAGTGGCCTTTTTGTTCCATAAACTTTCTATGATTCTCTGAACTCAATAACTTTTAGCACTCGCTGTGCTGAAATAATAAATATGAAATTACTCCAACACCAAAAATTGGAGCCCTAATGCATTGCACCAAATTCTTTATGTCATTTTTGACTGCCTTTTCAAAGTCATTCACATCATATTGAAATCAACAGGGAGTTTTCATGAATTTAATCTATTTGACATGGGATGACTTGTTTTCTGCTGTGTAAGTCCAGTATCATATTTGTGAAAATGGTTTATCATATCCTACAAGAATTTCTATGTATGACTATCTTCCTAAAGTCATGTGCTAAATAAGCTGATCTCAAATAGGTGGCATTGGGAGTGCAACAATTCCCCAGCATAAATCAGCACCTTTTAAATTTTAGAGGAAGAGAAACATTTAAAACTAGCAGGCTACCGCTGCAAATGGGAGACCTGGGTTAAATCTTATGTCTGTTGTGTTTGAACCTTAGTCTGTTCCAGTTGTGTTTTATGTTGCCATACTGTTCAACTTCTAGAATATTCTGATGAGACAAGGGAGAAATTCAACAAAATCTTACCGAATTGTAAATGGAAGAGCTCACTATGTAAATGCAGCAACTAAACTTCCCCTTTCACCAAAATGATGGTTCCTGATCCAGTCTGACATATAAATCACATTACAAAACATTTAGTAATCAGTCAAAAGTTTTATTGCTTGAGGCCTGGAAACTGAGTTGCCAGGTAAAATATCCTTACAGAAGTGTATGGGAAAAAGTTGGGGGTAAGATTCATGTGTGACATGTTTTGCTTTCGTCGCTTCTGTTCAAGTATCTCAGTGTGAAACTGTAGAATCTTTTTGCAGCATGTAAGATTATTTGAATTATGCCTAATACTATGATGCTTTATAGTCATTGATCTTTTAGTACCTGTCCTGTAGGTGTAACAGCGAATATTGTGGTAACTGAGCCAATCAGTTTGTTAATATTTGTCCTCTATTTAACTGTCTCCTCTGAAATGAAGCATTTCTGTTACTGGACAGATATTAGCATAGCTTGCATTTCCTTAAGAGGTAAAATATAGCAATTTTTTTTCAGAACATAATTTTATTCTTACTTGTCTCAGCCAATTTCATTTCCTTGTTTAATATTATAGATAGTTGTTGTTGTACTTCTGTCCCCACTTTAACAGCCTTTCTCTGCCTTCTATGCTTTTTTTCATTGTCCGCCAAACCAGAGGTTATATCTGAGCAACAGATTTTGAATGGTTTCCATTCTTTGTCGGCTGACAGGGATGTACTTCCAGCATATGGATGGGTCCCTTTTTTCTTTACTTCCTCTGACCTGGACACCTTCAGACAAGATGGCATGTGATATGCAATTATCAACCTGAGGTGTTTTTCTCTCTCCATTGATGCTATCTGACCTGCTGAGTATTTCTAGTATTTCTGTTTTTATTTCAGACTTCTAGCATTGGCAGTATTTATGGTTGAAGACATGTTGTCTTGTCAGGAATGGCTGGCTAATCTCTGAACTTTACCAAACATTGCACAAACAAAAGAAATCTGCAATCTTGCAAGCCCTACACATTTGACATTGCAGTAGGAAGTTACAATGGAACATAGCTTCTGAGGAGTGGCATTCAGATTGCCGCACCACTCCTTTTTACTTACACCGGCATGGAACTGCACGTTTTTCGCCCAATCTTCCGACTTGCGCCTGCTTAGTATTGTGCAGTGCAGCAAGTTCCTGAGATCTTTTGTCAAATGCAGCAGAGTTGGAGGAAGTGAAGCCACACCCCCTTTTTTAAGACACTAGCTGCCATAAAGCAGGTACATTTGGGAGGATGGACTAGGGAGTGGGTAGGGTCCGGGGTGGGGGGAGGTGGTGGGGGAGAATAGGTCTGGGGGGAGGGTAGGTAGAATGGGTCAGGCGGGAGAGGGATAATTTGGGTCGTGGGAGGGGGGAATGGCTCTGGGAAGGGGGTTAGGATGGGTCGGGGGTGGTAGCTAGGATGGGGGGATAGGATGGATCAGGTGGTGGGTAGGATTGGGGGATGGGGATGGTTGGGGGGCGTTTTGAGGGGTTGGGGAGCATTGGGGTGGTCAGGTGGGTGTCAGGAGGATATAGGGGTGTGGACAGGGGTTGGGAGTAGCGGTTTGGAGGGTAGGGTAGCCTAATTGGGTGGTCAGGACGTGGGGTAGGGATGTAGGGGGTAGTCAGGGTTTTGGAATGTAAGGGGTTAGTCAGGAGGGTGGTCGGAATGTTGGGGCTAATCTGGGGTCAGGCAGTAGTGGTGAGTGTTATTGGGGGGATCTGGTGGGTGGGGGGCTGGTCAGTACTGTAGTTACCCAAGAGTTAGAAGTGGTTTTAATTCTTCTAACTTTTCCTGGGTAACTATTCTGCTAAGAGAGTCGGAACCGAGGCAGCATTTGACCAAGTATGGCGTCAAGGAGCCCTAGCAAAATTGGAATCAATAGGAATCAGGGGGAAAGCTCCACTGCTTGGAGTCATAATGAGCACAAAGGAGGATGGTTGTGCTTGTTGGAGGTCAATCATCTCAGTTCCAGGACATCACTTTAGAAGTTCCTCAGGGTAGCGTACTAGGCCCAACCATCTTCAATTGCTTCCATCATGAGGTCAGATGTGGAGATGTTCGCTGATGAGTGCACAATGTTAAGCACCATTTGCAACTCCTCAGATACTGATGCAGCCCATGTTTAAATACAGCAAGACCTGGACAATATCCAGGCTTGGGCTGGGAAGTGGCAAGTAACATTTGCGCCACACAAGGTCTAGGCAATGACTAACTCCAACAAAAGAAAATCTAACTATTATCCCTTGGCATTCACAGGCATTACCATCGCTGAATCCCCCACTATCAACATCATGTGTGTTACCATTAACCAGAAACTGAACTGGACCAGCCATATAAATACTGTGACTGCAAGAGCAGGTCAGAGGCTAGGAATCTTGTGGCGAGTAACTCACCTCCTGACTCTCCAAAGCCTACCTACCATCTACAAGACACAAACATTCACTCCCTCCACCACCGACGCACAGTGGCAATAATGTGTATCATCTACCAAGATGCTCTGCAGGAACTCACTAAGTCTCCTTAAGTAGCAACTTAAGTAGTGGTGTATTTATATAGGAAAGTATTTAGGGGAGGCAATGGTGTAGTGGTAGTTGCTGGACTAGTAATCCAGAGATGCATGGTAATGCTCTGGGGACTCGGGTTCGAATCCCACCATGGCAGATGGTGGAATTAAAAGTCTAATGATGACCATGAAGCCATTGTCGATTGTTGTAAAAACCCATCTAGTTTACTAATGTCCTTTAGAGAAGGAAATCTGCTGCCCTTACTTGGTCTGGCCTACATGTGACTCCAGACCCACAGCAATGTGGTTGACTCTTAAATGCCCTCTGAACAAGGGCAATTCGGGATGGGCAATAAATGCTTGCCTAGCCAGCGACACCCACATCCCATGAACGAATTTAAAAAAATTCAGTACTTCTGAGATCCCCCAGCACAACTTCTGGGGTGCCGATCCCCCTTCCCCCTGGAGATTGGATGGTCTGGGCCAAGGTTGTATAACTAACATCCATTACTGCCAAGTGCAGTGTGCCTCAAATTATGCTGCATTCTACTGTTATGCACTACATGTAAGATGCAACACAAACTTCTCTGAAAGGAAGGGTGGACCTCAAAATACCTCACAGTGCAGGCCAAAAATATATATTAAACTTTATTGTGCAGACATGTATTTTAATTTGAAAAAAAAAAGCTGATGAATACCCACCCATTTCCTCTCCTTCAATCTATTTAAGGGTTCACAAGTTATTTACATTGTACTTTCTCATCAAGCAATGGAAAACTCATGATCTGTGATAAATCACATGTCCACACAGCTGTTTATTTTATTAAAGGTTGCTCCTAATGTTTCGCTTTTTATGTGACAGAGCACGATTTAAGATTCATAGAATTTTCAGCACAGAAGACCATTCAGCCCATCATGTCTAGACTAATGCTAGCTCTTCCATTTTCCTGCTTTTTCCTATTAACCCTTTAATATTTGAATCCATGATGTTTTTAAAATATATCCTATAATAAATAAACCAAGTTTGATTTAAGGGATACATTTTTTGATTTCCTTTTCTTCTTTGGCTATAAAATTGTTTGCTATATAACAACAACTTGAATGATATAGCGATTTGAATATGTGGTAGGATTTTTCAGGTGGCGGGATTTCCTGGCCTGCCACCTGAGGGGTCGGCAGGGAAACCATCCCCCACCAATCAAGGCAGCCCTTCAGCTATTTAATGAATTGGCTGGAGAAGGGACTTCCGCCCTCACGAAGGCAGAAGTCCCTCCTCCGACAGCAATTGGCCAATCTGATTGATTGGGGAAGGTTTTAGTAAATCAGGAGTTTCAGTTGGTTAAAGCTTGGAGTAGTAGCAATATTACCTTGAAAGTTCAGTTAACAAATTTCTACTAATTTGGTAAGGTGAACTTCTAACCTATGCATTTTTTATACTGTTTTCAGAATTTTTTGCCGAAATCTTCTCCAACATTGATTAAATGTTTTGTGTCCACGTTAGGCGTGAACAGTTAGTTCTTGAGACTGGGAAATGGATTAGTGTAGAGTAGAGACTGTGAACTGTCGGTGTGAGTTGTAAATGTGGAGTATGCTCGACAGGCACACAGTCTCAACTTGGTGGATTAGTATGTTGTTCTGTTACAATGGCTAAAAGTGGAAGTGAACTGTACGTTAGCTACTTGGGTGAGGTTGGTGTGCCGTGTTATGACCACAGTCGATATTTGCTGAGCAAGCCAAATCCCAGAGGGAAACTTGTCTTATTGATCATAATCTTTTTTTTGTATTTTGAAAATGAGGGAAAGAACTGCTGACCCCAGAAGCATAGAATCCCAGTAACACTTCTGTATTTTTAAATTAAAAGGGCTTATTGACATAAAGAAAATAAAACTTAAGCACCCAAGATTAAAGTTACACAGTTAAGACAGTTTTACAAACCCCCCCGCCCCCCCCACCCCCATAAAAACCCACTTACAGAACACACAAGTAAATTACTTGGCAATAGTTCCCTTATAGATTTTTAACCATAAAAATCCAGTAATATTACCCCCAAGGCAAAAAGTGCTGTTGCTTTAGTAAAGGTATATTACACAACTTCTCCCTCTCTTCCTCTCTACTGTGGAAATCCAAAACAAAGGTTCAGAAACAGACTGCTTTCTTACACAAAGACTTTTCTGGCTTGAAAATTCGACAGTTGCTTCAAATTCACAACTTTCACACCTCCTCCCAGCACAGATCTGGTGTCAGGACACTTTCCCAACACAGCCACCCAACTCAGCTCAACATCGTTACTTAAATATCCTTTTCCCCTTTCATCTTAGATTTCATTATCCTAAGCACCTCTTTGAACTCAACTTTTCCAAACTATAAAAATCTTTCATGTTTTCCTACTGCCTCCACTTTTCAGTCAAATAAAATTTAATAACCTTCCCTTGTTTACTTATGAAACCTTTGTAAGTTGTGAAAGTTCCTTGTTATTTCTAAACTCCCCTTTGAAATTTAACAGCTGAAAAGCCCAGTCCCTACTTATAACACAGACTTCAAACCCAACCTATTTACTTGAAATCCAACTTCACCATAGCCTCTCATTACAAATGCATGCATCTAGCTCCTTGACCTTTCATCTCTCAGTTCCCACAGACAAGCTATCTTCATTAACTTGCCCCCAGTTTGTTTAATCGTGGACACACACACTCACACCTTTCTTTACAGAATACCACAATATTCCCAAAAAATACTTTAGAAAAACATCCAGCTTCACACCCCCCCCTCAACGGAAAAAAATGAAATGTCATGTTTCAAAGAGACATTTTCATTTTCTCAACCCACTTCTCATTACTTATTATACTTATCTATAAAAAACTATTACGTTATGGTGTACATGCATCATCTATAAGAAAAACTACTACACTATGGTGTACATACATCAACCATGAAATATATACAAGTCTTTTGTAAGAAAATTCATTCTAGTTCATTCTCAATTTCACAACATCCAAGTTCTTTTGAATTTAAGCCCTTGACAACACATCTGCAATTAAATTCTCTCATCCAGCCACATGTAATATTTTAAATTGAACGGTTGCAATAATAAGCTCCACTGGAACAGTCTGGCGTTTTTGTCTTGAAGCTTCAAAGGATTGTGGTCAGTATATATAACTGTCTCTGAAGAATTGTTTGCAACATACACCTCCAAATGCTGCAATGCTAAAACCAAGCTTAAAGTTTATTTTTCTACAGTTGAGGATTTCTTCTGATGCACATTCAACTTCCATGAGAAATACCCCACTGGTTTCTCAAGTCCCAGTTCATCTTTGTGTAGCAATACAGCACCAACACCCACATCACTGGTGTCAACAGCCATTTGAAGCTGCTTTGTATAATCAGGTGCTGCTAGAACAGGTGTAGTGGTTAGTACAGCTTTCTAGTTGTCAAATGCAGTCTGACACTCCTGTGTCCATTGAATCTCCTGTTCTTTTCCAATAAATCAGTCATTGGAGCAACTACACTGCTGAAATTTGGCATGAATTTCCGATAAAATCCATTCTTGCCCAGAAATCTCAAAATTTCCCATTTCGTTGTATGTACTGGGAACTCTACAATAGCTTTAATTTTTGCATCTCATTAGGGTCACTTGGCCATGTCCAATAGTGTGGCCTAAATATGTAACTTTTACGTTCGGAAATTCACTTTTAGCTAAATTTACAACCAAATTGGCTTCCTGTAATTCGTCAAACAGTTCCTTTAAATGTCATAGATATTCTTCCCAGGTTTGACTGAATACCATTAAGACATCAATGTAGACAGCACAATTGCTTAGTCCTTCAATCACTTCATTTGTTAATCTCGGAAATGTTGCTGGGCCATTTTTCATAACAAAAGGCGTTACTTTGCATTGACATAAACCATCCAGCATCACAAAAGCTGATACCTCTTTTGCCCTTGCAGATAAGGGTACTTGCCATTATCCTCGCAGTAAGTCAATTTTTGTGATAAAACTGATTGGCCCACTCTCTTGATACAATCCTGCAATCATGGAATAGGATATGAATCCGCCTTTGATATAGCATTTACTTTGCAGTAATCAGCACATAGTCTTTGTGATCCATCCGGTTTTGGCACCATTACAATGGGTATACTCCCAATTACTATGACTGGGCTCTATGATGTCATTTTGAAGCATAAATTCAATTTATTTCCGTGCTTGAGCCAATTTTACTGGATTTAATCTATATGGGTGTTGCCTTATTGAAACTGAATCCCCCACATCAACATCAAGCAAAGCCAAATTTGTCTCAGGACCATAGAAAAGTTATGGCGCAGAAAGAGGCCATTCAGTCCATCGTGTCTGCGCTTTCCCTGGTCTATTTCCACAAGTTGCTTTGTGTGACTGCAACATACTTAGATAGTTTTCTGGAAGGTAACTTTGATTCTAAATTACCTCCTCATTGTCCAGTTTAATCAGAGGAAGTTCAATTTCAGAATTTTAAATTTCTGGTTCTTCTTACCTACCACTACCAGTGCCCCTCTGTCAAAGTATAGCTGTTTTACTTCTGGCTCCTTCAGCTGTAACTGCACTAATTTCAATGGACTAAATACCTCAGCCTCATTCTCTCCAATCTCCTCTTCCTGAGTAATCTTTTCAAAGATTGATCTAGCCAACTGAGGTTCAGCATCCTCCCCTGTCATTTAGATTCTTCCTCTTCCTTAAGCTTGTGTGTCTGTGACCTCATCACCACACAATCTAGAAGCAATCCAGGATGCTCTTTCTGGAAAACCTCTGTTGATTGCATCTCAACAGGTTCCTCTGCTACAGTAGGCATGGTCAATATTTGCAATTCAGATATACATTCCCTAGAATAAAATGACCCTCTGCGATGGGCAATTTCTCTACTACCCCAATCATGGGGTACTGCAATCATGGAATAGGATATGAATCCGCCTTTGTTATAGCGTTTACTTTGCGGTAATCAGTACATAGTCTTTGTGATCCATCCGGTTTTGGCACCATTACAATGGGTATACTTCCAATTACTATGACTGGGCTCTATGATGTCTACCACCTCTCCTGTTTCAAATCACTTTTTAATTTTATTATGTGACAAAATAGACCTAAACCCTCCATGAATTCTGACACTTTCTCCTGCAACAATCCTTCTGGACAGCAGGTGGCACTATCACATAACATTAATGGCTGGCTAGCCCCTGTATCTCTTAAGATCTTAACAGTCTTTCCTTTTCTTCCTGGAAAACATGGATGCTTTCCCTTCGTATATAAAATCTTCAAACATCTCTGTATCTTGCTCTTCAGAACTTGGTAGGTTGTGATCACATTCCTACCTCTATGGTTAATACTAATTCTTCCTTGTTCACCTGTACAAAGGCTACTGGTTTGTCTTGCACTTGGATCTCAGAGACCACAGCACTTTTACTTAAAGAACTCTTCTGAGTTCCTATCAATCCAAACGCTCTCCAGTTTAACTTCCAATAATTTGATTTTGTATGTCCAGCCTTGTTACAATGGTAGAATACTTCTTTTCTTCCTTCACCTTTCCATCTTTAATAAACTGGCATCCTTTAACTTCCTCCTTGTTACTAACACTTTTACCAGCACTAGGTTTTCTATACCTCCAATTCCCTTGCTGATTTCCATATGACCCTTTCCCACGCTCGACTGTGTGAAATATCATAAGTATCGGCTAAAACAGCAGCTTCCCTGATCTTTTTACTTTTTCTTTCATCTATATATGTCTTGATAGTTACCATTTCTAAATTCTTTCTTAATCATAATTTCTCTTAAATTTTCAAAAGTTTTGTCTAACTTCAAAACCCTAAACCATAGATCCTAAAAAAATTATTTTTCCCTTGCAAACTCTACAAATGGCTGATTAGTTCTCTTTCTTATAGTCCTAAACTTCAACTGATTACCTTCAAGGACAAGCTCATATGCATTTAGTATTGCCTTTTTAACTACCTCGTAGTCTGCAGATTATTTTTCTGATAAACTGGCATACACATTCATTGCTGTACCTGACAAAACACTCTAACATTATGGTCCAAGCATCTTTTGGGCAATTCAACTTAATCTTTTCAGATGAGGTGAAAGATTTTTCTACTCCATCCTTCATAAATTTAGAAGATTTTTAGTTAAATTAAATTCCTCAAAGGAATCAAAGTCATTATCTGAATTATTGTCTCTCCTGTCTTCCTTTATTCTATGCTTCACTTTAGACAATTCATATTGTCTGGCTTCTTTCTCTCTTTGAAGCTGTCTATTTCTTTCCTTCTCTCTTTCCTCAATTGCTAACTTCTCTCTTTGAAGTTGAAGTTCAAGTTTCCGCATTTCTAATTCTTGCAATATTTTCCTTTTCTTGCTCCTCCTTTTCCTAATGAAGCTTCTTTATTTCTATTTCTTTTAATGTCATTTTCCTTCTCTTTCTCCCTTCTTTCTAATTCAAATTTTCTCATTTCTCTTTCTTTCTCTTTTTCATCCAATTCAAGTCATTTCAGTTCCATTTCTTTTTCAAGTTCAAAATTCTGCCTTTCCCTGTCTCTTTCAATATCAAACTGCTTCTTTTGCAACTGAAGTCTTACTACCTCTATCTGTGATGCACTAATTTCAAGTGTTGTCTCCTCTAACTTTAAATGCAGAGTAAGTACTTTAACCATAGCAGCCTTATGAAATCTTGCTTTTATTTCCACCTGCACTTCATCTGCTAACTCTCTCAGCTGAGTTTTAGTCAGTGATTTCAAATAGTCCACAGTTACATCTTCCATTCCCAGTAAAGTCTTAGCAGCTGTCAAAGCCATTTTGCAGTCCATGCACTTTAAAATCCCTCAACACAAAACTCCCGAGTTCAGTATTCTCCTTGTACTCATATCCTTTAAATTCATAAAACCCAATTCAATCAAGGGATTTCAAATCCCGCAAAAAGCCCCCAAATTTGTTACAACCACAGCCGATGTTATTTGCTGAACAAGCCAAATCCCAGATGGAAACTTGCCTTATTGATCATAACCTTTTTTTTGTATTTTGAAAACGAGGGAACAAACTGCTGACCCCAGAAGCAGTAATACTTTTAGGATTTTAAAATTATAAGATGAAGAAAATAACACTTAAGCACACAAAACTCAAGTTACACAGTTAAGACAGTTTTACAAAACATTGCCCCCCAAAAAAATTTGGTCAGAACACACAAGTAAACGACTTGGCAACAGCTCCCTTCTAACCATAAAAAATCCAGTAATATTACCCAAGGCAAAAACTGCTGTTGCTTTAGTAAAGGCATACCATACAACTTCTCACCCTCTTCCACTCTGCTGTGGAAATCGAAAAGAAAGGTTTAGAAATGGATTGCTTTCTTACACACAGACTTTTCTGGCTTGAAAATTCGTTGGCTGGTTCAAATTCGCAAATTTCACACCTCCTCCCAGCACAGAATCGGTCTCAGGACATCTTCCCTGCACAGCCACCCAACTCAACATCTTTCCTTAAATATCCTTTTCCCCTTTCAACTTATATTCCATTGTCCTAAGCACTTCTTCGAACCCAATTTTCCAAAATATAAAAATCTTTCCTGTTTTCCAATTGCCTCCACTTTTGGGTCAACATCAGTAGTGGGGAAAATGCTAGAGTCTATTATAAAAGATGTGGTAAAAGAACACTTGGAAAGCATTAATGGGATTAGACAAAGTCAGCATGGGTTTATGAAAGGGAAATCATACTTAACTAATCTACTGAAGTTTTTTGAGGCTGTAACTAGTAGAATAGATAAGGGAGAACCAGTGTGTGTGGCGTATTTGGATTTCAAGAAGGCTTTTGGTAAGGTCCCACATAAGAGGCTAGTGGGCAAAATTAAAGCATGTGGGATCGGGGGTAATTTACTGGCATGGATTGAGAATTGGTTGACGGACCGGAAACAGAGAGTGGGAATAAATGGGTCTTTTTCCGGATGGCAGGCGGTGACTAGTGGTGTACCACAGGAATCAGTGCTTGGGCCCCAGCTATTCACGATATATATAAATGACTTGGATGAGGAAACCAACTGCAATATTTCCAAGTTTGCTGACGACACAAAACTGGACAAGGTTGTGAGTTGTGAGGAGGATGCAAGGAGGCTTCAGGGTGATTTAGACAAGTTGTGTGTGTGGGCAAATACATGGCAGATGCAGTATAACATGGATAAACGTGATATTATACGCTTTGGTGTGAAAAGCAGAAAGACAGAGCACTATTTAAATGATGATATATTGGGAAATGTGGATGTGCAAAGGGATCTGGGAGTCCTTGTACACCAGTCAATGAAAGTAAACAGGCAGGTGCAACAAGCAATTAGGAAGGCAAATGGTATGTTGGCCTTCATTGCAAGAGGATTTGAATTCAGAAGTAGGGATGTCTTACTGCAGTTATACAAGGCCTTGGTGAGACCACACTTGGAGTATTGCGTGCAGTTTTGGTTTCCCTACCTAAGAAAAGATATATTTTCCATAGAGGGAGTGCAGCAAAGGCTCACTAGGCTGATACCGGGGTTGGCAGGACTGTCGTATGAGGAGAGATTGGTTCGACTGGGCCTGTATTCACTAGAGTTTAGAAGAATGAGAGGGGATCTGATTGAAACGTATAAAATTCAAACAGGGCTAGACAGACTTGATGCAGGAAGGATGTTTCCCCTGGTTGGGGAGTCTAGAACCAGAGGCCACAGTCTCAGGATACGGGGCAGACCATTTAGGACTGAGATGAGGAAGAATTTCTTCACTCAGAGGGTAGTCAACCTGTGGAATTCTCTACCACAGAAGGCTGTGGAGGCTGGGTCACTGAATATATTCAAGAAAGAAATTGATAATTTTTTGGATATTAGGGACATCAAGGGGTATGGAGAGAAAGCAGGAGTATGGCATTGAGATAGAGGATCGGCCATGATCATACTGAAAGGCGGAGCAGGCTCAAAGGGCCGAATGGCCTACTTCTGCTCCTAGTTTCTATCTTTCTATGCCAAATAAAATTTAATAAACCTCCCTTGTTTGCTTATGAAACCTTTGTAAGTTGTAAACATTTTTTGTCACTTCTAAACTCCCCCTTGAAATTTAATAGCTGAAAAGTCAAGTCCCTACTTGTCTTATAATGCAAATTTCAAACCTAACCTATTTACTTGAAATCCAACTTCACCATAGCCTCTCATTACAAATGCATGCATCTAGGACTTTTACCTTTCATCTCTCAGTTCCGACAGACAAACTGTCTTCACTAACCTTTCCCCAATTTAATTAATCATGGACACACACACAGTCTTCTTTACAGAATACCTCCATATTCCTGAAAAATAACATCCAACTTCAAAGCTGTGAGTCAGTTGCAGCAAGAAAGTGAAATTGAATAATTAAATTATTTGCAAGATTATTGCAGCTTCAAAGAATTGAACTACTGGGAGTAAAACAATGAATGGAGTTTTGTTACAAATGCATTTGAGAAATTTTGGTGCAGAGGCCTTTACTTTCCCTAGCTGAGTTTTAGCCATGTTTGTATGCCATTCTTGTCCATAAACAGTTAGAATTCAGTTTGATGTAGCTGAATTCAAAGATGTTGAGTATTACTTTAGGTTGTATTTCAGCCTAAGCTGGTCTGATCTGGTTTTGGCATCCTAACTACATACATGCTGAATAATTGAACTCAAAAGTGGAAATAGGTGTCTAGACATGTCTGATGTTGGTGTCTTATGTGAATGACCCTAATTCTCAGGCTTTGTCAGGGATTAGATGTTGTTTGGAAATGTAGGTAATTCAAGATGACAGTGGTATTATGAGATAGGATTGATTTTGCAAATGAGAATTTTCATCTGGCCAAATATTAATTTGTGTACGTACATAAACTATGACTTCAAACAATATGAATATGTTTTTAGTAATCTGTTAATAATGTGGTAGAATATATCGTCAATCTCTTCCCCCACCCAAAAACCAGAAAACTGAAACAGAAATGCTATATTGGAGTGTTCCTCCATTCATTAATTGAATCCTCAGTAAATCTGTGGTATTTTATTCTAAATGTTAAAACATAAATTGGAATTTCTGAGAATAACATGCGATCAATGTCTATTAAAAGCCTAAGTACGATAAATCTAAATTATGTTTAAAAATCTATTTAAGTTTCGGGGTAATTCTGACCTTACTAAAAAGATTTCTGACGCATACCAGCTGTTCTTGTACACCTGGATGAATCATAGTGATTGTTGCT
Source organism: Cetorhinus maximus (assembly GCF_964194155.1). NCBI lineage: Eukaryota > Metazoa > Chordata > Chondrichthyes > Lamniformes > Cetorhinidae > Cetorhinus > Cetorhinus maximus. Next base: position 163,543,179 of record NC_135882.1, on the reverse strand, counting down.
TTACTAAGGAGTTCCCAGTGACAACATCGAACTGTATGTGATGTCGTTCCAGTATCATGAAGAGCATCTTTTCTAATTTAACAGTTCACATCGATCAATTTGTGGCAAATGTTTTTAGTCAAATCTAAGCAATTTCAGAAGATCATGAAATAAATAAACCATACCATGAGATTATCACATGGAATCTTTCAGCACAGAAGAAAACCATTCAACTCTTCATGCCTGTTCCAGCTCTTGAAAATGTTATACAATTTAGCCCCACACCTCAGCTATTTACCCATAACCCTGCAAATTAGGCCTCTTCAAGTACATATTCAGTTGCCTTTTGAAAGTTCCTATGAATCTGCTTCCACCATCCTATCAGCTATTGTGTTCTAGATTTTAACTACCATCTGCATGGAAAAGGTCTCATTTCTACTCTGGAGATCATAAATTTAAAATTATTGTCAATTATATTAAATCTATGACCTCTGGTATGTATATGGTATACAGTGGAAGATGTAGTTATGCCATAAATATAAATCCTTAATACAACACAAAAAAAACCAATATCTTATATACAAATACAAGTACTATTATACTTTAGTGGCAGCTGAGAGGCAGGCAACTGCTCCCAGACTTCTGTCATAGTGAGATGTCACCTTGCAAATGTTAAACAATTCTCTCACATCTTTTGGGAAACTCTGTGCCTCCATTTAATGGTTCTTGACACCAATCGACCTGGGATGAGAAATTCAGTAGCATTTGGCATTAAACCTTTGTTCACAGTGGTGTCAAGCGTCAGTACACCAGTGTATTATGGCACTCTATTGACCCAATAACTTTTGTTTTGCTTTTCCCCATTTCTAAATTAACTTTCTCCCATTTAGATTCTACAAATCCTTCCCAAATCATGGAATGAATGGGAAGGGACAGTGACATAGTGGTAATGTCACTGGACAAGTAATCTAATGGCCCAAGGAATGCTGTGGGGATATGAGGTCAAATCTCACCACAGCAGCTGGTGGAATTTCATGGTGAGCATGAAACTATCATTGATTATTACAAAAACAGATCTGGTTCACTAATGCCCTTCATTCAGGGAAGGAAATCTGCCGTCCTTACCCGGTCAGTCCTACATGTGACTCCAGACCTAGAGCAATGTGGTTGCCTCTTAACTGCTCTCTTAGCAAGTCCCTCAGTTAAAGGGCAATCAGGAATGGACAGAAAATGCTGGCCTTGCCAGCGACGTCCACATCCCAAGGAAGAATAAATTGTAAAAAAAATGTATTAGTCTATAACTCAGAAGGTAGGAAAAAGCTTACACCCTTTGGCAATACTTGTCAATAACATCCTGCTACAAACTGAGATAGAGCAGATCAAATTGACTTGCATCCTCATTTGATTTTTTCCCAGTTTTTAAAAAACTTCTGTCTGCTTGGCATGTATTCTTGGTTACTTGCATGAATGGATAGATGCCTCTGCAAATATCAATGACTCTCTGTGCATTAATTTACATCATGCTGTTCACTAATATCTTTCTTATGTTCCCCACCTGCTTTATTGATCTTCTGCCTTGTGTTCCCCATACAGGCAATCCTCTAACATGTAGGCTTCTCCTCCTCCTCGTCATAATTGTCAGTTCTTCATTCAGCCATTACACTCCTGCACTTTGGAAGTTCCTGTCAGTGACCGCCTTCATTATCTCCCCCCCTTCTCTTTTCAAAGCATTATTAAGAGCCTTTCTCTCTAACCATGCTTATGTTCCCCATCCCCACTCTAATTCTCTGCCGTTTCTCCCTTACACCCTCCTGCTCATGGCGCGCAGTGGGAGGCAGAATCCTGTGAAGGTTTTCCCTTTCCTATTCAACACATGACTTCTGTAACATTTTGCCACACAGGATCAGAAAGTTAATAGAGTTGGGGGCTTGAATCTTGGTGTTCCACAATTACACATTGATGTTCCTTTCAAGAGTATGAACCTGAACTTCTGAGGAGTGGCAATCAGACTTGGATTGTCACTCCACTCCTAGTTTTCTACCTCGAAATCCAGGCGATCCTTTCTTTCCCGACCTTCCGACTCAGACTGGGTGAGAACTGTGTAGAGCAGCGCACTCTTGAGGTCTTCAGTTGACGGCTGTACAGCCAGATGTAAGGAGCCCCCCTTTTTTATGGCACTGGCTGCCGTAAATCAGATAAGTTTAAAGGTCCAGCCACTTGCAAGCCAGGGTGAAGGTACCTTCACCCTGGCTTGCAAGTGGCTGGACCTTTAAACTTATCTGATTTGTAATGTAATGTAAGTGGGTAAGATTGGGGGCTGTGTATTTGTGGCGGGGGGGGTGGGGGTGGCAGGTGAGGTGGAGTGGGGTTCCCTAGCACACCTTTGAGCTACTCCCGGATACATTGCCCTAGAGCTTGAAATTTATGGGCTAGTGTTTCAAAAATGCTAATAGATTGTGCTATCCATGAATATCCCCATCCTTGATGATGGAGGAGCCCAGCACATCAGTGCAAAAGATAAGACTGAAGCATTCACAACAATCTTCAGCCAGAAGTGCCGAGTGGATGATCAATCGCTGCCTCTTTTGGAGGTGTCCAGCATCACAGATGCCAGTCTACAGCCAATTCGATTCACTCCATGTGATATCAAAAAGCAGCTAAAGGCACTGGATATTGCAAAGGCTATGGGCCTTGACAATATTCCGACGATAGTACTGAAGACTTGTGATCCAGGACTTGCCGCGCCCCTAGCCAAGCTGCCCCAGTACAGCTACAACACTGGCATCTAACCAGCAATGTGGAAAATTGCCTGGGTATGTCCTGTGCACAAAAAGCAGGACAAATTCAACCCGGCCAATTATTGCCCTATTAGCCTGCTCTCGATCATCAGTAAAGTGACGGAAGGAGTCATCAACAGTGCTGTTAAGCGGCACTTTCTTAGCAATAACCTGCTCACTTACGCTCAGTTTGGGTTCCACCAGGGTCACTCAGCTCCTGACATTAAACATGGACAAAAGAGCTGAACTCCAGAGGTGAGATGAGAGTGACTGCCATTTTCATCAAGGTAGCATTTGACCAATTGTGGCATCAAGGAGCCCTAGCAAAACTGGAATCAATGGGAATCGGGGGGGAAAACTCTCCACTGGTTGGAATCATACCTAGCACAAAGGAAGATGGTTGTGGTTGTTGGAGGTCAGTCATCTCAGCTCTAGGCTTGGGCTGACAAGTGGCCACACAAGCAATGACCGTCTCTAACAAGGGAGAATCTAACCATCGCCCCCTTGACATTCAATGGCATTACCATCGCTGAATCCCCAACGATCAACATTCTGGGGGTTACCATTGACCAGAAACTGAACTGGACTAGCCATATAAACTGTGGCTATGACAGCAGGTCAGAGGCTAGGAATTGTGTGGCGAGGAACTCACCTCCTGACTCCCCAAAGCCTGTCCACCATCTACAAGGACAGGATTGTGATGGAATACTCTCAACTTGTCAGGATGAGTGCAGCTCCAACAGCACTCAAGAAAATTGACACCATCCAGGACAAAGCAGCCCGCTTGTTTGGCACCCCTTCCACAAACATTCCCTCCCTCCACCACCAACACATAGTAGCAGCAGTGTGTGTCATCTACGAGATGCACTGCAGGAATTCACCAAGGCTCCTTAGGCAGCACCTTCCAAACTCACGACCACTACCATCTAGAAGGGCAAGGGCAGCAGATACATGGGTACACCACCACCTTGAAGTTCCCCTCCAAGCCACTCACCATCCTGACTTGGAAAGATATAGCCATACTTTCACTGTCACTGGGTCAAAATCCTAAAACTCTGTCTCTAACAGCACTGTGGGTGTACCTACACAACAGGGACTGCAGCGGTTCAAGAAGGCAGCTCACCACCACCCTTTCAAGGGCAATTAGGTATGGGCAATAAATGCTGGCCTAGTCAGTGACACCCACATCCCACAAATGATTTTTTAAAATCAATAATCATCTGCAGTTTTTGTCTGTTTGCACTTTTCTGATTGGCCAGCGGATTGATTTGGTGGGTGGAGCCTAGAGCACATGGAGGCATATGGGGCTTGTGAAAGACTGGAGTACGTGATGCACATGCGCCTGCCAATGGGTCGTAGTGGCAATGGGGTAGGATTTTTTGCCCAAAAAAGAGCAGTGGAAGGGAAAGAGAATGCAACAACAAAGTTACCCTAACCCATCTCCACCTTCTGAGACAGAGTTCCAAAGTCGCACAACCCTCTGAGAGAAAAAAATTCTCTTCATCTCTGTCCTAAAAGGGTGAGCCCTAATTTTAAAACAGTGCCCCTTAGTTCTGGCCTCACCGACAAGAGGAAACATCCTTTCGACGTCTACCTTGTCAAGGCCGTTCAGGATCTTGTATACTTCAATCAAATCACCCCTCACTCTTCTAAGCTCTAATGGAAATAAGCTAGTCTGTCCAACCTTTCCTCATAAGACAACTCATTCCAGGTATCAATCTAGTAAACCTCCTTTGAACTGCCTCCAATGCACTTACATCCTTCCTTAAATAAGATCAAAACTGCACACAGTATTCGAGGCGCGGTCTCACCAATGCCCTGTATAACTGAAGCATAACATTCTTACTTTTATGTTCAATCCCTCTCGTAATAAAATCAAAGAATCAAAGCCAATGAGGTATTCCTTCACGGAGGTCAGCGGGCTGATAACCAGTGCTGTATAATTCACTTTTCTTCTGGTGTTGACTTCACACAACGAGATAGGCACGCAGAGATTGGGACTTCTTTTTGGGACCTCTCCCTGTCCCCCTCCTATGTCCTGCTCCCTGAAACACTTACAAGATCCTGGTGCTCCATATCAGGTCATCTGACCTGCCTCTTTACGCCATTTTCTCTTTTCCCTTCTGCGCAGGCACGCAGGGCCTGTCCCTGGCCTGAAGGACATGAAAATAACCAAACTGCGCATGTGTGGCCAGTTCCTGGGTGGCGCATGCGTAGGAGATCTGAGGTTCTTCGGGAACCGGAGTTCCCGAATTACAAACTAAAGAAGGTAAGTATTTGAGTTTCATCGCGCCCTTCCCTTTGTAAGAAAGAAAACTTCACTACAGTGCAGGTTTCTTTACATTGGCTTTGCACTTTCTTTACAAGAACTTAACATTGTAAACTTCTAACGAATAGCTTATTGCATGATACGCAGGTAAATATTTCACTTTGCTCCACAATTACACATGTCATTTATATAATTAAAGGTTTAACCAAAATAAAAGCCAATACATGTAACAAGTAGGATTAGCAGAATTTAAACATCATAGAAGTACCATAACTCAAAGCTTCTGATTTCTTTTCCTCTTATACCCATTCTTCAACTTGCAAAGAAGGTTTCACTTAAGTCCACAGCCCGCTTGTTGTCCTATTTGTTGGTTGTAGGTGGAATTCCATCTTCAAGCTCATTTTCCAACTCAAACGTGGTAAATTTTCATTTTGATACAATAAAGTCAAAATAGCTCTTTGTGTGTTAACAACTCATTTCTCCTCCGATCAAAATCTTTTAGCTGTTTCAAAGATGCTATGTTATATTTATGTTCACACAAAAGGGTTTTATACTGCTGCTTAGTTTGATATTTGAACATTTTAAGATCTTGTAGTTTCTCCTGATCCCATTGCAAACAGTTCTTATTTAATTCTCTTTGAGGACCGTCAACCATTTCTTCACTCTGGAATCTTACTACTCGGTCCGATATTTCAACTCTTTTACACAGTTCACGAACCATATCATTCCACTCCTCTCCAAATTCGAAATGGTCTTTTGCAAATTGTCCACTTGCCTGGATTCCTGCGGCTGCACCTTGTGTGTCAACACTGGCAAGCACTTGTAAGACAGTGTCATGGTCATTGACCCTTCCAGACCATTTTGTTGGTTTACTCCTTTCCATTGACAATTCTCAATTTTCAATTCCACAGGCATTTCTGTTGCTTCTCTGCTGTCCATTACTGAGGTTGATATATCAGTACTGGTATTTGGATCAGTTCTTCGCTCTACTGGGTAAGGATTTTTTATTCACAGGATCAACTTTGGAACTGTGACACTCCATCCCAGGTTATGGAAAAACTGCACTACCCACTATATCATTACCCAATATAAAGTCTACGTTTGCAATAGGTAATTTTGGAACAACTCCAACCACGCAAGGCCCATTCTTCAGAGCATCACTTAAATTTACTCTGTGCAATGAGTAAGACAGAAACTTCCCCTCAATACCCTGTATTAATACATTCTAATTCAGTGAACTTTTTGGAGCAAGGTCCAAATCCTTTGCTAACAATAAGCTCTGAGCTGAACCAATATCTTTCAGAGTAACAGTTTTTCTGAGCTCGTGTCTTGGACATAAATGGAGTGATTTCCCCTTCCAATATAAATCCCTTGTAATCTTTTTCAGTTCTACCTACTCCCACTGTAAAAACATTCGAAGCACTGAGTTCCTCACAAGTTTCACTTTCTGGTGCAACTTTCTGTGTAGAAGCCTCTGTCATTTGCACCAGTACCGCTGTTCTAACATCCATTTCTTTTTCTGGATTGGCCTTTTCTAAAGACTCCTCAAGTATTCTTATTACTGCCACCGGTTTACCATTCAAAAATGGGCTTTGAGATGCCCAGTCTTATGGCAATAAAAGCATACTGCTTTCTTTACATCACTTTTACCTTCAACACTGTAATTTTTCTTGACTGGAACATCTTCTGCCTCCTCCTCAGAGCTAGACTCTTTCCTGTTCCTCCAGCTTCCATGCTGGTTTACAAATGGAGATCTACAGCCCCCTGGCTGCCTATATGATCTATCAGACCCGCCTGTCAGAACTGCTGCTTCTCGTACGCTAGAACGGTCTTCCAAGTGTGACCTAATAGCTATTGGGATGCTATTTCAAAATTCTTCCACTATCATTGGCTCCCTCATATTCTCAAAATTTTATTCTAACTTTAGTGATTGAAACCACCGATCCCACAGCATTTCTTTTTCCTAGTAGATACTATAAACATTTCATTCGGTCTGAAATTTCAATTGATATGCCTCAGGGATGAGCTCATAAGCATTAAGTACTGATGTTTTAACTACATCATAATCTGAAGATTGTTCTACTGAAAGACTAGAATACACATCCATAGCTTTCCTGACCAAAGCACTTGCAAAATGCGAATTCAGGTGTCCTTTGGCCACTTCAGCTTTGTAGCCACCTTTTCAAATGAGATAAAATGTCTCTCAACCCAGTCTTCAGTGAACTTAGGCAATAGACAAAGACTCTTTGTGATATCAAAGCTCCGAATGGGACTTGATTCCTCATCCAAACTATTAGACTCTCTTTTGCTCTGTAACCTAAGCTTTTCTCTAGGCAGTTAATGCTATGCTGTCTGATTTCTTTCTCTTTGAAACACAAGCTTTCACATTTCTATTTCTTTATCAAGTTCAAATTTTTTCATTTCTCCATCTTTTACCTCTTCTCCCAATTCAAGTTTTTCATTTCTCTATCTTTTTCCTTTTCCTCTTTCCAATTCAAGTTTTTTTCATTTCTTTTTCCATCTCAAATTGCTTCATCTGCAACTCAACAGAATTGCTATCTGGATTAACTTTTTCTTCTTCCAATCCCAATCATTTCGGCTTTCTCAGCCCTGTTTTTAACTCTAGCTACGTTTCTGCCAATGCAATTGCCTTGCCTTGGTTAATTGTTGCAAATCACTCAGGAATAAATCTTCCCTTTCCAGAAAAGTCTCAGCAATTGACAAAGCCATTCCGCTTTACAATCAGTATAGTAGAAGTCACCATGGAAATCTTATAAACCTTAACCTCAGCACATATCAGCACTCGTATTTGTTTGTGGATTCGAGATCCCAGACGAGCCCACAATTTATGTTATGATCCTTGGCCAGACCCTGGGTCATTGGGGGAGATGCAATTCGGGACCAATAGCATTTTGTTTAAAGCAGAGAAAGCTCGAGATTCAAGATGCTTACTAAGTGAATAAAGTCACAAGATTCCACGGGTTTTGAGCAAACAAAAATAAACTTTACAATACAAGTTCAGAAGGATAAAACATTTACAATATCTATCTTATACTCTAATATTCAGGATAAGTATGAGGTAAATGTGAATTAACAGGCGAACTGTGGTCAGACACATCACACTACACAATAGATGACAGATACAATCAACACAGATTCCATGGATTTTTCAACAACCCACCTAGATGTTTGGCACATTGTGAGCCAACCAATCTCACTGAAGCTTCATCTTCTCACAAGGGTTTCTGATCCCTCCCTTTGAAGATCTTGCCTTGGAATTCTTTCCAAAAGTCGCTCCCACTCTGATAGCTGCAACAATGGCCCACCTCACAGGGTTTCAATCTCACCTTCCAAGATTCCTTTCCCCTGGATCTCCGAATGCACTCAAGCTTCACCTTCCAAGCACAATTTTAGCTCTTTGGCCATGCCAAGCAGAACACCACTGCTCCAAGGGGTACCTTTGCCCTAACGGCCTGCAGCACGGAGTCACCAACCTTTAGTTGACGCCTTGGATTTAAAGGACTTCTCTCGTGCCCACTTCGCTCAAAGTCTGCTCCCTGCAGCTCTTTCTTTACTTCTGAGCCTTATTCTCTGCTCCTTTCCTCTAATTTAATTTAATGAGACTTGTGTCTGTCCCCTGGCTTTGTTCCTTACCTGAGACTTCCTTTTGGGACCTCTTCCAGTCCCCCTCCTGTTTCCCGCTCTCTGGGACACCTACAATCCTGGTGCTCCATATCAGGTCATCTGACCTGCCTCTTTGTGCCGTTTTCTTTTTGCCCTTTTGCGCTGAAGTGCAGCGCTGGCCCCTACCTGAAGAAGGTAAAAATAACCAAACTGTGCATATGCTGCCAGTTCCTGGCCAGCTCATGCGCGGGAAATCTGAGGCTCGTCGGGAACCGGAGTTCCCAACCTACGAACTCAAGAAGTTAAGTATTTGAGTTTCATCACAGATTATTGATGCAAGTGGAACATAATGAGCGATTGGTGTTCAACAGTCTGAAATGTGACATCAACTTGCAGCAGATCAATTTCTGTGGTTGTTTATTGAAAGAAGCCTGTTTAAAATCTCTTATTCTGGGTAACAGTAGTGAAGGTAAACAATTGACTGTCCTGGTGAATGAATCAAACTTTTAGACTAATGGTGTTTCATATTCATTCAAGGGATGTGGGCTTTGCTGGCTAGACCAGCATTTATTGCCCATCCCTAATTGCCCTTGAGAAGATGATGGTGAGCTGCCTTCTTGAACCACTGCAATCCATGTAGGATGTAGGCACATCCACAGTGCTGTTAGGAAAGGAGTTCCAGGATTTTGACCCAGCGACAGTGGAGAAATGACAATATATTTCCAAGTCAGGATGGTGAGTGGCTTGCAGGGGAACATCCAGATGGTGGTATTCCCATGTGTCTGCTGCCCTTGTCCTTCTAGATGGTTGTGGTCGTGGGTTTAGAAGATGCTGTCTGAGGAGAACTGGTGAGTTTCTGCAGTGCATCGTGTAGATCACACACACTGCTGCTATTGTGCGTTGGTGGTGGAGGGAGTGAATGTTTGTGGATGGGTGCCAATCAAGCCGACGGCTTTCAAAGCATGACTATGATAAAATAACTTGAGTAAAGAGGCAGACTCAAAGCGTTAGGGAAAATAAGCAACAACTCAAACCGCAGAAGCTGTCAACCTAGCTTGAAAAAAATAAAGTCCAACCTGAGCGGAATGATCAAAAACTGAGAGGTTTTAAACTGTTCGAAGAACAAACCAGACAAGAATATCAAACATTCTTGCTAGTGCCGTGTCATTATAATGATATAATACCTTGGCTTATTTACTGTACAAGACACCACTCACTCATAAGGGATTAGGTAAACACGTTGTGGGTTCATTTATAAAGACTAGGCAGATGAGAACAGTTATACATAGGTATAAAGCTTGAAGACATCAGAGCTTTGTGTGTGTGCTCTGCTCAGAGCAAAAGTGAAACTAAGGCTGGATTACATGTCACATTTCCCTTCTAGCAATGTCCCTTAAAGGCATATTACAGCATCCCCCTTTCTTTTTAAAGATACTTTCCCCCCTTCTAAAGAAGTATAACTATTTACAGTACATGTTCATGTTTAGTTACCATTACATAGGTGCATAGAACTGATGAATCTATGAGCGTCTAAAGTGTAAAGGTAATTTGCTGGTAAGCCCAGATCTTGTAACGATAACCTTGTCTGCAGGTTTCTTCAATTGCTCACAGTGATGTTACGACTGGGATGGTGTCAAACTTCTTGAATGTTGTTGGAGCTGCACTCAACCAGGCAAGGGGAGAATATTCTATCACAGTCTTGTTTTGTGCCTTGTAGATTGTGGACAGGCTTTGGGGAGTCAGAAGGTGAGTTACTTGCCACAAGATTCCTAGCCTCTGACCTGCTCTTGTAGCCACATCGTTTACATGGCTAGTCCAGTTCAGTTTCTGGTCAATGGTAACCCCCCCCAGGATGTTGATAGTGGGGGATTCAGCGATGGTAATGCTATTGAATGTCAAGGGGTGATGGTTAGATTCTCTCTTGTTGGGGATTGTCATTGCCTGGCATTTGTCTGGTGCGACCTGTGGAGTAGTCGATCTAGTGGGGCTAGTCAAACTGCACACTCCTCCCATCCCAGTCGTAACATCACTGTGAGCAATTGAAGAAACCTGCAGACAAGGTTATCGTTATAAGATCTGGGCACACCAGCAAATTACCTTTACACTTTAGACGCTCATTGATTCATCAGTTCTGTGCACTTATGTAATGGTAACTAAACATGAACATGTATTGTAAATAGTTACACTTCTTTAGAAGGGGGATAGTATCTTTAAAAAGAAAGGGGGATGCTGTAATATGCCTTTAAGGGACATTGCTAGAAGGGAAATGTGACATGTAATCCAGCCTTAGTTTCACTTTTGCTTTGAGCAGAGCACACACACAAAGCTCTGATGTCTTCAAGCTTTATACCTATGTATAACTGTTCTCATCTGCCTAGTCTTTATAAATGAACCCACAACGTGTTTACCCAATCCCTTGTGAGTGAGTGGTGTCTTGTGTCTTGTACAGTAAATAAGCCAAGGTATTATATCATTATAATAACACACTAGCAAGAATGTTTGATATTCTTGTCTGGTTTGTTCTTCGAACAGCTTAAAACCTCTGTTTTTGCTCATTCAGCTCAGATTGGACTTTATTTTTTTCAAGCTAGGTTGACAGCTTCTGCGCTTTGAGTTGTTGCTTTTTTCCCTAACACTTCGAGTCTGCCTTTTTACTCACAAGTTATTTTATTAAAGTCATGCTTTGAACTGAGTTCAGTAACTTTTATTTCTGGGCCTGCATTCTGTGATTCCACGCTGATGGGTGTGGTTAACTTCTGTGTTGCTTCAGCACAGTCAGGGCCATGCACTTCAGTTTTTGTTGCTATTAATCCTTTACTCTGAAATCTCAATCCTTTCTTTGGGCATTTTGATTTTGGAATTTGGTAGATCCCTTTTCTGCTTTTAACTCATTAGCTTGGCTTCAGCCCTTTTAATACCCAAGTGTCTTCCCTCAAGCTCTTTGACTAAGTCGGGCATCTCCCTCACCATCTCTTGACCTGCTTGTGGATCTCCTTGCCGCTGTTTAATTCTGTGGTCTCGGGCTTAGCCATTAAGACCTTCACGGGTTGTATCAACACCACACCCCCCTCCCCCCCAGGGCTTCTGAAACATTTTCAGCCTTTTACAACGTTACAGACTCCTGCCACTGAAATTGTTCAGTTTGCTCAATCTCTCTGGACTGTTTTTGAGTTTTGTGGGATAACAGCTGACAAGGTCATTTCCTAGCAAAAGATCGACTCCATGCATGGGCAAGCTTGAGATTATACCCACCGACACCAACCCAGTAACAAGTTCACTCTTTAAGTGAATTTTCACCAGTGGTACCTCACCACCTTCTCCAGTTAGCCCTTTGACTATCACTCTGGAATTTGTCCAGCTTCTGCATGTGAACTCCTAAATTCTCTCCGCTAGCAGTGTCTGTAAACAACCGGTATCCTGGAGAATGTTAATCTCCTTCCCTGATTCATTGGAACCACTAGGGGCCACTCCCCCTTTACACACAAAATCCTGATAGGTTTCTGTGCCTCCCTTTGCATTTGCACAAGGGGTTACAATTTTAGTGACTACGGACAAGTGCTGCATTGCAATATTGCCTGTGACTTTCTTTGCATGCAGTAATATGGCCTGGTTTGCCTCATTTGAAACAGTACATTAATCATGGGTGACCTTTAATCTTCATGTATATTGGGAAAATCAAATTGGCAGACGTAGCCATGAGCAAGGATTCATAAGAGTATCTTCGGGACAGTTTCCTAGAACAACGTGTTGTGGATCCAACCAGGGATCAGGCTATTTTGGATCTGGTAATGTGTAATGAGGCAGGTTTAATAAATGATCTCAGAGTAAAAGATACCCGAGAAAACAGTGACCATAACATGGTTGAATTTAGCATTCAGTTTGAGAGTGAGAAACTTGGGTCAGAAACAACTATGCAGAACTTAAGGGTATTTACAAAGGAATGAGGGCAGAGTTGGCTGGAGTGGACTGGGAAAGGAGTTTAGCAGAAATATGATTGATGAACAATGGCAGACGTTTAAGAAAACAGTTCATGACTCACAACAAAGATATATTCCAGTGGAGAAGAAGGATTCTAGGAAGGGGATAAACCAACCATAGTTAGCCACGGAAGTTAAAGATAGTATAAAATTGAAGGAAAAAACATACAATGTGGCAAAGATTAGTGGTAAGCCAGAGGATTGGGAAAGTTTTAAAAACCAATACAAGATGACCAAAAAAATAATAAAGAGGGAGAAAATAAACTCTGAGGGTAAAATAGCAAGTAATATAAAAACGGACAGGAGCTTTTTTAAATATATAAAAAGGAAGAGAGAGGCCAAAGCGAACAGAGGCCCCTTAGAGAATGAGGCTGAGGAAATAATAATGGGGAACCAAGAAATGGCAGAGGAGTTGAATAAATATTTGGCATCAGTCTTCACAGTAGAAGAGACTAATAGCATTCCATAAATACTAAATAATCAAGGGGAAAAAGGAGAGGGGGGAGAGAAATAAATACATTAACTATCATTAGAGCAAAAGTATTAGGAAAACTAATGGGGCTAAAGGCCATTAAGTACCCTGGACCTGATATTAAAGGAAGTAGCTACACAAATAGCAGATGCACTGGAAGTAATCTTCCAAGAATCCTTAGATAGTTGGAAAACTGCCAATGTAATGTTCTTATTCAAAAAGGGAGGGTGACAAAAAACAGGTAACTATAGGCCAGTTAGCTTAACATCCGTCATTGGGAAAATGTTAGAGTCTATTATAAAGGATATAATAGCAGAGCATTTAGAAATACATAATATCAAGCAGAGTCAGCATGGCTTCATGAAGGGGAAATCATGCCTGACAAATTTATTAGAATTCTTTGAGGAGGCAGGATAGATAAACAGAAACCAGTTTATAACCAGTAACATATTTGGATTTCCAAAAGGTGTTTGATAAGGTACTACAGATAAGGCTACTTAATAAGATAAGAGCCCATGATGTTGGGGGTATTATGTTAACATGAATAGAGGATTGGCCAACCAATAGAAATCAGAGAGTTGGGATAAGGGGGGCATTTTCAGGATGGCAACCTGTAACTAGTGGAGTGCCACAGGGATCAGTGCTGAGGCCACAATTATTTACAATATATATTAATGACTAGATGAGGGAAGTCATTGTACTATCACCAGGTTTGTGGATGACACAAAAATAGGTGGGAAGGCAAGTAGTGAGGATGACACAAAGAGTCTACAGAGGGATATAGACAGGTTAAGTGAGTGGACAAAAACTTGGCAGATGTAATATAATGTGGAAAAATGTGAGGTTATGCATTTTGGCAGGAAGAATAGAGGAGCTGAATATTATTTAAATGGAGAAAGGCTGCAGAAAGCTGCAGCACAGAGGGATTTGGGAGTCCTTGTGTGTGAATCCCAAAAAGCTAACATACAAGTTCAGCAGGTAATAGGGAAGGCAAATGGAATGTTGGCCTTTGAAATAAAGGGAATAGAGTAAATAAATAGGGAAGTCTTCCTAAAACTATACAAGACACTAGTTAAGACCACACCTAGAATACTGTGAACAGTTTTGGTCCCCCTATCTAAAGAAAGATATACTGGCATTGGAGGCAGTCCAGAAAAGGTTCACGAGGTTGATCCCAGGAATGGAAAGATTTTTTTATGAGGAGAGTTCGAGTAGGTTGGGACTGTACTCATTGGAGTATAGAAGAATAAGAGGCAATCTTATTGAAACACATAAGATTCTTAGGGGGCTTGACAGGGTAGATGCTGAGAGGTTGTTTCCCTTTGTGGGACGGTCTAAGATCAGAGGGCTTAATCTCAGAGTAAGGGGTCGCCCACTTAAGACAGAGATGAGGAGGAATTTCTTCTTTCAGATGGTAGTGAATCAGTGGAATTCTTTACCGCAGAAGGGTGTAGAGGCTGGGTCGCCAAGTATATTCAAGGCTAAGATAGGCAGATTTTTAATCAGTAAGGGAATCAAGGGTTATGGGGAAAAGGCAAGAGGGTGGATTGAGGATTCTCAGATCAGCCATGATCTCATTGAATGGTGGAGCCGACCAAATGGCCTACTTCCGAACCTATGTCTTATGGTCTTATAGACAGAGCGCAGCCTTGCAGCTCTGCCTTCTACATTCTTTCTTTTTAAAGTCAGGGATTGGTTTTCCCATTTTTCCCCACTCTCTTTTCCATTAGGATCTCTTTCCTTTCCCTCTGTTTCCCTCTTATCTCTTCCCTGCAGATACAAACTATTTGACCCAGGCCTGTTGTGATTAAGAGGCCTGAGAGTCAGTTCATAATCATTGGCCTTCATGGCAGCAGTCCTTGCTGAAGTAACCTTCCTATTTTCAATTTCTTTGCAGTTCAAAATTTGACTCTTCACAACTGATTAAATCTTGGTTTTTTTGTACAAATTTGCCTTTGGCTCATTTCGCAATGGGTACAAACCCAGACATAAGTACCCAGTTGTCATGACTGCATGAAAAGCATTTCCTTAAAATGGTCTGTGAGCTAGGAATTGTGTGTGTGTTTGTGGAGCAATTTTAAAAATAACCCAGCAACCAAACTTTATTCTTAAACAAGATAAAAGGACCTCCAAATTTTTGGTATAGGACATAAGAAATAGGAGAAGGAGTAAGCCATTCGGCCCCTCAAGCCTGCCCCACCATTCAGTAAGATCATGGCTGAACTGCCCCAATTGACTGCTCTTTCATGCCAGCTCCTCATAGTCTTCAACTCCCCAATATTTCAAAAATCTATCTACCTCCTCTTTAAATACTTCCAGTGATCTAGCCTCCACAACTCTCTGGGGTAGAGAATTCCAGACATTCACTACCCTCTGAGAGAAGAAATATCCCCTAGTTCGAGATTCCCCACTAGTGGAAACATCTTCTCAACCTGTCAAGCCCCCTCAGAATCTTGTATGTTTCAATAAGAATCACCCCTCATTGTTCTAAACTCCAATGAATAAAGGCCTAACCTGTTTAGCCATTTTTGATAAGTCAACCCCTTCATCCCAGGAATCAGCCTCGTGAATCTCTTTTGAACTGCCTTCAATGTCAGTACATCCTTTCTTAAATATGGGGACCGAAATTGTCTACAGCACTCCCTGTGCAGCCTCACCAACATCTTGTACAGTTATAACAAAACTTCCCTATTTTTAAACTCCAACCCCCTAGCAATACAGGCCAAAATTCCATTTGCTTTCTTAATTATTTGCTGCACCTACATGCTAACTTTTTGTGTTTCATGCACAAGAGCATCCAGATCTCTCTGTGCTGCACTTTTTTGGAGTCTCTCTCCATTTAAATAATAGTTTGCCATTTGATTCTTCCTACTGAAATGCATGACTTCACACTTTCCTACTTTAAACTCCATCTGCCAAGTTTTTGCCCACTCACTCAACCTATCTTATTTCCCCTTGCAGATTCCTTATGTCCTCATCACAACATGTCCTCTCACCTATTTTTGTATCATCAGAAAATTTGGATATATTACACTCTGCCCCCCTCCTCCAAGTCATTAATATAGATAGTAAATAAATGAGACCCTAGGACTTATCCTTGTGGCACTCCACTAGTTATGTCTTTCCAACCTGAAAAAGACCCATTAATCCTGACCCTCTGTCTTCTGTGTTAACCAATCCTCAATCCATGCTAATACATTACCCCCAATACTGTGAGCTCCTATTTTGTGCAATAACCTTTTATGTGGCATCTTATTGAATGCCTTCTGGAAGTCCAAATACATTACATCTACCAGTTCCCCTTTATCAACTCTGCTTGTTATATCCTCAAAGAAATCTAGCAAATTTGTCAAACATAATTTCCCTTTCACAAAACCATGTTGACTCTGTTCGATTGCGTTAAGCTTTTCTAAATGTCCTGCTATTTCTTCCTTAATAATGGACTCTAGCATTTTCCCAACGACAGATATTAGGCTGACTGGCCTGTGGCTTCCTGTTTTTTTGCCTCCCTCTCTTCTTTAACGGGAGTGTCACAGTAGCGGTTTTCCAATCCACTGGGACCCTCCCGAATCCAGTGAGTTCTGAAGTATTTCACCCAATGCCTCCACTATCTCTGCAGCCACTTCCTTTAAAACCCTTGGATGCAGGCCATCAGGTCCTGGTGACTTGTCTGCCTTTAATCCCATTAGTTTGTCAAATAGTTTGTCCCTCGTGATAGAGACTGTTACAAGATCTTTCCTCCCATTAGCTCCTTGCTTATCTTTGGGATGTTTATAGTGTCCTTCACCATGAAGACCAATGCAAAATATTGGTTTCAATTATCCAGTTAGGGACCAATAATTTTTTGTTTAAAGTAGACAGGGTTTAAGATTCAAGATACTTGCTTAGAGAATAAAGCCACAAGATTTCACGGGTTTTGAACAAACAAAAATAAACTTTACTATATAAAGTCAGAAAAGTAAAACACTTATAATATCTATATAACACTATACATTAAATAGCAAATGCAACCAAGACAGGTCCCACGGATTTCTCAGCAACCCACCCAGACATCAGTAAACACTGTGGGCCAACCAATCTTGTAGAAACTCTGTCTCACAAGGGATTCCAGTTTTCACCTTTGAAGATTTTGCCTTGGAATTCTCTCTCAAAGTCACTCCAACTCAAACGGCCTCAATGACTGCACACCTTGCAGGACTTTAATCTCACCTCCCAAGAATCTGTTCTCCTGGATTCCCAAGTCTGTACCCCAGCCTCTATTTACTGACGCAATTTCAGTGTTTTAATATCTGGCTAGCTTTACTGGGCTGGTACTGCCCCTGGATTTCACCAAGCTCCAATCTCCCCAGCTAAACCAAGCTATAAATGGCTCCCAAGGCTTCTTCTGAGCTCTAACCCTTTCCAGCATGGAGCCTATGACCTTCTGCTACCTCCTCAGCTCCCCAGGACTTCTCCTGAGCCCGAACTGCAGAAAGCAATCAAATGGCTCCTATGACTTCTACTGAGCCCCAACTACACAGAGCCAACTAACAGCAATACTTTTGCTGACTGGAGCCTGCTAACAGCAGAACCTTTTCCCCTGCTGCAGGACACTCACTCCCCTGGCAAACATGCAGATAAATTAAAACCATAGAATTTTTTAAAGCTCCACCCACCTCCATGATGATGTAGCCTTCCAAGTCTCGCTGAATGCTTTTAAATTAATTGTAGCTTTAACTTCCAAAACAAAACAACTTTCTGGGCTATATTTCTTTGTAAGCAGTGTAGACACCTCATCTCCAATTTTCTAGTTAAGTAAGCCCACCTGCTGTTTTATGATCTTGCCTTTCTAGCTGTTAACCTTTTAAGCCAACATGGCCTAAACCTTATAATTGTGATAGTCTTCAAGCTGCTTTATTAGCATTTACCCTATTTCCTACAGTTAAACTTTAATCTTCCCAGAACTAAAGATTACCTCAAAAGTATTACCATGAACTTGGTATTTATAACACCAGTTTATTATAAAACTACTTTTGCAAGTTATTTAGTAAAAGTGATAAAGTTATCAACTAAAAAACAGATACAAGGATTAAATATAGATAAGGATAAAAAATACTTTTAAAATTAAGATTTCAAATCAGTCCCTGTGAATAAAAATAAGATTTCAAATCAGTCCCTGTGAGATTTCATTGCAGGCCCATTGCTCGCAGTTGTAGTGTTGGTTGTCTGGAGTGAAGGGTTATGTTCAGCAACTGCGATAGATTCTGTAGTCAGTTGGTCGGTGTTTGCCTTTTCAGGTGGACTCAGCAGGTAGATCAGCTTTGGGGAGCAAGTGAAGGCACCTTTTCCTTACTGGTTCTGCAGCACGACACTTCCCTTTACAGCAGAACAATGATGATTTCTGGACATCTTCCTCTGTGACTCCCTATGGCAGAGAGAAAACCAGCTCTTACATGCTGTTCACAGTGAGTTCAGCTGAGAACTGTTGGCTGGAACTATCTTCTTTAGGTGTTCTGGGTTCTTTGCACACTGGCACATAAAATGGCTTATTACAACCTCCTTTATAGAGTTCAAAAACAGAAAATGGCTGATATGTTAATTTAGGTGAGTCATTGTTCCATAAAGCAAAGAAGTTAATTAAATTGCAGCTTTTTGACAAAGTCCTTCCTGTCTGTATCAAAGGAGTCCTGAGTTTTTACATCTTTGAAAGATTCAATTGTGTTGTCCAAGGCAGACTTGAATTATTAATAACTCTCTTGGTGACTGATTCTGAGATAAGTTCAACAATGTAAAAGCAAACATCTGTGGAAACAACTTGAAAGAATTTCTAAAACTTAGCTTAAAGATTTATTAAAGCAAGAATGTACTTTTAACAATTTTCCTTGAAAATCCGCAATATTATAACTGCACAGTCATGATAATTGTTACTGCCTTCTCTTTACTGCTACATTGGAAGCATCCTCTTCTCTAGTGAAGGCAGATGCAAAGTGCTCCTTTAGTACTTCAGCCATGCCTTCTGCCTCCGCTTATCTTGTTTTGAATGCTTCATACATTTAGATAAAGAGCCTAGAATGTTAACTTTTTAACAATTTCTCCTATTTTGATCTTATTCACTGATGCACTAATACTGTTAAAATTCTCTGCCCCTTCCTGTCATACCTCTGCTTATCTTTACCCAAATCATTGCACTACCTTAAGTTTTCTCTTCAGTTTGATAAACTTCCTTTCACCTGCACCTTCCTGAAACCTCAGATAGAAATCTGAAGGGGGAAATTTGGAAAGAATAACCCATTTTTGGTCCCTAATCAGTCCCATCCATCCTTTGACTACCCCTTTGTTATTTATACATTTTTAAAGAATTTTAGGGGTTCCCTTTTATGTTAGCTGCAAATATTTTCTCATATCCACTCTCTTCACCTCTCTTTACATTATTAGATCCCCTCTGTACTTGATATATTCAGCTTGGCTCTTTACTGCATTATGTAACCTAAAGTTATCATAAGTCTGCTTTTTCTGTCTTATTGCTTTAACTTTGGATGCCTGCCTGTCCCCCTCTTGGAAACGTATCAATTTTTCTTTTCTAATTATCTCCTCTTTGAAGCCATCTCGTTGTTCAGTTTTGCCTACCTACCTTTCTCCTTTTACTTTTATTTGATTCATTTCTTGAACTTTTTTCTTCCTTTCCTAACTCCCCTGCTAAAATTTCCCCTTTTGCAAGATCCTCCAAATCCAGTGGCAAGAAAGACAGTCCAACAGTAGCATCCTCTCCCAAGCCAAATTGCCCAGCATTGAGGTTCTCATCACTCAAAACCAGCTCCGCTGGACAGGACATGTCGTTTGTGTGCCTGACACCAGACTCCGGAAGCAACTGCCCTTCTTGGAACTCGGTCATGGCAGGAGATTCTAAGAGGACAGCGGAAATGCTTTAGAGATGTCCTCACAACACCCCTGAAGAGATTAAACATACCAGTTGACTCATGGGAAACCCTGGCCTGTGACTGACCAAAATGGAGAAGGCTCATTAAAGAAGGCACAAAACACATCAAGAGATTTTGTTGGGAATGTCCAGAATCAAAGTCGAGAAATCGGAGCAAATGCACAAAACTCCAAACAATCTATCTACCAAATCCTTCAAGCACCACCTGCCCCACATGTGGCAGAGTCTGCAGATTGCATATTGGACTTAACAGCCATTTCAGAAGCCATCAAATTGGAGCGGAAGTAAGTCATCCTCGATCCTGAGGGACTGTCTAAGAAGAAGAGTCATATGTAGCCTGAGATTAGCTGTATTCATTAGTAGCACTGATGCAAAAATTTATGAATCTTGCACAGTTTGACAGTTTGAACACTATTTTTCTAGGCTGCACCTATCAAGATTTGGTTTAAAAGGAATTGAAGTCTGCCAGAAAGAACACTCCATGCCTGGAGTCTAAATTGCTTTTACTCTCCTCCCAGGTAAACATAAACTATAATGAAACACAGAACATTGTACCAGGTCATGTTAACCACTGACTGGGTGTGTATCGTAGGTGTATATTGCAAGCAATCAGAAGCTTGTTTCCTCCTTCCATGTTTCCTATCTCAATGTGCACTGCCTTTATTGGCATTAAAATCCACTTGCCATCTACTTAGCTGTAGATCCTTTTGAAAACTTTTATGTTTTTACGTGATATATTTTTCTCAGATTCAGCCTGCTAGAAAACAAATACAAGTAATTCATCACCCATTATTGATCCCATGTATACCTTTATCCACCCAATATCTAAGTAATCTATAGAAAATGCTCAACACTGCATTTCCGCTTGCTTTGGTTCTATCACCTGCCCTCACAAGATTTTCCACAACTTTGCTATACAATAAATCTAACACTTCATTTGACTAGTTAAACTGCCAAACAAATTTATTAAACTGTAATATAGTTCAGTGCGCAGTAAAAGAAAGAACTTGCATTTGTATAGTACTTTTCATGACCTCGGGACTTCCCAAAGCACTTTACAGCCAATGAAGTACTTTTGAATTGTAGTCTCTGTTGGAATATAGCAGAGACATACTACAGATTTACAGTGGTCACAGGCTTACCATCCCTCCTTGGGTGATATAAAAAAAACTTGCCACCTCTACCACACTAAACTTCAGTGGGAATTGAATGTAACTGAGGATTTCTGTTTTAACCTTGAGTGTCAGTTCACTACTGACCCTCTGTGATCTCTTTTTGGCTTATCTGTATATTTTTGATTAGCTTCACCTAAACTATTCAATTAGAATAAAACAGACTGAGATATTACTTTCTAAATTTTGATGAAAAATTAAACTTAAATATGTATCTCTTAAACTCAAGTAGAGCTAGCAATAAACATGAATAAATACTTATAGAATGCTTGCATTTGAAACAGAATGAATGAGCTCTTCCCCATTTACATGTTGCGGGCATACTGTCTATTCTCAGGCTATGATATAGCAGAAGAAGTGGAACCATTTCCTATTAATAAATCTTGCTTTTAAACCTATATGCAACAAAGAAGCATCATAGACAAAGTGAATTTTTAATCGCAAGTCGACTTACACTAGTCACCTCTGGGCTAGAGCAAAGTTAGCAGAGGAGTATGATAATTTTTCACTGCTTTGGTGATGAGCTGGACAGACAGAATGTAACAAGTGGCCTCTTGGACTGTAAGCTTTTATGTTTCTACCTGGCTACATAACTTGGTTTCAATTTTACATATTGGCTAGAATTTTGACCTTGATGGGCGGGCGGGCCCCACCGGCTCGGCGGCAGGCGGGCAGCCGAAGTCTGCCGCCGGCCACCATTTTACATGGGCGGGCCAATTAAGGCCCGCCCAGCGGCCTGCCCGACAGGAAGCGCTATGTGCTTCTTGTTTGGGGGGTGGAGGGATTCCCCATCTATCAAAGTACGCTCTTTCGCGCATGCGCACGAAAGAGCGCACTGCTTCCTGAGACTAAGTGCTGTCTCAGGGAGAGTGCTGAATGTTCAAAAAACTTTAAAAATAGAGAACGAAAAACATTATTAACATGTCCCCCTCATGTGACACTGTCACACGAGATGGGACATGTTAATAAACATGAGTGAAACTTTAATAAACTTTTTAAAAACTGAGGTGAAACCTCATCCTGCCAGTGGATGAGGTTTTATCTTTTTTCAGAAACCCGCTGGGGCTCCTGGCCTGCCCACCAGCCTTAAGGTTGGATGGGCAGGTCTTTCAATTAGCTTAATGATCCTGTCAGTGGCCTCAATTGGCAGGTCCGCCTGCCTTCCTAAAAATTTAAATGGACCGGGATGATGTCGGGGGTTCCTCCCCGCCCCCAAATTGCCGACGGGAAAATTCTGGCCATTGTTACAGATGTCATCCACATTATTTACGAATAGGAAATAAACAAGGCTCATCAGTGCTAGTAGGACTTAAATGTAAACCCCAACTATGAAAAAGCAGATCCATGCTTCCACCCAACTCCTCCAAATGGCCCATTTTGAAACTCATTGTAGCAATCAGTCTAGTAGCCTTTGTTAGAATCATAGTATTTTGGAACATGAAGGGGGCCATTCAGACCATCGTGCTTGTGTCAGCTTTTCAAAGAAGCTGTTAAATTTAATTCCACGCTTCAGCTTTTTCCAAAAGCCCTGCAAATTAGCTCTTTTTGCATACCTACCCAATTGCCTTTTGAAAGTTACACAGCAATCTAATTCTAGTACTCTTTCAGGTACTCCAGATCTTAACAACCGTATTAAAAATTCTCTTTATTTTGCTCCTCGTTCTTTTGCCTATGATTTTTAATTAATTCATTTGCTAGAGGAAACATTTTTCCCGACTTGCTCCATCAAAATCCCTCATAACTTTGGATCTTCCCTTAACCATCCCTGATCTAAGGTGAGTAATCCCAGCTTCTCCAAACTCTCTACGTAACTGAACATTCTCATCATTGTATCATCCTGGTAAACCTCCATGAATGCAGTTCCATAATTCCAGCTCAAGATTGGAGTTTTAATCCACTGATGTAGTTTTGATTTCAAGTAAATCCAGAGTGAGAATTGCGTGGTTTGTTAGGTCACATATATTGGACTCAGCCTGAACCACAAGAGTAGCTTCAGAACCACCATCTATAGTCAATCTATTTGTAGATTAGCATTGCTTTGAGTATTTTGGCACTAGAGAATCCCACTGCAGTAGATTGATCATTGGTTCACTAGAGTGAGCACAGTGACTAGATTCCAATAGTTTGTGAATAATAAGGAACCGACCCATTTAGATTAACAGTTAAATTATTAATATTTTCCGAGGTGGAAATGTTGCATATCAGTCTGCTTCTGAATAGTAGATTGCATTTGTATGTAGACTACTGAAGTATATGATTACTGAAGATGGACTAATTATTATGCACTTGTGAAACAGGCCTTCAAGAAATTAAATGAGGGAGCATTTGAGCTTTAAAGGTTTGTGTAGATGAGTTGCTCGACAAACAAATGCATATGCATTTGTGTGTATACTGCTCGGCTGCAAGTTAATTACTTGTCATGTATTGGGGCTGTTACAAAATTGTGGATATTATATGCAGTGTTGTACTTCCTACATTATCACTTTCACAAAATTTTGCTATTGATATGAGTCAAGTTAATACAGAAATCAAAAAAGGAAAGTTCTGTTGATAGCTTTGTATTGTAGGACAATTTTCAATATTTGTAGTTTTCAATAACTGTCCAGTTCAGCTGGTGCTCCACATTCTGCCTTGCAATGTTTTCAGTAAAAAATATCATGAGTGGAAAAGCAGTTGCAGTGCTGTATTTACATTGCAGAGCTGTCTTCTAGAATGGGAGGGAATTACCATGAGAAAATGATAAAACTTGGGCTCAATTAAGATTGAGCCACTGATCTCAGCTTTGCTGTCATGAAAAGATACTTGCAATAATGGTCAATGTTGGCAACTCTTGCTGCCCCTCTTTTATGGTTAGTTATACAGCAGTATCGACAGTGGATATTATATTAATTCAAATAGGAGCAGGAATAGGCTAGTTGGCCCATCAACCTTGCTCTGCCATTCAATAAGATTATGGCTGATCTAATTGTGGCCTTACCTCCACTTTCCTGCCTGTCCCCCCATACCATTAACTCCCTTGTTAATCAAAAATCTGTCTAACTCAGCCTTGAATATATTCAATGACCCAGCCTCCACTGCTGTCTGTGGAAGAAAATTCCAAAGACTAATGACGCTCTGAAAGAAGACATTCCTTCTCACCTCTGCCTTAAATGGGAGTTCCCTTATTTTCAAACTGTGTCCCCAGTTCTAGATTCCCTCATGAAAGGAAACATCCTTCTAGCATCTATCCTGTCAAGTCCCCTCAGAATCTTTTATGTTTTGTTATGATCCCCAGCTGGGGTTACCACTGGACAAGCCTGATCCCAGAGTAGAACCCAGCTCGATAGATCCTATCTTTTATTTGTTTGTTTAGTTATGTGGAGAGGGGCTACTGAACAGAGTCACCAGAGTCAGCTAATGAACTTTTAGCAAAAGCATAAAATATTTCTTGAACAAGAAAAGATTAACTATATTACAATATTCCTTCACCCACAGCTATACCTTTATAGATATATACAGATTTGCAAGGATAGCACAAGTTACAAAAGCTATCTTAGACCCTAATGTTCACAGTAAGTAAATAGTCCATGTAAACCAATAAGACACCCTGTGGTCAGGCACAGCACACTCTGAAACCAAGTGATAGATGCCAATCAGATGCAATGGATCTCTCATCAACTCCCCCAGACACTTGTCCCACCCTGATCCAACCGGTCTCACTGAACTCTGTCTTTCACACAAGGGTTTCCAATCTCCACTTTCCAAGAACTCGCTTTGGAATCTTCTCCCAAACCAGTGCTTTCTCTCAGACGCCTTTTGCATGGGTTCACCTCCAGGGTTTCAAACTCTCCTTCTGATGTTCCTCTCCCATTGGTCACCACATGCATTCAAGCTTTCTTCCACACACTTTCTCCCACTGACCCAGCTGTCAACAGTACACCACTGCTTCACATGCCCATAGCAAAGAGTTACAGACCTTCAGTTGTCTCTTTGGACCTTAGACCATAAGACATAGGAGCAGAAATTAGGCCTTTCGGCCCATCGAGTCTGCTCCGCCATTCAATCATGGCTGACAAGTTTCTCAACCCCATTCTCCTGCCTTCTCCCTGTAACCTTTGAACCCCTTACCAATCAAGAACCTATCTATCTCGGTCTTAAATGCATTCAATGACCTGGCCTCCACAGCCTTCTGTGGCAATGAATTCCATAGATTCACCACTCTCTAGCTAAAGAAGTTTCTCCTCATCTCTGTTCTAAAAGGTCTTCCCTTTTCTCTGAGGCTGTGCCCTCGGGTCCTAGTCTCTCCTACTAATGGAAACATCTTCTCCACATCCACACTATCCAGGCCTTTCAGTATTCTGTAAGTTTCAATCAGATCCCCCCTCATCCTTCTAAACTCTGTCGAGTATAGACCCAGAGTCCTCAAACGTTCCTCATGTGTTAAGCATATGGCCTCTTGCAAGCTGTTCTCACTTCAAATGTGCTTTCTACAGCTTTTGTCTCTTTAAATCTGAAGCTTAGAGCCTTTCTCTCTGCCCCTCACTCTTAACTTCATTGACAGGACCCTTTTCCAGGTTTCTGTCCTGGACTAGAAGGTCTGCTTGGGACTTTCCCCTGTTTCTGTCTTACTCCTTAGGCCTTGGGGCCTTTTGGTTCTTTTGGGAACTCTCCTCTCACTCTGCAGCACCCTCTCCCAGTGTCCAGTCTCTCTCAAGTTCTGGCTTCAAACTGAACTCAAAACTGCTGTTTCTTTAGTTTTTCTGTGTGTTTCTCTATGGGAGGGACCTGTCGCTCTGGACCCCTGTTGCTAGGCAACAGTACTGTTTTTTTCCACTCTTGTTTGTTTAACTTAGCTGCAACAGTTCTAAAGTTCTCATTAGAAATGCAAGCACCTTTTAAAGTGAAGCTAAAACTCAACTTGACCTCTTCTTAACACACAGATACAGAAATACAACTTACTTGAACTACTTATTTCCTATCAGTTTCAATAAGTTCACCTCTCATCCTTCTAAACTGCAATGAGTATAGGCCCAACATACTCAATCTTTCCTCATAAGACAATCAGCCTAGTGAACCTTTTCATATCCCTTGTCATAATCATCGAGTTCGTGGCTCATATCAATATTTTAGAGATAATTTTTAGTTTTGGGAAGATTATGTTTGTAAGGGTTAGGTAATTAAAATGCTAGACATTAGAAATTGCCAGAACACCTCTAATAAGTTCAAAGGGTTCTATGTTTACTTATGAGGTCAAAGTTAGGAGGGTGAGAGCCATAAAAATGGCAGGTGGCCATCATTTAGCTGGAGAACTGCAGACAGTAAGTTTGTGAAGAATTGCCCTGACTTCATTAGAAATTTAAATTATTCATACAGACCTCAGGGTGAAAATTTTTGATTTCAAAGCTATAAGTTAATTAATCTAAAAATTTACTGGACGTCTCAACTAACTTCTGCTGCAATAGAGATTGGTAATTCAGGGTGGAACCTTGGTTGGAATTCACAGGATATCTGTGGGATTTTGCCAGAAGGTCTTCGGGCTTGGAGCTAAAAGTACTCAAGTTGGTGGGTGTAAGCCCTGAGTTTAGCAGGTAGAGAAAGAAAGAGGGTCTGTTAAGACCTGTAAAGCAGCTTTGGACTAGAAGCAAAAGAGCTATTAGAAATCAGGGGTATTTCTGAGGTGGAGGCACTAAGCTAGAATGCAGTGAAGCCTAAGTTTGAGATGAGAAGTTAGCAGTTGTGAGGGTTTTGCAGAGAAATTAGAGGATCACATGGCCAAAAGCTAATGGAAGGATCCCCATGAAATTTCATATTTCGGAGAATAGATGGGACACTGAGGAGAAATCAAAGTGAATTTCAGTGGGCTGTGGCATAACTTTGGTTTGGAGCCAGGAAAAGTGAATGAACCTTTAAGAGCCTTATTAGTAGCCAAAGACATTCTGGGGAAAGTCATGAGGAAAAAGGAGGTTCAGTTGAGAATTTTAGTCTAAAGTGTATGTGATTGTGTTTTATTATGCTTTTCATTGTAAAATTCAATGTATTTAATAGTGTTTGCTTTACTTGTTTGTTGTAAAATTCATCTGCACTAAACCATGGAATCTTGAGGCATAATATCTTTCAATTAATCCGCGCATGTTCGAATTTCCTATTAAACATTAATGGTCTCTAACTGGATTGTAACAAAATTGTGGGATCTCAAATCTACATAAGACCATAAGACATAGGAGCAGAAATTAGACCATTCGGCCCATCGAGTCTGCTCCGCCATTCAATCATGGCTAATAAGTTTCTCAACCCCATTCTCCCGCCTTCTTCCCATAACCTTTGATCCCCTTACCAATCAAGAACCTATCTATCTCGGTCTTAAATACACTCAATGACCTGGCCTCCACAGCCTTCTGTGGCAATGAATTCCATAGATTCACCACTCTCTGGCTAAAGAAGTTTCTCCTTATCTCTGTTCTAAAAGGTCTTCCTTTTACTCTGAGGCTGTGCCCACGGGTCCTAGTCTCTCCTACTAATGGAAACATCTTCCCCACGTCCACTCTATCCAGGCCTTTCAGTATTCTGTAAGTTTATGGATATGCTGGGTTTGCTTAAGCTAACAAGATTTCATGGTAAGGTTTGCTGTATTTATTGAAAAGCAGAATGGTTTTGTCAATTACTAAGACTTTTCTGGGTCAGGAAGATTTGTCTCTGTTTTTTAACAGTTAACAAAGGTGAGGTTAAAAGCATTAGCAGAAATTATTGAGGTGTTGGCTCAACATTTGAAGCTTCCGGAGCCAAGACTCTTATAAAAGGATTATGTGAATGAGTTTGTTTACACACATGCAGAGAAGTGTTGACTTTGCTTGATTAACATACCCACGATATTATAAATTGTTTTTCTGTGATCTCTTTTATCAATGTCTCAGTGTTTATTTGCACAAGGTTGAGGTGTCAAGTGCTTAAAGTTGCTTTTTAAAAATTTACTCATGGGATGCGGGCATCGCTGACAAGGCCGGCATTTGTTCCCTACCCCTAACTGCTACAACTGAGTGGCTTGCTAGGTCATTTCGGAGGGCAGTTAAGAGTCAACCACATTGCTGTGGGTCTGGAATCACATATGGGCCAGACCAGGTAAGGATGGCAGATTTTCTTCCCTAAAGGACATTATTGATAATTTAATGGTCTATTTGACATTCTTACAGGGTTGTAGGAACACCAGTTTTTTTTTCAAAAAATTATGAATGGTTTGTTTTTCTCTAAGCAATTTCACACATGCCATTATTATTATAGGGTTCATTGGTTCTTTACATAGTGTACACTGGGTGAATGGACATGAAAGGGCCATGATTGGTATGAGGGGCCATTGTGGGTGGAGGCATGAGTTGGCATGGGGACTATAAGGAGCCATGGGACTGGTGAGGGGCTTGAGTTGGCATGGGGGCATAGAGGTAGCATGGTGGAGGAGTGATGGGATGTGAGGGGTGAGTGCTAGAGGGCTTAAATGTAACCAGACAACAGTGCTGAAGTCCAAAAGAACTGAGGTGTGCCTTTTAACCAGCCCACTTCTGCTGTTGTTGTGGCCACTCTGATCAATTGATCAAGTGGCGTTGAGTTTGCATGGGGGCTATAACGGGACATGGGACTGGGTGAGAGGTTTGATTTGGCATAAGGGCATGGAGGTGACATTAGGAATGGGGAGGGGTTTGAGGGGTAGAGGGCCTAAAATGTAACCAAACAACTAGGCTGAAGTCCCAGAGAATCGAGTTGACCTTTTAATCAGTCCGCCTTGGCACTTAGCCAGTTCATGACTGCCTCTCATCTGTTTCCGGGGGTGGTGGGCCCAACTCTAACCTGCCCCCCACCTCCCCAGAGTGAAAATATTGCGTAAAGGGGCACTTTATACTGAGGTGGGTCTGCCAAGTCGGGAAATTTCCCAACTCGAGCTACCCATCTCTGTAATGAAAGTCCGGTCTTAACAGTCTATCTACTGTCAGTACAGCTGTCTTTACCGTTGTTTACAGGTGTGAGTAACTCGCACATTCTTCCCAGTAAGACAACCTGGGCCCCCCCTTCGACCTTTGACAACCAAGCCACTCAAGCTCGAGCAAAATTCAGAACAAGTCACATGACACCATTCATTCCTCCATTTTACCCTAAATTAAAGAGAGAGCCCTAAAGCATAACAACCTTTCAAACTTCATATTTGTGTCACCTCTCTCCTAAAAGATGGGACTAAATAAAACTAGATAAAAGTCTAGCCATCATCAGCATAGCTGCCCTGGTTGTTGTTTAAAGGTGTGAATGGCTTACATCTTCTTCCCAGGAAAACAACCTGGGCCCCCTTTAACCTTTAACAACCAAGCCGCGCAAGCATGTTGTCAGGCTTTCAGAATTCAGAGCTGGTCACATGACCTACATTCCTCCATTTTATGCTAAATTAAAGAAACAGTCCCGAAACAATCTTCCCTCCATTTTCCCTACCATTGTAGGCCATGCTTTTTCAATTTGCATTCCACACTCTTGAATTCCTTCTTAAAATCTCTCCTCATGTCCACCGCCCTCTCCTGCTTCAAGAATCTGCTTAAAATCTACATCTTACAAAGGTTTTAGTCAGACCTGCTAATGTCTCTTCGATTTAACATCCATTTATTTCCCCCTTACTCGTATGTGAAGCGCCTTGGGATATATTTCTATGTTAAAAGGCACGACATTCATATAACTTGTTGCAGATCAGTTTCCCTAAGAGACAAAACTTTGCAAATTGAACAGGTACTTTAGATAAGAACATACGAAATAGGAGTAAAAATAGGCCATGATCCACCATTCAATAAGGTCACGGTTGATCTTAACTCCACTGTCCTGCCTGCCCACATAACTCTTGACTTGCTTACAAATTAAAATTCTGTCTGAGTTTGTCAAAGGCAAAAGTACCTGGTGGGGGAAGACAGAAAGTTGAAGTCAAAAGGAAAGAACTCTCATTTATATTGTGAATGAAGCACTTTTAAAATGCAGTCGCTAATGCAATATAGGAAAGACAGCAACCAAAATATCTACTGCAAGATCCCACAAGTAATTCTGTGGCAATGACCAGTTTATCTGATTTGCGTGATGTTGGTTGTGAGTTAAATATTGATCACGACACAGGAAAAGCTTCTTTGCTCTCCTTTGAAATGGTGCCACGGGATCTTTGGTATACGCCTTTTGTGGGGCCTCACCACTGCAGTTTCCGGTGAAGGGAGTTAGGATAGCAACCGTGGAAATGTAATTTGGCTGCAACATTTTACTTGAAGTAGGTTGGTTTGGATGTGAATACTGGGAGCAATAATAAAATAGAAAACTGTTGCAACTAGTTTTTCAGTAACTTGAAGACCTTGAAAACTGCATAGGTGACTTTTCTGAAGATGGATTAACAAGATACTGCACAATTTACTGTTGTCTTCCTCAGCTATAGCTGAGACTGTGCAAACTGTCTGGAAAGACAGATATGGTGAGTGAGTGATGCAAGTGACTGTTAAAACTGTTTCGAGTTCAGTCATTCAGAGACTGCTTTTTAATGTACATTATTGACCCAAAATGTTTTTTTCAGCCTTGTCAAAATAACGTTATCAATCATATCAGTCAAAGATGACTGTAGACAATCAGATATCAACCAACATATTTAATTAGGTAACATTCCACTACAATATTTAAATAACATAGAACGAATGAGCTTCCATTTATTTGAGACACTCCGTGGGTGGAATAATACGGGGAGGGAGACAATGCTCCGGCTCCACACCGACCCACCCCGCAGCCATAAAGCGCTACGAGGAGGACTAACGAAGGCTGAGTGGGACTTCCGCCACTCATTGGGGCAGAATTCCCACCCACTGGAGCTGCTGCCCAATTAGTGGTAAGACAGAGGATTGGGAAAGTTTTAAAAACCAACCAAAGATGACAAAAAAAAAGAGGGAGAAAATAAACTTTGAGGGTAAACTAGCAAGTAATATAAAATCGGACGGTAAGAGCTTCTTTAAATATATAAAAAGGAAGAGAGAGACCAAAGTCAATAAAGGCCCCTTAGAGAATGAGGCTGGGGAAATAACAATGGGGAACCAGGAAATGGCAGAGGAGTTGAACAAATACTTTGCATCAGTCTTCACAGTAGAAGACACTAATAGCATACCAAAAATACAAAATAATCATGGGGCAAAAGGGGGGGAGGAGGAAATAAATACAATAGCTATCACTAGAGCAAGTACTAGGGAAACTAATGGGGCTAAAGGCCAGGAGGTCACCTGGATCTGATTGGTTGCATCCTAGGATAATAAAGGAAATAGCTACAGAGATAGTGGATGCACTGGTAGTAATCTTCCAAGAGCCCTTAGATTCTGGTAAAGTTCCAGAGGATTGCAAAACTGCCAATGTAACACCCTTATTCAAAAAGGGAGGGGGACGGAAAAACAGGTAATTACAGGCTGGTTAGCTTAATGTCTGTCATTGGGAAAATGTTAGAGTCTATTATAAAGGATGTTAAAGCAGAGCATTTAGCAATGCATAATCTAAGCAAGCAAAGTCAGCAAGGCTTCATGAAGGGGAAATCATGCTGACAAATCTTTGAGGAGGTAACAAGCAAGATAGATAAAGGGGAACCAGTAGATGTAATATATTTGGATTTCCAAAAAGCGTTTGATAAGGTACCACACATAAGGCTACTTAATAAGATAAGAGCCCATCGTGTTGGGGGTAGTATATTAACATGGATAGAGGACTGGCTAACTAATAGATGACAGAGAGTTGAGATACGGGGGGCATTTTCAGGATGGCAACCTGTAACTAGTGGAGTGCCACAGAGATCAGTGCTGGGGCCACAGTTATTTACAATATATATTAATGACTTAAATGAGGGAAATGAATGTACTATCGCCAAGTTTGCGGATGAAACAAAAATAGGTGGGAAGACAAGTGGTGAGGATGACACAAAAAGTCTACAGAGGTATATAGACAGGTTAAGTGAGTGGGCAAAAACTTGGCAGATGGAATATAATGTAGGAAAGTGTGAGGTTATGCACTTTGGCAGGAAGAATAGAGGAGCTGAATATTACTTAAATGGAGAAAAACTGAAGAAAGCTACAGCACAGAGGGATTTGGGGGTCCTCGTGTATGAATTCCAAAAAGCTAGCATTCAGGTTCAGCAGGTAAAGGGAAGGCAAATGGAATTTTGGCCTTTATTTCAAAGGGAATTGAGTATAAAAATAGGGAAGTCTTGCTAAAACTATACAAGGCACTAGTTAGATCACGCCTAGAATACTGTGAACAGTTTTGGTCCCCTTATCTAAGGAAAGATAAACTGGCATTGGAGGCAGTCCAGAGAAGGTTCACTAGGTTGATCCTGGGGATGGAGGGATTTTCTTATGAAGAGAGGTTGAGTTGGTTGAGCCTGTATTCATTAGAGTTTAGAAGAATGAGAGGCGACCTTATTTTTAATCAGTAAGGAAATTAAGGGTTGTGGGGAAAAGGCAGGAAAGTGGGGTTGAGGATTATCAGATTAGAGTCAAGGCCAATGGACCCCTGGAGCAGCTTTGGGGTCTTGGGCCAAGAGGGTTTGGTAGGTTAGGTAGAGGGTGGGTTTAAGGGAGGAAGTGGGTAGGAAGGAAGGGGGGTTGACCTAAAGGGGGGCCGCCCTGCCTTCGGCCAAGGGCAGCCCCGGAAGAGTGACCACACCTTCCTTCCTGCCGTTTAAACATTTAAATGTATAAAAATGGGCTTCCCGTCCAATTGGCCCTTAATTATTCATTTAAATATGCTGGGCAGGCTACCAATTTCAGCGCCTGCCCACCTCCCATATTATGGGGGAGAGCTCGGGGGTGGCAGGCAGGTGGTGGGATGGGTACCCACCCCGTTTTATATGCGGCCTCCCCCACCATGGGAAACACACCTGCAGGCGGCACGTAAAATTCAACCCAGTGTCTCTGATGTCCCAAAGTCCTTGCACCTACAATGAATTGGTTTGCAATAACCTGCCCTGTGGGTGAATGCAGCAGCCTTTTTGAGCACAGCAAGAAACCAAACAGTCGAGAACTGAATGAAGATTTATTATGTAAGCTGAAAGATCTTAGTGAGGACATTGGAGAATTCCCGGGTTCTTCAATTAGCCATGGGATCGTCAATATTTACTTAAAGTATAATACATCAGCCACTGAATTTTCTCCATTTTTCAAAATCAATTGGTGGCAATCTGATGTGGAGTATTTAAAATTACAGAGAATCCTTCACAAAGCAACAATCTTTAATAGTGTTGAATCACAGAATGGCAACACACTCACGAAAGGATAGTATATTTCAATAAATTTAGATACAATTTTGAAATCTGTCTGTATTCAATGAGAATCCATATTTCTGACTATATCCTTATATATCACCAGGACATTCTAAACTGAAATGCTGAACTTTTTGCAACCCAGGACACAGGCTTGCAGCTATTTGATATTGATTGGCTCATGTTTTGCCTGACACCACTCTTTTTTTGAGACATTCAGAGAATGCATAAATCGTTTTTGCATGAGATTCCCAAAAGTCCATTGCACAACGCTCATCTTTTCTTTTCTTTAGGTTTTGTTGAGAGAAAATAAGATTCGGGAAGATTTTGTGGTGCAGTGGTAGCATCCCTGCCTGCGAGCCAACAGTTCCGAGTGCCACTCCAGGACTTGGTGGCCAAGGAAGATGCATTCATAATGTTGCCAAACAGGTTGATTATCAACTTGCAAACCCTTCCAACATGCCTATGGCAAGTGGTAAGAGCAGGAGAGACCCCTGGTCAGCCATGTTTTATGCAGAGTGGTGCCCCTCAAGCTATCGTCCCTGACTTTAGGCTGGCGACATGTTCCAGGAAAAACAAGCTACAGAAAACAGACATAAACATGTTCTTTGTTTGCCTCAGGCATCTCTAAAAGCAGGAAATCTTCTAAGTCTAAAAAAGACTCCCATTTGAGAATGTGCCTATTATTACACTCACTTAAAACTGATACCGAAATAACAATCCTATATTTTATACTAAGAAAATCTGTTTTATTTTAAGCACTACTGTACTCTTTTGAAGAACATCAGTTGGTGCTTTTGGTACCTTTTGTATACGGGTATAGAGTAGAAAAGCAAGGAAATTATGTGAAGCCTATATAGGGCACTGGTTTGGACTCATTATAGAGTATTGCATCCACTTCTGGGCACCACACTTTAGGAAGGATGTGAAGGCATTAGAGAGAGTGCAGAAAAGAGTCATGAGAATGGTCCCAGGGATGAGGAACTTCAGTTACATAGAAAGATTGGAGAAGTTGGGACCGTTCTTCTTGGAGAATAGAAGATTGAGAGTAGATTTGATAGAGGTTTTCAAAATATGAGTGGTCTGGACAGAGTAGATCGGGAGAAACTGTTCCCGCTCCGTGGAATGATCGAGAACCAGAGGGCGCAGATTTAAGGTAATTGGCAAAAGAAGCAATGGCGACATGAAGAAAAACTGTTTAACGCAGCGAGTGGTTAGGATCAAATGCTCTGCCTGAGAGTGGGGTTGGAGACAGGTTCAATTAAGGCTTTCAAAAGGGAATCATTATTATCTGAAAAGGAAAAAGTTGCAGGGCTATGAGAAAAAGGCAGGGGAATGGCACTAAAAGAATTGCTCCTTCAGAGGGTCAATATAGACATGATGGGTCAAATGGCCTCCTTTTGTGCTGTAACCATTCTATGATTTGTGGGTTTTTTTGGCTCTGCCAATTGGAAAGGTTATTATGCCACACAACCTCCTGAGAACAGTTCAAATACTTATGTTTCTATTCATCATTAAGGTTTGGTTGAAAAGCCTTCTGGATGGTACACAAATTATGCTATCATTCTTCTTCAAGTGATTTGGAACAATTTTGTTTTCAGTGACCACCCTCCACCTCACCCCCAACGTCATTTTTTCCTGTCACCTTTTGAAAGTAATATTTGTTGCTGAGCTGAAACTCCCTGGGCAATGACTATTCTCAGTGTGTATTTTAAATTACTTTTTAGCACATTAAAATTGTTACCAAAAGAAACTGGAACGATATGTTGTGACTATTATTTACTGAAATTGAGATTTTATTTCATTAGACAATAGCCTATTGAGGGAAATAAACTGGCTTGTCTCTTCCACTTCTACCTCACTATAATAAGAGTAAGTAGTTTGGTGCACATACAGCACTTCAGCACTGTACACTTACCTTATTGCCCCATGACTATCCTGGAGACAATTTATGGTTTATTTAGTTTAATCATTTTAATTGCATTTGATTGGAAATTTCAATGTTGTCGGCAATAGGTAATAGTGCAAGTAGGTTTATATCAGCATTCTTCCAATCGAGAAGAACTCCTTGGTATTGCCTGAATGAAAAATTAAATTTAAAACTAGTAAAAAATGTGATCAACAGAGCAACAACTCCCCATTGTCTAGTGGAACTATGTTTTATGCAGAGCTGACAGATTTCAAGATTTCATGCTGCATAGGCTATTAGGTTATGCTTATCCTTTCGTTGCACTGCCTGGTGAAATGCTATAGATAACGTGGAATAGCTTATCTTAGATGCATTTGAGGTGACAAATATGCCAGGCTCTCAAAGACTAATACAAGCATAGCCCTGTGGGTGGAATAAAAATGAGCCTTGCACTGCCTTGTCACATAGACAGCAGTCACTAACACAATTAGATTTTCATAGCATTCGGACAGCCTGAGTATCTAATACCTGACTGTCTAGCCAATACATCAGCTGTCTGGGGCTGCACAGCTTTGCTTTATCATTGTATAAGTAGCCAAGCCTAAATAAAACTAAAGAATGCCTCCCACTGCTTCACTTTCAGAGTAAATAAATGTCAATATTTCTGTATTCTGTAGCTCTTGGCTAATTATTTGGATACAGTGAAATGCCAAATATAACTTTTTCCCAAGAGTTTGAGATTTTAAAATTAGATAATCACCAAAGATGAAGACTAACTTATGAATGAATGTACAAATGGGTTTGGACTACCTAAGTGTTCTGTTTGTGTAAGATCAATAATTTTATTTGATGGTGTAATCAGTATAAGGACATCACAAAGTTATACTGTTCCTTATATAGAATAACTGAAGGAGTGGAATCATATTTCATGTTGTGCTTCTAATGATTTTGCTTTTCAATATTAAAATATCCAAGTATAATATTTATAATATAAATACAGTACTAAATGCTCTTAATTACTCATGTTTCAGGCCAACTAGCCCAGTTTCAACCCTGAGCAGCATCTGCTGGGAAAGCAAAATCCTTGGAGTGCAATGTGTTGCCTGGTTTCTGCTGTATTCCATTTATTTGATCAACTGCTAAAATTTAATGTTGTGTCCTTGATATAGTCTGTTGGGGAAAATGCCTTTTTAAATTGTACTTTCTGGTTTGAATGACCTTTGACCTCAGGGCCTAGAGTTAATTGCAGCTCAGGCAGTACCTGTAATCTAGAGGAAATTTTAAATCTAACAGACATTAATTTGATCTTTTTACTTTGAGGCATTAAAGACAGAACTAGGTGAAGTATTGTTTCATTAGAAGAAAGTTGAACAGTTTGTGGTTAAGATTTTGGTTTTCCACAATCACATGTTA
Organism: Cetorhinus maximus; assembly: GCF_964194155.1. NCBI lineage: Eukaryota > Metazoa > Chordata > Chondrichthyes > Lamniformes > Cetorhinidae > Cetorhinus > Cetorhinus maximus. The sequence continues at coordinate 163,506,409 of NC_135882.1, read as the reverse complement.
GCACTATGTTCATTAGATAAGTTTAAATAAGGGCACCTTGGCTCCAAAATTTCTTGTAAAGCTTATATTTTCCCTCATTGTTTCACCTAGCTGTATTTTGAACTAATCAAATATTTTTATATACCTGGAAGACTATCCCAAGTCTTACTTCTTGCATGAAGAAATGTTTAACAATATCTATTCTAAATGCTCGTTTCAAACATTGTGTCTAATGTCTTGGTTTGCATTAAAGCAGTACTATTAATTTACCTTACCTACACCATTTACTACATTTTTAATTCGTCCTCGCAATATAAGCCATATTTATTGCCACTGAAAAGGCAATAATGGGTCACCTTGACCAATTATTTTGTAGGCTCTCTTCCCTAAAAGACATTAGTGAATCTACCTGGCAGCTTTTATGGTGATGTTTCTGGTGCCAACACACAAATCACTAAATTTATTGAATTTGATTTCATAACTTTCCTGGTTTGAACCCACTTCCCCTGGACTTCTAGCCCAATTCCATAAACTGCTTCATTATTTTACTTCTGTAAAGTCATCAGTTAGTTCCACTTTCTCCATTCTTTTAGTATAACTCAATACTTTGAATGTAACATCAGTTTCATCACACTTCTGTCTCGAAGGTTTGAATGTATCCTTCTATGACTTCATGGCCAGAATTAAACACTGATATTCAAGGTGCAGTCTGACCGGTTTAATATAACAACCACAACAAATTATAACACTTTAACAGAATGAAATGTCCCAAGGTGCTTCACAGGAGCATTATAAAACAAAGGCTGAGACACATCAGTAGATATTAGGTAAGATGACCAAAAGCTTGGTCAAAGAGGTAGATTTTAAAGAGTGTCCTAAAGGAGAAAGGTGAGGCAGAGAGGTGTAGGGAGAGTATTCCAGAGCTTTGGGGCCTAGGCAACTGAAGGTACAGCCATCAATGCTGGAGCAATTAAATTTGGGGATGCACAAGAGGCCAGAATTAGAGGAGTATAGATATCTCAGAAGGGTATAGGGAGGGTAAGACTATGGAGGGATTTGAAAACAAGGATGAGAATTTTAAAATCATTAAAGACATTACTTAAAAAATACAAAAACTATAGAGAAGTTATAATCTGGGACTTCAATTATCCTAATATAGACTGGGATAGTAACAGTAATAAGGACAGGGAAGGGGAAGGTGTGTTCAGGAGAATTTTCTAAATCAGTATGTTTCTGGCCCAACAAGGGAGGGAGGCACAGTTGGATTTGGTTCTGGGGAATGAGGTGGGTCAAGTGGATCAGCTGTCAGTAGAGGTGCATTTAAGGGGTAGTGATCAGGTATCAATGTTTAGGTTAACTATAGAAAAGGAAAACGAGCAATCCAGAGTAAACTGCTTAATTGGAAGAGGTCCACTTTCAGTGGAGTGAGAACAGATCTGGCCCAGGTAAATTGGAATGAAAGACTGGTCAGCAAAACAGTGACAGCAATAGGCTGCCTTCAAAGAGGCAATAGTTCAGATACGTAGAGGTACGTTCCCAGAGGAAAAGGTAGAACTAATAAATCCAGAGGTCTCTGTATGACAGCAGTGATAGAGAGTAAGATAAAGCAGCAAAAGCGTGTGTATGACAGATGTCAGGTGGGTAATACAATTGAGAACCAGGCAGAACATAGGTGAAGTGAAAAAAAATACCACTGTGCTGCCACCCCTGCTGGATCTGTCCTGCTGATGAGACAGGACATACCCAGGAATGGGACATTGTTTGTTAGGTATGACTCTTGAGAGTTTGACTATGTCAGGCTGTTGCTCTCCCAATTTTAGCACAAGCCGCCAGGTATTAGTAAGGAGGATTTTGCGGGGTTGACAGGGCTGGTTTTGCCATTGTCATCTCTGGTGCCTAGGTAGATGCTGGGTGATCCATCCGATTTTAATTCCTTTTTGTAAGTTTTGTAGTGGTTTGATACAACTGAGTGGCTTGATAGGCCATTTCAGACGGCATTTAAGAGTCAACCATATTGCAGTGGATCTGGAGTTACTTGTTGGCTCACTATTACCGAGACTAGCCTTTTTAATTCCAGATTTTTATTTCCTAAATTTAAATTCCGCCAGCTGCCGTGGTGGGATTCAAACCTTTGTCCCCAGAGCATTAACCTGGGCCTCTGGATTACTAGTCTGGTGACATTACCACTATGCCACTGCCTCCCCCGTAGACTTATAAAAAGTAAAAGGGTGAGGAGTAGAGCCAATTAGGGGCCAAAAATGGGATTTCTGCATGGAGGGAATATGGAAAAAGTACTAAATTGGCACTTTGCTACGGTCTTTACTAAGGAAGAAAATGCTGCCCAAATCATAGTGGAAGAGGAGGTAACTGAGACACTGGATGGGCTAAAAATTGATAAAGAGGAAGCATATAGATAGGTTGGCTGTGCTTGAATTTGATAAGTCACCAGGGGTAGATGAGATGCATCCATGGACACTGAAGTTTGTGAAAGTGGAAATTGTAGAGGCTCTGGTCATAAACTTCCAATCCTCCTTAGATACGGGGTGGTGCCAAAGGACTGCAGAATTGCAAATGTTACACCTTTATTCAAAAAAGGTGTGAGAGGATAAGATTAGCAACTACAGACCAGTCAGTTTTATCTCAGTCTTGGGAAAGCTTTTAGAAACGATAATCCAGGACAAAAATTAATAATCAGTTGGAAAAGTTGGATTGATTAACGAAAGCCAATATAGATTTGTTACAGGCAAATCATGTTTAACTAACTTGCTTCAGTTTTTTTGATGAAGTAACAGAGACGATTAATGAGCGTCATGCAGTCGATGTGGTGTACATGGATTTCCAAAAAGCATTTGATAAAGTGCCATGTAACGGGCTTGTCAGCAAAGTTGAAGCCCATGGAATAAAATGGAACAGCATAGATACAAAATTGACCGAGTGAAAGGAAACAGATAGTGGTGAATGGTTTTTCCTACTGGAGGAATTTATACAATGGGGTTCCCCAGTGGTTGCTGTTGGGACCTGTGCTTTTCTTGATCTATGTTAATGACCTCAAATTTGGCGTAAGGAGCACAATTTCTAAATTTGCAGATGACACAAAACTTGGAAGCATTGTGAACTGTGAGAAGGATAGTGATAAACTTCAAGAGGACATAGGCAGGATGGTGGAATGGGCTGACAAATAGCAGATGAAATTTAATTTAGAGAACTGTGAAGTAATTCATTTTGTAAAAAGGGTTAGGAGAAGCAATATGAAATAAAGGGTACAATTCTAAATGAGATGCAGGAGCAGAGGGACTTTGGGTGTATTATTGAAGAAGGCAGGACAGGTTGAGAATGCAGAAAAGAAAGCACACAGGACCCTGGGCTTTATAAATTGAGGCATAAGAGTACAAAAGCAAGAAGGTTATGATGAACCTTTATAAGAACCTGGTTTGGCCTCAACTGGAGTATTGTGTCCAATCCTGGAAGGAAGGATGTGAAGGCATTGGAGAGAGTGCATAAAAAATTCACGAGAATGGTTCCAGGTATGAGGAACTTCAGCTATATATATAGATTGGAGAAGCTGGGGCTGTTCTCGTTGGACAAGAGGAGATGAAGAGGAGATTTGATGGAGGCTTTCAAAATCATGACGGGTTTGGATAGAGTAGATAAGAAGAAACTGTTCCTGTTGGCGGAAGGGTGTAGAACTAGAAGACCTGATTTAAGGTGATTGGGAAAGAAGCAACGGTTACATGAGGAAATTATTTTTCTTTTACACAATGCATAGTTAGGACCTGGAATGGTCTACCTGAGAGTGTGGTGGACACAGAGTCAATCAAGGCCTTTAAAAAAGAATTTGATAATTAACTGAAGAGAAAAGAATTGCAGGGTTATAGGCAAACAGTGGGGGCATGGGACCAGGTGAATTGCTCTTCCAGAGAGCTGGCATAGCCATGACAGGCCAAATGGCCTCCTTTTGTGCTATAAGCATTTTGAAAGGACATACAGTAATTCCTCTTTTAACGTTGTAGTTGCGTCCCTGAACAGTGCGACTTTAAATGAAATAACATTAAGTGAATCAGCTTTTTCCATACAACCAATGTAAAAGCTTTAGTTAGATTCTGTAGGACCTTACCCATCAGAAAAAATTATTAAAATATAATACCCTTTAAATTTAATTATGTTACATTGCTAAATTACTATATTTATAAATGAAATAAATTTAAAAATCTAAAATAAATATGCTAACTCTTTTTACTTACCTCCCGCTCGCCCCTCTCCCGTTCCCTGACCCTCCAGCTTACCACTAATTGTGCTATTCAACCCTTCCCCTCCCCGACCCTCCTGGTAGCTGCCAACCCTCCCACCGGTCGCCACTCCCGCTGCCCAACTCTCCAGCTTGCTGCCGTTTGTGCCTAACGCCATTTCGGTTCACCTACCCCACCCCGGTCGCTTCCAACTCTCCTGCTGGGTGGTCCTCCCACTCACCACTTCCCTTGACTGTGCCCTTGCTGTGAGCAAAGGCTCGGGAGATGACCAGAGAAGCAACCTACAGAACGAGAGCAGTTTCGAGTTGCAGGGTCAAGGAGATAAGCTAGAGAGGCAGCAATGGGAAGGTTGGCCAGCAGGAGAGTTGGCAGCAGGTGGGAGAGTCGGCTAGCTGGAAGGTTGGTGTTTGGGAGGGTCGGCCAGCGGGAGGGTTGTCAAGTGGGAGAAACTTCAAAATGGCACCAATCAGCTCACGGAACCCTACGTCACACCTGTTGCAAAATGATGTGAATGCGAATCCACAATGCTAAGTGCAAATACCGCTTCATTAAAAAAAGTTACATTGAAATGACTTAAACCAGGGCATTTTAATGCAAGGACTTACTGTACTATTTATGTGCATGGGTTTTGGGCCTGCTAAATATGCACACATGTTTGATTGCTAATTCAAAATCCCTGTTTATATTTAATACCAGAGAGCCTCTGAGATTCTTGAATGTAACAATTCTTTCAGGCTTGTTTTCTTCTGCAGTAACATTCTGCTCCTCTGAAGTGCCTTGGGACACTTTATTACATTAAAGTGCCAAAACGCTAAACACGAATATTGGCCCCATTAAAAACACAATGTGAAATCATTGCCCAATTTAAGACTGTGTGCATAATCATATAGCGCAGAATTAACATCTGAGTGTGTCATTTTTAAATTTGTTAAAAAGTTTTGTGACGGAAGTATAATTTTCATAATATTTTTCTGGTTTATTGTGAAGTAGTTTTATGGGGGCAAGTATAGATAGTTCTGTCTGTTTGACTTAATTACATTTGGAGTCAAGTAGACTGCATGTTTGAAATCACCAGAAGGAGCTAGGTGGAGAAATGTGCTTGACATGCTAATGAGTAAACATAGATGCTGGCTTAGCATGTAAGGTGTGAAGGGAATTTGCATTTTTAAATAAATGGAGGTATTGTTGGATTTCAAGGGGATCTTAGTCTGTTTCCGACTAGCCAGATAAGCAAGACTAAGGAATGTGTTTATTTTTCCCAAAGGTTACTGACAATATTGGCAACATGAAAGTTTTTATATTATGAGAAAGATACAGTTTCAAAGACATACAGAACAATAGACTTTACATATTAAAAAGGGAGAAACATAAATAAAGGAGGATGAAGGGCTATGTAAGGAAAGCCATGTAAGATCTAACAAGAGTGTGTGAAATAGCCTTCAAGAAACCTCCAGCCATTTGTGCATAAGTCTGCTATGTAAAATAACTGAAGTTGGAGACACCCATTTGGAATTCCACTGTCAAGTGGGTATTGTGTTAACTTGCTGGTTCTGTTTTAAATCTAAAATATATTTTGGACTGTTGTGTAAGTCAGGTCAATTAGGAATTTTATGATTTATTATAGTAATAAGTAATTGTAGCCTTATGTATGTGCTTGAAATCTTTTGTTAATAAATATTTTAATTTAAATTTTATAAACTCTAAAGGTCTTGATGGATTCATTACTTCTGAATTCAGTGCACATATTTTCTCGTAATAAATGCAAATTGCAAAACTTGTTGTGATAGCGCAACCAAGTTTCCATTGTGGATTTGGTCCGCCTGGCATACATCATCTGTCACAACAATTTGGCTGGTTAACTTGCTGTTCTGTATAGTATTTGAAATGTGTATATAACAAGTTCCAACCTTGTTCTGGTCCTTGAAAGAAAGCAAGGTGATGTTCACTGTAGGTTTTTGGCCTCTTCATATTTAGTTTCGGAAATTTTAATACTTTATTAAGAAATTTAAGAATTAGCCTCGTAAGCAAGCATGTCAATGCTTAAAAAGGCACCTAGGATGCCTTGAGCTTGATCTCTGTAGTCTTTAGTGCAAGCTGCCAGTGGGTTGGGATACAAGTTTATATTCATGAGTAAAATCTGACAGGCCTCTGTTTTACTGATTGTTTTCAATGCAAATCTACAACTGTAGTTGAACATCTTTCTTATATGCGCTCCATAAGGTTGATTGTGTTTCTTGCTGCAGGGCAAATCTCAACTCCTCCCTTTCAGTATTTCTCTTCTGAGGGAAGCAGCGAGTGAGAGAAAAGCGGCGAGAGTCTGGCAGGGAAGCAGTGAGAGTTGGGCAGAGAAGTGGTGAGGGCGAGAGAATCAGTGAGAGAGAGAGTCAGTCTGTGGGGGAGGCAGCGAGTGGGTGGTAAGCAGAAAGTTAGGATTTTTTGGCCAAAAGCCAGAGGTCGACTTTTACACGAGATAGACTATTTTATATGTAGTAGTTCCCAGAAACTATGAATATAGATAGATAAAGCTATACATTATATTTTGCCTACATACATACTGCATTTTTATAAATTGGCGTATAGAGTACAACAAAAAAGAAAAAAATTATAATTTTATATATAATATTGGTTTTGGCACAATTGCATTATTGTGTGCAGTTTTGGGTGCCTTATAGAAAGGACAGTGAAGTCATATTACAGCATAGATTCAACAAGATGATGCCAGGGATGAGAAATTAATGTTCAGAAACTATTTTAGATATTGGGACTATATTCACTGGAGCAAAAATAATTTATATTTCAACGCAACCATGAAAACAACTTCGATGCAGGGAATTATTATTTTGTAACAAAAAAGAAAGAGAAAAGCAACAGGAAAGCCTAAAGCTTTGAAGAGAATGTAATTACTTTTGACTCCTTTAATATAAATTGACCATTATTTAAAAAAAGGAATGAGACTACTTTTTAAACTATTTTTATTCATTTCCATTACTTAGGCATTCTTGTGTTACATAACTTTGTAGGTTCAGAAACTACAGGCTCCTCAGCCCATGCCAATGCTGATCTCAAATCATCTTCTAGGGTGTGAGCAAGACTATTTCAAGGTGACCTTTCCTTCAAATTTCCTTTCCCCCTTGTGGGGAAACACCTGGTACCCAACTCAGCATTTCTTAACGGAAATACAGCTGGAAACTCATTACAGACAGGACTGCACGAATGGAATAAAAATGGGCCTTCCACAAACTTATCACATAGATACCAGTCACTAACATAATTAGATCTTCATAGCATCCAGATAACTTACATGCCTAACCCCTGGTTGTGTGCTCAATGCTTTGGGCATGTACCTGTGCTGCATAGCTCAATGGAACAGGACATTGGGTTGCCAATCACTGTGGAATCAGAAATTGCATAAAACACACACTTTTACCATTTTAGCGATAAATGTAATCTGTTTTCATGTTTTTAGCCATTGTCAATATTTGCATTTTACATAGGAACAGGAGCAGGCTATTTAGACCCTAAGCATATTCCACCATTTGATGAGATCGTAGCTGATCCACAACCTGTAACTGCCTTTGCCCCATATCCCTTAATATCTTCAGTTCATAAAAAACTATCAATTGTAAGATTGACATTTATGAATTGGAGCAGGGAATAACAAAAATGCAAAATCAAAAGTCCTAAGGTCCGAACAGATTCAAAGATGTAAATAATTATGAGTATAGTTTAGACGCATAAATTGGGATGGGCAGACAATTCCATTAATTAGTTTAACTTTTTCTTGAAATATATGAACAACATTTAAAAATATTCTGAAAGTGCAATTGCTAACAATGTAACATTGCCTTGAATGTTTTAGAAATGAAGGGATCAAGTCAAGTGGAAACAGGATCACCCGACTAGGATTAACCCAGTAACTTTCATTTTTGTGCCAAGAAGTACAGACTACCAATTTACTTGAAGTGCAGTGATTGCCAACACCAATTAATCTTAAGAAGCAGTTTGCATTCCACATACATGCAAACAGTCTTATACACCGATCAAATTCATTTATTTAAGTCTGTTTAATTAGAAAGCAGCACTTGAAGCCCAGTGAGTAGCTGAGCACCAGGAAAATCCCAGGTACATTTCCTGGTTTATGCCAAGTTACCTGATCTCTCACAGGTCAACGGAAAGGCACATTGGTTGATGCCCAGTGTGCTAGACTAAGTACCATCCTGATCCCTTGTTCATGCATATGCAGACTTCAGTTAAGGACAGTAATGGCTCAATGAAACAACACCCGACACTATTGTCAAAGTCCATACCCGGAAAAAAAATGGTTATTTAAGCAAGATAACAGATGTCAAGCAGCCTCCTTGGAATCATTCTCCAGCAAATGGAAGATGGGTTAAAAAAATCAGCAAATGAATGAAAAAATTCAATCAAAATGTGATAACCTTCTTGAAAAATTATAAAGAATTTAAGTAGTTGCTTTGAGAAATCATCAGTGAAATCTATATTCTGTGTTTTTGCCTATACTATCAATGTGAATTAAAAAATTTTTATTCATTCAGGGAATGTGGGCTTCGCTGGCTAGAGCAGCATTTATTGCCCATCTCTAGTTGCCCTTGAGAATGTAGTGGTGAGTTGCCTTTTTGAACCGCTGCTGTCCATGTGGTGTAAGTATACCCACAGTGCTGTTTGGAAGGAAGTTCCAGGATTTTGACCCAGCGACAGTGAAGGAGCGGTGTTATATTTCAAGTCAGGATGGCGAGTGACTTGGAGGGGAACTTCCAGGTGGTGTTATTCCCATCTATCTGTTGACCTTGTGGTAGTGGTCGTGGGTTTGGAAGGTGCTGTCTAGGGAGCCTTGGTGAATTCTTGCAGTGCATCTTGTAGATGGTACACGCTGCTGCCAATGTGTGTCGGTGGTGGAGGGAGTGAATGTTTGTGGATGTGGTGCCAATCAAGAGGGCTGCTTTGCCCTGGACGGTGTCAAGCTTCTTGAGTACTGTGGGAGCTGCACTCATCCAGGCAAGTGGGGAGTATTCCATCACACTCCCGACTTGTACCTAGTAGATGCTAGACAGACTTTGGGGAGTCAGGAGGTGAATTACTTGTCACACGATTCCTAGCCTCTGACCTGCTCTTGTAGCCACAGTATTTATATGGCTATTCCAGTTCAGTTTCTGGTCAATGGTAACCCCCAGGATGATGATAGTGGGGGATTTATTGATGGTAATGCCATTGAATGCCAAGGGGCGATGGCTGGATTCTCTCTTGTTGGAGATTGTCATTGCCTGACACTTGTGTGGCGCAAATATTACTTGCCACTTGTCAGCCCAAGTCTAGATATTGTCCAGGTCTTGCTGCATTTGGACATGGGCATCTTCAGTGTCTGAAAAGTCGCGAATGGTGCTGAACATTGTGCAGCCATCTATGAACATCTGCACTTCTGATCTTATGATGGAGGGAAGGTCATTGATGAAGCAGCTGAAGATGGTTGGGCCTAGGACACTACCCTGAGGAACTCCTGCAGTGTTGCCCTGGAGCTGAAATGACTGATCTCCAACAATCACCTTCCTTTGTGCTAGGTATGACTCCAACCAGAGAAGAGTTTTCCCCCCGGATTCCCATTGACTCCAGTTTTGCTAGGGCTCCTTGATGTCAAGGGCTGTCACTATCACCTCACCTAGGGAGTTCAGCTCTTTTGTCCCTGTTTGAACCAAGGCTGTAATGAGGTCAGGAGCTCAGTGGCCCTGGCAGAACTCACACTGGGCTTCACTGAGCAGGTTATTGCTAAGCAAGTGCTCCTTGATAGCACTGTTGATTACCCTTTCCATTACTTTACTGATGATGGGCAGTAGATTGATGGGGCGGTAATTGGATTTGTCTTGCTTTTTGTGTACTGGACATACCCGGGCAATTTTCCACATAGCCAAGTAGATGCCAGTGTAGTAGCTGTACTGGAACAACTTGGCTAGGGGCATGGCACGTTCTGGAGCACAAGCCTTCAGTACTAATGCCAGAATATTGTCAGGGCCCATAGTCTTTGCACTGTCAGTGCCTTCACCCATTTCTTGATATCATGTGGAGTGAATCGAATTGGCTGAAGACTGGCATCTGTGATGCTGGAGACCTCCGGAGGAGGCCAAGTTGAATCATCCACTCGGCACTTCTGGCTGAAGATTGTAGCAAATGCTTCGGCCTTATCTTTGCACTGATGTACTGGGCTCTCCCATCATTGAGGGTGGGGATATTTGTGAGAGTTGTTTAATTGTCCACCACCATTCACGACTGGATGTGGCAGGACTGCAGAGTTTAGATCTGATCCGTTGGATGTGGGATCGTTTAGCTCTGTCAATCTCGCTGCTTATGCTGTTTGGCACCCAAGTAGTCCTGTGTTACAGCTTCACCGGGTTGACACCTCAATTTTAGGTATGCCTGGTGCTGCTCCTGGCATGCCCTCCTGCACTCTTCATTGAACCAAGCTTGATCCCCTGGCTTGATGGTATTGGTAGAGTGGGGGATATGCCGGGCCATGAGATCACAGATTGTGTTCGAGTACAATTCTGCTGCTGTTGATAGCCTTCAGCGCCTCATGGATGCCCAGTCTTGAGTTGCTAGATCTGTTCGAAATCTATCCCATTTAGCACGGTGGTAGTGCCAAACAACACAATGGAGGGTATCCTCAATGTGAAGGTGGGACTTGGTCTCCACAACGACTGTGCGGTGGTCACTCCTACTAACACTGTCATGGACAGATGCATCTGTGGCAGGCAGGTTGGTGAGGATGAGGTCAGTATGTTTTTCCCTCATGTTGGTTCCCTCACCACCTGCCGCAGATCCAGTCTAGCAGCTGTCCTTTAGGACTCGGCTAACTCGGTCTATGGTGGTGCCACTGAGCTACCCTTGGTGATGGACATTGAAGCTCCCCCGCCCAGAGTGTATTCAGTGCCCTTGCCACTCTCAGTACAACTCCAAGTGGTGTTCAACATGGAGGAGCACTGATTCATCAGCTGCAGGAGGGCTATACGTGGTAATCAGCAGGAGGTTTCCTTGTCCATGTCTGACCTGATGCCATGAGAATTCATGGAGCCTGGAGTTGATGTTGAGGACTCCCAGGGCAACTCCCTTCCAACTGTATACCACTGTGCCGTCACCTCTGCTGGGTCTGTCCTGTGGGACAGGATATACCCAGGGATGGTGATGGTGGTGTCTGGCACATTACCTGTAAGATATGATTCTGTGAGGATGACTATGTCAGACCGTTGCTTGACTAGTCTGTGAAACAGCTCTCCTAATTTTGGCACTAGCCCCCAGATTGGTCCGTCCGGTTTCATTCCTTTTTTGAGACTTTGTAGTGGTTTGATACAACTGAGTGGCTTGCTAGGCCATTTCAGAGGGCATGTAAGAGTCAACCACATTGCTGTGGGTCTGGAGTCACATGTAGGCCAGACCAGGTAAGACGGCAGATTTCCTTCCCTAAAGGACATTAGTGAACTAGATGGGTTTTTACAACCCTTTTTGTCCAAGAGGAGACTTGGTGATCTCTAACAGTGTACTACATACACAAGAGTTGTTAAGGTTGAAAGACCCCAATTTCTCCTTCACATGAATTAACACATGTAGTTTTACAGGCATAAGCAGATTGGGGCCAACAAAGGCACAATGGACAGTGAAGTTAGCCTGAGTTCATAGATCCGGTCATGTTGCTTCCACAGCACAAATAAAACACAGAGCATATTAGAGCACAGAGAAAAGGAGATAAGATTGAGTAGGTAGAATCAGGAGAAGATAGGCCTGTCAATGTCTAATCAGAATGCACAATACAGTAAATTTAAAAAAAGGAATAGATCAGAGTTGTATAAATACCCAGTAGGTTAGGCATCTGTAGAGAGAGAAAAGTAGTTAACATTTCAGGTCAGTAACCTTTTAGCAGAACTGGAAAATGTTAAGACGTGCCAGTTTTTAAGGCAAGTGCAGAGCCAGGGAAATGGTAGGGTGAGTGTTGAGGACAGGACAAAGAGGGAGAGTCAGCGAGGGATGCGGCAAGTTGGAGAGTCGGTGAGGGAAGCAGCGAGTGGGACAGTTGGTGAGTGAAGCGGCGAGTGGGAATGTCGGTGTGAGAATGACTCTCCATACAGAGTGGAAGCCAAGCGTGACAAAGGGCAATGATGGTGCAAGGGAAGAGACAAGTAGAGAAACAAAAGATGGATCATAGAGGAGGTGTAAATGCCAAATGCAGAATCATTACCAGAACCTGTTGTCTGAAAAAAAGAGCAGTGGTTATGGTGTGAGATAGTAGAACTCTATGTTGAATCCAGAAGGTTACAAAGTGCCTAATTGAAAGATGAGGTGCAGTTCCTTCAGCTTATATTGAGCTTCATTGGAAGACTGCAGAAGGGTGACACTGGATTGGGAGCTAGCACCTGACTGTCACCGCTTCCCTGCCCGACTCTCACACTTCCCTCCCCAACTCTCCCACTTTCCACTTCCATTCCAGACTGTCCCACTCGCCGCTTCACTCCATGACTCTCTCACTCACCGCTCCCCTCCCCGACTCTCCCACTCGTTGCTTTCCCTCTCCAACTCACCCACCCATCACTTCTCTCCCTGCCTATCCCACTTGCCACTTTCCCTCCTCGACTCTCCCACTTGCCGCTTCCCTTGCCGATTCTCCCTCTCCCCGTTTCACTCAATGACACTCCCATTTGTCACTTCCCTCACCGATTCTCCCACTTGCCGCTTCCCTCACTGACTCTCCCACTCGCCGCTTCCCTCCCTGACTCTCCACCTTGCCGACTCTCCCTCTCGCCGCTTCACTCGACGACTCTCCCATTCATCACTTCCCTCACCAACTCTCCCACTTGCCGCTTCCCTCGCTGACTCTCCCGCTTCCCTCACCGACTCTTCCACTCGCTGCTCCCCTCGTCAACTCTCCCACTCATCGCTTCCCTCCTCAACTCCCCTGCTAGCCACTTTCTCTCTCAAACCCCAGCTGTGAGTGAGGGCTCAGGAGAGGGATAGCGAGAGGGAGGAAGCGCATGAGAGAATTGGGGATGGAAGCGGCGAGTGAGAGAGCCATAGAGTGAAGTGGCAAGTGAGGGAGTCAGGGAGGGAAATGACGAGTGAATCAGGCAGGGAAGCCACGAGAGTCGGGCAGGGAAGCGGCGAGCGAGAGTGTCGGCGAGGGAAGCGGCAAGCGAGAGAGTCAGGCAGGGAATCGGTGAGGGAAGCGGCAAGAGCCGGGCAGGGCATTGGTGAGTGAGAGAGTTGGGCAGGGAAGCAACGAGTGAGAGAATCGGACAGGGAAACGGTGAAAGTCAGGCAGGGTAGAGGTTAGCGGCATGAGCCGGGGAGTGAAGCAGCGAGAGACGGGCAGGGAAGAGTTCAGAGTTGGGCAGGGAAGCAGCTAGTGAGAGTGTCACGGAGGAAAGCAGCGAGTGAGAGAGTTGGGCAGGGAAGCGGCAAGAGTTGGGCAGGGAAGCTGCGAGTGAGAGAGTTGGGCATGGAAGTGGCGACAGCCAGGCAGGGTAGCGGCAAGTGAGAGAGGTGGGCAGGGAAGTGGTGAGTGAGAGAGTCGGACAGCAAAGTGGCAAAGTCGAGCAGGGAATCGGCAAGTGAGAGATTTGGGCAGGGAAGCAGCGAGAGTCAGGGAGCAAAGTGAGAGTCAGGCAGGAAAGGGGCGAGAACTGGGCAGGCAAGCGGCAAGAGACAGGAATGGAAGTGGCGAGAGTCAGCAGGGAAACGGCGAGAGTTGGGCAGGGAAGCAGCAAAGAGTTGGGCAGGGAGTCAGGGAGCGAAGCAGCGGGAATTGGGCAGGGCAGCAGCAAGCGAGAGAGCCGGGCAGGGAAACAATGAGTGAGAGAGTCAGGCAGGGAAGTGGTGAGAGTCAGGCAGGGAAGTGGTGAGAGTCGGGCAGGAAAACGCCAAGTGGGACAGTCAAGAAGGGAAGCAATGAGCAGGAGTATCGGGGAGTGAAGTGATGAGAGTCAGGCAGGAAAGCGGCGAGAGTTGGGCAGGGCAGTGGCGAGTGAGAGAATCAGGGAGTAAAGTGGCGAGTGAGAGAGTTGGGAAGGGAAGCGGCGAGAGTCGGGCAGGGAAGCAGCAAGAGTCGGGCAGGAAAGCAGCAAGAGTCGGGCAGGGAAGCAGCAAGAGTCGGGCAGGGAAGCAGCAAGAGTCGGGCAGGCAAGCGGCAAGTGAGTGTTAGGCAAGCAAGCAGCAAGTGAGAGAATCGGACAGGGAAGCGGCGAGAGTCGGGCAGGGAAGTGGCGAGAGTTGGGCAGGGCAGCACCGAGTGGGAGTTGGGAAGGGAAGCGGTGAGAGAGAGGCGGGCAGGGAAGCGGCCAGTGAGAGAGGCAGTCAGGGAAGCGGCAATTGACAGTTGGGCAGGGAAATGGCGAGAGTCAGGCAGCGAAGCAGCGAGTGTGGGTGTCGGGGGTGGGGGAAGCGGCGACAGCCGAACAAGGAAGCATCAAGTGAGAGAGTCAGGAAGGGGAGCGGCGAGTGAGAGAGTCAGGAAGGGAAGCGGTGAGTGAGAGAGGTGGGCAGGGAAGTGGCGAATGAGAGAGGCGAGCAGGGAAGCAGCGAGTGAGAGAGATGGGTAGGGAAGTGGTGAGTGAGAGAGGTGGGCAGGGAAGCGGCGAATGAGAGAGGCGAGCAGGGAAGCAGCGAGTGAGAGAGGCGGGCAGGGAAGCGGCGAGTGAGAGAGGTGGGCAGGGAAGCGGCGAGTGAGAGAGGCGAGCAGGGGAGTGGCGAGTGAGAGAGGCGGGCAGGGAAGTGGCGAGTGAGAGAGGCGGGCAGGGAAGGTGTGAGTGAGAGAGTCAGGAAGGGAAGCAGTGAGTCAGAGAGGCGGGCAGGGAAGCAGCGAGTGAGAGAGGCGGGCAGGGAAGCAGCGAGTGAGAGAGGCAGGCAGGGAAGCAGCGAGTGAGAGAGGTGGGCAGGGAAGCAGCAAGTGAGAGAGGTGGGCAGGGAAGCGGTGAGTGAGAGAGTCAGGAAGGGAAGCGGTGAGTGGGAGAGGCGGGCAGGGAAGCAGCGAGTGAGAGAGGCGGGCAGGGAAGCAGCGAGTGAGAGAGGCAGGCAGGGAAGCAGCGAGTGAGAGAGGCAGGCAGGGAAGCAGCGAGTGAGAGAGGCAGGCAGGGAAGCGGTGAGTGAGAGATTCGGGCAGGGAAGCAACGAGAGTCAGGAAGCAGAGCAGTGAGAGTCAGGCAGGGAAGGGGCGAGACCTGTGAAGGCAAGCAGCAAGAGTCGGGATGGAAGCGGTGAGAGTCAGGCAGGGAATTGGTGAGAGCCGGGGAGTGAAGCAGCGGGAGTTGGGCAGGGCAGCAGCGAGTGAGAGCCGGGCAGGGAAGTGGTGAGAGGCGGGCAGGGCAGCAGCGAATGAGAGAGTCGGGCAGGCAAGCATCGAGTGAGAGAGTTGGGCATGGAAGCGGTGAGTCGGGCAGCAAGCGGTGAGTGAGAGAATCGGGCAGGAAAAAAGTGAGTGGGAGAGTTGAGAAGGGAAGTGATGAGTGAGAGCATCGAGCAGGGAAGTGGCAAGAGTCAGGCAGGGAAGCAGCAAATGAGAGAGTCGGAGTAAAGTGGCGAGTGAGGGAGCCGGGGAGGGAAGTGGTGAGATTAGAGGAGCGAAGCAGCGAGAGTCGGGCAGGGTAGTGGCAAGAGCCGGGCAGGCAAGCTGCGAGTGAGAGAGTCAGGCATGGAAGCAGCGAGTGAAAGAGTCGTGCAGGGGAGCGGTGAGGGCTGGGCAGGCAAGCAGTGAGTGAGAGAATCCGACAGGAAAGCAGCAAGAGTTGGGCAGGGAAGCGACGAGAGTCAGCAGGGAAGAGCCAAGAGTCGGGCAGGGAAGCGGCGAGTGTTGGGCAGGGCAGCACAGATGGAGAGTGTCAGAGAGTAAAGTGGCGAGTGAGAGAACCGGGCAGGGAAGCGGCTAGAGGCAGGGAGCAAAGTGGCGAGGGTCGGGCAGGGAGGTGGCGAGAGTCGGGCAGGGAAGCAGCAAGTGAGAGAGGTGGGCAGGCAAGCTGCGAGTGAGTCAGGCATGGAAGCGACGAGTGAAAGAGTCATGCAGGGAAGCGGTGAGAGCCGGGCAGGCAAGCTAAGAGAGAGAATCAGGCAGGCAAACGGCGAGTGAGAGAATTGGACAGGGAAGCAGCAAGAGTTGGACAGGGAAGTGGCGAGAGTCAGGGAGGGAAGTGGCGAGTGGAAGAGTCGGGGAGGGAAGCAGCGAGTGAGAGAGGCAGGCAGGCAAGCTGTGAGTGAGTCGGGAGTGGAAGCAACAAGTGAAAGAGTCACGCAGGGAAGCGGTGAGAGCCGGGCAGGCAAGCAGCGAGTGAGAGAATCAGACAGGGAAGCAGCAACAGTTGGACAGGGAAGTGGCAAGTGGGAGAGCCGGGGAGGGAAATGGCGAGTGGGAGAGTTGGGGAGGGAAATGGCGAGTGGGAGAGTTGGGGAGGGAGGTGGAGAGTCGGAAGGAAGCGGCGAGTGGGAGAGTCAGCAAGGGAAGTGGCGAGAGGGAGAGTCGGGGAGGGACGTGGCAAGTGGGAGAGTCAAGGAGGGAAGCGGCGAGTTAAAATGTTGGGCAGCGAAGTGGCGAGTGAGAATGTTGGGCAGCGAAGTGGCGAGTGAGAATGTTGGGCAGCGAAGTGGCGAGTGAGAATGTTGGGCAGCGAAGTGGCGAGTGAGAATGTTGGGCAGCGAAGTGGCGAGTGAGAATGTTGGGCAGCGAAGTGGCGAGTGAGAATGTTGGGCAGCGAAGTGGCGAGTGAGAATGTTGGGCAGCGAAGTGGCGAGTGAGAATGTTGGGCAGCGAAGTGGCGAGTGAGAGTGTTGGGCAGCGAAGTGGCGAGTGAGAGTGTTGGGCAGCGAAGTGGCGAGTGAGAGTGTCGGGGAGTGAAGTGGCGACTAGGACAATCAGGCAGTGAGGCAGCGAGTGAGTGTGTTGGGGGTGAAGTGGTGACAGACAGGCGGGCAGTGAAGCGGCAAGAGCCAGGCAAGGAAGCAGTAGTATTCAAGAGAAAATATTGTGTGCTTGTGATAAAGTAATCATGGGTGATTTTATTATACATATAAACAGGAAAAATCAGATTGGCAGTAGTAGCCTGAATGAGGAGCTCTTAGAATGTTTTCGAGATAGTTTTTTTAGAGCAGCACGTTCTGGAACCAACAAGGGAGCAGGTTATATAAGACTTGGTATTGTGTGATGTGACAGGATTAATTACTGATCTCAGAGTAAAGGCACCTCTAGGTAGCAACGACCACAAAATGATTGAATTTTACACCCAGTTTGAAAGGGAGAAGAGTGGGTCTAAGACTACTTTCTTAAACTTAAATAAGGGCCACGATGTGGGCATGAAAGCTGAGCTAGGTGAAGTAAACTGGGAAACTAGGCTACAGGATAGATCAATAGAGAAGCAGTGGCAGACATTTAAGGGGATATTTCAGAGTATTCAGAATAAGTACATTCCTATTATAAAGAAAAATTCTAAGGGGAGGACCCACCACCCATGGTTAGCTAAAGAAGTTAAGGAAAGCATCAAACTTAAGGAAAAAACATACAACTCCGCAGGACACATGATTGGTCAGAAAATAAAGAATGCAGAGAATGGTTAAAAGGTTAACCAAGAGAAAGAAATTGGAGTATGAGAGGAAGCTAGCTAGAAATGTAAAAACAGACAGGTATTTAAAAAAGAAAAGAGTAAATAAGGTGAGTGTTGGTCCTCTAGAAAGTGACAGTGGGGAATTAAAAGATATGAGTATTGTGTACAGTTTTGGACGCCACACTATAGGAAGGATGTGAATGCTTTGGAGAGAGTGCAGAAGAGGTTTACGAGAATGGTTCCTGGGATGAGAAACTTCAGTTATGAGGAATGATTGGAGAAGTTGGGACTGTTCTCCTTGGAGAGGGGAAGGCTGAGGGGAGACTTGATAGAAGTTTTCAAAATCATGAGGGGACTGGACAGAGTAGATAAGGAGAATTGTTCCTGCTCGTAAACAGATTGAGAAACAAAGGGCACAGTTTTAGTGCTTTGCAAAAGAAGCAAATGTGAGGTGAGAAAAGACTTTTTCACATAGCGAGTAGCTAGGGTTTGGAATGCACTGCCTGGAAGTGTGGTGGAGGCAGGTTCAATTGAGGTATTCAAGAGGGTATTGGATGATTATTTAAATAGAAACAATGTGTAAGGTTACTGGGAAAAGGCAGAAGATTGGCACTAAGTTAAAATGCTCAGAGAGCCGGTGCAGACACAATGGGCCGAATAGCCTCCTTCTGCACTGTTAAAGCTCGTGATTCTGTGATAATAAGGAAATGGCGGGAGAGATGAACAAATATTTTGATTCTGGGTTCACTATAGAGGATACAAAAAACATTCCAGTAATTGCTGCAAATCAGGAGGTGGAAGGGAGAGAGGAACTTGGTGAAATTGAAATCAATAGGGAAACAGTACTGAGCAAATTGATGGAGCTGCAAGTCTCTGGGTCCTGTTGGACAACATCCTAGGGTCTTAAAAGAGATGGCTAATGGGTTAGTCGATGTGCTGGTGTTAATTTTCCAAATTCACTAGATTCTGGAAAGGTTCCATCAGACTGGAAAGTATCAAATATAACCCCTCTATTCAAGAAGGGAGGGAGGCCAGTTAGCTTGACGTCTGTTGCGGAGAAATTGTCAGAATCGATAATTAAGGAGGTTATAGCTGGGCACTTAGAAGAACTCGAGGAAATCGGAAAGAGTCAGCATGGTTTTGTGAAAGGAAAATTATGTTTAACCTCTTTTTTGGAGCTTTTTGAAGGAGTAACATGTGCTGTGGATGAAGGGGAGCCTGTAGACTTACTGTACTTGGATTTCCAGAAGGCATTTGATAAGGTGTCATATGGAAAATAAAAACGCATGGTGTAGAGGGTAACATATTAGCATGGATAGAAGATTGGCTGGATGGCAGAAAGCAGAGAGTATGCATAAATGGATCTTTTTGAATTGGCAGGATATGACGAATGGAGTCCCCACAGGGGTCTGTGATTTACATCAATGACTTAAATGAGGGTAGTGAAGGCAAGGTAGCTAAATTTGCAAATGACACAAAGATAGATAGGCAAGTATGCTGTGAAGAGGACATAAGGAGGTTGCAGACGGATGTAGATAGGTTGAGTGAGTGGGCAAAGATCTGGCAAATGGAGTTTAATGTGGGAAAATGTAAAGTTGAGCAGGAAGAATTACTTAAATGAAGAACGGCTGCATAATTCTGAGGTGCAGAAGGATCTAGGTGTTCTAGTACGAGTCACAAAAAGTTTGTATGCAGGTACAACAAGCAGGCTAATGGAATGTTATCCTTTATTACGAGAGGGATTGAACATAAATGTAAGGATGTTATGCTTCAGTTATAGAGGGCATTGGTGAGACTGCACCTTGAACACTGTGTGTAGTTTTGGTCTCCTTATTTAAGGAAGGATGTATAATGTGTTGGAGGCGGTTCAGAGGAGGTTTACTAGATTGATACCTGGAATGAGAGGGTTATCTTATGAGGAAAGATTGGACAGGCTGGGTTTGTTTCCCCTAGAGTTTAGAAGAATGACGGGTGATTTGATTGAAGTATACAAACTCCTGAATGGTCTTGACAAGGTGGACATGGAAAAGATGTTTCCTCTTGTGGATGAGTCCAGAACTAGGGGGCACAGTTTTAAAATTAGGGCTTGGCCTTTTAGGACAGAGGCGAGGAGAATTTTTTTTTAAGAGGATTGTGCGACCTTGGAACACTTTGCCTCAGAAGGGGGTGGATGCGCGATCATTGAATGTTTTTAAGGCAGAGGTAGATAGATTCATGTTAGGCAGGGAAATCAAAGGTTATCAGGGGTAGATGGAAATGTGGAATTCGAAACAAGCATATCAGCCATGATCATTTTGAATGGTGGAACAGGCTCAAGGGGCCAAATGGTCTACTGTTCCTATTTCTTATGTTTCTTATGTTCCTGTTTCTCTCCCAAAGTACATCAGTTCACCCATCCACATTAATTGCCTGCCTGTCTGCCTGCAGTTTCTTTTTAATTTTCTTCAGTGTTTACCAAACCACCTATTTTTGTAAAGCAAAATACTGCAGATGTGGGAAATCTGAAATAAAAACAGAAAACACTCAGCAGGTTGTGGCAGCATCTGTGGAGAGAAACAGAGTTAATTTTTCAGATCTGTGACTTTTCATCTGAATTCTGGTTAAAGATCTGAAACATAACTCTGTTTCTCTCCACAGATGCTGCCATCACCTGCTGAGTATTTCTAGCATTGTCTTGTTTTTATTTCACTTACTTTTGTGCCAGTAGCAAGTTTCAAAATTATCCTCCAATGCCCAAGTCTAAATAATTTATATTGTTGAAAGAAAATATTAACAACACACATGATTAGCATGGAATTGATTGTAAGTTTATCAATTTAGAAGGTAGACGTCTGTGTGTCTGTATGTACCTATGTGTTAACTAAGCCTAGATTGATGGACTTTTTTTTATTATTTGTGCTTTAGGTGTGAGCATCACTGGCATTGTCAGTACTTCCCATTCCTAATTTCCCTTGAGAAGATGCAGGTGGATCTTCTTGAACGGCAGCAGTCAGCATGGTGAAGTTACCCTTAGCATGTTATTTGTTGGGGAGCTCAGGGATTTTGAACCAGCAATGATCAGCTATAGCTTTGGAAGTGGCTTGCTGTATATCTGAGATACTGAAAATAGTCAAAGTAGGCAGTGATTTACAGTATAGTTCATAGTGTTATGATCCCAGCTGACGTTATTACTGGACAAGCCAAATCCCAGGGTGGAACCCAGCTTTTTAGATCTTTACTTTTATTTTTTGTTTAGATACATGGAGCGTGGTTACTGAACAGTCACAGGAGTCAACTGATGAACTTTTAACAAACAAATAATACATTTATTAAACAAGAAAATATGAACTATATTACAATACTCCTTCACCCACAACTATACCTTTATAGATATATACAAATTTGTAAGGATAGCACAGTTACAAAAGCTATCTTATACTCGAATGTTCACAGCAAGTACTGTTATGGCATAGCCAATGGTTAATGCTGAGTTGTTCAAGTCCCAAAGGGAAACTTGAAACAACTGCCACAACTTGTTTTGCAATTTGTAAAATTTCGAGATGCGTGTCTTGAATTCAGTAGTAATAAGACCGCCAAGTCTTTAGGTTTTTTCCAAAATTAGGTTAAACATTTAATAGAAATTTAACAGTACTTACTGTGAACATTCGAGTACAAGATAGCTTTTGTAACTGTGCTATCCTTACAAATTTATATATATCTGTAAAGGTATAGTTGTGGGTGAAGGAGTATTGTAATATAGTTCATCTTTTCTTGTTTATTTTATTTTACGCACATACATACGTCAATGAATTACTACTTTAATAACTTCTAAACCCCCTACTTAATCTGACTCCCAGTTACAGTTTTGTTAAGGCAACAGTAAGACACACAGATTTTAAAAGACCCAGGCAAAGAAACGTGATACCCTGAACAATCTAATCCAGTGTGAGTTTCCTTAACTTCAGTTCTTTGTAGATAGCAGCTTGAGGCTTAGATGCTGAAGGCGTTTCACACTTGTTAGATCTTAGAATGCCTACTCATATACAGAGCTATCGCTCCTTTATACATATTTTCCCCTTTGAATGCAAATTCCCATTGTTTCACTATGTTTTTGGACTTTACCTTTCTGATAATAAAAATCTCTCATTGTACTAAGTTCACCAGTAACCTTTGGGAAAAATAAGCACTGTTTCTGAACTTCACCTGGCTAGGTGACACATTTCACCCCTCCTTTGAAAACAATCGAATTTGTTTAAAGGTGCAAATGTCCTTTTTCCCCTATGTCTACCTGCTTAACATTTCAAACCTAGCTCATCTTCTAACACATCAGCCTTCAGACCAGCTGCCTTTAATCCAATTAAGTCTCACGTGTGCGCGCACACACACTCACATTTTTTTATTAATTCACGGTATGTGGCTGGGCCAGCATTTATTGCTCATCTCTAGCTGCCCTTGAGAAAGTGGTGGTGAGCTGCCTTCTTGAACTGCTGCAGTCCATGTGGTGTAGGCACACCAACAGTGCTGTTACGAAGGGAGTTCCAGAATTTTGACCGAGTTACAGTGAAGGAACAGCAATATATTTCAGGATGATGAGTGACTTGGAGGGGAACTTCCAAGCGGTGGTATTCCCATGTATCTGTTGCCCTTGTCCTTCGAGATGGTAGTGGTAGTGAATTTGGAAGGTGCTGTTGTAGGAGCCTTGGTGAATTCCTGCAGTGCAACTTGTAGGTGGTACACACTGCTGCTACTGTGCGTTGGTGGTAGAGGGAGTGAATGTTTATGGATATGGCTGCTTTGTCCTGGATGGTGTCAAGCTTCTTGAGGGTTGTTGGAGCTGCACTCATCCAGGCCAGCGGGGAATATTCCACCACACTCCTGACTTGTGCCTTGTGGATGGTGGACAGGCTTTGGGGAGTCAAGAGGTGAGTTACTCGTCACACGATTCCTAGCCTCCAACCTGCTCTTGTAGCCACAGTATTTATATGGCTAGTCCAGTTCGGTTTCTGGTCAATGGTAACATCCAGATGTTGATAGTGGGGAAATTCAGTCATGGTAATACCATTAAACATCCAGGAGCGATAGTTAGATTCTCTCTTGTTGGAGATGGTCATTGCCTGACACTTGTGTGGCGTGAATGTTACTTGCCACTTGTCAGCCTAAGCCTGGATATTGCCCAGGTCTTGCTGCATTAGGACATGGACACAGATACCACTATTTTACAATAAGTTCAATAACATTATGAGAAATATATCTCCCTGACAGTACACAGTCCATTTAAACCCAATAGGCGACCTGTGATCAGGCACACCACATTCTGAAACCAAGTGACAGATGCTACCCCAAACAGATGCTATGAATCTGTCATCAACTCCCCCCAGATGCTTGTCACACTGTAAACCAACTGGTCTCACTGAACTCTGTCTTGCACACAAGGGTTTCTAATCTCCACTCGCAAAGAACTTGCGCTGAAATCTTCTCCCAAATAACGCTTTCTCACAGATGGCTTCTACAAGGGTCCACCTCCAGGGTTTCGAACGCTGCTTCCGATTTTCCTCTCCCCTGGATCACCATGTGCATTCAAATTTCCTTTCGTGCACTCTCTCACTCTGACTCAGCCGTCAACAGAACACCACTGCTTCACATGCCCATATTGAAAGGTTACAGACATGCCCATATTGAAAGGTTACAGCCATGATCTTACTGAATGGCATGACAGGCTCGATGGGCTGAATGGCTTACTCCTGCTCCTATTTCTTTTGATCTAATGAACATACCTATATAAGATGGAGCACAGTGGTTCAAGAATGCACCTCACTACCAGCTGTCCCCTTGGATCATCCGTCTTCTCGCACGCCTATATCGCTTTAAAGCCCTGCAGCTTTCTTCTCTTTAAGCTTGAAACTTGGAGCCTCCCTCTTTGCTCCTTACTTTCACTTCCACAGAACAGGACCTTTTCCAGAATCCTGTCCTTCCTTTGACTAAACTGTTCACTTGGGACCTTTCTTGTTCCACTCTCCGGGATTTGGGGACTTTCTTCTTTAGTTTCTTGAACCTGTTTCTGCAGTTTCCTCCCCTGTCCAGCCTCTCTTGGCAGCTGGCTTCAACTTTAGCTTGGGACTTGCTATCTGTCCCTCTGGTGTCCAGCCTCTCTGGAATCCTACTTCAGCTGAACTCAAACTGTTTTCGGTTTCTGTGTGTGTGCGTGTGGGGGGGTCTCCCTCTCTGGACCCCTGTTGCTCGGCAACAGCACAGTTCTTTTCAGCACAGTTTGTTTTGCTCCCTTCAAGAGCCATAGAATCTTCATTAAAA
Source organism: Cetorhinus maximus (assembly GCF_964194155.1). NCBI lineage: Eukaryota > Metazoa > Chordata > Chondrichthyes > Lamniformes > Cetorhinidae > Cetorhinus > Cetorhinus maximus. The sequence continues at coordinate 163,482,318 of NC_135882.1, read as the reverse complement.
TGCAGGCATCTTTTAAAGTGATAATAAAACTCAACTTCCCCTTTTCTTAACGCGCAAATACAGAAATACATATCAAACTTAAACATTAAAGATGTACCTTATTCTTAGCACACCCAAATACACATATAACCTACCTAAACTATCTCTATTTCCTAACAATAGTTTAGTGGTGTCCATAGGCATATTTTGTCTTATTTTCCATAGGTTTCAGAAAAGACTGGAATCAACCATGAAATGTTCTGAAATGGTCCAAAACGGATTATTATTTCTGGGGTAGGTTGAATCCTCAGAGCTAATTTGTGAAGTCAGCAATCAGATATAAGTATTGCCCCAGAATTCTACACCACAGGATTGAATGATGCTTTGTTGGCATTTTCTTTCTTTGTAAGATTCTGGAGGTTCTCATAAATTGATCACTTCATGTTAGCTCTGGTTCAATTGTACTTGCAAGCTGTATAAGTGTCTCTCTATGCTTTTTTCCATTATTCATTTATGGGATGTGGGAGTTGCTGGTAAGGCCAGCATTTATTTCCCATTTCTAATTACCCTTCAGAAGCTGGTAGTGAGGTGCATTCTTGAACCACTGTGCTCCATCTTATATAGGTATGTTCATTAGATCAAAAGAAATAGGAGCAGGAGTAAGCCATTCAGCCCATCGAGCCTGTCATGCCATTCAGTAAGATCATGGCTGATCTGATTGTGGCCTCAACTCCACTTTCCTGCCTGCCCACCGCTCCCCACCCTGCCCATAACCCTTCAATCCCTTGTAGATCAAAAATCTATCTAGCTCAACCCCGAATATATTCAGTGATCCTGTCCCCACTGTTCTCTGTGGAAGAGAATGCCAAAGTGAACTGGACTAGCCATATAAATACTATGTGGCTGCAAGAACAGGTCAGAGGCTAGGGACCTTGTGGCGAGTAACTCACCTCCTGACTCTCCAAAGCCTGTCCACAATCTACAAGGCACAAGTCAGGAGTGTGATGGAATACTCTCCCCTTGCCTGGATGAGTGCAGCTCCAACAACACTCAAGAAGCTTGACACTATCCAGGACAAAGCATCCCGCTTGATTGGCACCCCATCCACAAACATTCACTTCCTCCACTACTGACACACAGTGACAGCAGTGTGCACCATCTACAAGATGCACTACAAAAACACACCAAGGCCCCTTAGACAGCATCTTCCAAACCCATGACTACTACCATCTGGAAGGACAAGGGCAGCAGGTACATGGGAACACCATCACCTGGATGTTCCCCTCCAAGCCATTCACCATCCTTACTTGGAAAAATATCACCGTTCTTTCACTGTCACTGGGTCAAAATCCTGGAACTTCCTCCCTAATAGCACTGTAGGTGTACCTACACCAGATGGACTGCAACAGTTCAAGAAGGCAGCTCATCACAACTTTCTCAAGGGCAATTAGGGGTGGGCAATAAATGCTGGCCTAGCCAACAATGCCCTCACCCTTTGAATGAATAAGAAAAAGTCTAATGACCCTCTGAGAGAAGGAATGCCTCCTTATCTCCGTCTTAAATGGGAGAAACTTTATTTTTAAACTGTACCACCTAGTTCTAGATTCTCCCAGCGGGGGAAACATCATCTCAGCACCTACTCTGTCAAGCCCCTTCAGAACTTTTTATGTATCAGTAAGATCACTTCTCATTGTTTTAATCTCCACTGGCGCAACTTGCTCAACCTTTTCTCATAAGACAGCCCTGTCATCCCAGGAATCTGCCTGGTGAACCTTCTCTGATTGCTTCCAAAGCAAATATATGCTTTCTTAAGTAAGGAAACCAGAACTGTACACAGTACTCTAAGTGATGTCTCACCAAATACCCTGTACAGTTTTAGCAAGACTTCCCTACTTATATGGGCTATCTCCCTTACAATAAAGGCCAACATTTCTTTTGCCTCCCTAATTACTTGCTGTACCTGCATGTTAACCTTTTGTTGTCATCTGTGGTGTATATTGCTTAAGCACCATTAAGCAGTCTTGTAGAAGTTACCAAGAACTTTTTTTTAGCATTTATGAACTATGTGTATATTTACAGTAGTGGGTACAGGTATGGAGAGAACTTCATGGCATGTCCTTACATCTTGCTACCTAGCTTTACACTGCTCAGCAATGCTTTAGGTCATGTGCCTTCTTAGATCACCGGTGGGCAGTATGGTACTCAGTCCAAGCTTAACCCCAATCCTTCTACTACACCTCCCCCCAAGCCTTTATCCCCTGGATATAGACTGACAATAGTTACATAAGAACATAAGAAATAGGAACAGGAGTAAGCCATTTGGCCCCTTGAGCCTGCTCCGCCATTCAATAAGATCTTAGCTGATCATCTTGTGTTTCGATTTCTACATTTCCATCAAACCCCGGTAACCTTAGATTCTTGTTAGACAAGGGAATCAATTTACCTCTGTCTTAAAAATATTCAATGACCCCGCCTCCACCACCTGAGGCAGAGAATTCCAAAGTCACACAACTCTCTGAGAGAAAAAAATTCTCCTTGTCTCTGTCCTAAAAGGGCAACCCCTAATTTTAAAACAGTGTCCCCTACATCTGGACTCACCCACAAGAGGAAACATCCTTTCAATGTCTACTTTGTCAAGACCATTCAGGATCTTGTATACTTCAATCAAATCACCCCTCAATCTTCTGAACTCCAGTGGAAACAAGCCCAGTTTCTCCAACCTTTCCTCATAAGACAACCCACTCATTCCAGGTGTCAATCTAGTAAACCTCCTTTGAACCGCTTCCAATGCATCTACATCCTTCCTTAAATAAGGAGACCAAAACTGCACACAGTATTCGAGGTGTGGTCTCACCAATGCCCTGCGTAACTGAAGCATAACATCCTTACTTTTATGCTCAATCCCTCTTGTAATAAAGAACAGCATTCCATTAGCCTTCTTAAACACTTGCTATACCTGTGACTCATGTACGAGAACACCTAAATCCCTCTGAACCTCAGAATTATGCAGCCGTTCTTCATTTAAGTAGTACTCTGTTTTTTTGTTCTTCCTGCCAAAGTGAACAACTTCACATTTTCCCACATTAAACTCCATTTGCCAGATCTTTGCCCACTCACTCAACCTATCTACATCCGTCTGCAACCTCCTTATGTCCTCTTCACAGCATACTTCCCTATCTATCTTTGTGTCATTTGCAAATTTAGCTACCATGCCTTCACTGCCCTCATCTAAGTCATTGATGTAAGTCGTAAAAAATTGAGGCCCCAGTACAGACCCCCTGTGGGACACCATTCGTCACACCCTGCCAATCAGAAAAAGACCCATTTATGCCTACTCTCTGCTTCCTGCCAGCCAGCCAATCTTCTATCCATGCTAATATGTAAGCCACTACATCATGCGCTTTTATTTTCCATAGTAATCTTTGATGTGACACCTTATCAAATGCGTTCTACAGGCTCCCCTTTATCCATTGAGCATGTTACTCGTTCAAAAAAACTCCAATAAATTGGTTAAGCATGATTTTCCTTTCACAAAACCATGCTGACTCTTCCCAATTGCCTTGAGCTCTTCTAAGTGCCCAGCTCTAACCTCCTTAATGATCGATTCTAATAACTTTCCTACGACAGACGTCAAGCTACATGGCCTATAGTTTCCTGTTTTCTGCCTCCCTCCCTTCTTGAATAAAGGGGTTATATTTGCTGCTTTCCAGTCTGATGGAACCTTCCCAGAATCTAGTGAATTTTGGAAAATTAACACCAGGGCATCAATTACCTCATTAGCCACCTCTTTTATGACCCTAGGATGTAGTCCATTGGGACCCAGAGACTTGCCAGCCTGCAGCTCCATCAATTTGCTCAGTACGGTTTCTCTATTGATTTCAGTTTCACCGAGTTCCTTTCTCCCATTCACCTCCTGATTTGCAGCTATTGCTGGAATGTTTTTTGTATGCTCCATATTGAACACAGAAGCAAAATATTTGTTCATCTCTTCCGCCATTTCCTTATTATCTACTATTAACTCCCCACTGTCACTCTCTGGAGGACCAACACTCACTTTACTTACTCTTTTCCTTTTTAAGAACCTGTAGAAATTCTTGCTATCTGTTTTTACGTTTCTAGCTAGCTTCCTCTCACACTCAATTTCTTTCTCCTGATCAACCTTTTAATCATTCTCTGCCATTCTTTATATTCTGTCCAATCATCTGTCGTGCCACTCATTTCTGCCGCGATGTATGCTTTTTCCTTAAGTTTGATGCTTTCCTTAACATCTCTAGTTAACTACGGATGGTAGGTCCACCCCTTAGAATTTTTCTTTATAGTAGTAATATACTTATTCTGAATACTCTGAAACACCCCCTTAAATGTCTGCCACTGCTTCTCTATTGATCTATCCTGTAGCCTCGTTTCCCAGTTCACTTCAGGTAGTTGAAGAGTCATGCGGACTCGAAACGTTAACTGTGCTCCCTTCCACAGATGCTGCCAGACCTGCTGAGTTTTTCCAGGAATTTTTGTTTTTTTCAATTTCCAGCATCCGCAGTTTTTTGCTTTTATTTTAGCTCAGCTTTCATCTCCACATTGCTGCCCTTATTTAAGTTGAAGATACCAGTCTTAGACCCACTCTTCTTACTTACAGTTTGATTCAAGTCTTGTGTTGTCATAAGTCTTGATGCAACTGTAACTACTCTTAACTCTAAACTGCTCCATTATTAACATTACAACATTAATAGCAGGTATTAACAGAGTTCATCTACCCTGTCTCCCCCTTTCAGGCCTTCACATCGGGGTTTGAGGCAGTCTGGAGGTCTTGTACACTTGCCATGTCTCATTTGCTGTCTGGTCAGGAGAGTGGTAGGATCTAGGGGCTGTTGACCTTGGTGGTGGATTGTTGGTTGGAACCGAGTGCAGGCATGGCTTTGTGAGCTTTTTCCATTGGCGAGTGTTGCTCCATGCCTATTTGGTTGGGTTGCTGCGGTGGTTGTTTGGTACCGTGAGTGGTGGTCATTTCTTTCTGGGAGATGGGTTTGGTATCCACCAGCTGTCAATTGCGCCCCTTCTTCTGCCTTTTCCGGCCTCTGGAAGCCTTCTGGGGTTGAGGGGAGCCATGGATGGAAGAAGAGTGTGGAGGCAGCTCACCTTTGTTGAGTAGTGTTTGCGTCAGGCTGCTACCTGGTTAAGAACATAAGAACTAGGAGCAGGAGTAGGCAATTCAGCCCCTCAAGCCTGCCCCACCATTCAATACAATCATGGCTGATCTCATTGCAGCCTCAACTCCAATTTCCCGCCCTGTCCCCATAACCTTTCAACCCATTACTAATTAAAAATCTGCCTATCTTCTCCTTAAATTTATTCAGCGTCCCGGCATCCACTGCAATCTGAGGTAGTGAATTCCACAGATTCACGACCCTTTGAGAAAAGTAATTCCTCCTCATCTCTGATTTAAATCTCCCACCCCTTAGCCTAAAACAATGGCCTCTCATTCTAGAATGCCCCACAATGGGAAACATCTGCTCCACGTCTACTTTGTCTATCCCCATTAGCATCTTATATACTTCAATTAGATCTCCTCTCATCCTTCTGAGCTCTAGCGAGTATAGGCCTAAACTGCTCAATCTCTCCTCATAAGACAAGTCCCACATCTCTGGAATCAATCTAGTGAACCTCCTCTGAACCGCCTCCAGTGCAACCACATCCTTCCTCAAGTAAGGGGACCAAAACTGTGCACAGTACTCCAGGTGCGGTCTCATCAATGCCTTGTACAGTTGCAACACTTCCCTATTTTTATACTCTATTCCTTTAGCAATAAATGCCAAAATTCCATTTGCCTTCCTTTATTACCTGCTGTACCTGCATACTAGCTTTCAGCAATTCATACACGAGGACACCCAGATCCCTCTGCACTGAAGCATTCTGAAGTTTCTCTCCATTTAAATAATAAGTCACCTTTTTATTCTTCCGACCAAAATGGATAACCTCACACTTATCCACGTTAAACTCCATCTGCCAAATTTTGGCCCATAGCCTGTCCATATCCATTTGTAAATTTCTTATTTCTTCATTGCAACTTACTTTCTCACCTATTTTGGTGTCATCTGCAAATTTAGCTATAGTATCTTCTATCCCTGAACCCAAGTCATTAATAAAGCTTGTAAATAGTTGGGGCCCAAGGACCGAACCCTGTGGCACCCCACTAGTTACAGCTTGCCATCCAGAAAAAGACCCATTTATCCCGACTCTCTGCTTTCTGTTGGTTAGCCGATCCTCTATCCAAGCTAATATATTACCCCTAACTCCATGTGGTTCCAGTGGACTCTATGTTTTCATCACACTGGCTGGCAGTTGCTGGGGCCACGCATAGGTCGTCATTTCAACCAACTGCACTGTAGTCGCTGGTTGAGGCGGAGACTCTTCTGGAAGTAGCTCTGGTTCTGGTGTCACCTCCACTGGCGGTGCTGTGGTTCAGTTCGGGGACCTGAAAAGGAGAACAGATCTGCTAAGGAGAAGAACAGACCTGCTCCACGAACAGGAAAGAGAGGTGACAAACAAAATCAAAATTGAGTTGCTGTTTTGTCGCTGGGCTTTCGGGAGGACAGCTTTCTAGCTGCGTGGAGACTGTGGTTCTCTTCACATCTTGTGCCAGTTGAAGAAAGCCGAGGGTTAAGCAGGTGTCTCCACTGAGGAGTGAAAAGGTCTGATTTCGCACAATGTGCATAAATTCTGTGATCTGTATGTTGCTGTACCTTATTGGCTCTTGAATCATTCCAATGACCTGGAGTTAGACTCCCCCTGCACCGTAGAGTAGGGTGTTCATGGTTAGGACCCAGCAGTCTTGGAGTCACTCTGGCGCCAGAATCTAACTTGAAATTGCTGAGATGTCTACGTTCCAGAAGGGGGAGCCGTATCGTCTGATGTCGCCCAAGAATAAGGGCTGTCTCTCTTCTGGGTTGGTGGCCTCGACTTCATGGTTGGCTCTCAGATTGCCTGTGTGGTGCAGGGGACGCGACTAGCAAGGCCTGCTGAAGTGCCCCTGTTTGTGACAGTAGAAGCATTTAGCAGCGCTGGACAGACATTGGTCCTCCCTGTGGGTGCGCATCACCCTGCAGCGCTAGCACGGTCTGGCAGAGTGGTTGGCTTACCCTGGTTCGGATGGTCTCTGTGCTTCTGTGGCCAGATGTGGAGGACTAAGGTGTGGTTTCTGCCCCATGAAGTGCTCTCATCTCTAGGAATGGCCCGATGCTGGTCTCGCAGCTCGGACAGCGTGACTAGCTGGACACCCTTGTTGAGAGAGAGGTTTTCCTGGGCTTGGAGAAGGTCAGAGAGTGAATCGTCCACAATACCCACCATGCTTCTGCCTCAGATGAGTCCTGATTTCAGATCTCCGTATTCGCATCCATGTGGTAGAGGTTGTTGATAAAGGAATCAACAGGCTCCCCAGGCTGTTGGGCACTCCTGTTAAATTTCAAGCATTCCAAGGTCTTGTTGAATTGCAGATTGGATTTTAAAACATCTTCAAATTTAGCAGATGATTCATCTATGGCATGCCTGGCAATGATATTGTCTGCCATCAGTACAGTTGAATAAAGTAATACGCTAACTTGTTCTGCTTCTAAATTTTTATTTAACCCTGCAGCTGTGCTATATCTGAGGAACGTTTTTCTCCAAAAGCTCCAATTGTGAGATTGGTCCTGTCCATAGGTAAGGCATATTGGGGGTGGCAATGACAAATTGAGATTCATGGTTGAAAATTTTTAAAGTGTAGGAGTCCCTTTAAGAGATCAGAGGATTTCAAAATCTTGCCACCAGTATTGCTGTTGAGAAGATTTTCGTGCGCTTCGGACTTTTGTCGCAACCTTTAAAATGGCGGCGACAGGCAAGGAGAAGGAAGAAGCTATAAATTGGCCACAGGTCAGATTGCGACCGTGGGTCAGTTGAATGGCGGTGGTCTGCCACAGGTCAGGTCCATGTTGGGAAAGCAGAAGTTTCGCTGGCCAAGAGGTCGAAAATTTTGCGAGGCACTCGGGCTTTCGTTTAAACGGGGGTTTCTGCATGTTTGATGGTTATTTTTCCTCTTTTTTTACACTCCGGGCTGGGGGACAAGTATAGGGGTCACCAAGTTGGAGGCCAGGCTAGCAATGAATGTGCAACTGAGTTTTCTGCCTGACTGGTTTTTAAAAGAAATAGTTCACAGCACTGGTTTCCTGGAACTGTAAAAAATATGTTGTAATTCAGTGTTATAACTTATGCAGTTGGTAAAGTGGAGTTATTTAAAAATCCCAAAGGGAATCTTTAAACAACTGTCATAAACTATAATTTTAAGTGTTATGTTTGAGATGCAACTCTAAATTCAGGAATCAGACCACCAGTTCTCAAGGTTTTACATTAAACTAAATGAAACATTTTATTAATTTACACAGGTTAAAACATATGTACACATGGCTACAAATTATTACTGTCATAAGTTTTAACAAATTCCCAATCTAATCTCCATTAAGGCAATAGCAACTCATAGACTTAACCAAACACTAGGCAAGGCACTTTCACCTTACGAGTTCAAAACCTGTGGAGCCAGTTGGAGTCTTGCAGCTGCCTTTTGACCTCACATTGCCTCTGCTCTGCACACCCGAAAACTGCTGAAGTTATACCTCCAGCCCCATTGAATGTTAATTCTCATTGTATCAACAACCTCTGAACTAAACCTCTCTAACAATAAAACCCCTTTCATAGTACCAATTTTATTAGTAATGTAAACATAGTGCTTGGTAGCTGTTATGCCATTCAGTAAGATCATGTTTGATCTGATTGTGGCCTTAACTCCACAAAGTTGCTTGCCCGCCACACCCCCCCGCCCATAACCCTTCAATCTCTTGTAGATCAAAAATCTGTCTAGCTCCGCCTTGAATATATTCAATGATCCATTCCCCACTTTTCTCTATGGAAGAGTATTCCATAGTCTAACACTCCTCTGAGAAAAAAAAATGCCTCCTCATCACTGACTTAAATGAGAGAACCCTTATTTTTAAACTGTGCCACCTAGTTCTGGAATCCCCCATCAGGCAAAACATCCTCTCAGCACCTACCATACCAAGCCCCCTCAGAATCGTAGATGTATCAGTAAGATCACTTCTGTTATGAACACATATCTCTAAGAACAATGTGGTTTTTTTTAAACGGGAAGGACATTGAATTATTTGGACACTTTCTTGGGAACTGACCTGAGTTTTTTTTTAAAGTTATAAGTTCACCTTGGACTGTGAGCAAACTGCCTTTCCCAAGAAGCCACATGACTTTAGCTAAATGACCAACAAGGCCACTGAAAAGATAAAAACTATTTTTTTGTTTGAACTTTAATTGCTAAAGAAAAGAACTACTGCTTTCAGAGGCTGTGAGGCCCCGGTGATTTTCTGGAGACCACCTAAGTAGAGTTTCTGTTTTGAACTTGTTTTTTGGACTCAGTTTGGGAATAAACTGAAAAGGAGAAGGATGTCCAACTCACTCTCTCCCTGCCTTGTCTGAAATTCAGTATAGTTATCAGTATCCAGCTTGAAATACTCATCTCAGGATAACTTGGCTGTCTTTGGAAACCTCAGAAGCTGTATTGTATTGGGACCCTTGCTTTTCCTGATATATATTAATGATCTAGATCTTGGTGTGCAGGGGACAATTTCAAAGTTTATGGATGATATGAATTTTGGGAGTGTTGTAAACTGCAAGGAGGACAGTGTAGAACTTCAAAAGGACAAAGACAAGTTGGTGGAGTGGCCAGATAGGTGGCAAATGAATGAAGTTCAATGCAGAGAAGTGTGAGGTGATGCATTTTGATAGGAAAAACATGAACAGACAATATAAAATAAAGGGTAAAATTTTGAAGAGGGTGCAGGGGCAGAAAGACGTGGGTGTATATGTGCATATATCATTGAAGGTGGCAGGACAGGTGGAGAGAGTTGTTAATAAAGCATAAAGTATCCTGGGCTTTATTAATAGGGGCATAGAGTTCAAGAGCAAGGAGGTTATGCTGAATTTATATAAGACACTCGTTAGACCTCAGCTGGAGGTCTCAGTTCTGGGCACCACATTTATAAGAAAGATATGAACACATTGGAGAGAGTGCAGAAGAGGTTTACAAGAATGGTTCCAGAGAAACTTCAGTTACAAGGATAGATTGGAGGGGTTGGGAGATGGATTGGGACTGTTCTCCTTGGAGAGATGAAAGCTAAGAGAGATTTGATAGAGATGTTCAAAATTATTAGGGGGCTGGACAGAGTAGATAGGGAAAGGCTGCTCCCGCTTGTAAAAGGTTCAAAAAGGAGAGAGCACAGATTTAAAATGATTTGCAAAAGAAGCAAATGCGACGTGAGAAAAAACTTTTTCACACAGCGAGTGGTTCAGGTCTGGAATGCACTGCCTGGAAGTATGGTGGAGGCAGGTTCAATTAAGGCATTCAAGAGGGTGTTAGAAAATAATTTGAATAGAAACAATGTGCAGGGATACTGGGAAAAGGCAGGGCAATGGCACCAGGTCATCATGCTCATTTGGAGAGCTGGTGCAGACACGATGGGCCGAATTGTGTCCTTCTGTGCCGTTAAAACTGTGTGATTCTGAGATGAGAGAGAGACCCTAAAGACATTGATCCTGCTCTGTTCTCCTCCATACCGAAGTTCCTTTAGAAAGAACTTCCAGATAACTACTGGGAGCAGTGATCCATCTTTGCAAGCAGAAACACAGATCAACAGTATCAAAACACTTAAAACTTTACCCTTTTTCATAAAGTTTCCCATTGGCCTAAAGATGTTTTTTTCCTTAATCGCCAACCTCTGCAGAAAACCTATTTGTTTTATCTTTTATGTCTATGTTGGGATTTAAAGGGATATATAGCTATACTGCTGTTACAAATTGTATATTAACCAATTTTTGCAACTTGCTTTTAAAAATAAGTTTCATTTCATAATAAATCAATCATTCTGAGTTTATTGAAAGAACCCTGTTAAAGCCTGTCTCTAACAATGAAAGTAAACAATGGCCATTTTGGTGAGTGAATAAAACTTTTACACTGGTGCAACCTGCGGAGCACTGGGGCTAGAGAAACTGTGCACTCTTCCCATCCAGGTCGTAACTCTTCTCTTTGTTCTAAAAATCTCCAACCCACTTAACCTTTTCTCATAAGACATCCCTTTTATCCCAGAAATCGGCCTAGTGAACCTTCTCTGAACTGTTTCCAATGCAAGTATGTCCTTTCTTAAATAAGGGGACCAGAACTGTACACAGTACTGTAGGCTAAAGCTGTAGCACAACTTCCCTACTTTAATACGCCATATCCCTTGCAATAAAGGCCAACATTACTTTTGCCCCCCTAATTGCTTACACGTTAATTTTTTGTGATTCATGTACAAGGACACCCAGATCCCTCTGTGCTGCAGCTTTCTGCGGTCTCTCTCTATTTAAATATATTCTGCTTTTCTATTATTCCTGCCAAGTGGACAACTTCACATTTTCCTACATTATACTCCATCTGCCAAATTTTGGCCATTCACTTAACCTATCTAAATCCTTTTGCAGACTCTTCACTTGGTGCTTTCTTACCTATCACTGTATCATCAGCATACGAACATACGTACTAGGAGCAGGAGTAGGTCACTCGGCCTTTCAAGCCTGCTCCGCCATTCAATAACATCATGCTAATCTGATTGTAACCTCCTGCCTACCCTCAATAATGTTTCATCCCCTTGTTAATCAAGAATCTATCTAGCTCTGTTTTTAAAATATTCAAAGAGACTGCTTCCACTGCCTTTTGAGGAAGAGAGTGCCAATGACTCATGACTCTCTGAGAAAAATAATTTCTCCTCATCTCTGTCTTAAATGAGTGACCCATTATTTTTAAACCGTGACCCCTAGTTCTAGATTTTCTCACAAGAGGAAACAGCCTCTCCACATTCACACTGCCAAGATCCCTCAGGATCTTAAAGGTTTCAATCAAGTCACCTCTTACTCTTCTAAACTCCAGTGAATACAGGCCTAACCTGTCCAACCTTTCCTCATAAGACAACCCTCCCATTCCTGGTATTAGCCTAGTAAACCTTCTATGAACTGCTTCTAACGTATTTACATCTTTCCTTAAATAAGGAGACCAATACAGTACATAATATTCCAGGTGTGTTCTCACCAGTACCCTGTATAACTGAAGCATTATGTCCCTACTTTTGTATTCAGTTCCTCTTGCAATAAATGATAAATTTTATTAATAAGAAGAAAAGCAATCTTAAGCACACAAAATTAAAGTTACACAGTTAAAATTAGTCTTATAAAACATTCCCCCAAAAGACTCCCTACTTGGTCAGGCCCACATATAAACATTTTCCAGGCAACACTCCCTTAGAGATGTTTAACTATAAAAATCTAGTAATATTACCCAAGGAAAACTGCTGTAGCTTTAATAAAGGCATATTACATGACCTCTTAAACTCTCATCCACTCTGCTGTGGAAATCCAAGACTTCAAAACAAAACTACTTTTTGCAGGCCAAGACTTTTCTGGCTTGACTGGATGGCTGATTCAAACTACACCTTCTCCCAGCCTAGAGCTGTTTCCAGGAGATCTTCCTCTCACAGCCTACAGCCAATTCCTAAGCTCTCCACAGTAATTCTAAAATACCCTTTTCCCCCTTTTATCTTAGGTTCTATTGTTCTCACACCTCCTTGAAACTCAAACCCTTCCAAATATACAATCCCTCATGTTTCTATTTTATCTTTGCTTTCGGTTCAATAAAATGTAATATACCCTCTTCTGTTTACCCATGGAACTCCTGTAAGATGCAAAACTGTTTCCTGTCACCTCTGATTTGATATTCAAACAAATTCTCAACTTATCTAAAAATGCAAATGTTAGATCCAACCTATTTACTTGTACCTCAAACCCACCATAATATCTCAATACAAATGCACAAATCTAACACCTGTATCCTTTCATGTCTTAAAATTCTCAGACAGCCTGTCTCTAGTAACCTTTCCCCAGCTTAATTAAATCATTTGTGCGTGCGCGCACACACACACACTCACTCACTCACTCTCAGCCTTCTTCACAGAATAACACAACATTCCCCAAAAATATTTTTTAAAATTCCCTTCTCACACTACCCTTTTGTGATTCATGCACTAAGACTCTGGACTAGGACTAGGCTCTGCAATTTCTCACCATTTAGCTAACATGCTTCTTTTTTTATTCTTCTTGCCAAAATGGGAAATTTCACATTTGCCCACATTATATTCCATTTAACAGGTCTTTGCCCACTCACTTAACCCATCTATGTCACTTTGTAGCCTTACGTCCTCTTCACAACTTACTTTCCTACCTATATTTGTATCATCAGCAAATTTAGCAACCATACCACCTGTCCCTTCATCCAAGTTATTTATATAAATTGTAAAAAGTTGAGGCCCTAGCACTGAACCCTTTGGCACACCACTCATTACATCCCACCAACCAGAAAAAGACCCATTTATGGCTACCCTCTGTTTCCTGTTAGCTAGCCAATCTTTTATCCATGCCAATATATTACCCCCTACACCATGAGATTTTATTTTCTGCAATAACCTTTGATGTGGCACCTTATGAAATGCCTTCTTGAAATCTAAATACAGTATATACACCAGTTCCTCTTTATCCACGGTACATGTGACTCCTTCAAAGAACTCCAATAAATTGGATAAATGTAATTTTCCTTCCACAAAGCCATGTTAATTCTGCCTGATTGTATTGTGATTTAATGCCTTGCTACTACCTCTAATAATGGATTCTAGCACTTTCCCAATGACAGATGTTAGAATAACTGGCCTGTGGTTTCCTGCTTTCTGTCTCCCTCCTTTCTTGAATAATGTATTACATTTGTGGTTTTCCAATCCGCTGGGACCTTTCCAGAATCTAGGGAGCTTTTGAAGACTACAACCAATGCATCCACTATCTCTGCATACCCTAGCATGAAGGCCATCAGGTTCAGGGGACTTGTCAGCCTTTAGTCTCATTAGTTTCTTATTGCTTTTTCCCTAGTGATCATGACTGTTTTAAGTTCTTCTCTCCCTTTTCCCCCCAGCTTTTACTGTCCATTTTATATTTCTTGCTATTTTTCTCTCAGACTCCAATTTCTCCCTCTCTTTTTTTTAACCATCTTATGCTGGTTTCTAAAATTTCCCAGTCTTCTAGCCCGCCACTAATCTTTGCAGCACTGACCACCCTTAACTTCCTTAGTTAGCCACAGATGGTGCATCCTTCTCATAGAGTCTTTCTCAATTGAATATATCTTTGTTGAGAGTTATGAAATATCTCTTTAAATGTCAGCCACTGCTTTTCTACTCTTATTTTAGCCAACTCTATTTTCATACCCTTGTAATTGCCTTTACTTAAGTTTCAGACCCAAATTTCTCATCCCGAAACTGAATGCGAAATTCTATCATATTGTGATCACTCTTGCCTATGGGATCCTTTACGATGAGGCCATTAATTAATCCTGCCTCATTATAAATTACCAGATCTAAAATAACCTGTTTCCTGGTTGGTTTCAGAAAGTATTCTAGGAAACCATCCCAAATACACTCAATGAATTCATCCTGTAGGCTACCTTTGCCAATTTGATTTGCCTAATCTATATGAAGATTAAAATCTCCATGATTAACAAGCCCCCATTATTTCTTGATTTATACTCTGTAACCTGAGCTGACACGACCCGAGCTGACACGAACTTCACCGCTGTCCTCACCCGACCTTGAGCACGGAAATCTAGTTGTTTTCCTACACTGTTTACCTTGTGAATTTTGTTTGCACTGTTATAACACAGCAGTTTGTAACGGCTGAGTTATTTAAAATCCCAGAGGCAAACTTTAAACAGCTGTCATAACCTATATTTTCAATTGGTATGTTTTAAGTTGCAGCTTTAAATTCAGGAATAAGACCACCAGTTCTCAAGAGGTTTTTATATCAAACTAAATGAAATATTTATTAATTTACAACAAATGAAACACATACACATGGCTACAAATTACTACTATGATAACTTTTAACAAATTCCCAAATTAATCTCCACTAAGGCAACAATAACCAATAGACTTAAACAGGCACCAAGCAAAGCACTTTTCACTGTATGAATTCAATATGAAGTTTCTTTCAATGTGC
Organism: Cetorhinus maximus; assembly: GCF_964194155.1. NCBI lineage: Eukaryota > Metazoa > Chordata > Chondrichthyes > Lamniformes > Cetorhinidae > Cetorhinus > Cetorhinus maximus. Next base: position 163,467,186 of record NC_135882.1, on the reverse strand, counting down.
TTCCTTTGCAGAGACAATGGTAGGCTTGCAGGCTTAGGCCTTACATGCCTCTGACCTGCACACACACATCTCCTTTCTGTAATACGCAGCCTTCCCCTTTGAATGTAAATTTTCATTGTATTGCCAGGTCATTTGAACCCCTTTCATAGGACCAATTTTATTAGTAATATAAACATTGCTTGGTGTCTCCTAGCTAGGTGCAAGATTTTGATGTGGTGTCTTTGATGAACGACCACAGGAGACTCTGGTACAGGTTACGATCGTTTATTCGAGCAATTGCAAGGAGGGCACCATCTCAATGCAGCTTGAGACAGTATTCTGCTAAGCTACAACTGTTCACCATATTTATGCATTATAGGTCACATGCAAGAACATCCTCTAGATTCCAATATTATCAACATATAGGTCTACATTAAACAGACAGGTCTCTGGTACAAAGGTAACCCTACCTTCACCCAGGCAGAGACCTGCCTTCCTATCTAAGCTGGGACTATCTGTCCTTCCCCTATCTGTGGAAGAGCACACTTAATCTATGTTATTGCCATCCTCTGACTCCAGTCTAACTCCCAGGACCCTGCTGGTGATTGCAAATCCTGAGGGTGTACAAAGTTTGAGAGCGTATAAGGTTCATCAGGTTTAACTGTTTAATTGTTGATTTACTGATTTGTGCTGGCCTGCCTATAGATTCTAATTTAAGTAATTCATTCCCACATAATGAAATCTCCCTTACCATAAATTCTCATTTACTTTCTTCCCCCTAACAGTTCCCCCGTTTGGCCCTTGGCCTAGCCCAAGGTAGCCAACTACAGTGGTACTGTCCATCCCCTTACGCACCGCCGCCCATTGATGCTGGCCAGTCATCTAGCTTTGGGTTGTAAAAGGTATCGTCAGACCACCTGTATCATCTGGCTGTTCAGTTCAGGCCTCAGGCTTACTAAATTCCTTCTCCACCTGTTAAAACTCCCCCAGCGCCACCTTTTTGTGACTTCCGGGTGCGATGAATCAAGAATATTAGATATATAATCAATATCAGTTGAAGTATAACTAGGGCATGGGAGATAATCTGAATCCACAGGTGTGTTTGTACATTTGCCCCCCCAGTTCCACCACCACCATGTGGAGGAACCTATTTGCTTGATATCCTCTTTTAAGGCTCTAATCTGTTGCTGCAGTTTATAGTAAGTTCTGTATGGCGGCTGAGCCTGTCTTTGAATCGTGGTTAGGTGCTTGGGTAATAAGGGAATTTCATAGGACAACTGGTTCAAATACTGTGTCAGGTTATCCTTAAGGCTTTCCTTGACCTGAATAGTAGTCGTTCCTCTCTTGTATATTTCAACCAGTTCCACTTTCCTTACCCTTGCTGGTGCCTGTGGATGCAGGCACACTGAATGATTATGGATGGGGCACATCCGGTTATTCCCGTACTGGATTCTTTCCTGCCACGTGGTGATACAATATATCCCATTCCCTACATATGCAAGATGGGTTGGTTCTTTTGCAGCCCATATAATTTCCATTGTACAGTTTGCAGCTGCTTTAAATCCACTTAGCTTCATCCATCTCATATATTGGGTGTGCATACTACTGCGGTGGCCTCTATCCTACACTCTTCTAATGTGGTACTAACTATATTCCCTTCTATGTCTACTGCATATGGAGGAATGACATGATACCTAATATAATAATCCTCCTGTATAACCCCAATATTTTCTACTCTATATAATGTCCTGTTGGGTGTTGACATAGGTAGAACAGGTATTACTAATACAATGCTTATTAACATATTACTATTCACTATATATTTAACATTAATTCTATATACGCATGTCAAACCTCTGAGCTGGCAACCGGTCAAGTCATGATTCTTGTGTCGTGAAAGATTAAATAAATGCTCATTAGTTACCCATAAAGAGACTACCCCTTCATTAATCTGTCTTAAATTCTCTCGGGCTTGTTCCAATGCCCAAGACCCATAGGTGCTACAAACACAATTTTTGCTCGCTTCATCTGAAATATTTTTCCCTATTTCAATTAATTTGTTGATTGTCCCCGCATGACTTTCGAGCACGGTAGCCAGGCTTTGAATTAACCGTGTCAGGTCCTGGTCCTTATCTAATTGTGTATCCTGGATCCCCTGTCCCCGCCCTAAAATCTCCTTAAGCTTAAAGCTCAAGATACGGATCTTTTGATCAACGGTTGCTAGGTCGATGGAATTAACTATTGATGTCCCTGTATTGAATAACGTGGCAGCGTCATTTATCAGGCTGCACTTAGCTCAGTCCCCCTCTGGGCCTGATCTCATCCTGCCATTAAACTAAACCGCTTCAGCCCTCAACTGGCCCATCAGAGCCGTATAAAGTGCTTGGGTGTGGGTTGGGATCCACTGGGGCAGGGCAATTCCGGATATGTTCAAGACTACGGGTACCAGCTCGTGGTGTACATTATCATACAAAACTTCTGATTAACCAGTACCAAACCATTCGTCAGTCCTGGATGCATAGTCGGACAAGGTGGGTCAGTCGGTGTGGTTTGAGGGGCTTCAATTATCTCTACATACGCCCATAACCAGGATCGTAGATCTCCCGAGCTCTGTGACTGGTAGGGAATGTGGAATTTCTGTTTAAATTTAAATTTATACATTTCTTTTAATGACTCTTCCTGTGAAATGAGTTCCCTGATCTGAATCCATCTGGATAGGCCCTGTGGAAGTAGATGTGGAAGGTGGCTGGATAGTGGCGGACCTCCTACACCCGATCTAAAGCAAACCCTTACTACAATTCGAAAGCACTTGTTCTCCTACTGTTACATTTATCATTCCCTGTTGCGTGTCACATTCGCCACTGTCCGTGCTGTACCAAGGTTCCTCCTGCGGTGCTGGATGAGCAGTGATGATCCCCGACCTTGTTGCCAGTACTGATACGCCCATGACCAGGATCGTAGATCTCCCGAGCTCTGTGGCTGGTAGGGAATGTGGAATTTCTGTTTAAATTTAAATTTATACATTTCTTTTAATGACTCTTCCTGTGAAATGAGTTCCCTGATCTGAATCCATCTGGATAGGCCCTGTCCACTCCTTCCATATCGAACTTCAATTCCTTTTAACTGCCGACACAATTCTACAATGCACATTCTTATCCTATCTTTCAATATCCTATCTTCACTTCCAGTGATGGTTCTCTCTGCAAGCCGCTTAACTCTGTCTGTAATCATAGTGTTAATCCTGTGGTCTTACTTTTTGTAGCTCGCAGGCACATTAATACAATCAGTAATACATCTATTTAGCCTTTTTCCAGCTTTCCCTTTACCTATATCCATCTTGTGGTGAATTGTTGTTAAGTATTATTTCTCCTTACATTTCAATTCCTGAACTACAGATTCCACATAGTTTTACCTCTAAGTTTTTTTTCCCTGACCATGATCATCCTAAGATTCTCTTGATTTCAGTTTCTCTATTGTCTTGATCATTTATAATGTTTCCTTGCTCTTTAGGCTGTATTAACTATTCCGTGTCAACGAGGATCCCTGTCTCTAGATCTTTGCTTATCTCCCCCTGTACGTTTCCAATGTCTCAGTTGATGGCCAGATTATCAAATTCACTTCCCTTAAAAAAGTTTGTATATTGTGTCGTTTTTCCCTAACTCTTTCTCCTACTTGCTTCGTACCATTTCACACATGCAACAGCTACCATCATATCTTGTTCAGGTTGCCTGGAGAGACTTTAAAATATAAAATATTCTCATAATAGTTTTAAAAACAGAAAGCAGGCATTGGCATGTTCCGTATCTTCTCAAACAACATTTATTGTCTAAATTGTGTCTGACTGTTTCTTTTAGAATTATCCCAGATTCATTAACTCGGCCAAAAATTGGATTTCTGCCAAACTTTGTCAAGGTCTTGAGCTTAGCTTCATATTTTGGGAACAGACTTACAAATACAAAAGCTTGCAGCATTTGAATTAGTGCCAATTGTTGTTAAACCTTTTAAAATGAAAATTCCCTTTTGAGAACTTTATCACAAACCAAACCTCAAATTTTAAACTTTGTAAGAAATGTAATTTACGCTATCAAAATTAAAACTACCTCTTTCTTATGTGTATTGATTTGTATCCAAGCTATAATTCCCGTATGTTTATTGACACATTCTTTATCTTAGGTAGCATCCTAGTGATTCAAGAGTAATCTTCTAAACTACACTGTACTTTATACCTCAAGCCTTGTCCCAACTTCAAATAACAGTGCTATTGGGATGCAGATTTCCTTTCATATTTAATTCATCTCTTCATAAGAAACCCCTTTTTATCCATTGGAGCCACCTAGGCCTTGTGTTTACGTCTTTTGGGTTTTCCTAGAAACCCTTGAACTTCAGGTAATTTTTCCCCTCAGAATTTTAGAATACTAACTCGTATGAGTTAATGTAACTCGTATGTATCAATCCCAATCAGCTTGGAAGCTGGTGATGCTAGTCTGCAAAGGGGGTGGTATAAAGGTTGGTTCATCTAACCCTGTCTAACTTCGTGATACCTTCAAATTGCGTCCCTTTTTGCCAGAAATTTCAAATCAAACCTTATACTCAAAACTTTGGAATGTTTTAGTATACTTTTCCTTTAATCTAACATGGGGCTTTCAACCCTGAAGTGCTGAACTGCACACACAAATAACAATTTACAGAAGAAAACACGTTAAAGCTCACATACGAACGCTTCCTTGCACACAAACAAACATGCATTTAGAGGTATGTATTTATATTCCTGTATCCTTAACTTAACAACTTAAAATTCTCATATTCTAAACGAAACTTCAAATGGCAGTGGGGGAAATAAAGGGATCTTGAAGGCTCCACCTATAGGGACAATCAAACTGACGAAAGCTCACATTTCCCCTGCTACTGCCTATCAGTGCTTATTAACGCCCCTAGGGGTACCCCCCTTTTCTCTCTTTTTCTCTCTCTCTCTCTTCAGCACAAGCAGCTCTTATAACTTAGATCAGTTCATTTTTTTAAGTTACAGAAAATTCAGCAGCGGACCTTTTGGGTCCCAATCATCCTTCCACATTTTCAGGAAAATCTCGTCATCCCGCACAGGACATTATACACCCCCAATTTGTTTCTCCCTCCCCCAAGGCTTCCTTGACTGCCCTCTCAAACTCCCTGTGCAGGGCTGTCGCCTTCTCCTGATCTGGGACATCCCCAGGTTTCGCCCAGTCTTCACTTCTAAACTGCAGGGGTAATCTTCCCCATATATCCCCTGGGCATTTAGCCTTCACCAGTATATGGGTATCAAGGGGGTGCATTGCATGGAAATCTTGCATTTCCTGCAATTTGGTCCAGAAATCTGGGTTGTTATGCCGAGGTTTAAGTCTCGGCAATTCTTTAAGCAAAACCTGCTTCTCCCCCAGGCTGAATGGTATGTGCTTAAACTTCTCTATAATCCTCTCAAGTGCCTCATCCCCTCCCCACCCTTGGGCCCCCTTACTCTCTTCGTCTTTTAATTCGCCTTTCCTGGTTTTACTTTTCCTAACGGTTATTGCCATAGGGGCCATGGGATTCAATGGGCACAGTGGGGCGGTTGGTTCATATGAGGGCGGAACTGCCTCAGCTCCTTCACAGGTTTCTCCTTTGGAGCTTTCCCCCTCTTGATCAGTGTCACTGCAGGCTGCTGCTGCCACTGTTCTGATCTGTCCTAGATCTGACTTTGTTCCTCTCTCTCTAATCGACTGGAATTTAGTATTAACCCTTCTGCACAACTGTAGGTACAGTGTGATAATAACTATCATCCGTTTCTTTTTGCTCTAACCACCACTGTTTTTGTTCTCCAGGGGATCCCTGTGGGTTCCACCCCTCCTGCATTTTAGTGATTGTTTTTGACTGTTGTTCCGCTATGAACCTCGTAATGGAGTCCGCAGTCCCCAGTGGAGTTCCATAGCGCTATTTTGTTTCCCTGACGGCCTTCTGTTCCTATTTTCCATATATCTCTGCGCGGTACATTCGCATGGTCCTAACAACTTAGTTATCTGAGGTATGTATGTGCGGTTTCACTGGGGTCTGGCCTCCCTGCGCAGCTTCAGCTAAGGTTATATTTCAAACCGTAACCACGCCAGCATGGCTCCGCCCTCCTCGTAACTGGGGTCTGGCCTCCCTGCGCGGCTTTGGCTAAGGTTATATTTCAAACCGTAACCACGCCAGCACGGCTTTGCCCTCCTCTTAACTGGGTAATGTTTCCGGCCTTCCTGCACGGCTTTGGCCCCGCTAGCCCGCCTGCACGTCTCTGCCTATTACCCCTGACGCCTCCTATCTCCTGTTCTGAGTTGTCCTCTTGATTCTTTGATACTTGACCGGACCGTTCTCGGGTAGGCCTGCTGCACTAACTACGGGTGGTAAATGAATATACTCACCCACTTTGCAGAGCCATCCCGAGGATCCGATCCGAGTATCCTGCCGACTACGCCAAATTGATGTGGTGTCTTTGATGAACGGACCACAGGAGACTCTGGTACAGGTTACGATCGTTTATTCGAGCAATTGCAAGGAGGGCACCATCTCAGTGCAGCTTGAGATAGTACTCTGCTAAGCTACAAGTGTTCACCATATTTATACATTATTGGTCACATAAAAGAACATCCTCCAGATTCCGATCTTGTCAACATATAGATTTACATTAAACAGACAGGTCTCTGGTACAAAGGTAACCCTACTTTCACCCAGGCAGAGACCTGCCTTCCTATCTAAGCTGGGACCATCTGTCCTTCCCCCATCTGTTGAAGAGCACACTTAATCTATGTTATTGCCATCCTCTGACTCCAGTCTAACTCCCAGGACCTTGCTGGTGATTGCAAACCCTGAGGGTGTACAAAGTTTGAGAGCGTATAAAGTTCATCTGGTTTAACTGTTTAATTGTTGATTTACTGATTTGCGCTGGCCTGCTTATAGATTCTAATTTAAGTAATTCATTCCCTCATAATGAATTCTCCCTTACCATAAATTCTCATTTACTTTCTTCCCCCTAACAATTTCGCTCCCAGTCTTTGAATAGTTTATTCAACAAAATGCAAATGCAACCTTTACCTTACTGTTTACACCTCAAAACTACTATACATCAAAGCACCCAGATTGGCTGGCTTTAACCCAATTAACACACACACAGACTAAACCTCTATTTTCTGAAACTCCCTAGATTCGGGCAAGGTCCTATTAGATTGGAAGATAGCTGTGGATTAAGGGGAGCCTGCAGACGTGCTGTACTTGGATTTCCAGAAGGCATTTGATAAGGTGACACATCAAAGGTTATTGTGGAAAATAAAAGCTCATGGTATAGGGGGTAACATATTAGCATGGATAGAAGATTGGCTGGCTGATAGAAAACAGGGAGTATGCATAACTGGGTCTTTTTCTGATTGGCAGAGTGTGATAAGTAGAGTCCCGCAGGAGGTCTGTACTGGTGCCTCAACTTTTTACAATTTATATCAATGACTTAGATGAGGGAAGTGAAGGTATGATAGCTAAATTTGCAGACGACACAAAGAGAGGTAGGAAAGTATGTTATGAAGAGCACATGGGGAGGTTACAGTCAGATGTAGATTGGTTGAGTGAGTGGGCAAAAATCTGGCAGACGGAGTATAATGTGGGAAAATGTGAAGTTTTTCACTTCAGGAAGAATAAAGAAGCACAGTATTACTTAAACAGAGAATGGCTGCAGAATTCAAGTGCTGAGAGATCGGGATACTCCAATGCATGAGCCACAAAAAGCTAGTATGCAAGTACAGCAAGTAATTATGAAGGCTAATGGAGTACTATCCTTTTCTTACAAGAGGATTTGAACATAAAAGGATGTTATGCTTCAGTTATACAGGGCATTGGTGAGACCCCATCTTGAATTCTGTGTGCAGTTTTGGCCTCCTTATTTAAAGAAGGATGTAAACACATTGCAGGTGGTCCAGAGGAGGTTTACTAGATTGATAGCTGGAATGAGTGGGTTGCCTTATGACGAAAGGTTAATGTTATGATTCCAGCTGATGGTAATTACTACTGGACAAGCCTGATCCCAGGGTAGAACCCAGCATGATAGATCCTGACTTTTATTTTTTGTTTAGATACTGAAGAGTAGCTACTGAATAGAGTCACAGGAGTTAGCTGATGAACTTTTAACAAAAGAATAAAACGTTTATTTAACAAGGAAAGATGAACTATATTACATTACTCCTTCACTCACAGCTATATCTTTACAGATATATACAGATTTGTAAGGATAACACAAGTTACAAAAGCTATCCTATACTCTAATATTAACAATTGGTATATAGTCCATGCAAACCAATAGGCAACTTGTGGTCAGACACACCACACTCTGAAACCAGTTGACACATACCACCCCAAACAGATGCTATGGATCTCTCCTCAATTCCTCCCAGACGCTTGTTACACTGTGAGACAACCGATCTCACTGAATTCCGTCTTTCACACAAGGGTTTCCGATCTCCACTCTCCAAGAACTTGCTTTGGAATCGTCTCCTAAACTGATGCTTTCTCTCAGACACCTCCTGCAAGGGTCCAACTCCCGGGTTTCAAACTCGCCTTCTGATGTTCCTCTCCCTTGGGTCACCTGTCCTGGTACCATCTTCCAACTGCCCTCAAACTGCTGTTTTGTGTGTGTGTGTGTGGGTGGGAGGGGGTTGGGGGGGTGGTCCTGCCTCTCCGGATCCCTTTTGTGAGGCAACAGCACAGTTTTTCCTACTCTTGTGTTTGCTTTAACTTCTCTTAGAGTTGTAAAACTTATTAGAAATGCAGGTATGCAAACAGCTTTAGACCTGTGGTCTCCACCCAAAATGAAACTAGATCCCAGTTTTCACCTTTTAAAGTGGAACTAAAACTCAACTTGACCTTTTCTTAACACACAAATAGAGAAATACAAATCAAACTTAAACTTTAAAGCTAAATCCTTTCCTAACACCCACAAATACACATATAACTTACTTAAACTGTCTGTATTTCCTAACATTAGACAGAATGGGCTTGTTTCCACTAGAGTTTAGAGGAATGAGGGTTGACTTGATTGAAGTGTATAATATCCTGAACGGTATTGACAAGCTGGACGTGGAAAGGATGTTTCCTCTTGTGGGTGAGCCCAGAACCAGGGGGGCACTGTTTTAAAATTTGGTGTTGCTCTTTTCGGACAGAGATGAGGAGATATTTTTTCTCTCAGAGGGTTGAGCAACTTTGGAACCCTCTGCCTCAGAAGGCAATGGAAGCAGGGTTATTGAATATTTTTAAGGCGGAGGTAGATAGATTCTTGTTAGGCAAGGGAACTGAAGGTTATCAGGTGTAGATGGGAATGTAGAATTCGAAACAGAGATCATCCATGATTTTATTGAATTGCAGCGCAGGCTTGAGGGGCCGAATGGCCTACATCTGCTCCTATTTCATGTCTGTATTGTGTGTATATGCTAATGTCGTTAGGAACCAATTGTGTGGAGAATGGGAACACCAATACTGTGATCAGATGACATAGTTTATAGGAGGAAACACCTTATTAACTCATATCTTGAGCTGCCCAGGGCAGCCAGTCTGGGACAGAGACCTTGCCTAGAAAAGGAAGAACCTTGCCTAGAAATTCACACAGGCAGAGAAAAGTGGGGCTACTCTGCAAATTACATATTCACTATAGGGCCTCATCTACAACTTCGACTGCAGCAAAGCCAGAAACCTGCTATTACATGGAGTAAGCCACTGTGAGTTCATCGCCAGAAACTTCCAAGCTTCATTATCTTCAGTGAACCAAGAGAGAACCCTCAGGCCTGCAACATTTTTAGCTATCACCTCGAGAACTAATAGTAAAAGTGACTTTTTGGACATTTTCAGAAATCGTGCATGCTTTACCTTCTTGTAATCACCTTTTCTTATGTGTGTGTCTTGTGAATGAGTGAGTGCACGCTGTTACAGTTATATTTTGGGTGTTGAGGAAATAAACGTGTATTCTTTCCTTTAATTTAAACCTACGAGAAAGCCTGTCTTCTGTTTGTCCTTGAAAGTCACAGCGCTTAAGCGGTTAACGCACTTCTTCTTTAAACACGTCTTGTTGCAGTTAGTCAACAGGTGGAAAAAATGAGGTGTTGGTGGGGTGGAGCAACTTACCATCTCTCCCCTATCCATGACAACAAACATTGGTACCTCGTGTTGTCCTTATGTGTCTTCAACCAAGTCACCTTGGGAACAGGATGACAACCTTCATGTGTTTTATTTTATTCATTCGCAGGATGTGGGCATTATTTCCCATTTATTATCTATCCCTATACAACTGAATGGCTGTAATAGAGGGCAGTTAAGAGTCACAGAATCACACAGTGCAGAAGAGGCCGTTCGGCCCATTGAGTCTGCACCGACATGTGAGAAACACCTGACCTACCTACCTAATCCCACTTACCAGCACTTGGCCCATAGCCTTGAATGTTAAGACGTGCCAAGTGCTCATCCAGGTACTTTTTGAAGGATGTGAGGCAACCTGCCTCCACCACCCTCCCAGGCAGCGCATTCCAGACCATCACCACCCTCTGGGTAAAAAAGTTTTTCCTCACATCCCCCCTAAACCTCCTGCCCCTCACCTTGAACTTGTATCCCCTTGTGACTGACCCTTCAACTAAGGGGAACAGCTGCTCCCTATCCACCCTGTCCATGCCTCTCACAATCTTGTACACCTCAATCAGGTCGCCCCTCAGTCTTCTCTGCTCCAACAAAAACAACCCAAGTCTATCCAACCTCTCTTCATAACTTAAATGTTTCATCCCAGGCAACATCCTGGTGAATCTCCTCTGCACTCCCTCTAGTGCAGTCACAGCCTTCCTATAATGTGGCAACCAGAACTGCACACAGTACTCCAGCTGTGGCCTCACCAAGGTTCTAAACAACTCCAACATGATCTCCCTACTTTTGTAACCTATGCCTCGATTGATAAAGGCAAATGTCCCATATGCCTTTTTCACCACCCCCCTAACATGCCCCTCCGCCTTCAGAGATCTATGGACACACATGCCAAGGTCCCTTTGTTCCTCAGAACTTCCTAGTGTCATGCCGTTCATTGAATACTTCCTTGTCAAATTACTCCTTCCAAAGTGTATCACCTCACACTTTTCAGGGTTAAATTCCATCTGCCACTTATCTGCCCCTTTGACCATCCCGTCTAAGTTTCCCTGTAGCCCAAGACACTCAACCTCACTTTTAACCACCCGGCCAATCTTTGTGTCATCCACAAACTTACTAATCCTACCCCCCATATGGTCATCTATGTCGTTTATATAAATGGCGAATAATAGGGGACCCAGCACAGATCTCTGTGGTACGCCACTGGACACTGGCTTCCTGTCACTATAGCATCCTTCTGTCATCACCCTCTGTCTCCTACAACTGACCCAATTTTGAATCCACCTTATCAAATCACCCTGCATCCCATGTGCATTTGCCTTCTTTATAAGTCTCCCATGTGGGACCTTGTCAAAGGCTTTGCCGAAATCCATATAAACTACATCAACTACACTACCCTCATCTGCACACCTGGTCACCTCCTCAAAAAATTCAATCAAATTTGTTAGGCATGACCTCCCTCTGACAAAGCCATGCTGACTTTCCCTGATCAAACCTTGCCTCTCCAAGTGGAGATAAATTCTCTCCTTCAGAATTTTCTCCTATAGTTTCCCTATCACTGACGTGAGACTCACTGGCCTGTAGTTCCCTGGCTTATCTCTACAACCATACTTAAATAGCGGAACCACATTAGCTGTTCTCCAGTCCTCTGGCACCTCCCCCGTGGCCAGAGAGGAATTAAAAATTTGGGTCAGAGCCCCTGCAATCTCCTCCCTTGCCTCCCTCAACAGCCTGGGACACAAATCATCTGGACCTAGAGATTTGTCCACTTTTAAGCCTGCCAACACCACCTGTCAACCTCATTGCTGTGGGTCTGGAGTCACATATTGGTCATCGGGTAAGGATGGCAGATTTCCTTCCATATAGAACATGAGCAAACCAGACTGGTTTTTACTACAATTGGGTAGTTTCATGGTCACCATTACTTGCCTTTTATTCCAGATTTATGTAATTTACCAGATTTAAATTTCCTAGTTGCTGTGGTACACATGTCTTTGAACATGTGTCTTTGGATCATTCATACAGGTCCCTGTGTTACTAGTCCAGTAATGTAACCACTATGCTTCCTTACCTCCAAGCAATGCATACCATCAAGTGACTAAGAGACATTGGGCAGAATCGTCTCAGATTTGCACTAAGTGCGGTAGCGGGTGAGAAAAACGACGTTTTACCCTCTGGCCACAATGGCGGCTTCTCACACCATATTGCCCCAAACCCGCCGCGTTAATTATGTATTCCCAGGAAGGACACCATTTCGATGGCGGGCGAGCTCTCAATCGTCCGCCACACCATCAGCTCACTGCTTCATCATGCTGGGCACCATATTTAAAGTGCAGCCGCACGCACATGACTGCTGCACGGAAGATATAGCCCTGAAAGGCAAAAGGACTGCAGCCCCCAGATTCAATGATGCAACCCTTGAGCACCTTTTGGACGCCGTGGGGGCCCACCATGATGTCCTCTACCTCTGCTCTGGCTGCAGGATTGGCAGCAACATCGCCAATCTGGCTTGGGAGGCGGTGGTTGGCGTCAATGCCCTGCAAAAGAAGACAGCCACCCAGTGCCAAAAGAGGATGAATGATCTCCTTCAGTGTCCTGCTTACACTCTGCATCTCTGTTCATGCAGGACAAGCTGGCACACAACAAGAGGGAGAGGTCACAGGCTGGTGGAGGAGTGCCTGAAATCAGGATCCTCACGGACTTTGAAAACAGAATCATCGAGCTGGCCGGCAAAGATCTGGACCGTTCCTGTTCTGACAGTGAGGTTGGCCATGCATTACCAAGTGAGGATCCAGCAGTGCAGCATCCACGAGACAACCATGCTGTGTGTGGTGTCCTGTATCACAGGCCACTGCCATGCATTAATTATCTCCCCTCGCTTTCACAGACACATCAGGAAACAGCCGACGGAGTCCATGACCCATGGCCTCCAATCAAGCCCCCAAGAAACCCTCAAAGAGGAATCTGAAGGCACCCTCCTTGAAGTCCCGTCACAGCACTCACCCACACCCTCCACCAGCGCAGAGAGACACACCTTGGCGGGACCTAGCTTTACAGTAGCCTCAGGATCATGATCTGGTGAGCACATCGCAGTTTCTGATCCACAGCAGGCAGTGGCAGGGACTTCCCAGGTCCCTGGCACTCAGAGGACTGCTGGAGGCCAGAAATTTGCTGAGTCTGTGTCAAATGACAAGCCTCTGGTCTTGGTCGTGTCACAGTTACTGGAGCTGCAAAGGCAAGCCCAGTAACATCGGGAGGGGATGTCCACTGCACTCCTCAGGTTGCAAGCAACGATGCAGGAGTCTGTCCGCCTTCAGGCTGATGTGATAGTGCCGGCTTGCCATGGCACCAAGGTGAACACTGTTAGGATGGTGGTCACCATGGAAACCTTGGTCCAGGACATCGCTCCTGCGCTGCTGCATGGACTGAACTTCATAACTGGAGCCACAGTTGGCCTCCAACAGTGTGTATACGAGAGGGTTGCAGGGCAGCCCGATCTCACTCTAGTTACCTCTTCTCCTCAAGGAGTCAGCCAAGGGCCTTCGGGCACCCATAAGGAGGAGGATCTCCCCCCACTTCCTTGCCAAGGCCATCCATCCGGGTGACTCCAGAACTGTCCGGCCCATCTGAATCCCCTCTTCCTGTGACCTCAGCAGCTCCAGCTCCACAGGTCGATAAGGTTTCCACTGTCACACAGCAGGATCCCGAAAGCAGGCCGGGACCATGCAGATCTAGGCCCTCCAAAGGACACCCGCAAAGGTCATCACAGACATCATCAGCAGGCTGCCTCCACCCCCGCTGTGGATGTCCAGGGAGCACCAAGATATAGCAACAGGGTTAAGAAAGCTAAGAAGATGTAACTCTTTCGAGTTATCAACAGTCACAGATTGTAACTCTTTCGAGCACATTCACAGTTCTTGGTTTCCGGGAGTGGGACATGAACCCACAACCTTCTATTCAAAGGCGAGGGTGCTATGAACTGAGCCACAGCTGACACCTCTGCACAGCCTGGGGACAGGTGTTGATCACTTGTACATAATGTTCACTATTGTAAATAAACTCCCAAGAATGTCTCCCTGCCCTTGGCTCCTTGTTCTGATGAGCGGTGTTTGTGTCACTCAGATGCAAACCTTTCTGCACATGATAAAGGCAGGTGTTTCAGTCCAGGGCCTCTTCCCTGTGCTTTGTGCAGCCTTCAGACCAAAGTGATGGTACAGCCTCACACTCTCTGGACATACTAGTGATGCCTGCACCTTGACAGTGCTTGTCATTGCTGCCAGAATGTCGTGGGCAGGCGTCACAGAGTTCCGTCATTCTTTCTCTGTGCTCTCAGCACCTTTAAGGTGGGACTGGCCCCCATCTCTTCAGCATCTGCGACCAGTGATGCTGTGCTCCTGAAGGGGTCAGGTGCTGAAGGCAGACAAAGGATCAGGTGCTTTCAAAGTTTCATGGCTGCATCTCCAGGATATGACCCTGATCACAGGGCGCAAGCGAACTGCCCTCTGACAGACAGGAGTCAGACATTCACAGAAGCTATGTGAAGATCTATGAAGTGTCCTCACTGCATATCGTTATTGGATTATCAGAGTTTCAGATTGTATGGAAACATGAAAATGAAACATTGTCCTTTATTTTAAATTTAGATAACATGTTTTTCAGTTCAAATCATTAGCATTTTTAGGGCTTAAATATTTTAAACAGTTGCAGATTTAAAGCAAACAGTCAAGAAGTGTATTTTGTCAATATACACAGCTTATATCTGGGTTTTAAGAAATACCTAAAAATTGCCTGGAGTGACCCACAGTTCCATTAATACACTACTGATCAATTGGCTAGAAGGGATTATACAGATGCCATATTCTATATGCCGGCTGCCATTTTGTTCAGCGCCGCAAGAGCCACCAATCCTTTCTGTTACCCAGCCTCAGCTTATGACCTAAAATCCCAGGCTTCACTGATCCTTCTTGGACCTGAACTCATGCTCAGGCAGGACTGCTTCAGATCCTTGTTATCTTCACTTAAGGTTGCAACTTCATGTAGGCTCCATGGCCCAAAATTTATTAATTTCTAAATCCAAACCACAGTTTTTCCAAATCGCTAGTTTTTCCTGGCACACAGTTGTTCAGGCATGG
Organism: Cetorhinus maximus; assembly: GCF_964194155.1. NCBI lineage: Eukaryota > Metazoa > Chordata > Chondrichthyes > Lamniformes > Cetorhinidae > Cetorhinus > Cetorhinus maximus. The sequence continues at coordinate 163,451,929 of NC_135882.1, read as the reverse complement.
GACTTCACTGTTTCTTCCTTGTTATGAAACAGCTCAATACTGAGTGAACTCCACATGCTTAGATCATGCACCCATGCTGAAATTAATGTTTTCTTAATTTTAAACTATGCCATTCATTAAAAAGTGCTACTCCTATATTTTTACGTTTTAGCTTATTGAAGCTCTGGGCTCAGGTCCCCCTCCAGGCCTTTTTGGCCAAGAAAAGTGCGTTCATAACGTGGCCAAATAAATTGAGTATCAATCTGCAGCATACATCAATGGCAGGTGGTAAGAGCAGGAGAGATTCCTGGCCAGTCATGTGATAGAAGGAGAATTGGAGCCTTTACCATCACTGTGCATAACTCCAGTCTACAACATGCATGTAAAAGCACATGTTGCCATAGCAACTTGAACCCCTTGAGGGACATTTTGGTTCAGTTGGCTGGATGACCAGTATGGCTCAGATTGTTGACAACAGCAAGGGGTTTCAAACCCCATTCCAGCTATGGTGGATTCAGGAGCTGCCTCATAGATGTTTACAGCACAGAAGGAGGCCATTTGGCCCATCATGTCCACACTGGTCACCAAAGATCTGACTACACTAATTCCAGTGCTTGGCCCATAGCCCTGTGAATATCTAAACACTTCTTAAATGTTACGAGAGTTTCTGACTCAACCACCCTTTCAGGCAGTGAGTTCCAGATTCCCACCACCCTCTGGATGAAAAAATTTCTCCTCAACTCCCCTCTTAGCCTTCTACTTCTTACCTTAAATCTGTGTCTCCTGGTTATTGACCCCTCTACTAATGGAAAAAGTGCCTTCCTATCCACCATATCTATGCCCCTCATAATCTTATACACCTCTATCAGGTCCCTTCTCAAACTTTGCTGCTCCAAGGAAAACAACCCCAGCTGATCCAATCTTTCCTCAAAGCTCAGACCCTCCAGCCCAGGCAGTATCCTGGTAAATCTCCTCTGCACCCTCTCCAGTGCAATCACATTCTTCCTATAATGTGGTAACCAGAACGGCATGCAGTACTCCAGTTGTGGCCTAACCAGCATTTTATACAGTTCCAGCATCATCTCCCTGTTCTTGTGTTCTATACCTCGGCTAATAAAGGCAAGTATTCCATATGCCACCTTAACCACCTTATCTACCTGCCCTGCTACCTTCAGGGACCTGCGGATATACGCACCAAGGTCCCACTGATCTTCAGTACTTTCCAGGGTCCTACCATTCATAGTGTAATCCTTTGCCTTGTTAGCCCTCCCCAAGTGCATTACCTCACACTTACCTAGGTTGAATTCCATTTGCCACTGCACTGCCCACCTGACCAGGCCATTGATATCCTCCTGCACTTTACAGCTAACCACCTCATTATTTACCACCCTACCAATTTTCATGTCATCCGTGAACTTCTTGAGCATACCCCCTACATTTAAGTCCAAATCATTTATGTCCACAAACAGACAAGGGCCCAGCACTGAGCCCTGCGGAACCCCACTGGAAATAGACTTCCAGTCACAGAAACATCCGTCTACCATCACTGTCTGCTTCCTGCCGCTCAGTCAATTTTGGATCCAACATGCCAATTGCCTTGGATCCCATGGGCTTTTACTATCTTAACCAGTCTGCCATGAGGGACCTTATCAAAAGCCTTGCTCAAGTCCATGTAGACCACATTAAATGCATTACCCTCTTCAACACTCCTGGTCACCTCCTCAAAAAATTTGATCAGATTTGTCAAACACAACCTTCCCTTAACAAATCCATGCTGACTATCCTGTTTAATCCGTGTCTCTCCAAGTGCAGATATATTCTGTTCCTCAGAATTCTTTCTAGTAACTTCCCCACCACCGAGGTTAAACTGACTGACCTATAATTTCCTGGTCGAACCTTTCCTCCCTTTTCTAATAATGGGACAACGTCAGCAGTCCTCCAGTCCTCTGGCACCTCACCTATGGCCAGAGAGGATTTGAAAATTACTGCCAGGGCCCCTGATATCTCCTCCCTTGCCTCCCTCAACAGCCTGGGATGCATCTCATCTGGGCCTGCAGATTTATTCCCTTTTAAGGCTGCTAAACCCGTTAGTACCTCCTCTCTCTCTATGTTAATTTCCTCTAATATTTCACAGTTCTCCACCCTGATGTCTATACCTGTCTCGTCCTTTTCCATTGTGAAGACCAACGCAAAACATTCATTGAGAACTGTACCCATGTCTTCCAGGTCCACACACACATTACCTCTATGGTCCCTAATTGGCCCTACTCTTTCCCTAGTTATTCTCTTGCTCTTTGTATATTTAAAAAGCCCCTTTGGGTTTTCCTTTGTTCTGCCCACCAATGCTTTCTCATGCACTCTCTTAGCTTTCCTAATTTCCTTTTTAAGTTCCTCCCTGCGCGTTTTATACTCCTCTAGGAACTCTGCCATACTGAGTCCTCGGTATCTGCCATAAGCGTCTCTTTTCTTCTTAATCATAACCTTTATGTCCCTTGACATCCAGGGTTCTCCAAACTTGGTTCCCCCCTTTGCCTACATATTTGCCCTGTACTTTCGTTATTTCCTCCTTGAATGCCTCCCACTGCTCTGACAAAGTTTTAGCTGCAAGTAGCTGCTCCCAGTCCACTTGGGCCAAATCATATCTCATCTTAGTAAAATTAGCCTTTCCCCACTTTAGAACTTTTATTCCTGGCCCAACCTTACCCATTTCCATAACTATCCTAAATCTAACTGAGTTATGGTCACTATCTCCAAAATGCTCCTCTACTGATACGCCTTCTACCTGCCCGGGCTCATTTCTGAATATTAGGTCCAGAACTGCCCCTGCCCCCTCCCTTGTTGGGCTTTCTACGTACTGGCTAAAAAGGTTCTCCTGGATGCAACGTAATAATTTTGGGTCCCTCCCTACCTTGCACACTAAAATTATCCTAGTTAATATTTGGGTAGTTAAAATCCCCTACTTTTACTGCCCTATTATTCTTACACTTCTCTAAACTTTGATTACATATTTGATCCTCTATCTCTCTGTGACTGTTTGGGGGTCTATAGTGCACACCCAACCCGTGTTTGCCCCTTTTGTGTGTTTTACTTCTCCCCATATGGCTTAATTTGATGATCCTTCCAAGATATCATCCCTCCTCACTGCTATAATTGATTCCTTAATCAATATTGCAACTGCGCCCCCCACCCTCCCTCCTCTTCTATCCCGCTCTCTTATCTTGTCTGAATACCCTGTAACCAGGAATGTTGAGCTGCCAATCCTGCCCTCCTTTTAGCCAAGTCTCGGTCATAGCTATGATATCATACTCCCATGTGCCTGTCTGTGTCCTCAGCTCATCTGTCTTATTCCTCACCCTCCTTGCATTAAAATATATTCCATTTAGCCTTGCTAAACTCACTTCTTTCTTATTTAGCCCATGTTTCCTCTGCCTTCCAGACTCACTTATTAGCATTTTAACTTCTAATTTCATCTCAGCTCCTCTCCCTTCTGAACAATTTTTGAGGATCCGACCCCCCTGCCAAGTTAGTTTAAATCCGCCCCAACAGCATTAGCAAACCTCCCCGCAAGGATTTTTGTCCCATTCCTATTCAGCTGCAACCTGTCCAACTTGTACAGGTCCCACCTCCCCCAGAAACGGTCCCAGTGCCCAGGACTCTAAAGCCCTCCCTCCTGCACCATCTCTCCAACCACACATTCATCTGCTCTAATCCTTCTGTTCCTATACTCACTATTGCGTGACACCGGGAGTAATCCAGAGATTACTACCTTTGAAGTCCAGCTTTTCAATTTCCTACCTAATTCCCTAAAGTCTGCTTGCAGGACTCATTTCTCTTTCTTCCTATGTCATTGGTCCCAACATGGACCATGACCTCTGGCTGTTCACCCTTCCCCTTCAGAATGCTCTGTAGCCTTTCCGTGACACCCTTGACCCTGACACCCAGGAGGCAACACACCATCCTGGAGCCATGTCTACAGCCACAGAAGTGCCTGTCTACTCTCCTCACTCACGAATTCCCTACCACTATTGCCCTTCCACACTTCTTCCTCCTCCCCGAGCAGCTGGACCACCCACAGTGCCATGACTTTGGCTCTGGTTGGCCTCCACAGAGGAACCGTCACACTCACCATTTTCCAAAGCCAAAAAAACGGTTTGCAAGCAAGATGCACTCGGGATTCCCTCACTACCTACCTGGTCGCCTTCTTTTGTCTGGCGGTCACCCATTCCCTCTCTGCTTGTACTTCCTTAAGCTGCGAGTGACCACGTCCTGAAATGTGCTATCCACAAACCTCTTAGCCTTGTGAATGCACCATAGTGCCCCCAGTTGCCGCTCAAGCTCTAAAACCCGGAGCCCCAGTTGCTCCCATTGGAGGTACTTCCTGCACACATGGTCAACCAGACCGCCAGTAGTGTCTAGGATTTCCCACATGGCTGTACAAATCAGGATGTATAAATCACGGGACTGAACTCCCCAGACATATCTTAACTAAGTAGAATATGGACCCTTGCTTTTATTTTACCCTTACTCCTACTTGAGTATAGACTAGATGCTAGGTTCTGTAGATGCTGCTGACTGCCTGTCCCAGGATCCTCCTCTGACACTGTCCTCTCGGAGCTGCTGACTGCCTGTCCCGGTGTCTTCCTCTCACGCTCTGCCTCTTTTTCCTACCCATGTTGTAGATCACAGCACTGTGGGGACCTGCCTTTGGGCAGAGAATTGAAGAAGATGATTGGCTTTTAGGGTAAATGCACCAGGTGGACTGGGTGATGCAGTATTCCTCTCCTATAGTTTCTGCTATCACCTCTATGGCTCCCTTGGAGGCAGTATTTTTCTCCGTTCTTGGTGAACTGACTAATAGGTTGGCTAAGAGACTGGATACAGTGAATCTGAGGACTGAGGGGGTCAAGGGTACTGGGTGATGCCTATGGAGTTTTGCAACGTGCTGTTCCTGAGAATGTAATTTTGTTAATGGAATATTAACAATGAAGAAAAGCACACATTTATATATTTGGAAAATCGGTGAAAGTAGTCGAATAGCATCCAGAATATGAGAAATTAACATGGTTACAGGAGACATCATTTTTTTGTCTCTGGACAATACAAAGGTTATTTGCAAGTTTAGTAACTTCTGAATCTGTAAGCATTGCATACACTTATTGCTTCATTTCACCAAATATTCATGTGAACTTCGGGTAAGAAATATTGACTTGCTAGATTGTATTGGGTGCTGTTGTAAGGGTGGCCGAGTTGCTACCATTAATGATAGAATTAATCTGCAGACACGTCTTGAGTGGAAACATTAAGTTTATTTACAACATACTCAGCAGCAACTACACATGTGCTTTCAACTCCAACTCTATCTCTACACTGACTGCTTAGGTAGCTCGTGCAACTCTCCTATTGGTTACTACAGATCATGTGATCTCTCCTAACAAATATTATTCTTAAAGGTACACATTTTTCAAGACAACATAATATTTGGGGTAAGCAATTTACAAGTTCAGTCTCTCAGGTGGTTTCCTGGTATGTGTGGAACGTAGCAGCTCCACAACTTCACATTCTTCCTCAGGTACCTCCTTTTCAGGGGTTGCCTGAACATCAGGTGCTTCGGTGGGCATTTGCAGTTCTGTATCCTCAACTCTTACAGGAACAGTAGACATGTCTGTCCTTGATTGAGTATCCTCAACAGGAAATGCAGACCCGGTCATAATCTCTGGTGGAACCAAATCTTGGTGATTTGTCTCTCTCTCCCTTAAATGGTCCACATATTTCCTGATAATCCAGCCTCCCACCTCCATGTGGTAAGATAGAGGTCCAGTCACAGCACTTATTTCACCCGGTAACCACTTAGGTCCTTCTCCGAAGTTCTTCATGTATACCGGCTCTCCCACAGTAAATTTACCTCTCGCAACTATGCCAGTCGTGTCTAGTTTTCTGGCTTCCCTGACTCCTTTCCACCTTCCCTTCTAAATTCGGTATTATTAAGCTTAACCTCATCCTGAGACGGCGTTTCAACAATAACTCCGCAGGTGTGGCACCTGTTGTGTGAGGAGTAATCCTGTAATGAAAAAGAAAGCATGCTAGCTTGGTTGCCAAGGAATAGCCAGTTAGATTTCTCATGCCTGCTTTGAATATTTGAACCGCCCTTTCGGCCAGTCCATTTGAGGAAGGGTGGTATGGTGCAGCTTTTACATGAGTGATACCGTTGAGGCTAACAAACCATTGAAACTTAGCACTTGTAAATGCCGTGACGTCATTGAAAATGACTACTTCTGGTAGTCTGTGAATGGCAAAACTCTGACGTAGTTTCTCAATTGTAGCGGCTAACATTGGTGACTTCACCTCATATATGTCCAACCATTTCGAATGGGCATCGACAATGAGCAGAAACATTGTTCCCAGGAAAGTTCCAACATAGTCGATATGTAACCGCACCCAGCGTCTACCTGGCCACTCCTACGGGTGTAACGGATCTGTCACGGGCAACTTTTGCAGTTGCTGACATTGCACACAGTTCTTTACTAAACCCTCTGTTTCGCCATCTATCCCAGGGCACCATAGATAGCTGTGTGCTATGGTCTTCATTTGGGAAATTACTGGATGGGTACTGTGTAGTTCAATTAAAAGTGGCTCCCTTCTCTTTGGGGGAACTATCGCTCATGCTCCCCACAATAAGATGCCATCCTGGTTGGTTATTTCATGTCTTCTGTTGAAGTACAGTTTAATTTCATCAGATATAGGCTCCTTTCCTGTGACCAACCATGCAACATTTGTTCTCGTATTTGAGATAGGATTGGGTCCCGACTTGTCCAGTCTCTGATCGGTTGAGCACATACCGGCAAGGAATCTAAAAAATTTAACAGTAAAACAAGTTCCTGTGGAACTGGGATGAGCTCATCATTTACTTTAAAGGCAAACGACTAAGGGCATCGGCGTTTGCGATTTGATTGCCAGGCCTATGTATGAAAGCGCATTTGTATGCTGCCAGAATTAAAGCCCATTGTTGTATTCTTGCTGAGGCTATGGGTGACATAGCCTTGTCCTCACTAAACAGCCCTAGCAATGGTTTGTGGTCTGAAAAAATTGTAAAATGACAGCTGTTTATGTACTGGTGAAATTCCTTGACACCAAAGATGATGGTTTGGCCTTCTTTTTGACTTCACTATTGGCCAGACTTCTCTCAGATGCAAGCTCAACTTGTCTGATCTCAGTGGTTGAGCCTCCCAAAATTTTATTATCTGTCTGCTTCTTGGAAAATTCTGCGACTTTTGCTTCCAAGGCCTCTTTGGCTTCATTTAGCTGATTCTTCAGCTCTTCCGTCTCTTTTTTTGTATTTGTTTGCTGCCTCCTGGAAAATTGAACATTGTTGTGTCTTCTCTGCTAACTCTTTCTTTAGTTTAATATAAAAGCAAAATAATGCAGATGCTGGAAATCTAGAACAAAAACAAAAATATCTAGAAAAACTTAGCAGGTCTGACAGCATCTGCGGAGAGGGATACAGTTGACATTTCGAGTCTGTATGACCCTTCATCACAACTAAGACATATAGAAATGAGATGAAATATAAACTAGTAGAAGGGGGTGGGACAGGAGAGCTCGATAGGGGGTCAGTGATAGGTGGAGGCCAAGAAGAGACTGCCAAAGATGTCATAGACAAAAGGACAAAGGGGTGTTGACGGTGTTGATATTATCTAAAAGATGTGCTAATGGGGACATTAAGGGAAGCATTAAGGGGTGGCAGATGGCCCTAATGTGGGTGGGGTGGGGGGAAGGGATCGAAATGGACTAAAAGGTGGAGATGAAACAATAGATCAAAATAAATTAAAAAATAGGAGGGAAGAGAAAAAAATAGTTGTGAAAAAAAATTATAAATTATTGGAAAAAGGGGGATCGGAAAGGGGGTGGGGATGGAGGAGAGAGTTCATGATCTGAAATTGTTGAACTCAATATTTAAGTCCGGAAGGCTATAAAGTGCCTAGTCGGAAGATGAGGTGCTGTTCCTCCAGTTTGGGTTGAGCTTCACTGGAACGTTGCAGCAGGCCAAGGACGGACATGTGGGCATGAGAGCAGGGTGGTGTGTTGAAATGGCAAGCGACAGGGAGGTCTGGGTCATGCTTGCGGACAGACTGAAGGTGTTCCGCAAAGCGGGCACCCAGTCTGCGTTTGGTCTCTCCAATGTAGAGGAGACCGTGATAGGAGCAGCGAATGCAGTAGACTAAATTGAGGGAAGTGCAAGTGAAGTGCTGCTTCACTTGAAAGGAGTGTTTGGGCCCTTGGACGCTAAGGAGGGGGGAAGTAAAAGGACAGGTGTTGCACCTTCTATGGTTGCATGGGAATGTGCCGTGGGAGGGGGTTGAGGTGTAGGCGGGCGATGGAGCAGTGGACCAGGATGTCCCGGAGGAAACGATCCCTGCGGAACGCCACCAGGGGGGGTGAAGGGAAGATGTGTTTGGTAGTGGCATCATGCTGGAGTTGGCGGAAATGGCGGAGGATGATCATTTGAACCCGGAGGCCGGTGGGGTGATAAGTGAGGACAAGGGGGACCCTACCATTGTTCTGGGAGGGAGAGGAAAGTGTGAGGGCGGATGCGAGGGAGATGGGCCGGACACGGTTGAGGGCCCTGTCAACCACCGTGGGTGGAAAACCTCGGTTAAGGAAGAAGGAAGACATGTCAGAGGAACTGTTTTGGAAAGTTTGTTCAGAGAGATGCTGAATTCTTTCTATTTCTCTTCATACTTTTCCAGAGGTACAAACTTTGACCTGAGGGAATCTTGTAGTGTGTGAAGGTCTTTCAACAAGTTTCTTTTTTCCCTGCGAAGGTTGCCCACCTTGTCTCAAACTCTGTCATCAAGCAGGGTCTGTTTGAGCTTCTTCTGCTGTTCTTCCAGGCTTTGGCTTAAGATGGCCTACATTTCTTCAGGTTAATGAGTCCTTACTCCTTTTTCAAAACAGGAACTCTTCCAGTTTCCCTGATTCCCTGATTCTTAAGAGAAAGGAGAAAAAAATACAACATACTTGCATTGACACATCCTACTTTAGCATTATGGGAATCTAACATTTAGAGAGAAGTAAAAATTGATAAAAACAAATAACTAAAGAGTCAGGCAAAAAAAAAATTAGTTTCCTTTAAAAAATGTTGTTTCATAGATTATTGTAATATTTGATCTTTGTTTGAACCGTTCCAGTTCCCCTGATTTTGTGATTTGCAGTTGTTTATCTTTTAAAATGGAGATGATCGTGTGGAAATATTAGATGGCCTCCAAGGTCTTGTTAACTTGATGACATCATGTTAATGTTAAATATCCATGCTTTTCAATATAGACACTCTTTGCCTGCTGATTTTTGTTCTAGTGTGCCCAGCAGGAAATGAAAGGGTTTTAATAACTGCTTACAAATACTGCTGATGGAAATTTCACTCTCAGGAAGAATTAGCGCAATAGTCCTCATCCTGGCTGTATAGAAGCAAAGCTTGTTTGAAGGTGTCATCGATTTGTTAATTAAAGAAGAAATACTGTTTGTTTCCTTGTGTGGACTGTTATGTGCAGTTTTAAATATGGTTTTTGACAACTAAACGGCTGAACCTAAAGTACTGGAAAATAGTGCAGTGGCATGACAGAGAATGTTTTGTTTGAAAATATAAGAAGGGCTTTGAGTGCAGTGTTGTCCCGAACATGTATACTTCAAAACCAGAAAAATTGATTTCACTTGCAATAGAACTTGACAAAAATGTTTGGTGTATGAATATGCAAGATAATGTCTAATACAAGCAGATATTTTCAACGCCAGGGTTGTGAGACAAGTAGCAAGAATTCTCTATAAGTTAGAGGGTGTTGTCTCATCCGTCCGTTGGACTTTGCACATACTCTCATGTACTGTTCTAGTTTCCTTTGTGGTGAGCTGGCTGAAGAACCCAGAAGTTGAAATGTCTAGTTCTTTTCCTGTATATTTAATTTTAGTAAACAACTAGCAAAAAAGACTCCTTTGCCAAGCAAAAGAGGCAAGGCCATAAGAATTATTAATCTGTTTCCACGGTGCAAACAACATCCTGTCACACTGTGCGTGTTCTCATCCATTGATTTCAGTTAATTTGTGGTCGTCATAGTCTGCTGTTTCTGCCACAGTGTTTAAGTCTAGCACCTGAGTACTTGTGATATCTGCAGTGCATGCAGACATTATGAAGCCTCACACTGTTTCTGAAGTCTGTCTCAATCTGCTAATATAACATGTTCAAGTGCAGCTGGATGTGCATTGTTGAATTCCACATCTTGATTATGGAGAGTGATGAAGTGAATGTTACCAATGTGAAGGTTACACAGACAAATGACTGGAGTTGGGAAAAAGGTAGCTCTTTTTAAATCTTCTTACAAGATGTATTTTCATTTCAGCAGAAAATAACTTTTTTCAATAACTACCTAGGTTTTATGTTTCGACTAGATACAATCAGGAGTTTGTTGAACTTCAGTGTACCACAGCCAAAATGCTGTCAAAGAGGCTACTTTAAGAAATGACTGCTAATTATAAGCACCTGCGTCTATTTTAAGTGTGATCTATCCTGACTGAGGGTCATACTGAGGCTTGGGGCAGCCACCAAAGAGGTGCAATGAGGAAAGGCTTTCTAAGGCCTTTCAGCCATATTACACCAAGAGGCTGGAAGCTGTATAGAACCCCTTGGCTGTATGCCTGACATGGACTGTATATTGTGAATGTCAAGAATAATGAAATTGTAATGAGGTACCTCAGAGGATGCTGTATAGAGAGAAGTTGAATTCTGTGGCATTTTCTGTAATATTCGATTTGAAATGTTTTGTAATGTATTTTTTACAACTTTCATGAATAAAGTATATTTTTGAAAAACAAACTATCCTGACAATTTTAAGCAAATTAGTTTTTTTTTCTCTTTGTCGTTTCAGCTGAACAAGAATTTGTCAAGATAATCATCGTTGTTGTGGTAATGACAGTGATGGTCGTTGTAATCATTTGCTTGCTGAACCACTACAAACTTTTAACGCGGTCTTTCGTAAACCGACAAAGTCAAGGCAGGCGGCAAGAGGAAGCTTTGCAGCCAGTAAGTTCAACACTGTACACTTATTGTTAAAATTGAAACTATTTTACAAAATAACAGTGTAGGAATATATATATTGTGAGCACATTACCAAATCGTTCCAATAATTTAAATAAATGCTGACTTTTGTTTCTAAATTGCTCATTCCACTGTTATTGAACTTTATTAAATTTGTATAACCTTGGCTAGTGGCTGGAATTTAAGAATGTACCAGAATTAAAACCTTTTTAAACCTTTATTGCTTAATTTTTGCAAAATGTACATCTGTTGGACAGTAGACATTGGCTTCTACAATTTTGAATGTAATGTTATGTAATGATGTTGAATTTGAAATGTGAAATGGGCAGACTTTTCAAGGTTAGGAATTTCACATTTTCTTCCTCAAATGTTTACAGAACTTATTAGATTTTGCTTAGAAACACTCATGATTAACACACATCATAAAGATCTTTGGTTTCATCAGGTTAAGAACCTATATGTGTTTAAAGAATACAATTTGAGTAAAAAAATTTTCTCAAGTGATTATAGTGCAAATTAACATAATTGGGAACACATATAATTTGCATAAAAATAAATGGATATATGAAGTGGACAGGTAGGTAAAGGTGTTTACACATCCAGGCATGGTTGTAGGATTTTAATTTTTTTAATTCTTTATTGGGATGTGGGCATTGCTGGCCAGGCCAGCATTTGTTGCCCATTTTTTATTGCCCTTGCGAATGCGATGTTGGGTTGCCTTCTTTAATCATTTGGTGTGGGTATTCCCACAGTGCGGTTAGCAAGGGAGTTCCAGGACTTTGATCCAGTGACAGTGAAGAAACGTTGATATGGTTTCAAGTCTGGATGATGTGTGGCTAGTAGGGGAACTTGCAGGTGGTGGTGTTCCCATGCGTCCGTATTTTAATGGCCAGCAAGGTGTCGTGGGGAATAGATTATTGGTGTACCATACCACTGTGCCACAAAGTGATGGAAAGCATTTCTCCCTCTCCCCCTACCACCTGCTCCTACAATCAGAAGAAACTAGTGAGGCTGATTTTTGTCTGCTAGTGTAAATCAGTTATAAATGGTTAAGAATTTGTGCTAATCCCACCATAATGGCAACGGGTTACTAGCACACTCACTTCTTGAATCAGCTTATTTGCAAAATTATTCAAGATCAACAGATGGTGAGAATTAAAGGAAAGTATTGCACTTGGGTGACAAAACTGATGACACAGCTTTTATAGAAAGCATTTCAATCCATTAGCAGCCTTTGTCAATGCTGAAGGAACAGGGAATTAATAAGTATCAGCTAAATATGAGGGAAGGAAACCCATGTGCAGGCATGAGTCTGCAAAAGAGTGACCAAGCATCCTAATACACCCATTTGGTTACTGAAGTGAAGGTAATGCTGCATGTAAAAAGGTTACGCTCTGCCCTACTCCACAGCACCATTCCATAAACCCACATTGCTGCAATGCCTAGAAGGAAATAGGGGAAAAGCTTCTGGCTGCAGCTGCCAGTATTGTCTCTGGTTGTCATATGCCCAGCAGCAGCTGGTCCATCTCAGCATCTGGCTCTCTGCTGGCCCATAGCCAGTAAAGACAGTAATCCACAGCTAGAATCATAGAATCTTACAGCACAGAAGGAGGTCATTTGTCCCAACGTGTCTGCGTCAGCTCTGTGAAAAAGCTGTCCAATTAGTCCTGCACTCGACTTTCTCACTGTAACTTTGCAAATTAGTCCTCTTCAAATACACGTCCAATTGGCTTTTGAAAGTCCCTGTGTAATCTATTCCATAAACTTTTCGGATAGTGTATTCCAGTCCATAACTACCATATCTTTGTGAAATAATTTCTTCTCATTTCTCCTCTAACTCTATTGTCAAATATTTTAAGTCTCTGACCGCTAACCCACTTACCAGAGGATGCAATTTCTCCCCACTTGGTCTATCAAAAGCTTTCATTATTTTGAATACCTCTATTAAGTTTCCTCTTAACTTCTCTCTTTAGGAGAGCAATCTCAGTTTTTCTAATTCTCCACAGAATTGAAATCTCTTCCCCATGGTATCATCACCTGTAAATCTCCTTTGTACCTCTACAAGGTTTGATATACTTCCTTAAAGCCACAGTGCCCAAAATTGTACACAATACCGCAGCTGAGGTCTAACCAGTGATTTGTAAATATTTACCATGATATCCTTGTTTTTGTCTTCAGTGCTGCTATTTACAAAACTAAATATCCCATTTGCTTTCTTAACTCCTTGTGTAACCAATCAGGCTTTGTTGGCTGATGATCACCCCAACTTGCCTTCTCTTATGTAAGACATGACTGTGATTGGAGCACCAAGACTTAGGGGCAGCATTAGGAAGACTAAGAAGATGTAGTTGCACAGCCTAGGCATGGGTGATACACAGCCTAGGCACGGGTGTTAATCACATGTACATAAAGTTCACTATTGTAAATAAACGCTCATGGGTGTCTCCCCACCAATGGCTCCTTGTTCTGATGAGTAGTGTTTGTGTCACTCACATGTGAAACCTTGGTACCTACACAAGATAAAGGCAGGTGTCTCAGTCCAGGGCCTCTTCCCTGTGCTTTGTGCAGCTTTTAGACCAAAGTGGTGGTCCGGTCTCACACTCCCTGGACACATTATTGATGCCTGCACCTCAATGGTGCTTCTCATTGCTGCCAGAATGTCGTGGGCAGGCGTCACAGAGTTCCACCATTCTTCTGTATGCTCTCAGCAACTTTAAGTTGGGGCTGGCTCCCATCACATCAGCATCTGCTCCTGTAGGGGTCAGGTGCTGAAGACAGACAAAGGATCGGGTGCTTTTAAATTTTCATGACTGCAGCTCCATGATATGACCCTGATCACTGAGCATAAGTGAGCTGCCCTCGGACAGACAGGCGTCAGACATTCTCAGAGGCTATGTGAAGATCCATGGAGTGTCCTCACTAAATGTCGTCATCATCCTCCTGGAATCGAGTTAACTAGTACAGCCTCCACTGCATCTCCATGACAGAAGCCTTATCACAGAGGGTATGTGCGCTGGCATAAGCCAGACTGGAGTCAAATGTTCACAGATGCAATGTGAGGATCTATGGTGTCTCCTCACTGCATGTCATCATCATCCTTCACAAATCTAGCAGCTATGAGGGCATCCCAAGTGCGCCTACCTTGTCTAGCCAGTGCAAGAGCCTCATCGCCATCATCATCGCCTTCGAAGACCTCCTCACCCTCATCCCTGTTGACGTCCTCCTCATTGGAGGATTCCTCCAACCCCTCCATCTCCTCCTCAGTCAACTCCTCTTCCTGTTGCAGCATCAGGTTGCAAAGGGCGCAGCAGGCAACAATGATGCGTGACACCCTCTGTGGACTATATTGCAGGGCTCCACCAGACCGTCCAGGCCCCGGAATCTCATTTTCAACATCCCAATGGTTTGTGCCACCAAGTTGCTAGTTGCAGCATGAGCCTCATTGTACTTTTGCTCTGCTGCAGTCTGAGGCTGTCGCACGGGTGTCATCAGCCATGTCCTCTGCAAGTAGCCATTGTCCCCAAGGAGTCACCCCTGCAGCCTCTGTGGTCCATGAAGACGTCAGGGATCTGTGACTGACTTGTAGGAATCATGGCACTCCCTGGAAACTGTGCACAGATCTGCAGGATGCGTTTGCGGTGGTTGCACCCCAGTTGCACATTCAGCGAATGGAAGCCTTTGCGGTTGACATAGTTGACCACTTGATGCGACGGAGATCTGAGTGCCATGTGAGTGCAGTTGATGGCACCCTGCGCCTGTGGGAAAGCTGAGATCTAGACAAATCCAATTGCTCTTGCATCCTGGCTATCTTGGTCCAGGGTGGAATGCACAAAGTTGTGTGCCCTCGCGAAGGTGGTGTCCGTGACCTCATGGATGCATTTGTGGGTGAAGGCTTGTGATATCCCACAGAGGTCACCTACTGAGCCCTGAAAGGAGCTACTGGAATAAAAATTGAGCACCGCGGTGCCTTTCACAGCCACGGGCAGTGGATGCCCTCCTTGTCTCCATGGCGGCAAATCCTGCAGCTGAAGCATTTGCTACAATCTTCAGCCAGAAGTGCCGAGTGGATGATCCATCTCAGCCTCCTCCGGGTTTCCCCAGCATCACAGATGCTGATCTTCAGCCAATTCGATCCACCCCACGTGATATCAAGAAATGGCTGAAGACACTGGATATTGCAAAGGCCCTGACAGTATTCCGGCAATAGTACTGAAGACTTGTGCTCCAGAACTTGCCATTCCCCTAGCCAAGCTCTTCCACTACAGCTACAACATTGGCATCTACCCGGCTATGTGCAAAATTGGTATGTCCTGTACACAAAAAGCAGGACAACCCAGCCAATTACCGCCCCATCAGTCTACTCTCCATCATCAGTAAAGTAATGGAAGGGGTCATCAACAGTGCTATGAAGCAACACTTGCTTAACAATAACCTGCTCGCTGACACCCAGTTTGGGTTCTGCCAGAGCCATTCAGCTCCTGACCTCATTACAACGTTGGCTCAAACATAGACAATAGGGCTGAACTCCCGAGGTGAGGTGAGAGTGGCTGCCTTTGACATCAAGGCCACATTTGACAGAGTGTGGCATCAAGGAGCCCTAGCAAAACTGGAGTCAATGAGTATCAGGCGGAAAACTCTCCACTGGTTGGAGCCATACCTAGCACGAAGGAAGATGGTTGTGGTTGTTGGAGGTCAGTCATCTCAGCTCCAGGATATCACCACAGGAGTTCCTCAGTGTAGTGTCCTCGGGCCAACCATGTTCACCATTCGCGACTCCTCAGATACTGTCAATATGCAAATGCAACAAGACCTGGACAATATCCAGGCTTGGGCTGACAACTGGCAAGTAACATTTGCGCCACACAAGTGTCAGGCAATGACCATCTCCAACAAGAGAGAATCCAACCATCGCTCCTTGATGTTCAATGGCATTACTATCACTGAATGCTCCACTATCAACATCCTGGGGATGGACTAGCCATATAAATACTGTGGCTACAAGAGCAGATCAGAGGCTAGGAATCGTGCGATGAGTAACCCACCTCCTAACTACCCAAAGCCTGTCCACCATCTACAAGGCACAAGTCAGGAGTATGATGGAAAACTCCCCACTTGCCTGGATGAGTGCAGCTCCCACAACCTTCAAGAAGCTTGACACCGTCCAGGACAAAGCAGCCCACTTGATTGGCACCACATCCACAAACATTCACTCCGTCCACCACCGACGCACAGTAGCAGCAGTGTGTACCACCTACGAGATGCACTGCAGTAATTCATCGAGGCTCCTTCGGCAACACCTTCCAAACCCACGACCACTACCATCAAGAAGGACAAGAGCAGCAGATAGATGGGAACACCACCACCTGTAAGTTCCCCTCCGAGTCACTCACCATCCTGACTTGGAAATATATCACCTTCCCTTCGCTGGGTCAAAATCCTGACTTGGAAGCGTATTGCTGTTCCTTCGTTGTCGCTGGGTCAAAATCTTGGAACTCCCTTCCTAATAGCACTGTGGGTGTACCTACACCATTTGGACTGCAGCTGTTTAAGAAGACAGCTCACCACCACCTTCTCAAGGGCAAATAGGGATGGGCAATAAATGGTGGCCCAGCCAGCGAAGCCCACATCCCATGAATGAATTTTTTAAAAAGCTGGCAGATGTGACTGACCAGTTCCCTAGACAGGCGCAGTCTTCGGCGATACTTGTTCTCGGTCATATGCAGAAATGAAAGGCAGCGTCTGTAGATTCTGGGTCTAGCTAGGTGCCAACCAGCGTCAGCTTGCTGTGGCTCTTCAGCGGCATGTGCGGGAGCCCCAACTGCCCGTTCTTCCTGAGGATGCTGCTTCTCCCTCTACGCAGCCTGGCACCTCCATCGCTCTCTTCTCCGACATCTTCGCTCTCTGTATGCTGCGAGGCATACAGCTAGTTCACCAGCCTCCATGCTCCTGATGTACTCCTCCTGCAGGATGAAAGAGAGAGACGCGTGGGTCAGCTTGCGTGTTCTAAGAACCTTTCTTGTTTAAGTTCGAAGGCCCCTTAATGCATCCTGGGGAGTGCTGGCCACCACTTGGATGGCCAGGGATTAGTGTGCCTGCGTGGCTGCCCGAAACTCCACCCTCCTCCACCCCATTCCACCTGACCGATTGGCGGCAGCTTTGCCCACTGGACTGTATGCTATGCTCTGAGCTCAGGTGCAGGTATACTCCTAAACCATACAGCAAGGCTGCGCTGTTAGCTTGAACCATGGGGGAGACTGGTCCAAACCGGGATGGTGACATTGCAAGGGAGTGTGAGTGCCTCCACCAGTGACTGCTCCATGTCCAGCTTTCACAAGGAGATTGTACAATGTGCTTAGTCGTCCAATTGTTCTGCAGTCCACTAAAAGGCTCATTAGCTTGCAATGTGTGCCCAAGGGGCGAAAAGCTCTGGAGCACTTGGTAGCATGTTTTTGCCTCTGTGTTGCTTGAGTGGGCAGATAAGCTAGAGGCCTGACTCCACGCATGGCAATGTGGCTGTGTCTGATCTGTCTCAGCTGCAGAGGAATGGCCACTTTATACAAGGTTTCCCTAATGCTTAGCTGCTTTCCTTCCCCCCCCCCACCCCCACACGTGCTTGTGCACTGCCTTCAATCATTGAGCGGCCCTTGCCTCCCCCTAAGTCACCTCAACCGCAGGGCAGCCCTTGGCCTCCCCACCACCCCCCATTCAGAAAACACACCTCAAATTTGAAATCCAACAGGTGACCCTCACGGGCGCTGCACAACGTTACTGTGCACTCACCTCTGAGTTCCCCTTGAATTACATCTCACCAAGTGCACGCCTTATATATGCTGCAGTGAAACACACGTCGACGTGCTCGGACGATCCAGCATGGGAGGATGATTCCAGCAGGCTGACTTTGTATTGATATGAAGATGTATTAAATTACAATGAGGCTCCCGATGCCCGATGGCGGAAAACGTGGCCTGCCATTGACGGGCTGAGCAGACGACCGTAAACTGGTTTCACGACGTCATGAAAATTACTTTTGCCTTTCTTGCTATATTGTCTGCTCACGCCACCAAGCATGCCCAACACCAGCAGCCACAGAAAATTCCACCCATCGTTTTTAACCAATGTCACATTCGTACAAGAATTTCGAGCAGATACTGGAGGATAGTTTAGGCCCACTAACAACATTGGTAAAAAAAATTAAATATAGAGGGAATTGAAGTGTAGCCTCGAGTGCTATTCCATGAGTCCATGTTTTACTTTCTTCCTCTCAAGTGACTCGCAACACGCAAACACCTCTTAGCTGTGCAACTCAGCCAACTTCAAATGTGCTGCCCTCTTCAACCACATCCAACCCCTTCCCGACACCCTCATAGAGCTTGAGGTCTCAGTGTACGTTGGTATAATTCACTTTAGTAAAATTTCACTTCATAAACTTATGCACAATTCTGAAACCCTTTCATTAATATTCTTGTTTCATGCCCATGTCCCTACTATCCAATAATGCCTTAATTATTTTCAATTTTAAGGGATCTCTTTCATCTTGGATATGATTACGGCAGGACTGTTGAGGCTGGCTTCCTCCATTTATCTTTCACTCTCCTCTTGCACCCTCTGTGGTCATTTGTGTTTTCTTTCCTCGCTGCTTTCCTAAGCTTTCTATTCTGTGCTGTGTTTTGGGATTCTCTGCAATGGTCTTCCTCGCTATGTTACTGTCCCAGACCTACCTATTTATATCTTACCTTTCTTTCTCTGTTGCACTCAGCTTGGAAATTATATCTCCCTATTCTCCTTTTAGACTTTGCAGCAGCCCCTTTAAACCTTATTTTTTCCCCTTCCACTCACTTCCATGCTCTTGATTTCTCTTGATTCAACAACATGTGCCACCAACTGACACCATGTTAGTCAGTTAGTTGCTTTGCTTTGCTCTCCCCTGGCCTATTTAGGTGCCAGCTTTTCCTATGCTAATGAATGAGCCATTCTGTCCATTCAAGTAACAACTGGAATGACTTATTGCATTGTTCCTGTTCCCTTTTTAACCCTTATGCAGAAGTATGATTCTAAGTTTGCCTCCAACCCTCCACTATGTGAACCAACACAGTAAATGTTGGCAGGCTTTTTGACTGTGGTTGATGGGGAAGAGAATTGCGGCTGAGTGATCCTTGTCCCATTTAATATAAATGTGCTTGATGCTACCCTGGCTGAGATTAGTTAATTTAGCAGAAACCAGGAACCAAATCTAGTACTTTTCTGCTCTAATACAAAAGCAAAATACTGTGGATTTTGGAACTATGAATTAAAAACAAAAAATTCTGGAAATACTCAGCAGGTCTGACAGTATTTGTGAGAGAAAAACAGAGTTAACAGATGAAAGATTACAGATCTGAAATGTTAACTCTTTTTCTCTTTCCACAAATGCTGCCAGACCTACTGAGTATTTCTATCAGTTTCTGTTTTTACTTCTATGCTCTATATGACAATAGAGTGCACTGGGTGGTTCATCACACATTGAGCCATCAAAACTTCTATCAGTAACACTCTGGCTGCTAGGATATCCAGCAGTGATCCAGGGTTGCTTGCCCTATGTTTCTTTTCCTTTTCCTCACCTGTGCAAAGTGTTTAAGGTGCTTTTAAGGGGAATCTAGATAAGTACATGAGGGAGAAAGGAACAGAAGGATCTGCTGATGGGGTTAGATAAATTAGTGTATGAGGCGACTCATGTGAAGCATAAGCACTGATATAGGCCAGTTGGGCTGAATAATCTTTTTCCGTGCTATATATTCTGTGTAATTCTGCTCAATGTTCTCTCCTGAAGATCTGACCTAAATGTGAAACTTACCATTTAAAACATTGGAATTTAAAATTAATTCCTAGAGGCCCAGAGTTCTAGCATGCCCTCCTGGTTTTGACGTTCTTGAAGGCTTGAAACCTGTTCTTTGAAAGCTGCCAAAGAAATTAAGTGCTCTTATCATTCAGTTGTCTCTATTGAGTCCAAACAAACTTTGCATGTGGGAAGCACCTTGGGGCTTCTAGTTCAAGGTTCTATAACAAATCTTGTTATTGAAACCTTAATTGTATGTAGGGGGTGGGGAAGTGTTCACTTGAGCCCCTAATAGATAAACACAGACTAAAACTATGGTGGTTGGGTTAGGAGGTTTATGCTTGTAATATGTAACTCTTAATAAATAGAAAAGCATGTAAAGATTGGCTCCAGTTTTATGCTTCATCAATTGGCTTTTTGGAATAGAACATCGTAGCACCTAAAAGTGAAGCTTGGAAACTAAGAATAAAGGTTCAGGCTTAAAGCTACAATCCTAGTAGCCATTCTGAAAAATGGCAAAAAGGCAAGTGTAAATTCTTGATTAAACTCCAATGTTATCGAACTCTAAACCATTTGACCTGTAGAAGAACTAAGTAGATATGTGGATGTAGGTTACATCCCTACCAAAGGAGCAACAAGAAATGACCTTTGAGTTGTTATTCTTACCAGAAGTAAAATCAGAAGTAAAGTATTTTGTGAGCTAGTGCCCATCAGTTAGATAATGATGATGGTTTGGACTTTCTAATGGTGTTATTGGATTAGATTTACAAGAATGATGATCTATTAAACTGTCAGACTTTGATATTTGGTCATTCTTTGGAGAATTACATAATGGACTTTAACAGATTGCATAAAAGATTGATATGATTCAATTTGGGGATTCCTGGATCAGCACTAGCATATAAATTGTTAGATTTTGCTAATTTGGACAGGCTCCTGCTTCTAACTCAAAGATAAAAACAAAAAGCTAAAAGCTACTGCGGATGCTGGAAATCCAAAACAAAAACAGAATTACCTGGAAAAACTCAGCAGGTCTGGCAGCATCAGCGGAGAAGAAATCAGTTAACGTTTCGAGCCTTCACGGCCCTTCGGCAGAACTGGAGCATAGTTAGAAGAAGGGAGAAATATAAATTGGTTTAAGGTGGGTGGGGGGGGGGGGGGGGGGGTGGGGGGGGTTGGGGGAAGAGACACATTGAGGGTGTGGTGTGGTGATTGTGGAGATGAGCAGATAATCAAAAGATGTCACAGACAAAAGGGTCAAAGAGGTGTTGAAGGTGGTGGTATTTGTCTGAGAAAAGTGCTAATTAAGAATGGAAGACAGGATATTCAAAGTACAGCTCTAGTGGGGGTGGGGTGGAAAGACTAAAGGTTTTAGTTTTAGATTTAAAAATAATGGAAATAGGTGGGGAAAGAAGAATCTATATAAATTATTGAAAAAAAAAGCGGGGGGGGGGGGAAGAAACGGGGTGGGGATGGGGGGAGGGGGAGTTTAAGATCTAAAGTTGTTGAATTCAATATTCAGCCCGGAGGGCTGGTAAGTGCCTAGTCGGAAGATGGGGTGCTGTTCCTCCAGTTTGCGTTGGGCTTCACTGGAACAATGCAGCAAGCCAAGGACAAACATGTTGGCAAGAGAACAGGGTGGAGTGTTAAAATGGCAAGCGACAGGGAGGTTTGGGTCTTTCTTGCGGACAGACCGCAGGTGTTCCGCAAAACGGTCGCCCAGTTTGCGTTTGGTCTCTCCAATGTAGAGGAGACCGCATTGGGAGCAACGAATACAGTAGACTAAGTTAGGGGAAATGCAAGTGAAATGCTGCATCACTTGAAAGGAGTGTTTGGGCCCTTGGACGGTGAGGAGAGAGGAAGTGAAGGGGCAGGTGTTGCATCTTCTGCGTGGGCATGGGGAGGTGCCATAAGTGGGGGTTGAGGAGTAGGGGGTGATGGAGGAGTGGACCAGGGTGTCCCGGAGGGAACGATCCCTACGGAATGCCGTCAGGGGGGGTGAAGGGAAGATGTGTTTGGTGGTGGCATCATGCTGGAGTTGGCGGAAATGGCGGAGGATGATCCTTTGAATGCGGAGGCTGGTGGGGTGATAAGTGAGGACAAGGGGGACCCTATCATGTTTCTGGGAAGGAGGAGAAGGCGTGAGGGAGGATGCGCGGGATATGGGCCGGACACGGTTGAGGGCCCTGTCAACGACCGTGGATGGAAAACCTCGGTTAAGGAAGAAGGAGGACATGTCAGAGGAGCTGTTTTTGAAGGTAGCGTCATCAGAACAGATGCGACGGAGGCGAAGGAACTGAGAGAATGGGATGGAGTCTTTACAGGAAGCGGGGTGTGAGGAGCTGTAGTCGAGGTAGCTGTGGGAGTCGGTAGGCTTGTAATGGATATTGGTGGACAGTCTATCATCAGAAATTGAGACAGAGAGGTCAAGGAAGGGAAGAGAAGTGTCAGAGATGGACCATGTGAAGATGATGGAGGGGTGGAGATTGGAAGCAAAATTAATAAATTTTTCCAGGTCCCGACGAGAGCATGAAGCAGCACCGAAGTAATCATCGATGGACCGGAGAAAGAGTTGTGGGAGGGGGCCGGAGTAGGACTGGAACAAGGAATGTTCCACATACCCCATAAAGAGACAGGCATAGCTGGGGCCCATGCGGGTACCCATAGCCACACCTTTTATTTGGAGGAAGTGAGAGGAGTTAAAGGAGAAATTGTTCAGTGTGAGAACAAGTTCAGCCAGACGGAGGAGAGTAGTGGTGGATGGGGATTGTTGGGGCCTCTGTTCAAGGAAGAAGCTAAGGGCCCTCAGACCATCCTGGTGGGGGATGGAGGTGTAGAGGGATTGGACATCCATGGTGAAGAGGAAGCGGTTGGGGCCAGGGAACTGGAAATTGTTGATGTGACGTAAGGTGTCAGAGGAATCACGGATGTAGGTGGGAAGAGACTGGACAAGGGGAGAGAGAAGGGAGTCAAGATAACGAGAAATGAGTTCCGTGGGGCAGGAACAGGCTGACACGATCGGTCTGCCAGGACAGTTCTGTTTGTGGATTTTGGGTAGGAGGTAGAAGCGGGCCGTCCGAGGTTGGGCGACTATCAAGTTGGAAGCTGTGGGAGGAAGATCTCCAGAGGAGATGAGGTCAGTGACAGTCCTGGAAACAATGGCTTGATGTTCTGTGGTGGGGTCATGGTCCAGGGAGAGGTAGGAGGAAACGTCTGCGAGTTGACGCTCAGCCTCCGCGAGGTAGAGGTCAATGCGCCAGACAACAACAGTACCACCCTTGTCAGCGAGTTTGGTGACAATGTTGGGGTTGGACCTGAGAGAACGGAGTGCAGTGAGTTCAGAGAGAGACAGATTAGAATGGGTGAGAGGAGCAGAGAAATTGAGACGGCTAATGTCACGCCGACAGTTCTCAATGAAAAGATCAAGAGAAGGTAAGAATCCAGAGGGAGGGGTCCAAGTGGAGGGAGAATATTGGAGGTGGGTAAAAGGATCCGTTGAACGGGGAGAGGACTCCTGCCCAAAGAAGTGAGCACGGAGACGAAGACGGCGGAAGAAGAGTTCAGCATCATGCCGAGCCCGAAATTCATTGAGATGAGGGCGTAAGGGTATGAAACTAAGTCCTTTGCTGAGCACTGAACGTTCAGCATCGGAGAGGGGAAGGTCAGGGGGTATAGTGAATACGCGGCTGGGGCTGGGATTGGAAGATGGGGTGAGGACGGAGGGACAAGCAGGGGTGGAGGGTCCCAGATGGGTGTTGGAGTCGATGAGTTGTTGGAGCTTGCGTTCCTTAGCACTTGAGAGAAAGAGAAAAAGTTTCTTGTTGAGGCGACGGATGAGGCGAAGAATAAAATGAAACTGGGGGCACGCGCAGCTTTGAAAAAGGGTGCGGCGGTGCTGCTGGAGGGAGAGGTCGAGTGTGTTCATATGGCGGCGCATGGCACGGAGTGTGGATCTCAGAATGCGACGGGAACAGCAGTCCGAGAAATGTTTTATGTCCCGGAGATACCTGTAATCCTGGGTGCGTTCAAAACAAGAGGGATGGAATTTCAGTTGAAATCCACGTGGGGTGAGTCGGAGACGGAGACAGTCACTGAGAAAGGAGATATGGCTGTGAAAGCGGGTTTTAGTAAACACCTTGTCAAACACCAGGAGAGAAATGGAAAGCAATGAAGGTGAGCAGGGCAGAAGAGACAGTCGGAAATCTTGTCGGTGGACAGAACCATACTTCTTCAAAGAGGGCAGTTTTTGAAGAGAGGTGGCAGTCAATCAAACACAAAGAACCCACCCAGGATTACAGGTATCTCCGGGACATAAAACGTTTCTCGGACTGCTGTTCACGTCGCATTCTGAGATCCACACTCCGTGCCATGCGCCGCCATATGAACACACTCGACCTCTCCCTCCAGCAGCACCGCCGCACCCTTTTTCAAAGCTGCGCGTGCCCCCAGTTTCATTTTATTCTTCGCCTCATCCGTCGCCTCAACAAGAAACTTTTTCTCTTTCTCTCAAGTGCTAAGGAACGCAAGCTCCAACAACTCATCGACTCCAACACCCATCTGGGACCCTCCACCCCTGCTTGTCCCTCCGTCCTCACCCCATCTTCCAATCCCAGCCCCAGCCGCGTATTCACTATACCCCCTGACCTTCCCCTCTCCGATGCTGAACGTTCAGTGCTCAGCAAAGGACTTAGTTTCATACCCTTACGCCCTCATCTCAATGAATTTCGGGCTCGGCATGATGCTGAACTCTTCTTCCGCCGTCTTCGTCTCCGTGCTCACTTCTTTGGGCAGGAGTCCTCTCCCCGTTCAACGGATCCTTTTACCCACCTCCAATATTCTCCCTCCACTTGGACCCCTCCCTCTGGATTCTTACCTTCTCTTGATCTTTTCATTGAGAACTGTCGGCGTGACATTAGCTGTCTCAATTTCTCTGCTCCTCTCACCCATTCTAATCTGTCTCTCTCTGAACTCACTGCACTCCGTTCTCTCAGGTCCAACCCCAACATTGTCACCAAACCCGCTGACAAGGGTGGTACTGTTGTTGTCTGGCGCATTGACCTCTACCTCGCGGAGGCTGAGCGTCAACTCGCAGACGTTTCCTCCTACCTCTCCCTGGACCATGATCCCACCACAGAACATCAAGCCATTGTTTCCAGGACTGTCACTGACCTCATCTCCTCTGGAGATCTTCCTCCCACAGCTTCCAACTTGATAGTCGCCCAACCTCGGACGGCCCGCTTCTACCTCCTACCCAAAATCCACAAACAGAACTGTCCTGGCAGACCGATCGTGTCAGCCTGTTCCTGCCCCACGGAACTCATTTCTCGTTATCTTGACTCCCTTCTCTCTCCCCTTGTCCAGTCCCTTCCCACCTACATCCGTGATTCCTCTGACACCTTACGTCACATCAACAATTTCCAGTTCCCTGGCCCCAACCGCTTCCTCTTCACCATGGATGTCCAATCCCTCTACACCTCCATCCCCCACCAGGATGGTCTGAGGGCCCTTAGCTTCTTCCTTGAACAGAGGCCCCAACAATCCCCATCCACCACTACTCTCCTCCGTCTGGCTGAACTTGTTCTCACACTGAACAATTTCTCCTTTAACTCCTCTCACTTCCTCCAAATAAAAGGTGTGGCTATGGGTACCCGCATGGGCCCCAGCTATGCCTGTCTCTTTATGGGGTATGTGGAACATTCCTTGTTCCAGTCCTACTCCGGCCCCCTCCCACAACTCTTTCTCCGGTACATCGATGATTACTTCGGTGCTGCTTCATGCTCTCGTCGGGACCTGGAAAAATTTATTAATTTTGCTTCCAATCTCCACCCCTCCATCATCTTCACATGGTCCATCTCTGACACTTCTCTTCCCTTCCTTGACCTCTCTGTCTCAATTTCTGATGATAGACTGTCCACCAATATCCATTACAAGCCTACCGACTCCCACAGCTACCTCGACTACAGCTCCTCACACCCCGCTTCCTGTAAAGACTCCATCCCATTCTCTCAGTTCCTTCGCCTCCGTCGCATCTGTTCTGATGACGCTACCTTCAAAAACAGCTCCTCTGACATGTCCTCCTTCTTCCTTAACCGAGGTTTTCCATCCACGGTCGTTGACAGGGCCCTCAACCGTGTCCGGTCCATATCCCGCGCATCCTCCCTCACGCCTTCTCCTCCTTCCCAGAAACATGATAGGGTCCCCCTTGTCCTCACTTATCACCCCACCAGCCTCCGCATTCAAAGGATCATCCTCCGCCATTTCCGCCAACTCCAGCATGATGCCACCACCAAACACATCTTCCCTTCACTCCCCCTGACGGCATTCCGTAGGGATCGTTCCCTCCGGGACACCCTGGTCCACTCCTCCATCACCCCCTACTCCTCAACCCCCACTTATGGCACCTCCCCATGCCCACGCAGAAGATGCAACACCTGCCCCTTCACTTCCTCTCTCCTCACCGTCCAAGGGCCCAAACACTCCTTTCAAGTGAAGCAGCATTTCACTTGCATTTCCCCTAACTTAGTCTACTGTATTCGTTGCTCCCAATGCGGTCTCCTCTACATTGGAGAGACCAAACGCAAACTGGGCGACCGTTTTGCGGAACACCTACGGTCTGTCTGCGAGAAAGACCCAAACCTCCCTGTCGCTTGCCATTTTAACACTCCACCCTGTTCTCTTGCCAACATGTCTGTCCTTGGCTTGCTGCATTGTTCCAGTGAAGCCCAACGCAAACTGGAGGAACAGCAGCTCATCTTCCGACTAGGCACTTTACAGCCCTCCGGGCTGAATATTGAATTCAACAACTTTAGATCTTAAACTCCCCCTCCCCCCATCCCCACCCCGTTTCTTTCCCCCCCCCCCCCCCGCTTTTTTTTCAAT
This sequence comes from Cetorhinus maximus, assembly GCF_964194155.1. NCBI lineage: Eukaryota > Metazoa > Chordata > Chondrichthyes > Lamniformes > Cetorhinidae > Cetorhinus > Cetorhinus maximus. The sequence continues at coordinate 163,425,179 of NC_135882.1, read as the reverse complement.
AATTTATATAGATTCTTCTTTCCCCACCTATTTCCATTATTTTTAAATCTAAAACTAAAACCTTTAGTCTTTCCACCCCACCCCCACTAGAGCTGTACTTTGAATATCCTGTCTTCCATTCTTAATTAGCACTTTTCTCAGACAAATACCACCACCTTCAACACCTCTTTGACCCTTTTGTCTGTGACATCTTTTGATTATCTGCTCATCTCCACAATCACCACACCACACCTTCAATGTGTCTCTTCCCCCCCCCCCCCCCCCCCACCCACCTTAAACCAATTTATATTTCTCCCTTCTTCTAACTATGCTCCAGTTCTGCCGAAGGGCCGTGAAGGCTCGAAACGTTAACTGATTTCTTCTCCGCCGATGCTGCCAGACCTGCTGAGTTTTTCCAGGTAATTCTGTTTTTGTCCTGCTTCTAACTATTCAGTTCTTAGAGTGAAGACCAGATGGATCAGATGTCTGCTGCCTTGAAAGTATTTCTTGGGCAACAGTCATTTCCCTCAGCCTTTGTGGAACAAATAGCGCATTTCGCATTGACACAAAGAATAGGGGACTCAATGATTGTCGGATTTTGAAATGGTCCAGATACTGGATGCACGCATCAATGTGTTTGAAGAATTAAGGACAGGCAGAATGAGGATGAAAGCATCTTTAGTAGATATGGCCGTTGCAGCAGGAGATAGAATTGGAAAAGCAATTATAGGTGAATGAATTCCGGGAATGCCCAAGGAACAGTTAATAGGTGCTTCAGATGTGACTCAAAGTATCATTGTGCAATGAATTGCACAAAGCGGAGAGGCGCAGGATCTTTGGACTGACACATAATACAGAGAATTCTGAGGCAGAGGATGAAAATAATGATTTTCCAGACCAATTATACTAGTCACAAAGAGCTTTAGTCCTGTGAATGTTAGTTGCAGAGTCGTTTAACAGTGCAATGCTTGTGTTTGTACTGTACATGGAATAGCTTGGTTAAAATGTTATCTTAATTCACTGAGTGGTGAAGATCGATGCAAGGTTAAGGAATGTTAAAGTACTACTTTCTTTAGGTTTAGTTACGACAACACATTAAGGTCACTAAAGACCATTTTATAAGTACTGCCGTGGTCTCTAGTGAGATACACATGCTGTTGAGTAAATTTGCTATGATAAAGGTACACATGAAACTTCATATGAAGCATGATAAGGCAGCTAATTTTGGAAAATCAGTGGATCTGCAGTTTACCTAATCAGGCCATTATTGCGTCCCCTAAACAAAACTTGATGTTTCTCATCAGAGTGTTATACAAGTATTAATGGCATCAGGCAATAAGAGTCAGAGACAAAAAAAAAATTGTCTTAAAGTTGCATAAACAATTTGTTCACCCTACTTGTCAAAAGTGAAAATCCTGTTAAAAGATGCAGAACTGATTGATGAAGGGTATATGGGGCTAAAAGAGGAAATTAGTGAGAAATGTGAAATCTTTAAGAAGTACTGGAGGACTATCCTATTATAAATTTTCCATTGGCATGTGACTTTAATGAGGTGTAGCCATTGACCTAAAGCTATGGGACAAAGAAATATTTTCATTCTACATTTCGTGGGTCTCACAACCAGATTTAGCCTTTCTACAATAATACTTAATAAAGACAAAAGGGTTATTGTAGACAAAATCCTGGAGAAATAGATAGGAACCAGCCTTGAGACACCAGCCAAGCTTCTAAGTGATAATGGAAGAGAATTTGCCAATGATGAGTTCAGAGACTTGGGAAAACATGAACATAGAGGCGATGGCATATAGTGATATTGTCACTGGACTGGTAATTCAGAGACCCAGGGTAGTGCTCTGGGGATCCAGATTCGAATCCTACCACAGCAGGTGGTGTAATTTGAATTCAGTAAAAATCTGGAATTAAAAGTCTAATGATGACCATGAAACCATTGTCGATTGTCGTAAAAATCCATCTGGTTCACTAATGTCCTTTAGAAAAGGAAATCTGCCGTCCACACCTGGTCTGGCCTACATGTGACTCCAGATCTGCAGTAATGTGGTTGACTCTTAAATGGCCTCTGAAATGGTCTAGCAAGTCAGTTGTATCAAACCGCTAAAAAGTCCATAAAAAAGAATGAAACCGGGCTGACCACCCAGCATTGACTTAAGCACCGGAAACGACAACAACAGACCCAGCCCTGTTGACCCTTCAAAGTCCTCCTCACTAACATCTGGAGGGACTTGTGTGAAAATTGGGAGAACTATCTCACAAACTAGTCAAGCAACATCCTGACATAGTCGGAAATAGTCATACTCAAAGAATCGTAGCTTACAGATCTTGTCCCAAACACCACCATCACCATCCATGGGTATGCCCTGACCCACCGGCAGGACAGACCCAGCAGAGGTGGCAGCGCTGGGGTACGCAGTCGAGAAGGAGTTGCCCTGGGAGACCTCAACATCGACTCTAGACCACATGCAGTCTCATGGCATCAGCTCAAACATGGGCAAGGAAACCTCCTGCTGATTACCACGTCAACATCCCTCCACCTCAACTGATGAATCAGTACTCCTCCTTGTTGAACGTAACTTGGAGGAAGCACTGAGGGTGGCAAGGGCGCAGAATGTACTCTGGGTGGGGCATTTCAATGTCCATCACCAATAGTGGTTTGGTAGCACCACCATAGACCGAGCTGGCCAAGTCCTAAAGGACATAGCTGCTAGACTGGGTCTGTGGCAGGCAGTGAGGGAACCAACAAGAGGGAAAACCATATTTGTCCTCATCCTCACCAACCTGACTGCCACAGATGCATTTGTCCATGACAGTATCAGCAGGAATGACCACCACATAGTCCTTGTGGAGATGAAGTCCCATCTTTACATTGGGGATACCCTCCATTGTGTTGTGTGGCACCATCACTGTACTAAATGGGATAGATTTCCAACATATCTAGCAACTCAAGTCTGGGCATCCATGAGGCACAGTGGGCCATCAGCAGCAGCAGAATTGTGCCTCATGGCCCGGCATATTCCCCACTCTGACATTACCACCAAGCCAGGGGATCAACCCTGGTTAAATGAAGAATGCAGGAGGGCATGCATGAGCAGCACCAGGTGCCAGCCTGGTGAAGCTACAACACAGGACTACTTGCGTGCCAAACAACATAAGCAGTGAAAGCACTAGCATAAGCGATTCCACAGCCAATGGATCAGATCTAAGCTCTGCAGTCCTGCCATATCCAGTCATGAATGGTGGTGGACAATTAAACAACTCATGGAGGAGGCGGCTCCACAAATATCCTCATTCTCAATGATGGAGAAGCCCAGCACATCAGTGCAAAAGATGAGGCTGAACCATTCGCAACAATCTTCAGCCAGAAGTGCCGAGTGGATGATCCATCTTGGCCTCCTTTGGAGGTCTCCAGCATCACAGATGCCAGTCTTCAGCCAATTCAATTCAGCCCACGTGAAATCAAGAAAGGGCTGAAGGAACTTGATTCTGCAACGGTTATGGACTCTGACATAATTCCAGCAATAGGACTGAAGACTTGTGCTCCAGAAATTGCCATGCCCCCATCCAAGCTGCTCCAGTACAGCTACAGCACTGGCATCTACCGGCAATGTACAAAATTGCTCGGGTATGTCCTGTACACAAAAAGCAGGGCAAATCCAACCCGGCCAATTACTGCCCCATCAGTCTACTCTCCATTATCAGTGAAGTGATGGAAGGGGCCATCAACAGTGCTATCAAGCGGCACTTGCTTAGCATTAGCCTGCTCACTGATGCTTAGTTTGGGTTCTGCCAGGGTCACTCAGCATCTGACCTCATTACAGCCCTGGTTCAAGCATGGACTAAAGAGCTGAACTCCAGAGGTGAGGTGAGAGTGACTGCCCTTGACATCAAGGCAGCATTTGACCATGTGGCATCAAAGAGCCCTAGCAAAACTGGAATCAATGGGAATCAGGGGGAAAACTCTCCATTGGTTGGAGTCATACTAAGCACAAAGGAAGAGGGTTGTTGTTTTTGGAGGTCAATCATCTCAGCTTCAGGACATCATTGCAGGAGTTCCTTAGGATGATGTTCTAGGCCTGACCATCTTCAGCTGCTTCACCAATGACCTTCTTTCCAACATAAGGTCAGAAGTGGGTATGTTCACAATGTTCAGCACCATTTGCAACTCCACAGATACTGAAGCAGCCCATGTCCAAATGCAGCAAGACCTGGGCAATATCCAGGCTTGGGTTGACAAGTGCAAGTAACATGCATGCCACACAAGTGCCAGTCAGTGACTATCTCCAGCAAGAGAGAATCTAACAATCGCCCCTTGACATTGAATGGCACTACCATCACTGAATCCCCCAATATCAACATCCTCCCCCAAGAGGATACCATTCTCCAGAAACTGAACTGGACTAGCCACATAAATACAGTGGCTACAAGAGCAGGTCAGAGGCTTGGAATCCTGCGACAAATAATGCAGTTCCTGACTTCCCAAAGCCTGTCCACCATCCACTAGGTACAAGTCAGGAATGTGATGGAATACTCACCACTTGCCTGGATGAGTGCAGCTCCCACAATACTCAAGAATCTTGACACAATTCAGGATAAAGCAGCCGCTTGATTGGCACCCCTTCCACAAACATTCACTCCCTCCACCACTGACAAACAGTAGCAGCAGTGTACCATCTCTAGATGCACTGCAGGAACTCACCAAGGCTCCTTAGGCAGCATCTTCTAAACCCACGACTACTACCATCTAGAAGGACCAAGGGTGGCGATGCATGGGAACACCACCACCTGGAAGTTCCCCTCTAAGCCACTCACCATCTTGACTTGGCAATATAATGCCGTTCCTTCACTGTTGCTTCGTCAAAATTCTGGAACTCCCTTCCTAACAGCACTGTGGGTGTACTTACACCACAGGGACTGCAGCAGTTCAAGAAGGTACCTCACCAGCACTTTCTCAAGGGCAATTAGGGATGGGCAATAAATGCTGTCCTAGCCAGCGATGCCCACATCCTGTAAATGAATAAAAAGGTCTCTGTGAAAGGAATCATGTGATGATAGATGAAATGCTGCATAAAATTTTAGCTGATCATCCAGACTGCAAGTGGACAACCACCCTGGCATGGGCTGTGCAAAGAATTTACACCGAATCTTTGGAGCGCATAGTCCCTGTCAATTAATCTATGGATGAAATCCCAAATTGCCTTCTGTGCTGAGTGATAGTCCTCCTGCTCTTGAAGTTATTGCAATTAGTTTGATTTTTTTTCTGCACATTTGAATGCTTTATATGCAGGGAGATGGGCTTTTATCAAGCCTGAGGTTTTGGGAAGATTCAGAGAGCTCTGAGGCATTGTATAGGACTGTCCAAAACAGAATTTAATTCTGGGTATTTGGTGTATTAAAAGAGAGGTTCATAGGAAATGGAAAGGCTCTAGTAAGATAATAGGTCGTGATGGTAAGAAAATACTAATCAAACTATTATGATTCATTCCTTAATTTAATTGGAATTGATTACAAAATCTCGGACTTTGAGCAGCTGATAGAAGTAAATGAGGCATCTCGTGCCTCAAGTGCTTGTGTTTGTAATGAAGGTCCTGAGGAATAGAATATAGTAAATCGAGGGCTGGATAGTGATAATTTCAGTAATCACGACACACAGGACAGAGCTATCATATCCAAAAGTTAATTGCCCAGAATGGATACTTCAGTGACATATTTTCTAGAGTGGTCTAATGAATGGAGAGTTACGACAATTTTGGGACATGGAGGCAAAGCTACTGGCAAGCTTAAGTAATGGCTGAATGTTCAGAATGGTATCAAGAAATGAGGTCCCTGGGCTAGCAAAATGGGGTGGAAGACTGGAGAGAAGAAAATGCAGTGCAAGTACTGATGATGGATTCAAAATGACTCTTGCATTAGAAAACTATCACATAGCAGAGAAAGACCTTCCAATAGTACAAGAGGATGATCTCGCAACAGTAGATCTGACAGACATAAAAGTGCAAGTATGGGCAATAGCTTGATTAGATTATGGAATGAAATAAAGGTCACAGAACAGTTTCATAACCAGAGATAGAATTCCTCATTCACGATCACGAAGTTTTGGTGGCTGCCAATAAACTTGAGGATAAACTTATAAAAGAGGCAAAACAAAGGGAATTAGATATACTAAGATAAAAGCAAAAAACTGCGGATGCTGGAATCAAAAACAAAAATACCTGGAAATTAGATAGTTTCAGAGAGTTTGGATCAGATAAGGGCTACCAGCTTTGTCACATAGGTGGATTTGTACTGAAAAGTCCTTGCAGATGGGACTTATAAGACTAAAGCAAGACTAGTTGCTCGATGCTTCGAAGAGTATCTGGGTGATATAGATATTAGAGTGGACTCTCCCAAGTTGGAAAAGTAATCTTGAACGTCTTTTTAGATCTTTTGGCCATACACTCTTGGGAGTGTAGATCAGTCGACGCAAAAGCCATGTTTCTGTAGGGCGATACTTTTCAGAAAGACGGGATTCAGAAATCATCCAAAGATGCAACACATGGAGAGGACAGATTAAAAATAAATAAAGCATCATTAAAAAAAAACTTTCAGGTACCTTGATGATGATTTCTAATGGAGTGGTACTGCGGCATTTTAGAAATGTGTTATTAATAAGATTAGAGTATAGTTTAAAATTGGGAGTCAGGTTTGTAGGGCTTTTAAATGCCAGTATATTGGTTTAATTATTAAGCAGAGTAGGTCTGATATTAGTAACCCTGTTTAGAAAATGTTACTTTCTTTGCTAATCATTTTAGGTCATCACAGAAAGGTGATCTCATATCCAAAGAAGAGGCAGAGCAATTGCGATGCTTGACTCTAAGATAAAAGCAAAAAACTACGGATGCTGGAAATCCAAAACAAAAACAAAAAGTTAAACTGGTTGTGCACTCAGACTAGACCACATGCTAATTTTGACCTACTGGAGTTAAGTACTACAATGAAACACTGTAAACTACAGAATTTTTAAAGAGCAAATAAACATTACAAAAGAATGCATACTTAAGTTCCCATCCTCAAGTGACCCAATGAACATGAAACTAGACATTTTTAGTGTTGCTTCACATGCCAGTCTGCTTGCTGGGTATTCTAGTGCAGCTGTTTCATAATATTTATGGGTGTAAATGGGAAATGGTCTTTAGCTTAGGAAGATAAGAAAATAAAAAGAGTTGTTAAAAGCACTTCAGCTACTGAAAGATGGCTCTTGGATATGGGCCCATTGGATATGGGATACGACTTATCAAATATTTTAAGTGTGATTATGTACAATGAGTGTACTGAAGATAGTATACCCATTGAATGTTATGTAGATAATCGTTCCTTGTGAGATAATGTACACTACGAAAAGAGTGAGTAAGAAAATGTTATGGATTGACCTTGCTGGCTTGAAACAAACGCTGCAGAGAAAGGAAATCTCTAAAATTAATTGGTTGGAATCAAGCCACCAACTGTCGGATTGTTTTACAAAGGAAGTGCATGTATGAAGAAATTGTTGAGGGCCTGGAGGGGTGGAGGTCTCGTAATGTAGTGCTTTAAATGGCATATTGGAAGTATTTGATTTAATTTGTTTTGAAATTTGACTTGCATATCAACTCTAATTTTTATTTAAAATGAGAAAAGGGAATCGCTAATTGTCTATTAATTGTATACACATGGTGAACTTGAACTGGAGATTCACTTGAGCCCTAATAAATAGAAACAAACTAAAACTGTGGTGATCAGGTTAGGAGGTGTATGCTTATAATGTGTAACTCTGCAAATGAATATAATGTAAAGATTGTCTCCAGTTCAACCTTCACCAACGGGCTTTCTGGAACCGAGCATGGCAGAGAATTAAGAATAGCCAGGTTAATGTTATGCCTGGATCCTGTTGTCTTCAATTTTAAGAAATGTTCTTTGCGTTTCTCATGGGCACAGGCTTAACAAGGGCCCAACAAGAAAAGTTTAGGCCTCCTGCACAGGGCTGTCTCCTTCCCTCCCCTGATACCCTTCTGAAACCTGCTCCTCGTGATTTACTTGCTTGTCAGCGAGCCTCTCTTTTGTGCAGGTTGGCAGCCACCTGCTGCCCAAACTTCCGTTCAGATCTATTGATCAGCCCTCGCATGCCACTCAGTTGCGGATGGCTGCTGACCAACAGCATGCAGGTGATACTGGAATTAAATTGCTTTGCTTTCTCATGTTCATGTCATGTTCCAGGATGGTTTGCACTCACCCCACCCCTTTGCCCAAATCCTGTTCCAAATTAAAATTGTGACTCTGTTGTCTAAGTAGTTGACTAGTGGTTTACAGCTAAAGCTGGACTATTTCATTAGAGCTATGGTATGAAACCTGTGTCTGATATATGTAATAGTCACTACAGACTTCGAAATTTGTTTCCTAAAATGCAGAATAAATTTCCAAAAGATTCTTACACATTACATGACAGTTTTATTATATAAGTAACAAAATAAAACTTTCAGACAATAGGTGTGATTAAAGTGCTACATTTCAAGAGCTACATTGCTTTCATTTTATTTTACTAAAACAATAATATGATACTAACAATAGTGGATGGTCGAGAATAATTAAGAGAATTTAATCATAAATTCCAATATTGTCATAAACGATTCCATCTCCGATTTGAGGTTTATGATGTAATCTGTATCTCTCAAATTATTCAGCCTTATTTTTCACTTCTAAATATTTGTAGTTTTGTACATTCTCTTAGATGCCTCAAAATTTTTTTTACAAATTCGTTAGTATTCTAACGAATACTACAAAATGCCAAAGATACAATACAACATAATATTCTCCACACAGTGAATTCTCAACTTCTCCTTGCAATCTTAATAAGCAGTAACACAGTACTTCTCACAGGAGGTAATAAAGCCTGACTCCTTTGTACATTTTGTACTCAATGTGACATTGACAGGAGTTAAGAAAATGTTTCTTTCCCAACCGTTCAGTTGTGAGACCCATTGTATGTAACACATACGCACAATATACTATGCAGACTATGCAAATTTAAAATCTAACAAATTGCCAAATTGAACTGATTTTATTAAATGTTTTAAAAATATATTTATTATATTTTTAATTTCTTTTGGTTGGTTCACTTGAGGGTCAGCTGGTGCTGGAATAGTTTTATGAATGCTGGCAATCTGGTATTACCTCAATCACTTGGTCATCACCAGGTTATCTGACTATGCAGGGGGCATTTAAGGTGAGCCACCCAATGTCTATATCTACACACTTCCCAACACAGGTCATCAGATAACAATCAAGAGCAGAAACCTGGCTGATTTCACCCAGCCTCTTCCCTCCACCCTAGAAGCACTTGGGCTAATTCCAACATCCCAATTGTTGCACCAGCTAAGATTAGAAAATAAAAACTGTTTCCTGCTGGTCAGTCGAACTTAATAACACATTGGATAGTGCATTTATATTATAAACTACCAGAAACTGCTGTAGAGATTTAAGAAATTCTGTCCCTTCTGCAGTTTTCCAGCTGCTGATTCTTCAGTCGATAATTGCAAATATTGGAAAATGCTTGGCTTAAATCCTGGAAAAGAAAACATCTGCTCATCCCTTTCCATATTAAATTTTGTTGACAGAACTGGTATCCAGTCAACTGTTTATTTCCTTCTGTATTGCCATTTGGTCTCGATATCTCCAAGAGCAAACACCGCCTGCCCGACACATAGCTGGATAATGTGTTAACACCAATGTGCCCACTCTGAACCATGGGGATTGTAATTCAAAGGATGAGAGTTCAAACTCCACCATGGCAGTTTCATCAACATTATCATGTGTGTTCTGCCTATAGGCAGGTCCTTAGCTCATAGTAGTCTTTCCATGTTTCTATCCTGTGCCAGTCTTTTCATTTGCCAATAACTTCCTTCAAATTTCAAAACATCCAACATTAACATTCTCTTCCTTCCTATTTTTCCGTAAAACTTTCCCTTCATAACATTTTTTGCAAGTCCATTTGCTAATTTTGTTCAGCAAATTTCTTTATTTGTTCACTCTCCACAGCACTTTGTCATTTGTTACTTTTTCTGTCCAACTGATCCTTTCCTCTCCTGAGCTCTGAAGAAGAGTCATACGGACTCTCTTTCTCTCTCCCTCTCTTCACAGATGCTGCCAGACCTGCTGGATTTTTCCAGCATTTCCAGCATCCGCAGTATTTTGCTTTGATCCTTTTCATTCTCCTCCAAACCCACATTTCAAAGCTATTTAGCAAGTTGGTCTACTCTTACTGTGAGGTCCAAGTTTTTTTAGGATGTGGACGTCGCTGGCTAGGCCAGAATCTATTGCCCATCCCTAATTGTTTTTTAAGAGTCAACCACATTGCTGTGGGTCTGGAGCCACATATAGGCCAGACCAGGATTTCCTTCCCTAAAGGGCATTAGTGAACCAGATTTTACAACAATTAACAATGGTTTCATGGTCATCATTCCAGATATTTATTGAATTCAAATTCCACCATCTGCCATGGTGGGATTCGAACCTGGGTCCACAGGGCATTATCCTGGGTCTCTGGATTACCAGTCTGGTGACAATACCACTACGCCATCGCCTCCCCAAATCTCATATCCATACAAAACAGCAGTCCAAATTTTGTCTGTGACATCTTTTGATTATCTGCTCCTATCACTGCTTGCTTATCTCCACAATCACCACACCCTCAACTTCTCTCTCCCCCCGCCCCCCACCTTAGACCAGCTTATATTTCACTTTTCTCCTAACTATACTCAGTTCTGCCGAAGGGTCATGAAGACCCGAAACGTTAACTGATTTCTTCTCCACCGATGCTGCCAGACCTGCTGAGTTTTTCCAGGTAATTCTGTTTTTGTTTTGGATTTCCAGCATCCGCAGTAGCTTTTAGCTATTTGTTTTTAGTCCAAATCAAGCTCTTTACGAGTCTCTTCTTGAGTTGTTTATTCAGCTTTCCAGTTAGCAGCTGTCTTCTCTCAATAAATACAGCCTTTCCCATTGCTATCCTTGTTCTTATTTCTTTGATACACCTTCCATCTGGCAGCTGAAAAATTTGAATTCAGATTTTTAAAAATCTGGAAATAAATAAAGGTAATACCTGTAAAAGTGATTGAGGCTGTTTGATTGTTGTAAAAATCCAACTGGCCACTAATATCTTGTAGGGCAGGAAACCTGCTGTCCTTAACCAGTCTGGCCTAAATGTGACTCCAGTCACACACCATTGTGATTGATTTTTGTTCCCCCAAAAATATACTTTATTCATATAATTTATAAAAGTACATTACATGACTGTTCAAAGTTGACATTACATAAGTTGCAAACCAAATCAGTTTCTTCCAATACTGTATGTTCCTCACTACATTTACAGTTAGAGTTAATATTACAAGATTTGTCACATGTCAAACATACAGCCTAAGGGGTTTTACCCCATTTCCAGCCCCACGGTGTACTATGGCTGAAAGGCCTTAGATGATGGCCTTTCCATGATAATGGAAAACAAGGAAATGGTGGGGGCGTTGAATAGGTATTTTGTTTCTGTCTTCACTGTAGAAGACTTAGAAAACTCCCCAAAGATACTTGAAAATAAAGAAGTGAAAGAGAGAGAGGAACTTAAAACAATCATCATCACTAGGGAAAAGGTGCTGGGAAAATTATTAGACCTAAAGGCTGACAAGTCCCCAGGATCAAATGGCCTGCATCTGAGGGCCTTAAAATAAGTGGTTGCAGGGTTAGTAGAGTTGGTTATAATCTTCCAAAATTCCTTAGATTCTAGAAATTCCAGTGGATTGGAAAATGGCAAATGTAACACCTTTATTCAAGAAAGGAGGGAGACAGAAAGCAAGAAACTATAAGCCATTTAGCCTAACATCTGCCATAAGGAAATTCTAGAAGGAGGGTATAGCAAGTTACTTAGAAAATCATAATGGGATCAGGCAGAGTCAACATGATTTTGTGAAGGAAAATCATGTTTAACTAATTTCTTAGAATTCTTTGAGGAAGTAACAAGCAAGGTAGTTAAAGGGGGACCTGTAGATGTAGTGTAAAAAAGGCATTTGATAAGGCGCCACATCTACAGGTAGGGGTAACATATTCGCATGGATAAAGGATTGGTTAGCTAACAAACTGTAACTAGCAGAGTGCCACAGGGATCAGTGCTGGGGCCTCAACTATTTATAATCTATATAAAAGGCTTGGATGAAAGGACTGAATGTATGGTAGCTAAATTTGCTGATGGCACCAAAATAGATAGGTAAGTACGTTGTCAAGAGGAGGTAAAGAGTCTACAAAGGGATTATAGATAGGTTAAGTGAGTGGGCAAAATATTTTGCAGATGGAGTATAAAGTGGGAAAATGTGAACTTGTCCACTTTGACAGGAAGAATAGGAAAGCGGTAAACTATTTAAGTGGAGATCTGGGTGTCCTGGTACATGAATCACAAAAAGTTAGTTATGTAGGTACAGCAAGTGATTCAGGTGGCAAATGGAATGTTGGCATATATTGCAAGAGGAATGGAATACAAAGGTAGGCAAGTTTTACATCAACCGTGCAGGGCCTTGGTGTGACCACATTTGCAGTACTGTGTACAGTTTTGGTCTCCTTATTTGAAAAGGATGTAATTACATCAGAAGCAGTTCAGAGAAGATTCACTTGACTCATTCCTGGGATGAAGGGCTTAACTTATGAAGGAAGGTTAGGCCTATACCCATTGGTGTTTAGAAGAATGAGAGATGATCTTATTGAAACATATAAGATCCTGAAGGGACTTGTTAACTAGGAGGCACAGTTTAAGAGTAAGTTGTCTCCCTTTTAATATGGAGATGAGGAGATTTTTTTTTCCCTCTGTGGCTTGATAGTCTGTGGAATTCTCTTCCCCAGAAAGCTGTGAAGGATGAGTCATTGATTTATTCAAGGTTGAGTTAGATAGATTTTTGATAGACAAGGGAGTCAAGGGTTATAGGGTGCAGATAGGAAAGTGAAGTTGAGATCGCAACCAGATCAGCCATGATCTCATAAATGGCAGAGCAGGCTTGAGAGGCCAAATGGCCTACCCTGTTCCTAAGCCCTATGTTTCTAGATCCCATGTTCCTTTGTCTGCAACGTTCAATTGTGGACAATTCTTTGTACTGGAAAACCAGCAAATTTCGGGTAGACCAAAGTGCATCTTTCATCGAGCTGATGGTCTTCCAGCTGCAGTTGATGTTTATCTCATTGTGAGTTCCTGGGAACAGACTGTAGAGCTCGATTCTTAACCACCCTACTGGTCACCTAGCAAACCATAACATGTAGCAGTTCAGGAAGAAAGGCCCAACACCACCACCACCTTCTTAGCTAGCATTGATGGGAGAGGTTTGATACATATATGTGTTTGAAGTAATATGTGGGCCAGGTGGGAAGATGTCTATGTAGAGAATGAGGAATACTGAGCATACACCAATTGGACTGAATGTTCTGCTTTTGTTCAGTCGATTCTATTTAAATTTGCCTGATGAGCTGCTGAAAATTGTGTTTTTTTTTCATTTATTCATTCACAGGATGTGGGCATCACTGGCAAGGCCAGCATTTATTGCCCATCCCTAATTGCCTTTGAGAAGGTGATGGTGAGCTGCCCTCTTGAACGGCTGCAGTCCATTTGGTGTAGGTACACCCACAGTGCTGTTTAGGGAGGGAGTTCCAGGAGTTTGACTCAACAATAGTAAAGGAACGATGATATAGTTCCAAATAAAGATGGTATGTAGTTTGAAGGGAAACTTGCAAGTGGCAGTGTTATGGTCAATGCATCTGCTGCCCCTGTCCTTCTAAGAAGTAGAGGTCACAGGTTTGGAAGATACTGTTGAAAGAGACTTGGTGACTTGCTGCAGTGCATCTTGTAGATGGTACACACTGCTGCCACTATGTGTTGGTGTTAGAGGGAGTGAATGTTGACGAGATGGATGGGATGCTAAGCAAGTATGCTGGTTTGTCCTGGATGGTGCTAAGCTTCTTGAGTTCTTTTGGAGCTGCACTCATCAAGGCAAGTGGAGAGTATTGCATCACACTCCTGAGTTGTGCTCTGTAGCTGGTGGACAGACTATGGGGAGTCAGAGGTGAGTTACTCACTGTAGAATTCCAACTCTTGTGCCAACAGTATTTATATGGTTAGTCCAGTTCAGTTTCTGGTCAATGGTAACCCCCCAGGATGTTGATAGTAGGGAATTCAGTGATGGTAATGTCATTGAATGTCAAGGGGAGTTAGTTAGATTCTCTCTTGTTGGAGATGGTCATTGCCTGGAACTTGTGTGGCACAAATGTTACTTTCCCCTTATAAACTCAAGCCTGCATTGTCCAGGCCTTGCTGCACATGGATACAGACTCCTTCAGTATCTGAGCAGTTGCGAATGATGCTAAACATTGTGCAATCATCAGCACACATCCCCACTTCTGACCTTACAATGGAAGGAAGGTCATTGATGAAGCAGCTGAAGATGGTTGGGCCTAGGATGCTACCCTGTGGAACTCCTGCAGTGATGTCCTGGACTGAGATGACCATCTTTCTTTGTGCTGGGTATGACTACAACCAATGGAGACTTTTTCCCCTGATTCCCATTGACTTTAGTTTTGCTAGGAGGCCTTAATGCCACACTCAGCCAAATCCTACCTTGATATCAAGAGCAGTCACTCTGACCTTACCTCTTGAATTCACCTCTTTTTTTTTTGTCCATGTTTGGACCAAGGCTGTAATGAGGTCAGGAGCTAAGTGGCCCTGGCAGAACCCAAACTGAGCACCAGTGAGCAGGTTATGCTGTGTAAGTGCCGCTTGATGGCACTGTCAACAACCCCTTCCATCACTTCTCTGATTATCGAGAGTAAACCGATGGGATGATAATTGGCCAGATTGAATTTGTCCTGCTTATTGTGGTCAGGACATACCTGGGCAATTTTCCACATTGTCTAGTAGATGCCAGTGTTGTAACTATACTGGATCAACTTGGCTAGAAGCGCAGCAAGTTATAGAGCACAAGTCTACAGTACTATTGCCAGAATGTTATCAGTGTCTATAGTCTTTGCAGTATCCAGTGCCTTCAGTCATTTTTTGATTTCACTTGGAGTAAGTAGAATTGGCTGAAGACTGGCATCTGTGATGCTGGGGACCTCAGGAGGAGGCCAAGATAGATCATCCACTTGGCACTTCTGGCTGAAGGTGGTTGCAAATGCTTCAGCCTTCTCTTTTGCGCTGATGTAATTAGCTGAAATGTGTTTGAGTCACTTTTTCGACTTCTGATTTTTTCATCAGTTACTGTAAAATACTCCAATTGTAAGCTTTTAAGTTTTTTAAAACCACAAAAGCCTCACGTTACAAATGAATGATCAATAGCTTTAATATTTGTTGGAAAATAGACTTTAGCGTTCTAAGTGCAAGTTTAAGATGAATATATTTTATTTATCACTGTACCTGATTTTAAAGTGCAATTCCTAATTTTTTTAATATAGTATTGACATTTTGAGGCATTAAATTTGAGTCTGTTTGTGTCATCAACTTCTACATTTTGGAGAATTGTAGAAATTACTTTTGCAAATATATTAATTACTGGAGGAAGTAGTTATTAAGGCCCAAACTGGTTCTGATTGGAAAGCATAAGATTCAGGTTTTTGATGACAACTCCAATCCATGTAGAGAAGCTGGGTTAGTTGTAGGAGACAGAGGGTGATGACAGGAGGATGCTATAGTGACTGGAAGCCAGTGTCCAGTAGCGTACCACAGGGATCTGTGCTGGGTTCCCTATTATTCGTCATTTATATAAACGACATAGATGACTATGTGGGGGGTAGGATTAGTAAGTTTGCGGACGACACAAAGATTGGCCGGGTGGTTAATAGTGAGGTTGAGTGTCTTGGGCTACAGGAAGATATAAACAGGATGGTCAAATGGGCAGATAAGTGGCAGATGGAATTTAACCCTGAAAAGTGTGAGGTGATACACTTTGGAAGGAGTAATTTGACAAGGAAGTATTCAATGAACGGCATGACACTAGGAAGTTCTGAGGAACAAAGGGACCTTGGCATGTGTGTCCGTAGATCTCTGAAGGTGGAGGGGCATGTTAGTGGAGTGGTGAAAAAGGCATAGGGGACACTTGCCTTTATCAGTCGAGGCATAGGTTACAAAAGTAGGGAGATCATGCTGGAGTTGTATAAAACCTTGGTGAGGCCACAGCTGGAGTACTGTGTGCAGTTCTGGTCACCACATTATAGGAAGGATGTGGTTGCACTAGAGGGGGTGCAGAAGAGATTCACCAGGATGTTGCCTGGGATGAAACATTTAAGTTACAAAGAGAGGTTGGATAGACTTGGGTTGTTTTCGTTGGAGCAGAGAAGACTGAGGGCAACCTGATCGAGGTGTACAAGATTATGAGGGGCATGGACAGGGTGGATAGGGAGCAGCTGTTCCCCTTAGTTGAAGGGTCAGTCACGAGGAGACACAAGTTCAAGGTGAGGGGCAGGAGGTTTAGGGGGGATGTGAGGAAAAACCTTTTTACCCAGAGGGTGGTGACGGTCTGGAATGCACTGCCTGGGAGGGTGGTGGAGGCGGGTTGCCTCACATCCTTTAAAAAGTACCTGGATAAGCACTTGGCACGTCATAACATTCAAGGCTATGGGACAAGTGCTGGTAAATGGGATTAGGTAGGTAGGTCAGGTGTTTCTCATGTGTCGGTGCAGACTCGATGGACCGAAGGGCCTCTTCTGCACTGTGTGATTCTGTGATTCACTTGGCACCTTTTATGGTTTAACCAGGACTCAGAAATTACCATTTTATGAAAGCTGTTACTGCAATGCAGGAGTATTTGAATTAATCATTGGTCATTTTTTATTGAATTTATTTAAAATAATTACACAAACTTGTCTTTTGTATTGCTGAAAAAAGAGACCTGTCTAAGCTTTTCGTCTTGTGCTCATCAGGACACTTGGAAGAATACCAGTATAAGGGGAAAACAACAATTTATACTGTATGTGAAGAGCATGCTAATTGGTTGGCAAGTGGCATTGTCATGGAGAATGCATCACTGATGGTGGCTGACAATTAACTGCCAAACGTCGTTTGAAATTTAAACCAGGGAGCTTGACCCTGATTGGTCAAGGCATTGCTTGCCGGTCACCATCATTGGTGCATTATCCATGGCAATGCCATTTGCCAACCAGTCAGCACTCTCTTCACATGCAGTATAAATTGTTGTTTTCCCCTAATATTGATATCCTTGCAAGTGTCCTGATAAGTGCAAGACGAAAAGCTTAGACATGTCCCTTTTTCCAGCAATACTCATATCCTGTACCATCAAAAGACTAAACTTGCTTTTTCTTAATCAGTTTGATTAAAAAGTGCTAGTAAACTACAAAGGAGTAAGGTTCTTTCAATAATGACTACCTTAAATACAAAGATTAATTTCTCACCATTTCTACAAACAACTAATATCACACACTGCCATTTTCAAAAGATTGTTCAGTTCTATATAATTCTGTTCAAACAGTATTACTGGCTCTATATGTTGTACACATTGAGACAGTTATTTTCAAATCACGTCTTTTGTATGTGAATTTTAAAATGAAATTGTTTGGTCTAATCTAGTTTTGTTACATTCCAATTCTAAATTGCACCTACACAAAATATATTGTTTATATATTGCATGGGATTGGGGGTAGTGCATTGAGATCGATAGAAAACTGGTTGAGAGACAGGAAACAAAGAATAGGAATAAACAGGTCTTTTTCCGAATGGCAGGCAGCAACTCGTGGGGTACTGCAGGGATCGGTGCTAGGACCCCAGCTATTCACAATATATATGAATGATTTAGATGAGGGAACTAAATGTAATATATCCAAATTTGCAGATGACACAAAGCTGGGTGCAAGGGTGAGCTGTGAGGAGGATGCAGAGATGCTTCAGTGTGATTTGGACAAGCTAAGTGAGTAGGCAAATGCATGGTAGATGCAGTATAATGTGGATAAATGTGAGGTTATCCACTTTGGTAGCAAAAACAGGAAGGCAGATTATTATCTGAATGGCTATAAGTTGAGAGAGGGGAATGTGCAATGAGACCTGGGTGTCCTTGTACACCAGTCGCTGAAGGTAAGCATGCAGGTGCAGCAGGTGGGTAAAGAAGGCAAATGGTATGTTGGCCTTCATAGCGAGAGGATTCGAGTACAGGAGCAGGGATGTCTTGCTGCAATTATACAGGGCCTTGGTGAGACCACACTTGGAATATTGTGTGCAGTTTTGGTCTCCTCATCTGAGGAAGGATGTTTTTGCTATAGAGGGAGTGCAGCGAAGGTTTACCCGACTGATTCCTGGGATGGCAGGACTGACATATAAGGTGAGATTGAGTCAGTTAGGATTATATTCGCTGGAGTTCAGAAGAATGAGGGGGGATCTCATAGAAACCTATAAAATCCTAACAGGACTAGACAGGGTAGACGCAGGAAGGATATTCCTGATGGTGGGGGAGTCCAGAACCAGGGGTCACAGTAAACCATTTAGGACTAAGATGAGGAAAAATTTCTTCATCCAGAGAGTGGTGAGCCTGTGGAATTCGCTACCAGCGAAAGTAGTTGAGACCAAAACATTGTATGTTTTCAAGAAGGAGTTAGATATAGCTCTTGGGGCAAAAGGGGTCAAAGGGTATGGGGAGAAAGCGGGAGCAGGCTATTGAGTTGGATGATCAGCCATGATCACAGTGAATGGTGGAGCAGGCTCAAAGGGCTGAATGGCCTACTCCTCCTATTTTCTATGTATGTTTCTATGTAGGACAGAAAAATTGCTGTAACCTTTCTGGCTATTGTACAGTATGGAATCATTGCAATACTTGGTACAGTTTACCTGGCTATTTTCATTTTATGCTAAAATTCAGTAATGGAAATAGTCCTTGAAGGAAAGAGTGCATATTTGCTTCTCATAATAATGCTGGACCATTCCAGAACTATTGATAAAATTTCCCTCCTTGTCCTTTCCACCTGTCTTTGACATGGTTGACCACACCATCCTCTTCCAACACTTCTCCACTGTTGTTCAGTTAGGTGGGGCTGCACTCACCTGGTTCCATTCTTTTCTATCTAACTATAACCAGAGAATCACTTGCAATGGCTTTTCTTCCTGTTCCTGCACCGTTATGTCTGGTGTGCCCCAATGATCCATCAAACTTACATAATTATCTTAACTTACGTTTCTCATCTACATGCTGCCCCTCAGCGGTGTCATCTGAAGGCACTAGCTTTCACATGTACACAACTTTACCTCACCACAGCCTCTCTCAGCGGCTCCACTGTTGCTAAATTATCTGACTGCTTATCCAACATCTGGTAGGGGATGAGCAAAAATTTCCTCCAGTTAAATATAGGGAAGATTGAAGCCACTGTTTTCAGCCCCAGCTCCAAACTCCATTCCCTAGCGACCAACTCCATCCCTCTGCCTGGCAACAGTTTGAGATTAAGCCAATCTGTTGGTAACCTTGGTGTCACATCTGATCCCGAGATGATCTTCTGACGTCATATTTGTGCCACCTCTAAGACAACCTTTTTCCACGGGGAAATGGTGGTGTAGTGGTATTGTCACTGGACTGATAATCCAGAGACCCAGGGTAATGCTTTGAGGACCTGGGTTTGAATCCCACTGTGGCAGATGGTGGAATTTGATTTCAATAAAAATAAAAGAGGAATTAAAAGTCTAATGATTGTCGAAAAACCCATCTGATTCACTAATGCCCTTTAGGGAAGGAAATCTGTTGTCATTACCTGGTTTGACCTACATGTGACTCCAGACCCACAGCAATGTGGTTGACTCTTAAATGCCCTCTGGCCTAGCAAGCCACTCAGTAGATTGGCAATAAATGGTGGCCTAGCCAGTGATGCCCACATCCCATGAATGAATATAAAAAAAAAACCTCTGTAATGTTGCTTGACTTTGCCCCTGTCTCAGCTCATCTGCTACTAAAACCCTCAACCATGCCTTCATTACCTCTAGACTCCTGCTAGTCTTCCACATTCTACCCTCCGTAAACTTGAGCTCATTCAAAACTCTGCTGTCCGTATGTTAATTCACAGGAAGCCTCATTTCTCTATCACCCCTGTGCATTGGTTAGTCAATCAACATCTTGATTTCAAATCTTTCCATGGGTTCTCCTCTCCTATCATTGTAATCTCCAACCTCACAACCTTCTGAAATATCTGTGCTTCTCTAAATCGATTTTAATTGTTCCATCATTGCTGTGGTTGTACCTTCTGTTGCCTAGGCCCTAAGTTCTGGAATATTATCCCTATACCTCTCTGCCTCTCTACCTTGCTTTCTGCCTTTAAGACACTCCTTAAAACCTACCTTTTGACTCAGCTGTTGGTCGTCTGATTTAATATCTCCTTATCTGGCTCGGTGTCATGCTTAGTTTTATAATGCTCATGTGAAACGCCTCGAAACGTTTCATTACATTAACGGTGCTATATAAATATAAGATGTTGTTATTGCTTATGTCATTTTTTTCCAGATATCTACATCCAACTAATGAGCATTTTATTAATGAAGCGAAAATAAAAATGTTTCAACAATAGGGGGTTGCCTCAAATACAGAGCTTTTGGTCTATATTGTTGGAATGATCAGCCTTACTGAGGAAAGGATTAATGCTGGAATTCACATTCAAGCTTCATTGCTTCTTTTAAAGGAAGAGAATGATAGGATTTTTTTTTTTTGGCCTGACAGTTGTCAACTAAGAATGTTATTTTTCTCTTAGTTTGCGTCCTTTATGTTGTGAGCTTATGTTAAAAGAGCAGGAGAGAGGAGGACCTGGAGGCAGACAGCAACACCTAAAAGAGCAAGAGAGATGAGGACCTGAAAACACATAGCAGCACCTAAAAGAGTGGAAGAGAGGAGGACCTGGAGACAGACAGCAGCACCTAAAAGAGTGGAAGAGAGGAGGACCTGGAGACAGACAGCAGCACCTAAAAGAGAGGAGGACCTGGAGACAGACAGCAGCACCTTAAAGATTGGAAGAGAGGAGGACCTGGAGACAGACAGCAGCACTTAAAAGAGCAGGAGAGAGGAGGACCCAAAGACAGAAAACAGCATCTAAGAGTGGGAAAGAGGAAGACCTGGAGACAGACAGCAGCATCTAAGAACCTGGTCATCAGGTGTGAGGTACTCTCGCTGTTGCTGTACGTGGCGCAGGTCTGGCCCATTCCAGACTCCTGCGCGATGGCGATCACTCGAGCCATCTTCCGCTTTATCTGGAGGTCGAAAATGGATCGTGTCCGCAGGGACGCGATGTACAAGCCTCTAGATAAAGGGGGAAAAAACGTGCCCAACATCGCCCTCATGCTGATGGCCACCTTTGTGTGTGGCTGCATCAAGCGGTGCGTAGACCCTCAGTACGCAAACACCAAGTGTCACTACGTGCTGAGGTTCTACCTGTCCCCGGTGTTGCGAAGGATGGGTCTGGCCACGCTGCCGCGGAACGCTCCAAGTAGTTGGACCGTGCCGTACCACCTGTCCCTGGTGGAAAAATTTATGCAGAAAAACACCTTTGACCACAAGTCCATCAGGCAGTGGTCAGCACGTAACGTCCTAGAGGCCCTGAGGGAAAAGGAGAGGGTGGACCCTGTGGGATGGTTCCCCGAGCAGACTGTCAAAGTCATTTGGCAGAATGCCTCATCGCCAGAACTTTCCAACAAGCACCAAGACGTAGCTTGGCTGGTGGTGAGAAAGGCCCTCCCTGTCAGATCCTTCCTACACGCCAGGAGGCTCACCCCCTCTGCACGTTGCCCTCGAGGTGGCTGTGGTGGGGAAGAGACCGTTGTTCACCTCCTTGTGGATTGTGCCTTTGCAAAGAAAGTCTGGAGAGAGATGCAGTGGTTGCTGTCGAGGTTCATCCCGAGCAGTTCTGTGACACAGGACTCTGTGCTCTACGGGCTGTTCCCAGGGACACACACCGAGACAAACATTGACTGCAGCTGGAGGATCATCAACTCGGTGAAAGACGCGCTTTGGTCTGCCCGAAACTTGTTGGTCTTCCAGCACAAAGAGTTGTCCCCGACCGATTGTTGCGGACTGGCACAATCCAAAGTCCAGGACTACGTGCTGAGGGATGCACTAAAGCTTGGGGCAGCTGCCGCAAAGGCGCAATGGGGAAGGGTCGCTGTCTAAGACCTTTCTACCACAGTGCACCGAGAGACTGGGAACTGTTTAGAGCCCCTCGGGCTGTACAGATCAAAATGAAAGGCTGTAAATGATTGTAATATTGTTTGTACTGATGCACCTGGTGATACATTTTGTAAAAGTTTAACCTGGATTGTACCCTTGTAATGTTGTTTTTGAAATGGTTTTGAATGTGATTGAAGATATTTTATGAATAAAGTATATTTTTACAAAAAAAAAAATCTAAGAGTGGAAGAGAGGAGGACCTGGAGACAGACAGCAGCACCTAAAAGAGCAGGAGAGAGGAGGACCCAAAGACAGAAAACAGCATCTAAGAGTGGGAAAGAGGAAGACCTGGAGACAGACAGCAGCATCTAAAAAATATCCAATCTGTGGCTCCAGAACGGACCGACCACGTTCTGAGAAAAATCAGTGTGATGTCACAGGAAAACAGGTAGTTGATACATTGGTGAGTATTTTTCTCATTTATCTTTCAAAACTCAGGTAATTCTAGCAATTGTAAGGTTTTATTTGTAGTGGCATGGCTTACTAATAGTGGTAAAGCTTATTAAATTGGCTGATGAGCATTTCCTATTTAGGGAATTTCAATCAGACTAAGTAGAACATTTATTGAAATAATAAGAATATAAACACAAGCAGGACTAAAGACGCTAAGATTTAATCAGTAAAATAATTAGTTAAATGCTATAAATATGGCAGGGCAAATGATATGTGGCAGCTGCTGAATGTGGGAGCTCGTGGACACCTGGGTAATCAAAAGCAAACACATCTGCAGTAAGTATCTGCGGCTGGAAGAACTTCAGCTCAGAGTCACTGAGCTGGAGGTGAGACATAAACACTGCGATACATCAGGGAGGAGGAAACTTACCTGGACACTCGAGAAGGCGTTCACACCCTTTAGGATAAAGTCGTCTGATTTGGTCCATGGTCAAGGACAGGAGGATGTGCCTGCGAGTTAGGCAGGTATGGGGATCAAGAAGGTGGAAGTGGAGGACCCTCAGCCCTTGCAATTATGCAACAGGTTTGAGGTTCTTGCAGCCTGTACGGATGAATGCGAGGCCTGCAGCATGAATCAGACTACTGACCGTGGCACCATGATACAGGAAGCCATTCAAGCAGGGCAAGTTAATAGGAATGTAGGGACAGTATAGTCAGGGAAGGATAGATACAGTTCTCTACAGCTGAAAGCTTGAACCCAGAAGGCTGTGTTGCCTGCCCGGTGCCATGGTTCAGGAAATCTGCTCTGGGCTGGAGAGGAACTTGCAGTGGGAGGGGTAGGATCCAGTTGTCGTGGTTCACATAAATACCAATGACGTATGTAGAACTAGGAAATAGGATCTGCTGAGGGAGTATGAGTAGCTAGGGGCTAAATTAAAAAGCAGAACCTCAGATATAATAATCTCTGAGCCACAAGCAAATGTGGATGGCACCACATCCACAAACATGCACTCCCTCACCATCTACGCACAGTAGCAGCAGTGTGTACCATCTACAAGATGCACTGCAGAAATTCACCAAGGGTCCTTTGACAGCACCTTCCAAAACTACGACCACTCCCATCTAGAAGGACTAGGGCAGCAGATAGATGGGAACACCACCACCTAGAAGTTCCCCTCCAAGTCACTCACCATCCTGACTTTGGAAATATATCGCTGTTCCTTCACTGTCACTGGGTCAACATCCTGGAACTCCTTAACATCACTTGGGTGTACCTACACCACATGGACTGCAGCAGTTGAAGAAGGCAGCTCACCACCATCTTCTCAAGGGCAGCTAAGGATGGGCAATAAATGCTGGCCCAGCCAGCGAAGCCCACACCCGTGAATGAATATTAAAAAAAATTGGAGTAGGAAACATAAGTTTAGAGAGTTAAATGCGTGGTTCAAAAGATTGGTGTGGGAGGGTCATACAGACTCGGATCGTTAACTCTGTTTCTCTCTCCACAGACGCTGTCAGACCTCCTGAGTTTTTCCAGCATTTTTTGTTTTTGTTTCAGATTTCCAGCATCTGCAGTCTTTTGCTTTTATCTTGGTGTGGGAGAAATGGGTTTCGATTCATGGAGCACTGGCACCAGTACTGGGAAAAGTGAGAGCTGTACCGTTGGGACGGTCTTCACCTGAACCGTGCTGGGACCAGTGTACTGGCAAGTGGTTTAACTAGTGTGGTAGCGAGAGCTTTAAACTAAATCGTGGAGACAAGGAATCAGGTGAGGGAAGATGTGATTAATTAAAGAGAGGGGATAAGGCAAGGTAGCAATAAGTGAATTGATAATCTGAGTGTGGCAGGAAGGAACAGAGTGTACAAACTTGAGTGTGCCAGCAGGTAAGGCTAGAATAATAAAAAGATAGAATTAAAGGCACCCTTATCTGAATGCACACAGCATTTGTATCAAGATAGATGAATTGACGGCACAAATGGAAGTAAACAGGTATGATGTAACTGCTGTTACGGGGACGTAATCATGGGGGACTTTAATCTATATATAGTCTGGGTAAACCTAATTAGCACTAATGCTGTGGGGGATGAATTACTGGAATGTTTTTCTAGATGGTTTTCTAGAACAGTATGTTGAACAAACCAGGGAATGGGCTATTTTAGATCTAGTATTAAGCAATGAGAAAGGGCTAATTAATAATCTCATTTTTTAAAACTTATTCTTTCATGAGTTGTGGGCATCGCTGGCAAGGCCAGCATTTGTTGCCCATCCCTAATTGCCCTTGAGCTGAAAGGGTAGTTAAGAGTCAACCACATTACTGTGGTTCTGCAGTCACATGTAGGCCAGACCAGGTAAGCATGGCAGATATCCTTTCCTAAAGGACATTAGTGAACCCCCAGCTGGATTTTTACAACAATCAATGATTGTTTCATGGTCACTATTACTGAAACTAGCCTTTTTTTTAATATTCCATATTTTTATTAATTGAATTTTTACATTATACCAGCTGCCATAGTGGGATTTGAACCCATGTCCCCAGAGCATTAGCCTGAGCCTCTGGGTTACTGATCCAGTGACATTGCCACTATGCCACCATCTCCCCAAAAGAGCCTTTAGGCAAGAGTGACCATAATATGATAGAATTTTACAAGTGTGAAAGTGATGTAGTTCAATCCGAAACTAGGATCTTAAATCTAAACAATGGAAACTACAAAAGTATGAAAGGCATGTTAGCTGTGGAAGATTGGGAAACTACATTGAAAGACATGATGGTAGATAGGCAATGGCTAGCATTTAAAGAATTAATACATGGTTTACAGCAAATATACATTCCTTTGAGGCACAAAAAACCAACAGGAAAAGTGATATAACTGTGTTTAAGATTATATTAAATCAAAGGAAGAGGCTTATAAAGTTGCCAGAAAAAGTAGTAAGTTTGAGGATTGAGAGCATTTTAGAACTCAGCAAAGGAGGGCCAAGAAACTGATAAAGGATGGGAAAATAGAATACAAAAGTAAACTAGTGAGAAACATAAAAACAGACTGTAAAAGTTTCTATGGGAAAAGATTAGCAGAGACAAATGTGGGCCCATTGCAGGCAGAGACAAGAGAATTTATAATGGGGAGTAAGGAAATGGCAGAGAAATTGAATAAATACATTGTATCTCTCTTCATGGAGAAAGATACAAAAAAATCTCCCAGGAATACTAGAGAGCCAAGGGACTAGGAATTGAGAGAAATTAATATTAGTAAAAAGTAGCACTGGAGAAATTAACGGGATTGAAAGTTGATAAATCCACTGGCCCTGATGATCTACCTTCCAGAGTATTAAAATAAGTTGCTGTAAATATAGTGGATGCATTGGTGGTCATCTTCCAAACATTTATAGATTTTGGAACAGTTCCTGCAGATTGGAAGGTAGCAAATGTAACCCCACTATTTAACCTCACTACTTAACAAAGGAGGGAGAAAGAAAATGGGGAGCTACAGACTTGTTAGCCTGACATCAATAGTAGGGAAAATGCTAGAATCTATTATAAAGGCTGTGATAACGGGACACTTAGGAAATAATGGTAGGATTGGGCAGAGTCAGCATGGATTTATGGAAGGGAAATTATATTGACAAACCTGTTGGAGTTTTTTGAGTATGTTACTAGCAGAATAGATCAGGGGGAGCCTGTGGATGTGGTTAATTTGGATTTTCAGAAGGCTTTCGGTAAGGTCCCACACAAGAGATTAGTAAGCAAAATTAGAGCACAGGATATTGTGGGTAATATACTGACATAGATTGAGAATTGATTAATGGGAAGAAAGCACAGAGTAGGAAAATCGAGCCGTTCTCAGGTTGGCAGGCTGTGACTAGTGGGGGACCACAAGGATCAGTGCTTGGGCCACT
Source organism: Cetorhinus maximus (assembly GCF_964194155.1). Classification (NCBI taxonomy): domain Eukaryota; kingdom Metazoa; phylum Chordata; class Chondrichthyes; order Lamniformes; family Cetorhinidae; genus Cetorhinus; species Cetorhinus maximus. The sequence goes on along the minus strand of NC_135882.1, from coordinate 163,398,686 downwards.
CTGTTCACAATCTATATCAATGGTTTGGATGTGGAGACCAAATGTAATATTTCCGAGTTTGCTGATGACACAAAATTAGGTGGGAATGTGAGCTGTGAGGAGGATGCAAAGAAGCTTCAGGGGGATTTAGTGAGTGGGCAAGACATGGCAGATGGAGTATACTGTGGAAAAATGTAAAGTTATCCACTTTCTTAGGAAAAATAGAAATACAGAATATTATTTAAATGGTGAGAGATTGGGAAATGTTGATGTCCAAAGGGACCTGGGTGTCCTTGTTCGTGAGTCACTGAAAGCTAACATACAGATGCAGCAAACAATTAGGTAGGCAAACGCCTAGTTGGCCTTCATTGCTGCCATTCACTGTATAACCAGTAAACGTTAAACCGTGAGTGCAGGAAGTTTTACCTCCCTTTTGTTTTGGACATGGTTATGTGAACTGTTAATCAGTAGTGTACTATTTATATAATGATTTGCTTCTTTTCAATAGGAAGGGTACCTGTGCCCATCAGATAGCACAGTATCTCGTCACGGTGCTTCAGAGGTATGTTCCAGCTAAATCATTCATAATAAAAAGTTGTATTTGAATACTATGAAACATTTCCCTATATTGTATGAAATGTGTAAACCATCAGAAAATGGAAGAGTAACGATGTCTAAATATAATCATACAAAATATGTATCATCATCAGTGGGCTTGTTCCACGATTCAAACTTGATAGGGCAGGGAATTTTAAAAGACACTGTGCCCATGTGCAAAGTGCAAAGAATGATTGTCTCCTATTATTTTGCATGTTTGCAAACCTAAGCTGTGTTGTAAGTCAAAACACGGCTTTTCTGCCCAGTTATCATTCAATACTGTACTGCTACAATTGCTAAATGGACCTGGGTTTAGTTGATTCTTATTAAGCACCTATGCTACACCATTATCAAATTTCTATGGTATACTGGATGCAAAGAAAGCAAGCTCAGATCTTCTTTAATGAATAGTGTCCTATTTAATAAATATTTCAAAACTTCAGTTTCATCATCACATGCATCCTTTAGAATTTTAACCTCCTCTATAACCACCTTATCATACTGGTGTTGGAAAAACATTTCAACTCCTTGCCTTTTCAAAACTCAAAATCTATTTCAATATTTTACAGATTAGCCTAAACCTCCCAATGTTCTCCATTGAATTTTTTCCTGTTGAGGTTGCTTAGATTGCTTTTTCCTCTTTCTTCCCATCTCTATTACTCCTTTTTTAAAATTAATTTGGGGAACTGCTTGATTAATAACGCAGTCACTTTTCCAGAACCACTTTATCCAATTCAGGGTCATGGGAAGTCCAAGCCTATCCCGACAGGCAATGAGTGCTAAGCAGGGTACACCCAGGATGGGACGCCAGTCCATCACAGGGCACACACTCACACACACATTGGGGGAAAATTTACTGTAGCCAATCTGCCTAACCAGCACGTCTTTGGATGGTGGGAGGAAACCAGGGCACTCAGCGTAAACACATGCAGACACAGGGAGAATGTGCAAACTCCACACAGACAGACACCCGAGGTCAGGATCGAACCCAGGGTGTCCCTGGAGCTGTGAGGGAGCAGCACTAACCACTGTGACACCCTTCATGGATAACTATTTACCTTATATATTCAGCCCAGTTTTGAAAGCGTTCAGTGTTTCTCTGCTGGTGTTTTTTTGAAGTACTTAACAGTTGGTTTATTTTAGTTCATCCTCATACCTTTAAAGTTTATCTTTTTATAGTTGCCCGTTGCATTTACTGTAGGACCACCTTTAATTTACAGTGCTGTGATATTACAGATACACATCTGAGACTAGGGTCTATTTGATGCATTAAATAACTGGCAAATCCAAATTACTCTGCTCACTGCTGCTCCTGGCTTGCTAGCTTTTGATGTTAGGAAAGCACTCCCTTTCTCTTTCTGCTCTGACTTGGCAGTTTTTGAACCTAGCTTTGCACCAGCTAGACTAGGTAAGAATCCTAAAAATAATCTAAATCAGATTGTCAATTTGACTCCCAAATTATCGTGCCACTTTTGCATTGACACATAGTTAAATTCCTTTATCTCACACAAACCAATGGTTATAAAAATACTTTAATCACCAGTACGTGTAGGCTTAATATTCATTCTTATAAAGATCAAAGATTCGTTAGATAGCTGCATTCCTCAGGTTATCTATAAAAATGCTTAATGTAATAGTAAACGTAATGTAAAAATCATCACTTATTATCTCAGTCCAAATACAATCCTAAGATGTTTCTTTTTTTTGCTTTCAGTTGATGTATACTCCAAGATCAAGAGACAGATTTACAACCCCATCGTTCATGCAGAGGGAACGCTTTAGTCGCTTTCAACCCACGTACCCCTACATGCAACATGAGATTGATCTTCCTCCCACCATTTCACTGTCAGATGGAGAGGAACCTCCTCCATATCAGGGGTTGTGCACATTGCAACTTCGAGATCCAGAACAACAATTGGAACTCAATCGTGAATCTGTCAGGGCTCCACCTAATAGAACCATCTTTGATAGTGACTTGATCGATGTCTCTATGTATAATGGAGGACCACGCCCACCAAGCAGCAATTCAGGCATAAGTGCAACAAATTATAGCAGTAATGGAAGGATGGAAGGACCACCACCCACTTACAGTGAGGTCATGGGTCACTACCCAGGGTCAGCTTTTTTCCATCACCAGCACAGCACGCATCCTTCAACACATGGGGGCAGTGGACACCATTTTCAGCAGAATAGTGAAGACAGTACAATTGTCCCATTCAGAGGGAAGGACTTGAATACAGGAAAAATTGTTTGACTGCCTCTGTGGATGCGTGAACTGAAACAGTTGTGGCACCATTGGGCTGCACTCCTGTGGCACAATATGTTATTCAGTGGGAACTGCTACAGTTAGTAAAACCAAACAAAAAGTTGTTAGTTTTCTTTAAGGGAGTGCATGATATGTTGATTCTAACAGTATAACTTCCACTTTGGCAAACTAGCAGCTTTTGGCAAACAGTTTTTTATCTGGATTATTTAATTTTAAAGATCCTTAACACAGAATTTCTGCTGTTGGCTTGTAGATATTTTGTAGTAACTGAATTGCCCGAGATGGATGCTTAAGGTGTTTAATGATAACTGTACATTTTTTGGCCAGTTTTGTGATATTTTCAAACAAAAAATTGAAATTCCTTTTGAGTGCCAAGACAAAAAGGTGGAAGAAAAATGCAATGATTTAACTTGTTTGTGAAAAATTGAAATGTTGCACTATTTTCTTGTTTGAAAAAAGGGGAATTGCTTTAGGGGAAAACTTAAACTATCTGTTGTCTTCACACATGGAACTGAGTAGAATTTCTAAGGATGCAGGGGACTAGTTAGTGTTTTCAGCATATGGAGGTTGTTTTTGAAAAGAGATTTCTGGTTCCAGCCTAATGCCTATTTACACAGGAAATGGAAAATACAGGGACACAAACTGTTAACTGTCATTGCAATAACTATTAGGAACATCAATATGATGGGAATTTCCACCTTGAAGTCTACTAGATGGTAGGTGGTTTAAAGCTCAATTACTCCAAGTCTGCAATTTAGAATAAATGCATAATTTTGATTACGCAAAGATATCAGCCTTTTTGCACATGCTTAACCTTGGTCTCATGAAATTAGTTTAATGATGTTATGTAAAGTGGAGTGTGGAAGGTATCACAATAAGGTCTTCATTGGAGTACTCTCACATAACGGTTTCAACATTTGCAAATGTGCAGTAAATGTTCAGTTCGTTGTACTGTCTGCGGGGAGAAAAAAACAGATCTATTGTTATAGTTTTTTCTCTTAAAATGCTCTTAAAAAGTTTTTTAGACAAGTTGTAGCTATTTACTGCCTGTTGCTTTTGGACATTTTCAAACACTTACCCAACACATTCTGACCAGAAGCTCAGAAGCTGAAGTTCAGCATGTGCAAGATATTTCAACAAAAGCAAAAGTCTTTCCATGTGAATTGTGACTATACTGTTTTCAGTCTGTTCATTTGATTGTTTCTATGTCTACCTGTAGAAATTAGAATGAAATATTGCCAGAGACACACATACAGGGACTGAGAGTTTCCCAGGAGTGACAAATACAGTCCGTGCTGACTGCATTCCTCATTACAAACCATTAAATTGTGTTTCATTCCTCACATTTTCGAACGACCTTTTCGAAGTGATCTGTAAACTGAATACTTGAAACTATATTGACTTTTTGTCAATTTTCCTTAGTCCTCAGCAGTTGTAGCTAAAAATGCAAAACAGCTGTGGTTTACCAAATTTCTGCATTATTTTTCACCTCTTGTTTTTTGCCTTTGTGCACTTTTACAGCCTGTGGAAAACATACAATGTAACTTTTCACATCAAAACATGTTTTCTGAAAATTGAAAAAATCATGCAACTGAGCCACAAGATATAATGTTTAGCAGTAAGCAATATGTATTCAATAAGTAATGCTTATATATTTCACTGCTTAATGGCTTCAGATACATCTAATAGATGTCATTGCAGTCAGAGTTGGAAGATATAAATCTTGAGTTGCATAGTGGTAAAAATGGGCACTGTTTGAATAATACTTCAGTATTTTTTCCATGTTTCATTGTTGCTAATAAAAATGGGCATGGGCAGAAATAATTAGTAGGTAGTATTCAAAAAACTGTAAAAGTCGTGTTGTTCCTTTATTATAACTTACAACTCAATTTACAAGTTCAGTCAGTATATGTTTTCAGCCATATGGCACAGCCATCTTAGATGGTAGCTCACAAGTAACAAAGTTACTTTGTTTATTTTCTTAATTAAGTGGAGTTTCACTCTAATAAACATTGTTTTGTTCATATCACATGATTGTAAAATGTTTACCTTCCCTTTCCCAGCTCCACACCCTCCTTTTACTCCCATGAAGGAGCTGTAATGTGAAGATTTAGAGTTCTCCCCACACAATACAGTGTCGTGCTTTGAAACAAGCCTTTGTGAACACAAATATGTCACTACTAATGACAGACGTTGCGCAGTGAACACAATCACAATGGGCTAAACATACATTTGACATATAGTTGCCATGGTATATCCAATCTCTTATCATTTTTATCAGAAAATTCCCTTTATAAATAACAAACAGGGGAAGTACACACAACCTAAATGTTAAAGTGTTTCTTCAGTCAATAGAAGAGCATAATTAATTTGATAGTCATGATAACTGAACAGCAAATCATCCAGCCAATTTGTCCACTGTTTCCTAGCTTGCCCTTTTATGTCCTTTTTAATGTTTATACCAGATACTGTTGGTCAATAATGTATCTTCTTCAAAGAGCACATTCTTCATAGACTAATGTGAACATTTATAATTCACCAATCACACGCTAAATAAGAGAAGTTGACAGACAAATTTTACAATGTTTAGATTAGCTTTAGGTCTGTTCTCTCAAGGGCTATGAAGGATCCTTTTAGAATCTTGCCTCCTACTTTAGCCTTTTCTCATTATGTATAGCCTCAAGTTAGGAATGGCCTGGGGTAGGAACTTAGATGAGATGTACCTTTTTAGACATGCTAGAATAAAATAAATACCTTAACACTTAATGCATCTTCGCTATTGCAGATGTATTTTTTCAACACCAGGCAATATTGCACTTTTGCTATTTTTTTAAGACTAATTTTTTCATAAATGACTTTTCCTCATGCATTTCAGTATCCTGTATGACTCTTGAATGAAAGATAAACAAATCTTAGTCACCATTTATTTGATTCTGAAGCGTTCCTTTTTTTGTATCATAAGGTGTATGATTTCTGAAGACTGCCAGAGTTAACTTGTTCAGTGGTGTTGCTGTTGCTGCTACTGCTGCTTCTAATGCTGCTATTGCTTTAAATAATTTGTATGTCAGCTTATAATAATCATATGATATATCATAAGACACTTGGTGTGTGAAGAAGCCTCTTTATGCTTTCTATGTTGGCTTGTTCTGTAAGCTGTGGTAGAAACTGATCTATATATATTTTTGAAGAGGCTTGCATGTTATTAGTATGTGAGCAGATAAGGTGCCTCATTTTCAGGTTTGAGCAGATATAGGAATTCCCTTGCACTCTTGAGCTCCCACCTTTGTTGTGCCTCACTTAAATATGGTGCTTCTTTTGTTGTCTGTTTCTTATGTTTATTTGTAAGGTGCTGTATATAACTTGAATATATTATGCACATATCCTGCCCAATGGGTAGTAAAAAGACATTGTTAATAATGTATGATAATGTATAAATGACATAAATTTTAACACAATGGCATAGAATTTATGAATGCCTACCATGTGCTTTGTCCTTTTTGTAAACAAAAGTTCGCAAAGTAATACATAAAGAAAAAAATCTATGTACTTTATTTTCCTAAAAATTATTATCCTGTAATGCTGAAGTAAGAAGCTGACATTACTGAGCTTGACTATTGCCTCTTCAGTTGGGGAGGTAGTCGGTCAGTTTGTATGTAACAGAATTCTCACTTGTAAATGGAACTTTGCAGTGAAGAAGATTTTGCTAAGTCACTGTTAAAAATGCAACAGAATATTCACAATTTCTTTTGTCTGTCATTCAGTTGTCACTCATTTGGACCAGTATTAGTTTAAAGGAAGACAGACTTGCCTTCACAGTCTTTTTTAAAATTAGTTTAATTCTTTGAAAGGTTTAACATGTATCTTAGGAAAAATTAAGAGCCTGCAGATTATTTTAAATAATAAAACCATATTTAGGAAAAAAGTAACTTGTCTAAACTATTTTAAAATATTAAAAATAATTGGAATTAGATAAATTCTCAAAGCAACTTCAACATTATTAATCAGGTCCTCTGCTTTCTGACATTTCTTTTGAAGAAAACTATATATTTTTATTCTGAGAGATTCAGTTGCTGAATCAGGCCTGTGGGTTTTCCCCCCCAAACCTCCCACCATCCCCAACACTGGCATGTTAGAATCTAGAGCAAATGGTTCACAGCTGCACAGCACAGCCACAATGATATCCTCCAGAGCTACACTGGCATCTTGACTCTAGCTCAAATGGCAATGTGATCACAATTGTGAATTTAAAAGTTAAATGAATCATTTGTATTTGGTTTTGGCTACAATTTGGCATACAAAATTGGCCAATCTCGGTGATCGGGTGGGGGAATAAATGATGACTCCTCCTGACCCCTAACTGACCTTAAGAACACTGACCTATCCAAAGGAGTGACATGGTTAGAAATTTTAGTAATTCACAACTCTGCCACATACATTTAAAGCAAATGGCAGTGGAAGCACATACGATGTAAAAGTTAATGAAACCTCCTCAAATATAGGAATTTTTATTGCTCTAGTTAAGTAATTTATAATAATTTACACTAGAATCCTTGCCAACTCCATTAATGATAACATGAATAAAATCATAAGCTTATCTGGTGTAATAATGAACTGCAAATACAGTTGGTTCTCTCAGATCTGTCAGCATTTTTTAATTGATAGTTATCATTATGGTTCCTTGTAGACAAATACATTTTCATATAGAGGACTTTTTATTTTACATAGCAATGCTGCATGGATCAGAATATACAACACAGATGCCAGCTTTCTAGTTGTTAGGTTTTGCTGGGCTTTATTCATGCTTTGGTGTGTCAGCTACAGAACATTTCAGTGTAGCTTTCAAACCATTATACGACCATACTTTGTTACCAAAACAAATTATTGTGTACAGAAATAATTGAATGTTCCTTGCGTTTAGAGTTCTGTTATCACAAGGTAATGCTGGCAGAAATATTAACTGTACAATGTAATTTTGTACAATTAATAGAAATCGATGTGACCTATAATGGCAAAATTTGCTTTTATGGATTTTTTTAACAGTATTTGCTTATTTCCATTACGTTATCAAAAAAAATTGAAACTTGTGTATTTGCCTCTATTAATTAAGCAATGGTGATGTCATAGTTTATAGACCTAAGGTCTGGTATTTGCAATACTTTACAGAAGATGTTGCTAAGTGCTGTTGTAGTCAAAAATATTTTATGCTTGTAATTGGCTGTGGTCAGACCATAGCAAAAATCATTAAAAAAATACTGAAAGAAACATTGGCTTCCTCATTTTATGAATTGTGTTGCTTAAAATTAATCAAGAACATTAACCTCCATTAAATCTGTTCTAATATAATATGGCTCAGGGTCAAATTTTGTTTGATAAGATACCTGTGAAGTGCTGTGGGATAGTTTATTACTTTAAAGGCACTATGTAAATACAAGATGTTGAAGGAAAAGGCAAATTAATGTTTCTAATTTGTGTATGTTTTAAGAGGACTTTGTAACAGATTAATATTACATAGGATATTGTTATGACCACAGCAGATGTTAATTGCTGAGTAAACCAAACCCCAGAGGGAAACTTAACTTATGGGCCATACTCTTTTTTTTCTATTCTGAAAATGAGAAGAAAATAGACTGTCCAATAACACTTTTACTTTTTAAAATCCCAAAAGTTTTATTAACAAGAAGAAAACTTAAACGCACTAGATAACAAATTATAGTTAAAATTAGTCTTACAACACATTTCCCCCAAAATACTCCCTACTTGGTCAGACCCACAAGTAAACACCTTCCAGGCAACATTTTATCTAAAAATATCCAGTAATATTGCCCAAGGCAAACTGCTGTAGCTTTAATAAAGGCATACCGCACAACCTCAAACTCTCTTCCACTCTGCTATGAAAATTCAAGACTTCTGAACAAGACTGCCCTGGCTTGTCTAGATAGCTGATTCAAACTGCATCTTCTCCCAGTCTAGAGCTGTTTTCAGGAGATCTTCCTCACACAGCCAAAAGCCACCCCTAACCTCCCCAGTAACTCTAAAATACCTTTCTCCCCACCACCCCCCCCACCCTTTCATCCCAGATTCCATTGTTCTCACACCTCTTTGAAACTCAAATCCTTCCAAATATAAAATCTTTCCTGTTTCTATTTTGTCTCAGGTTCCCTTTGATATTCAAACAAACACTCAACTTATCTAAAAATGCAAATTTTAGATTCAACCTATTTAATTGTACCTTAAGCCCCTCATAATATCTTATTACAAATGCACAAACCTAATGCCACTATTCTTTCATGTCTTAAACCTCCCAGACAACCGGTCTTCTAGTAACCCTTCCCCAGCTTAATTAAATCATTTACACACAGTCTTTTTCACAAGATAACACAATATTTCCCCAAAAATATTTTTTTTAAAAACCCATTCTCACAATACACAGTACAGAAACAGGTCATTCAGCCCAACCAGTCCAATCTGGATTTGATTTAGTTTGTAAAAACAATGTATGATAAGGGCAGCTATTCCAAATGTAAATATTTGTTGGGCAACATTTATTGTTTTCTTCAAACCGCTTTCTTTTACTAAAAGTGTGAGTAGTAAGAATTCAACTTATGTTTTGACCTTTCCCAAGTAAGGTAAAATGCGAAGTAAAGTTTCTCTACTCCAAACTGCCTTCAACTTCCATAAAAGCACTCTGTCCAACTTGATTTTTTTTAAGATCACTAACAGTTATATATAGTATTGAAGTACTGCATCCAATTGGTGAATTTAGTTGTGGATCTGTTCATTCTGTAACTCTGGGTTGAATTCAAACCTAGGTCTCTGAGAAGCTGAGAGACTCAAAGAATGAGACAAGCAGCTTGATGTCAAATTGGGTATTTTTTTTTTTTTAAATTGGGTATTTTTTGGTGATTATTCACCTAACCATGACAAACTGGCATGTTTTTTTTAAACTACAGGTAGGATGAAGCAGCAGGCCCCGAGTCTACCTCAGCCAGAACAGGGATTGAATTCCTTGCTATTGGTGTTAATCTGAACCACATGCTAGTAGTCTAGCCCACTGAACGAGCTGCATCCCTCCCCATACCCCTTGACGCCTTGAGTCTAGAAATCTATTTCCTTTTTAAATATATTAAATGACTTGGCCTCCAAAGCCCTCTGTGGCAGAGAATTCCACAAGTTCACCACCCTCTCAGTGAAGACATTTCTCCTCAACTCAGTCCTAAATGGACTACCCCATATCCTGAAATTGTGACCCCTTGTTCTAGATACCCCAGCCAGAGGAAATATCATCCCTGCATCCAGTCTGTCCACCCGTGTCAGAATTTTATACGTTTCAGTGAGATCCCCCCTCATTCTTTCAAACTCCAATGAATACAGGCCCAGTTAGCCCAATCTCTCCTCATACGACAATCCTGCCATCCCAGGAATCAGTCTGGTGAACCTTCGCTGAACTCCCTCTATAGTAAGTATATCTTTCTTAGGTAAGGAGACCAAAACTGCACACAATACTCCAGGTGTGGTCTCACCAAGGCCCTGTATAGCTGCAGTAAGACATCCTTGCTCCTATAGTCAAATCCCCTTGCAATGAAGGCCAACATACCATTTGCCTTTTTAATTGCTTGCTTTCAGTGATTGGTGTACAAGGACACCCAGGTCCCTTTGTACATCAACATTTCCCAATCTATCACCATTTAAATAATACTTCACCATTGTTTTTCCTACCAAAGCAGGTAACTTCACACTTATCCACGTTTTACTGCATCTGCCATGTATTTGCCCATTCGCTCAACTTGTCTAAATATCGCCTTGAAGCCTCTTAACATCCTCCTCACCACTTACATTCCCACCTAGTTCTGTGTCATCAGCAAACTTGGAAATACTACATTTGGTTCCCTCATACAAATCATTAATATATATTGTGAATAGCTGGGGCCCAAGCACTGATCCTTTTGGTACCGTACTAATCACCCCCTGCCATTCCAAAAAAGACCCATTTATTCCTACTCTTTCCTGTCTGATAACCGTCTGTGCTTACTCGCAAAACTCAAAACAGTATCCAACATTAGATGTGATTCTGCAATTGGACAACACTTGTTAAACAATCCTGGTTGTGAAGAATTACACTAACAACCAATTTAAGATTATCAGCTGGGCTTGCAGTGTGGCTCACTTACATACGCTAGAAGCTAAATATATTCACACACAGAGCCCTGTCCTTTGTAGACAGGAACAAATCCAAACTTGCCTTTTCAACTAAGCAAAAGCTTGGGGAACAGCCATTCCCTGGTTCATTCCCCAGGGAATGCCTTGACTAGAGTCAACCTGGTTTGAATTTAAACAAGCTTAGCAGTTAACTGTTCTCCAGCGCATTCTCTGTAGCCACTTGCCAACCAATCAGCATACTCACGCAGTATATATATATATATATATATTATATATGCTGCTCTTAAGGTCATACAGACTTGAAACGTTAACTCTGTTTCTCTCACCACAGATGTCAGACTTGCTGAATTTTTCCAGCATTTTCTGTTTCTATTTCAGTATAAATTGTTGTTCCCTTTACAATTGGTATTCTTGCCTCTGTCCTGATGAGTTCAAGACGAAAAGCTTCAACAGCATTTCTCTTTTTTTCCAGCAATAATTTAGAATTATACAACTCCCTTCCAAATGCCTAACCAGTTTCTAGAGAGGGGTATCCTATTTCCAAGAGCCTTGTGAAGTTAGAAATAGGTGACAGGTGGGCTTTTTGAAGAGACTTCTACCAACAGGGTCTCTGTCTCTACTCTCCATTATCAGTGAGCAGAAGTAGATGGTGCACAGGACAGTTTGATCATGACATTCTCTGACTTGGTTGAACCATGCCAAGATTCCTAGGTTGAGCTCTACTTCACCCGTAGCTATTTGAACCCTCATTAACTGCCTCAATGGGTTGTGCTGAAATCTTGGGAAAGTTATAAACAGCAATTTACAAACACAAAAAGCAAGATGCTAAGAGTAAAGAAAGTGTTTTATTTATTTATTTTTTTACAAAGTAACAATATTCTCAAATCTTGTCTCTGGTTCAATTGAGACTTTAACATTAAAGTACGACTGCTTCCCAGCATAACTTTTGACAATGAAGGTTCTCGTGCAAAATATAGGCAAAGAAACAGGCCATTCAGTCCATGAGATGTCTGTGCGCCACTTGAGCCGCCTCCCATATTTCATCTAAATCCCTTCCTTCTCCCTCGTGCTTGTCTAGCTTCTCTTTAAATGCATACTATTTGTGCAACCACTCCCTGTGGCATCAAGTTCCATATTCTCACTGCTCTTCGGGTTAAACAGGTGCTTCTGAATTCCCCATTGGATCTCTTGGTGACTATTTTATATTAATGGCCTCTAGTTTTGCTCTTCCCCACAAGAGGACACATTCTCTCTATATCCACTCTATCAAAAGCTGTTCATGTTTCAAACATTACAATGACTTAGATGAGGGGAGTGAAGGCATAGTAGCTAAATTTGCAGATGATACCAAGATAAATAGGAAAGTACATTGTGAAGAAGACAGAAGGAGTTTGCAGACTGATAAGAGGTAAATTGAGTGAGTGGGCAAAAATCTGGCAGATGCAGTATAATTTGGGAAAATGTAAAGTTGTTAACTTTGACAGGAAGAATAAAAAAGCAAAGTGTTACTTAAACGGAGAACCACTGCAAAATTCCGAGGTGCAGAGGGATCCAGATGTTCTTGTGCTTGAAACACAAAAAGTTAGTATGCAGGTACAGCATGCAATCAAGAAGGCTAATGCAATGCTATCCTTTATTATAAGAGGAATTGAACATAAAAATAAGGATGTTATGCTTCATTTTTACAAGGCATTGGTGAAACCAAATCTCAAATACTGTGCGCAGTTTTGGTCTCCTTATTGGAAGGGTGTACGACTGCTTCCCAGCATAACTGCGGAAAATAAAAGCTCATAATGTAAGAGGTAACATATTAAGCCTGGAAAGAAGATTGATTGGCTGGCTGAAAACAGAGTGTATATAAATGGGTCTTTGTCTGATTGGCAAAATGTGACGAGTGGACTCCTGCAGGGGTGTGTGCTGGGGCCTCAACTTTTTCCAATTTACATTAATAACTTAGATGAGGGGAGCAAAGACATAATAGCTAAATTTGCGAACTAACAGCATTTAAAATACATCACCTGCTCATTTTAAACACACCATCACAAACCATTTTACAAGTCAATTCTATTCAAGCCTTCTTACGATTAGCTGTTCATATATCTAGAATTGAACATTTTATGATGGTTTCAACAGCAAATGTGTAGATACAGGACCTAATTTAGATCTTCAGGTTACTGCAGTTTTTTTTAAAGCATATTGCCATTATGTCAATGATTCACCAACAAGCCCGTCTGAGTGTAAACACGTCTTCAACCTATTTAAGGTCAGCTTACTGCTTGGATCTGCTGAATTAGAAGAGAGCTGGTGGAATGCCACTGCCAAACAGTAATCTCCAAGAACTCGGGATCTTCCATTGTGCCTGTGTAATGGTGTTCTGATCACTCTGAGGAAGTAAAGCATTTCAGTTAATCAAATAGTTCAAGTGCATTCAATTCCAGCATCAGGATGCTGTAGCCAGAATGTTAGATTATCCACTGAATTATGAGTCTTCCCTAAAAATTTTAAACTCCGCATGCAAATAGAATACTGTCAACTGCGGAAAATAAAAGCTCATAGTGCAGGGGGTGACATATTAGTCTGGACAGAAGATTGGCTGGTTGGCAGAAAACAGACTATGCATAAATGGGTCTTTGTCTGATTGGAAGGATGTGACGAGTGGACTCCCACAGGGGTCTGTGCTGGAGGTCTCAGCTTTTTACAGTTTACATCAATGACTTAGATGAGGGGAACGAAGGCATAGCTAAATTTGCAGGCGACACAAAGATAGGAAAGTATGTTTTTAGAAGACATAAGTAAAGTGAGTGGGCAAAAATCTGGCAAATAGAGTATATGTGGGAAAATGTGAAGTTGTTCACTTTGCCAGGAAGAAAGCAAAGTGTTACTTAAACAGAGGATAAGCTCAGGAGCTGAATAAGATGGCTCACTGGAAGAAGTTGAGACACTCGCAACTCCAAATGGAGATATATATTGATTTGCAGATGACACCAAAATAGGCAGGAAAGTGCGTTGTGAAGAAGACAAAGAGTTTACAGACAAGTTGAGTCAGTGGACAAAAATCTGGCAGACGGAGTATAAGACGGGGAGACGATGGCATAGTAGTATTGTTGTTGGACTAGTAATCCAGAGACCCAGGGTAATGCTCTGGGGACCCAGATTCGAATCCTGCCACAGGTGGAATTTGAATTTAATAAAAATCTGGAATTAGAAGTTTAATGATGACGCACTAATGTCCTTTAGGGAAGGACCATTTGCCCTCTGAAATGGCCTAGCAAGCCACTCAATTGTATCAAATTGCTACAAAGTCTCAAAAAAGGAATGAAACTGGACGGACCACCCAGCATCGACCTTGGCACCAAAAACGACAACGACAAAGTCCTCCTTACTAACATCTGGGGGCTAGTGTCAAATTTGGGAGCACTGTCTCTCAGTCTAGTCAAGCACCAGCATGACATAGACAGGAATCGTATCTTATAGATAATGCCCCAGACACCACCATCACCATCCCTGTCCCTGTATGTCCTGTTCTATGAGCAGGTATACAGTCGGGAGGGAGTTGCTCTGGGAGTCCCCAACATTGACTCCAGACCCCATGAAGTCCCATGCATCAAACATGGGCAAGGAAACCTCCTGCTAATTACCATGTACCGCCCTCCCTCAGCTGATGAATCAGTGCTCCTCCATTCACCACTTGGAGGAAGCACTGAGGGTGGCAAGGGGGTAGACTGTTCCCTGGGTGGGGGACTTCAATGTCCATCACCAAGAGTGGCTCGATGGCACCACTACTGACCGAGCCCGAAAGGACATAACTGCTAGACTGGGTCTGCGGCTGGTGGTGAGGGAACCAACAAGAGGAAAAAACATACTTGACTTCACCCTCACCAATCTGCCTGCCGCAGATGCATCTGCCCATGACAGTATTGGTAGGAGTGACCAACGCACAATCGTTGTGGAGACGAAATCCTGTCTTCATATTGAGGACCCTCCATCACATTGTATGGCACTACCATCATGGGATGGGGTAAATGGGATAGATTTCAAACAGATCTAGCAACTCAAGACTGAGCATCCAAGAGGTACTGTGGGCCATCAGCAGCAGCAGAATTGTACTCAAGCACAATCTGTAACCTCATGGCCCTGCATATCCCCCACTCAAGAGTTTCCATCAAGCCAGGGGATCAACCCTGGTTTAATCAAGAGTGCAGGAGGGCATGGCAGGAGTAGCACCAGGCATACCTAAAAGAGAGGTGTCAACCTGGTGAAGCTATAACACAGGACTGCTTGTATGCCAAACAGCATAAGAGCAAGTGATAGACAGAGCTAAGCGATCCCACAAACAATGGATCAGATCTAAGCTCTGCAGTCCTGCCACATGCAGTCGTGAATGGTGGTGAACAATTAAACAATTCACTGGAGGAGGAGGATCCACAAACGTCCTCATCCACAATGAAGGGGGAACCCAGCACATCAGCGCAAAAGGTAAGTCTGAAGCGTTGCTACAATCTTCAGCCAGAAGTGTTGAGTGGATAATCCATCTCGGCCTCCTCCGGAGGTTCCCAGCATCACAGGTGCCAGTCTTCAGCCAATTCAATTCACTTCACTTCACTTCACGTGATATCAAGAAACAGGTGAAGGCACTGGATACTGCAAAGGCTATGGGCCCTGACAATATTCCGGCAATAGTACTGAAGACTTGTGCTCCAGAACTTGCCATGCCCCTAGCCAAACTTTTCCAGTACATCCTACAACACTGCCATCCACCCTGCTATGCAGGAACCCTCACAACATTTAAGTAGTATTTAGATGAACATTTGAAACGCCATAGCATACAAGACTACTGGCCAAGTGCTGGAAAATGGGATTAGAGTAAATCGGGACTTGATGACCGGCATGGACACGACGGGTCAAAGGGACTCTTTCCATGCTGTAAACTCTATGACACTATGTGGAAAATTGCCCAGGTATGTCTTGTACACAAAAAGCAGGGCAAATCCAACCCAGCCAATTACTGCCCCATCAGCCTACTCTCAATCATCAGTAAAGTAATGGAAGCAGTCATCAACAGTGCTATCAAGCAGCACTTGCTTAGCAATAGCCTGCTCACTGACACCCAGTTTGGATTCCGCCAGGGCCAGTCAGCTCCTGACCTCATTACAGCCTTGGTTCAAACATGGACAAAAGAGCTGAACTCCCGAGGTGAGGTGAGAGTGACAGCCCTTGACATCAAGGTTGCATTTGACAGAGAGTGGCATCAAGGAGCCCTAGCAAAACTGGAGTCAATGGGAATCAGTGGAAAAACACTCCACTGGTTGGAGTCATACCGAGCACAAAGGAAGATGGTTGTGGTTTGTTGGAGGTCAGTCATCTCAGCTCCAGAACATCACTGCAGGAGTTCCTCAGGGTAGGCCCAACCATCTTCAGCTGCTTAATCAATGACCTTCCTTCCATCATAAAGGTCAGAAGTGGGATGTTCGCTGATAATTGCACAATGTTCAGCACCATTCGTGACTCCTCAGGTACTGGAGGAATCCATGTCCAAATGCAGCAAGACCTGAACAATATCCGGGCCTGGGCTGGGAAGTGGCAAGTAACATTCATGCCACACTAGTGCCAGGCAATGGCCATCTCACAGAATCACAGTGCAGAAGAGGCCCTTTGGCCCATCAAGTCTGCACCGACACGTGAGAAACACCTGACCTACCTACCTAATCCCACTTACCAGCACTTGGCCCATAGCCTTGAATGTTACGACATGCCAAGTGCTCATCCAGGTACTTTTTAAAGGATGTGAGGCAGCCTGCCTCCACCACCCTCCCAGGCAGTGCATTCCAGACCGTCACCACCCTCTGGGTAAAAAAAGTTTTTCCTCACAACCCCCCTAAACCTCCTGCCCCTCAACTTGAACTTGTGTCCCCTTGTGACTGACCCTTCAACTAAGGGGAACAGCTGCATCCTATCCAGCCTGTTCATGCCCCTCAATCTTGTACACCTCAATCAAGTCGCCCCTCAGTCTTCTCTGCTCCAACGAAAACAACCCAAGTCTATCCGACCTCTCTTCATAACTTAAATGTTTCATCCCAGACAACATACTGGTGAATCTCCTCTGCACCCTATCCAGTGCAATCTCATCCTTCCTACAATGTGGCGACCAGAACTGTACACAGTACTGCAGCTGTGGCCTCACCAAGGTTCTATACAACTCCCTACTGAGATAGATGGGTTCTTGATTGGTAAGGGGATCAAAGGTTATGGGGAGAAGGCGAGAGAATGGGGTTGAGAAACTTATCAGCCATGATTGAATGGCGGAGCAGACTCGACGGGCCGAATGGCCTAATTTCTGCTCCTATGTCTTATGGTAATCTATGCCTCAATTGATAAAGGCAAGTGTCCCATATACCTTTTTCAACACCCCACTAACATGCCCCTCCACCTTCAGAGATCTATGGACACACACGCCAAGGTTCCTTTGTTCATCAGAACTTCCTAGTGCCATGCCGTTCATTGAATATTTCCTTGTCAAATTACTCCTTCCAAAGTGTATCACCTCACACTTTTCAGGATTAAATTCCATCTGCCACTTATCTGCCCATTTGACCATCCCGTCTATATCTTCCTGTAGCCCAAGACACTCAACCTGTTAACCACCCAGCCAGTTTTTGTGTCATCCGCAAACTTACTAATCCTACCCCCCACATAGTCATCTATGTCGTTTATATAAATGACAAATAATAGGGGACCCAGCACAGATCCCTTTGGTATGCCATTGACACTGGCTTCCAGTCACTAAAGCATCCTTCTGTCATCACCCTCTGCCTCCTACAACTAAGCCAATTTTGAATCCACCTTATCAAATTACCATGTGCATTTGCCTTCTTTATAAGTCTCCCATGTGGGACCTTGTCAAAGGCTTTGCTGAAGTCCATATAAACTACTTCAACTACACTACCCTCATCTACACACCTGGTCACCTCCTCAAAAAATTCAATCAATTGTTAGGCATGACCTCCCTCTGACAAAGCCATGCTGACTATCCTTGATCAAACCTTGCCTCTCCAAGTGGAGATAAATATTCTCCTTCAGAAATTTCTCCAATAGTTTCCCTACCACTGACGTAAGACTCACTGGCCTGCAGTTCCCTGGCTTATCTCTACAACCCTTCTTAAATAGCGGAACCACGTTAGCTGTTCTCCAGTCCTCTGGCACCTCCCCCGTGGCCAGAGAGGAATTAAAAATTTGGGTCAGAGCCCCTACGATCTCTTCCCTTGCCTCCCTCAGCAGTCTGGGACACAAATCATCCAGACCTGGAGATTTGTCCACTTTTAAGCCTGCCATCACCTCCAATACCTTGTCACTCCCTACATCAATTTGCTTAAGAACCTCGCAGTCTCTCTCCCTGAGTTCGATACCTTCATCCTCATTCTCTTGGGTGAAGACGGACGTGAAGTATTCATTCAACACTCTAGGCTCCACCCATAGATTGGCCCCTTATGGGCCCTACTCTTTATCTGGTTAACCTCTTCCCATTGATATACTTATAGAATATATTGGGATTTTCCCTACTTTTACCAACAAGAGAGAATCTAACCATTTCCCCCTGAAATTCACTGGCATTACTATCACTATCAACCCACTATCAGTATCCTGAGGGTTACCATTGACCAGAAACTGAACTGGACCAGCCATATTAATACTGTGGCTATAAGAGCAGGTTAGAGGCTAGGGATCCTGCGACAAGTCCCTCAGCTCCTGACTCCCCAAAGCCTGCCCACCATCTAAAAGGCACAAATCAAGAGTGTGATGGAATACTCTCCACTTGCCTGGATGAGTGCACCTCCCACAATATTCAAGAAGCTTGACACCGTCCAGGTCAAAGCAGCCCACTTTATTGGCACCACATCCACAAACATTCAATGCCTCCACCACCAACACACAGTAGCAGCTGTATGTACCATCTACAAGATGCACTGCAGGAATTCACCAAGGCTGCTTACACAGCACCTACCAAACCCACAACCACTACCATCTAGAAGGACAAGGACAGCAACTAGATGGGAACACCACCACCTGGAAGTTCCCCTCCAAGTCACTCACCATCCTGACTTGGAAATATGTCGCTATTCCTTCACTGTCACTTGGTCAAAATCCAGGGACTCCCTCCCTAACAACACTGTGGGTGTACCTACATCACATGGACTGCAGCAGTTCAAGAAGGCAGCTCACCACCACCTTCTCAAGCGCAATAAATGCTGGCCTACTTCCCCTGAATGAATTTTTTAAAAGTTTGAGAGATATAGCGCAGGATTTACCAGAATGATAGGCGGACTCAAAAGTGTTGAACTATCAGGACAGGTTGCATAAAATTGGCTGATGGTCCCTTTAAGTAAAAAAATCAGAGGACAAAGGGGCATCTCCTTCACCAATAAGATCCAAGGATTGAGAATGGAACAGAAATAAGGGAGGATGACCAATTAGTCAAATCAGGTACAGAAAGATACATAAAGACAGGGAAAGAAAGATTGGATTGAGAAAAAAAAGACAAAGTATGAAAAAAGTTCAATAAATTTCAATCTTTTAGAAAAAGTTAATACCTACAGGAATGAAATGCAACAGTTTTGTTTTTTCCCTTTTCTGGGACCAATGCAAAATAGTCTAGGCACATAGGAGTAGGCCATTCAGCCTATCAAGCCTGCTCCACCATTCAATACAATCGTGGCTGATCATCCACTTCAATGCCTTTTTCTCACACTATTCCCATATCCCTTTATGCCATTGGCAGATTTCTAAATACCAATCTCTGCTTTAAACATACTTCCAAAGATTCACAACCCTTTGAGTAAAAAACAATTCTCCTCATTTCAGTCCTAAGTGGCTTCCCCCTTAATCTGAAATAGTGTCCCCTGGCCCTAGGCTCCCCAACCAGGGGAAACATCTTACCTACATCTACCCTGTTTACTCCTTTAAGTATTTTGCAGGTTTCAGTGAGAGCGCCTCTCATTCTTTGAAACTCTGGAGAATGCAAGCCCAGTTTTCCCAATCTCTCTTCATAGGACAGTCCCGCCATCCTGGGAACAAATCTGGTGAACGTTTGTGACACTCCCTCGATGGTAATAATATCTTTCCTAAGGTTAGAGGGCAAAAACTGCACATACTACTCCAGAAATATTCTAAGCAAGGTTCTATACTGTTAGGGGCAGGATGGGGATTAACTTAAACAGCACTAATTTCTCCTCTCACCACCCGTCCGTAAACAGAAAGGTGATTTTGATTGGCTACCCCCTTTATAAGAGCTGGCGCATTTCCCAACCCTCAGTTTAGATGTGATCCAATTCCCTATTGATAACCCCACAGCAAACTCAAAGGGTTAGTTCAATTGCACACTCAAACCTTGGGAGGTTAAAAACGTTGCCTCCTTTGCTTTCATAGAGTAAAAGGGGGACAGAGAAAAGATTGACAGTGCAGAGGCCACAGAAAAAAGAAATATTGTTTCACGTGGGTCCAGAGTCCAGAATCCAAGTCCAATGAAGTATTCCTCACGGATGTCGGCAAGTTGAAAACCGATGCTATATAATTCACACTTCCGGTGGTCACTTCACATGGTGAGATAGACATGCAGCGATGAATCAAGTCTTGTGGGCAATGGTACAGAATTCCAGTAGAAACAGCATAGATGGGGCCAGGTATTCAATATGCAGAGCTCCTTTTCTGTGCTGCTGCTAGTTAGATGGTAAAATGGCAGACTGAGTTTGCAGTACAGCAAGGCAATACAGCTGGTCCCATAATCTAGAGGTCCACGTCATTTAATTCCCACCTCTCCATATCATCTTTGACAAGGGATTGTATCCCTCGTCTGGGTCCCTGAGATGGTTAAATGTCGCAATGATTAAGAACGGTTTACCCTTTGTCCAAGCAGCTGGGTAGATTCCCGTTGGCCAGCCTGTGTTATGAAATGCTGATGGCCTTTTTATAGCTCTCTTTGAAGTTCGTCTGTGCAGCACACAGGGCGTCACATTCGTGTCTCTTCAAGAATAACGAGGTGCAAGTTTCTTCGATACTGCCAAGTGGCTCCTTTTGTTCGAGGATCACAGACAGGCACAGATTCAGCCATTTAAAAAGATCTTTGGCTAGCTTTTAAAGTTTTAGAAATAGCCATAAGGATATCTATATTTTTATAAAATATATATACAGGGTGAGGTCTTAGTCCCTTCACAATACAACTGAAGCAAGACTTTGTTATTCCGATATGAAATCCTCTTGTGATAAAGGCTAACATACAATTAGCATTCCTAATTGCTTGCTGCACCTGCATGTTAGCTTTCAGTGCCATATTGACAAGTTCACCCAGGTCCCTTAGTACATTGTCACTTTCTAATCTCTCACCGTTTATAAAACACTCTGCACATCTGTTCCTCCTACCAAAGTAGATAACTTCATATTTTCCCACATTATATTCCACCGACACATTCTTGCCCACTCAAAGTCTGTCCAAATCACCTTGAAGCTGCTTTGCATCTTCCTCACAACACACATTCCCACCTAGCTTTGTGTCACCCACGAACTTGGAAATATTACATTTGGTCCACACATCCAAATCATTGATATATATTGTGAACAGCTAGGGCCCTGAGGACTGATCCCTGCAGTATCCCGCTAGTCACAGCCTGGCAACGCTTAATGACCCGTTTATTCCGACTCTGTTTTCTGCTTGTTAGCCAATCCTTAGTTCTTGCCAGTATATTACCTCTTAACCCACGTGTTTTAATTTTTCTAACCAACCTCCTGCATGGGACTTTAAAAAGCCTTCTGAAAATCTAAGTATATTACATCCACCAACTCCCCTTTATCAATTGTTAGTAACATCCTCAAAAAGCTCGAACAGGCTCTTCAAACATGATTCCCCATTCATAATTCCATTTGACTATGCCCAATCAGATCATTATTATCCAAGTGTCCATTTCTCACATCCTTTAGAATAGATTCTAGCATTTTGCCTCCTACTGATATAAGGCTAACAGGTCTGTAGTTCCGTTTTCTCTCTCTCTCCTATATAGTGGGGTGACATTTGCTATCTTCCAATCTACAGGAACTGTTCCAGAATCTATAGAATCCATCCACTATCTCCATAGCTGTCTCTTTCAACATTAAGTACTGGAAAAGCTGGCTATGCTTAGAGTGGATAACTCACCTGGTCCAGATGTGAGGAAGAATGTTTTCACCCAGAGGGTGGTGGGAATCTGGAACTCACTGCCTGAAAAAGTGGTAGAGGCAGAAACCCTCAACATTTAAGAAGTATTTGGATGTGCACTTGCGATGCCATGGAATACAAGGCTATGGGCCTAGTGCTGGAAAATGGGACTAGAATAGTTAGGTACTTATTTGACCGGCGCAGACTCGATGGGCCAAAGGGCCTTTTTCTGTGCTGTAGACCTTTATGACTCTATGGCCCTACTTTGAGGAACTCCTGCTGCGATGTCTTGGAACGGAGATGATTGACCTCCAAAAACAGCAACCATCTTCCTTTGTGCTAGGTATGACTCCAACCAACGAATCCCGATTCCTACTGAGTCTAGTTTTGCTAGGGCTCCTTGATGCCACACTTGGTCAAATGCAGCTTTGATGTCAAGAGCACTTACTCTCACTTCACCTCAGGAGCCAGCTCTTTTGTCCATTCTTGAACCAAGGCTGTAATGAGGTCAGGAGCTGAGTGACCCTGCCAGGACTCAAACAGTCTGTCAGTGAGCAGGTTATTGCTAAGTAAGTGCCACTTGATAGCACTGTTGATGACTCTTCCATCACTTTACTGGTGATCGAGAGTAGACTGATGGAGCAATAATTGGCTGGGTTGGATTTGTCCTGCTTTGTGTGTACAGGACACATCTGGGCAATTTTCTATCTATCTCTGCCTTAAAAATATTCAGTGACCCCGTCTCCACCGCCTTCTGAGGCAGAGAGTTTGAAAGTTGCATAACCCTCAGAGAAAAAAAGTTTCTCCTCATCTCTGTCCTATAAGGACGACCCCTAATTTTAAAACAGTGCCCCTAGTTCTGGACTCACCCACAACAGGAAGCGTCCTTTCCACATTCACCTTGTCAAGATCATTCAGGGTTTCTGGAGCACAAGTCTTTAGTACTATTGCAGGAATAGTGTCGGAGCCCATAGCCATTGCAGCATCCAGTGTCTTCAGCCGTTTCTTTGATGTCATGTGGAGTGAATCGAATAGGCTGAAGACTGGCATCTGTGATGCTGGGGACATCTGGAGGAGGCAGAGATGGATCATCCACTCGGCACTTCTGGCTGAAGATTGTTGCAAATGCTTCAGCCTTATCTTTTGCACTGATGTGCTGGACTCCCCCATCATTGAGGATGGAGATATTTATGGAGCCTCATCCTCCAAAAACCTCCAGAGTGTTCAGACCAAATACCAGGACCCAAAAATGGCCTGGTATTAGTCCCAACCAGTCAGATTTTGTATCAAAATGTACATTATCAGATATTTCCCATCACGTTGAAGTTGATTGAGGGAAGGTGGCTGAACTGGTGTAAAAGAGACACACGAAAACCTATGGAGAAAATTTGGCAATGAACAGTTACAGATTTGTGGAGAAACACTGGAGATTCATGAATCCAAAGGCTTGGAAACTAATGGCTAAAGCCAAAAAACCCACAAGGAATAAAGGAAAGGAGGTGTTTGCTAAATGATATAGTTGACAGGAGACAATATGGTGGGAATGGCTTATAATAGATTAGATTTAGTAACAATGAATAAACATATGAATTGGGAGCAGGAGTAGGCCATGTGGCCCTTCAAGCCTGTTCTGCCATTTGATAAGATCATAGCTGATCTGATTGTGGCCTCTACTCCAATTTCCTGCCGACCCCGTATACCCTTAGATTCAAGGGAGTCAATCTACCTCAGCCTTAAAAATATTCATTGGCTCTGCCGCCACCGCTGTCTGGGAACAGTGGGGAAGTTATGCTGAACCTTTATAAAGCTCTAGTTAGGCCCCAGCTAGAGAAATGCAACTAGTTCTGGTCACCACACATTAGAAAGAATATGACGGTCCTTGAGAGGGTGCAGAGGAGATTTACCAGAACGGCTCCTGGGGCGGGGGATTTTCGTTACAAGGTTGGGTTGGCAAGCTGGGGTTGTTCTCTTTGGAGCAAAGAAGATTGAAGGGAGATTGATAAAGCTGTTTAAGGTTATGACAGGTTTAGATAAAATAGACAAAGAAAAAAAAACATTCCCATTAGTTGATGGTGCAAGGGTTCGGGGACACAGATTTAAGATCTTAGGCAAGAGATACAGGAGCAATACGAGGAAGAACTATATTGCGCAGCAAGTGGTAATAAACTGGAACTTGTGCCTGCCCACGAGGGTAGAGGAAGTGGAGACATTGAATGATTTCAAAAGGAAATTGGTTGGGCACTTGAAGGAAATGAACTTGCAGGGCTACAGGGAATGAGCTGATGAGTAGGATTGATTGGATTGCTCTGTGGAGAACTAACATAGGCTCGATAGGCCAAATGGCCTCCTTCTGCACTGTAAATGACTATGACAGATGGATTGACATTTCATTAACAAATGTTGTGTGAATTGTGCCCTTTCTGCAGCATGTTTAATGGGCAGCTAATGTGCAAATGCAGCAAGTTCTTAAAAATAACAGGGAGGTTAAGGTCAAGAGGTTGTGCGAAGCGGTAGAGTGACATAAATCAAACAATAAATTCTGACGATTGGCAAATGACAACGTATTTCTTCTTCCCTGGAGTATGCTGACTGATTTGTGCATTACTAACAACAGCGTGTGTCACAAACTCACTGATTTTTCTCCACAAAGCTTTGGCTCGCTATATTCAAAACAAACAACTAGACTAATTTGATACTTTTGCTAGAGAAAGTGAAAAACATGCACCGCAATCAAGCTAATGTTCAAATAATCTTAGTGATCACATAGAACAACTACACTTTAAGATAAGTAGCATAGCTTACTGTTTTTTCTATTAACTCCATCCACTCGTTCAGGAAATTCAAAAGGTTGAATGCATCAGGGATATTATCCCCTTCAGAGCAGAAAATCAGGAGCACTGCCAGTGGGATTCCTTCAGTGCAACTGCACACAAACAAAATAAGCAGAAGAGTTAGCACACAAACAGGTACAGAAATTTGTCTCTATGATAAAACTAAGGCTATCTATACAAAAATAATTCAGTCCGTTAGGCCCTCACTATTGCTGCGTTCAGCAGGCCATGACCAGAGACTGTTCAGAGCTCCAGTCAATGCACTCTAATATTTTGTGCATTGTAGTGAGTCAGTTTTTAAATATGCTCAGGTAGTTTTATGGCAAAGGGCCCCCTCTTGTGACCCATCTGAGAACAGTAGCTGAGCCCAACCAGCAATCCACAGCATAGATTTGAACTTCATAGATCCAATTGGTGGGAACTCCAACATTCGTGGATCCAACAGGCAGCTGCCCAACATACACAGGTCACGTAACCTGGACAGCCAATAAATGAAGGAAGCTACTTGCACAAAAGATGATTTAAATGGGTCTGTTTCTGAACAAAACAGGAGAGACTGAAATGTTTTTAGCCTTTGATTGGAATGCACGTGCCTTACTGAAAGGAAGAGCCCAAGCTAGTCATACATCTTCCAACAACATTCCTGCATTTTTTTCCAGTCTTAGTCTGTCTGAGATTAAACTGTGGATGAGCCAAAATTTCCTACAAATCAATAACTTCAATGCCATTGTTTTCAATCCCACCAAAAATCGTTTTCCTTCCTGTCCACTCTCTTCCCTGTTACTCACTCAGGCTAAACCACACTACACACAGCCTCAGTGCTCTGTTCAATCTCAAGCTTCAGACTCCATTCCCTCCAAGATTACTTACTTCAAAACAATCACATGGCTTGTCTCTGTCTTTACCTTATCCACTGAAAGCTTTACCCATTTTGGTCACCCCTAGACTTTGGAAAGGTGCTCCTTGGCAGCTCCACAACCTCTACCCTTCAGTAACTCCAAATCATCTAAAGCCTCTTGCTCTGCACTGAGTCCCATTCACCCATCCTTGTTGTCTTGTATTGGCTGCTTGTCCCAGTCTATAAATCTGCTCCATCTACCCAACCTTCTGTAGCATCCATGTCCTCTGACTGTCTCGAGTCCACCAACATTTGCTCACTCTCCCCTGCTCTATCTTTGCAGGAAAGCCTTCAGTTCCCTTGGTCCCACTCTTTGGAAATTCTTCACCAAATCCTATTAAGTCACCGCTTTTCCTTCCCTACCTTTGCAAACCTTGTGAGGGCACATCACTTCACCCAAGCTTTTGGTCACCCGCCTGGAAAAGCTTCCATTTCTTCTTCAAACACTCCTTTTCTACAATAAAGTGCTGTATAAATTCAGCACTAATGAGAATATCTTGGCCAGCAAGAATGCCCTGAGAGTTCCTGAGTATACATCACTCTAGAATGCATGGTAATGCACAGTGCATTCCAGGTTTGCAACACTTCAGTTACTAAATTGTAAATAAGAATGTAAGGAGCAGGTTGTACCAACTTAATTTACTTCAGTCTTGGACATGTTATGGGGAAAACCAAAGTGATCAGTCAGTACGTTTGGAATTGAACTTCAGTTAAATTCTGTCCCTCCAGTTCTATTGCTGCAGGTAATCAGAGACCTCAGTGTGCCCTGTATCACACTGTTCCCTGAAGTGTTACAAAACAAAACTTCATCCTCAGTCCAGAGCATCACCAAAAGCCAGATCTAGCACCACAGACATGTCACATTCCTACCTGTCACTGTAGAGTGATTTTGTAATGCCGCCTCCTGGGATATAGATCTCCTGTTCCTCACTAATCCCAGGGAAGGCCGCTACCCGTTCGAGTTCTTTCCATTTGAGGATTTGGAACTTATCTCCCACAATGGTCTGCAGAGCAGGTGTTGCCAAATATCGCAGAGGAGTGCTGTGAAAATGGAATACAGTTTCTAAAGTGTCTCGACTGCATTGGTTGAATTTTCTTTTAAAGTTTGGTGCTGATTTTCCTTTACTGCAACCTAACAAGCAATTAAATTGTATGCCCATTCTCATGTTTTATATAAATGTTAGAGCTAGCAGTTAAATGGAATCCCTCCCACTACCTTTCCACCAGAAACCTGGAAGCTCTATGACCACTTCTAATGTTTCACACCCGCAATCAAAAAGGGCTTCAGCTTAAAAACCTTTTCACCCTCGATATTTGTGACAAATCAAAATTTGTGAATAAAGTAATATGCAACACTTTTTAAAAATTCTTCCATGTGACAGGGGCATCACTGGCTAGATCAGCATCTATTGCCCATCCCTAATTGTCCTTGATGAGGTGGTAACGAGCCACCTTCTTGAACTGCTGCAGTCCAAGTGGTGTGGGTACACACACAGTGCTGTTAGGAGGGAGTTCCAGGATCTTGATCCAGCGACAGTGAAGGGATCGTGATATAGTTCCAACTCAGTCAGGACAGTCTGTGGCTTGGAGAGGAACTTTCAGGTGATGGTGTTCCCATGCATCTGCTGCCCTTGTCCTTCTAGGTGGTAGAGGTTGTGGGTTTTGAAGGTGCTGTCAAAGGACTTTGGTGAGTTGCTGCGGTGCATCTTGTAGATGGTACACACTACCGTCACTGTGCATCAGTGGTGGAGGGAGTGATTGTTGAAGGTGGTGGATGGGGTGCCAATCAAGCGGGCTGCCTTGTCCTGGATGGTGTCTAGCTTCTTCAGTGTTGTGGAGAAACACTCATCCAGGCAAGTGGGGAGTATTCCATCACCCTCCTGATTTGTGTCTTGGAGATGGTGGACAGACTTTGGGGAATCAGGAGGTGAGTTACTCACTGCAGAATTCCTAGCCTCTGGCCCCCTCTTGTAGCCACAGTATTTATATGGTTCATCCAGTTCAGTTTCTGGTCAATGGTATCCCCACCCCTCCCCAGAATGTTGATAGTCAGCGATTCAGCAATGGTAATGTCATTGAATGTCATGGCAGATGATTGGATTCTCTCTTGTTGGAGATAGTCATTGCCTAGCACTTGTGTAGCATGAATATTACTTGCCATTAATCAGCCAAATCCAGGTCTTGCTGCATATGGGCATGGACTGCTTCAGTATCTGAGGAGTCGCAAATGGTGCTGAACATTGTTCGCTAACGATTGCACATCCCAACTCCTGAAGGGAAGGTTATTGATGAAGCAGGAGAAGATGGTTAAGCCTAGGGCAATGTCAGGCTTAATATAGTAAGCAAAATGCATCCAGAAATATCACCACAGGATTTCCAGACACATAGCTTTAGATTATTTGGTTACTTAGTTGTCACACCACTGTCTAAAGTCTACAATATACTAATTAATCACAAAGAGCCTTGTAACAGGAGTAATTAAACAAACAGCAGCACAGTAACACTGAAAATAGCACATATTTGTTCTTACAGGCTTGTTCTTACCCTTAAACACAAAGCAGCCCACTCTCTCACATTATACAGACTCCTAGATTAGTGGTTAGTACAAATGCAAACTTGATGCACTGTTTTAGTTGGAAAACTCTTTATACTACAGAGATTGTTTGAACATTTTGAATCCTGCTGCTGTATGGCATTTCTATCATATTTGTGAAAAAATTATTCAAAGAAATCTCTGATTAGAAATTATGCACTATCTATTGTTCTCTTCTGAAGATGCTGACTCTCGCCAAGGTGCAGTTTCACAAGTTCCATTAGCTCTCTGGTACCTCAGCCCATGTGATTATTCCTTTTAAAGGTGAGCTTAGACAAGAGTCAGCAGGTAATTCAACCATGGGAATATCATAACTGAGCCTGATTGCCAGAGCTAACTATCAGGAGCAGGATCTTTGCTGATTTATTCACCACCATAATCTGGGCACAGAGGCCAACTGAAGTGGCCCTAGCTCTTGCTGAGATCAGTAAACCCAGCCCTGAGCTTGGATTAGGCCTGGCCTCCATGGTTCAGTTATGCACTATTCTCTCTCAGAACATTCAAAACCTTAATTCTTCCATCTTTAAAAGCCAATCACAATGTTGATGTTGAACCTACCCAATGAGCTGCTGGTCAACACGATGGTAGGCATAACTGCTGGACAGGGCCACAACTTTGCTGAATTCACTCTCTTTAATCCAGGAAAGGAGTTGTTGTCGGAATGAGCGGTGTTTACCCTATAAAGGGCAGATGAAATTTTGGTTATTCCATAGAATTCACAACTCAGAAAAAACATTTAGCACAACAGGTCAATGCTGGCAATTTATGCTCCATACAAGCCTCGTTTCACCCTACTTTATCTCACCCCACCAAATGTTCTTCTATTCCTTTTTCCCTCATGCATTTATATAGTTTCTCTGAAATGCATCTGAACTGTTTGTCTCAACAGCTTCCTGTGGCAGCAAGTTTCACATTCTGATCGCTCTCCGGACAAAGCAGTTTTGGAGGCTTTAATGCCCAGCTTATTTGGTTACAATAAAACAGATGGAAAGCAGCTCAATGCCAAAAGAAGTCAAATGGACCACACCAAATTGAGCTGCAACTTCCAATGGGCTGGCAATTGAGTTAGAGTGAACCAGATGGGTTTTTGCGACAATCGGCAATGGTTTCATGGTCATCATCAGACCTTTAATTCCAGATTTTTATTGAATTCTGCCATGGTGGAATTTGAACCTAGGTCCCCAGAGCATTACCCTGGGTCTCTGGATTACCAGTCCAGTGACAATACCACTATGCCACCACCTCTCCTTTTATACTCCATTCCCTTTAAAATAAAGGTCAACATTCCATTTGCCTTCCCTATTACTTGTTGAACTTGTTATGTTAGCTTTTTGGGATTCATGCACAAGGATTCCCAAATCGCTCAGTGCTGCAGCCTTCTCAATTTAAATAACATTCAGCTCTTCTATTCTTCCTGCCAAAGTGCATATCCTCACATTTTCCCAGATTATGTTCCATCTGCCACGTTTTTGCCCACTCACTTAACCTGTCTATATCCCTCTATAGACTTCTTGTGTCATCCTCACCACTTGCCTTCCCACCTCTTTTTGTGTCATCCACAAACTTGGCGATAGTACATTCATTTCCCTTATCCAAATCATTCATATATATTGTAAATAATTGAGGCCTCAGCACTGATCCCTGTGGCACTCCACTAGTTACAGGCTGCCATCCTGAAAATGCCCCCCTTTTCCCAACTCTCGCTCTTCTATTAGTTAGCCAATCCTCTATTCATGCTAATATACTACCCCCAACACCTTAGGCTCTTATCTTATTAAGTAGCCATATGTGTGGTATCTTATCGAACACCTTTTGGAAATCCAAATATATCACATCTACTGGTTCCCCTTTATCTATCCTGCTTGTTACCCCCTCAAAGAATTCTAATAAATTTGTTAAGACATGATTTCCCCTTCATGAAGCCAAGCTGACTCTGCTTGATTAGATTATGTATTTCTAAATGCTCTGCTATTACATCCTTTATAATAGACTCCAATATTTTCCCAATGACAGATGTTAAGCTAACTGGCTTATAGTTACCTGTTTTTTGTCTCCCTCCCTTTTTGAATAAGGATGTTAGAGTGGCCGTTCTCCAATCCTCTGGGACTTTTCCAGAATCTAAGGATTCTTGGAAGATTACTACCAGTGCATCCACTATCTCTGTAGCTACTTCCTTTAATCTCTTAAGATGTAATGCAACAGGTCCAGGGGACTTATCGGCCATTTGCCCCATTAGTTTCCCTAGTATTTTTTCTCTAGTGACAGTTATTGTATTTATTTCCTCCCCCACTTTTGCCCCTTGATTATTTAGTATTTTTGGAATGCTATTAGTATCTTCTACCATGAAGACTGAAGTAAAGTATTTATTCAACTCCTCTGCCGTTTCCTGGTTTCCCCATTTTTATTTCCCCAGCCTCATTCTCTAAGGGGCCTATGTTCACTTTGGCCTCTCGCTTCCTTTTTATATATTTAAAGAAGCTCTTTCTGTTTGTTTTTATATTACTTGCTAGTTTACCCTCAAAGTTTACTTTCTCCCTCTTATTTTTTGGTCATCTTTTGTTGGTTTTTAAAACTCTCTCAATCCTCTGGTTTACCACTAATCTTTGCCAAATTGTGTGTTTTTTCTTCCAATTTGATAATGTCCTTAACTTCCATGGTTAACCGTGGTTAGTTTATCCCCTTCCTTGAATCCTTCTTCCTCACTGGGATATATCTTTGTCATGAGTCATGAACTATTTTCTTAAACGTCTGCCAATGTTCATCAACCGTCTTTTCTGCTAAACTGCTTTCCCAGTCCACTCCAGCCAATTCTGCCCTCATTCCATTGTAATTACCCTTATTTAAGTTTAACACAGTTGTTTCCGACCCAAGTTTCTCACTCTCAAACGGAATGCTAAATTCTACCATATTATGGCCATTATTTCCTAGGGGATCCTTTACTCTGAGATCATTTATTAAACCTGCCTCATTACACATTACCAGATCCAAAATAGCCTGACCCCGGTTGGACTCACAACATATTGTTCTAAAAAACTGTCCCGAATACACAATGAATTGTTGCTCTTATCTTTCTCTGCCAATTTGATTTTCCCAATCTAAATGAAGATTAAAGTCACTCATGATTAGTGTACTGCCTTTTTTACATACCCTCATTATCTTCTGATTTATTCTCTGTACTACAGTATAGCTACTGTCAGGGGGCCTTTCAACTACTCCCACCTGCGTCTTCTTCCCCTCGTTATTCCCCTTCAGAAATGGCTGAAGGCACTGGATATTGCAAAGACTAGGAGGTCTGACAATATTCCGGCAATAGTACTGAAGACTTGTGTTCCAGAGCTTGCCGCGCCCCTAGCTATGCTGTTCCAGTACAGCTACAACACTGGCATTTACCTGGCTATGTGGAAAATTACAAAAAGCAGGACAAATCCAACCCGGCTAATTGCTGCCCCATCAGTCTACTCTCGATCATCAGTAAAGTAATGGAAGGCGTCATCTGCAGTGCTATCAAGCGGCACTTGCATAGCAATAAACTGCTCACTGACGCCCAGTTTGGGTTCCGCCAGGGCCACTCAGCTCCTGACCTCATTACAGCCTTGGTTCAAACATGGACAAAAGAGCTGAACTTCCAAGGTGAACTCCTCACGGAATAATATTTCGAAGCAACATGAGAAAGATGCTGAGGCTTAAAAAAAAAAAAAATAAATTCAATCATGGTGGGACGGGGAGACCACCTATGTTGAGAATATATTTTTATTCATTCAAGGGATGTGGGCTTCACTGGCTGGGCCATAATTTATTGCCTATCCCTTGTTGCCCTTGAAGGTGCTGGTGAGCTGCCTTCTTGAACCGCTGCAGTCCATGTAGTGTGGGTACACCCATAGTGCTGTTAGGAAGGGAGTTCCAGGATTTTGACCCAACTACAGTGAAGGAACGGCAATATATTTCCAAGTCATGACCGTGAGTAACTTGGAGGGGAACTTCCAGGTGGTGGTGTTCCCATCTATCTGCTGCCCTTGTCCTCCTAGATGGTAGTTGTCGTGGGTTTGGAAGGTGCTGTCTAAGAAGCCTTAGTGAATTCCTACAATGTATTCTGTAGATTGTACTCACTGCTGCCACTGTGCGTCAGTGTGGAGGGAATGAATATTTGTGGATGTGGTGCCAATCAAGCGGGCTGCTTTGTCCTGGACGGTTTCAAGCTTCTTGAGTGTTGTGGAAGCTGCACTCATCCTGGCAAGTGGGGAGTATTCCATCACACTCCTGACTTGTGCCTTGTAGATGGTGGACAGGCTTTGGGGAGTCAGGTGGTGAGTTACTCGTCGCAGGATTCCTAGCCTCTGACCTGCTTTCTTAGCCTCAGTATTTATATGGCTAGTCCAGTTCAGTTTCTGGTCAATGGTAACCCCCAGGATGTTGATGGTGAGGATTCAGTGATGGCAATGCCACTGAACGTCAAGGGACAATGATTAGATTCTCTCTTGTTGGAGATGGCCATTGTCTGGTACTTGTGTGGCCTTACTTGCCACTTGTCAGCCCAAGCTGACAATATACAGCTTGATAAGCAATAGGATTTCTGAATGAAACAAACTTTTGTAGGTCTTCACAATACAATATCATACATGGATGGCATCAACATCCAGGTGTTCAGAGCTCTAGGCAGAAAGGCGGGAGATAATCTACTGTACTTGAACATTTCTAAGGCTTCCATCCATGTTGTCGAATCAATCATGTCTAGTTACAATGATGTTAACAAGGCCACTCATACTTGCTAAATGTCTCAATGCAATGCACAATTCAGCGCATACTAAAACAAAGTCTCTGAATTAACAATTAATTTACAATCAACTCATTGCAGACATCTTATGTCCCAGCCTCAGTTTTCATACTTGATAAAGGCAAAGAACTTAAATTCCAACCATTTTAAAACACAATTAAACAAAGACAGAAATTGCCCAATTCTGTTACACTGAATACCTGAATAATTGGGGACCGAATCTGTAGGACTGCCAACTTCCGATCTGCTGATGCATAAACTGTAACACAGAACATAATTACATATGTAACACACAAGGCCATTGAGTTATCACATTGAAGTTTTGTTGTTACACGGACCAGTTAATACATCACATCCTCAAGAAAAAAAAATTCCAGTCTTACCAGTTTCTTTCACATTTAGAACAAGGCGGCAGGTGGGGTGGTGGGAGGGTGGTATGGTCCCAGGGTGAGGAAGAGTGTTTGAGATTTCCACTACCCTTTGCATGAAAAGTGCTTCTGCTATCACACCTGAGAAGCCTAGCTCTAATTTTAAGGTTATGTCTCCCTGTTCTGGATTGCCCCACTAGAGGAAATTTTTTCTCTCTATCTACCCTATCAAATCATTCAATCACATTAAACACCTCAATTATACGACCCATTAATTTTCTATACCCGAAGGCAGCCTAGCCTTTGCAACTTGTCCTCATAATTTAACTCTTAGATTCACCAAAACGACATCAGGACCAAGTGGAAGGTATGATCCTAAACTTGTGGAATAGACAAATAAGCTGCCTCAGTTCAAGTCTCAATCCTCAATGTTTCATCCATCGACAGCAGGTAATGGGTTTCCAGGACATGATTACATCTAACTTCAATAGGTTTAGTTAAGTTATTTGAGAATTTATATCTATTAAAGCATCAGATAACAATCTCCAAGAAAACGAATCAGCTATTCTTCAAATGCAGGCTCACAACAAATTATCACCTGCCCCCTTGTAGTTGGCTCACAAGCGGCAAAAGCCTGGCAGATGGTGCAGAGGAGCTAATAGGAACTACACGTGACTCTTGATCCACAGTAATGTGGTTGAAATGGCCTAGTAAGCCACTCAGTTTCTAAGGCAATTTGGAATGGGTAGTAAATGCCAGCCTTGCCAGCGATGTTCACATTCCAAGAATGAATGGGGAAAAAAGGTCTTTACAATGTTGCCACTATCAAAGCGATAATTAGAAAAATAAATCTACAATTTAATAAGAACTTCCAAGAAAGGGCAAAGGTCATTGAGTTTTTAAAAAAAATAAAATTGACCTTTAGTCACGCAATACGCCGTAATCCTCTCTCAATACATCCAATCGCTTCTTAGACAGGCTTGTGCCATTTCACACTTTGTACAAGGCTCCTACAAAGAACTAACTTCATTTAAACTTATATTACCTGGTATTTTAATTTCTTACTACACTGAATAATTTGCCTCAATCAGTTTCATTCATCCCTTTCATAATCTTAAAAACTTCAGAGCAGCTGGAAGCTTGTTTTCCAAACAAAAACATGATTAAATTTAAATTCCTAAATATTTATATCATGTCAGAGAGTTTTTCACCCATGTTCTTCTCTCACTCACCCTCAGAGCTGATGCACATTTCTGCTGAATTCTCAGAAGTTGTTGCGTATGGATTGTTTCCTACCACTGGAAGGAGGCAGTCACTGTGGATATAACCTACCCGGGGCAAAGTGAGTGTAGAAATGATCAGATCCACCGTTAGCTGACCAACATTACCCACAGACACAACTGGCTGGAACAGCAAAAAGATCAGTTAATTGAAAATTGCATGCTCTCTGCATGTTGCCTCGCAACCAAACTGATCCATTGTGGGACCATAGAAATAAAGTGCATTTTTAATTTTGTAATTACCCCTTGTTACCCAATCCTTCCCATTCACAACAGGACACACAATTGCCACAGTCTTTATGAAACATGACCAATATACAAGCCTCTGCTAATGCAGCAGTACACATGAATGCAAAGACAGCAGCCCTAAGGCCTTGGACTTACCACCTTACAACACAAAACATCTCATATCGACGTGCCACTCCCAGCTTTGTTCCCCTCCTTTTCATCCACCAATCGTAGACTTGATATTGGGGGCACGCTTTGCAGGAATATCCCTCGTGTCAAACAGTACCCCACCTCTCTATCCCATTTTTTTCTTCTCCCAACACAACAGCCACCACCCAAGTTCCAGCAGCCAAGCTGGCATGATAGTTCAGGATGCTAAGAAAGTCTCTCTATATTGTCTCACAGGTAGGGCCAGGCATGAAATCTCTGGTTATTTTATCCCTGCTGCCCCCTCTCCATCCAAAAGATGTAATATTTTACTACAAAATTGGTTACGCAGACAAAACTATGAAAGACTTGTATTTTCACAACCACTGGATGGATCAAAGCACTTTACAGCCAATGAGGTACTTTCTGAAGTGTAGTCACTGTTGTAATGTAGGAAACACAACAGCCATTCTGTGCACAACAAACTCTCTCAAACAACAAAGTGATGACTAAATAATCTGGTTTTTTTTACATGTTGATTGAGGGATAAATATTGGTCAAGACGCCAGGGATAACTCTCCTGCTCTTTGAAATAATGTCACAGGATCTTTTCGGTCCACCTGAGAGGATGGACAAAACCTTGGTGTGGCGTCTCATCTGAAAGGTGGCACCTCTGGCAATGCCTCACTCCCTCAGTGCTGTACGGCAGGTGGGGGAGGTCAGTCTAGATTTTTGTGCTCAAGTCAGAGTGGGACTTGGATCCAGAACCTTGTGATTCAGAGAGAGTCCTAACAAAAAGCCACAGCTCACACAATGAAGCAGTTTACTACAGTCCTCGCAGGTTTGTGGAAGTGTTCTCCTACTTCAATATCCAGTTGGTTATGTAAACCCACAGTACTAAACAACAATAGCTTTTAGATAAAAGTCATCAACATAAATTTGGTGCTCAAGGCAGCAAGGAATGTTGGGAGATGGAATACACTCTCATGTTGGGAGCCAAATATTCTTTCAGATGTGGAGTGAACTCCTACAACAGCAGCTAATTGTCAGATTCTTAATTTTTAAATGGAGAACGCATGTGTTTTCCAGGTAAGGTTTCCTTAGTGATGGCGCCAAGCTCAATTAGTAGCCCTGGAAAGTCAAAATCCCTATGAGAGCTTTGGTTAAGACAAAATTCTGTCTGGAGCTTCTGGAATAATGTTATTGTCTCTTCTGGAGCTTGCTGGGTGATGGGGCTATGTAGTGAAACCAGAGGAGGAAGAGTATAAACATAATGTGAGACTGACAGCAAGGTCAGTTTACCAAGTGTAACTGAAGGAAGCCCAAATACCTACAATTCTAGTTAGATAACAGGCGAGGCATAATCCAGGAGATAAGATTCCATACCTTGCTTTAGGCAGGAACTATGCCAAAATTCAAGATTAGATGACTGGATGAAAGGAAATAAGATGAAGGGATATAGGAAGAGAATGAATAAACGGAAGAACTATTTGCTCCCGTGGAGGGTTACATCAACAAGAACTAGTTGGGCTGAATAACAGGTGTCCACATTTCAGTTTCTACATATTTCACTTTAGAAAGCCCAGACTCAGCCCTTTTGTCCTTGCAAACAGCACCCGATTTCCAAATGCCTTTTCCTCTTCAAAGTCCCCGAACGTGCTGTCAACTCCCAAATCTATGCCTATCTTTCCTGAAACTCCAGGTTTGAACTTCTCCAATCATATTTCTGTCCCTGTGCAGCCCTGAAATGGTCTTTATCGAAGTCACAAAGGACAAACTATTTGTGAGCACAATTCCCTCCCATCTAAATGGTAAAAAATTATAAAGTGTAGATGTACAAAGGGGCCTGGGCGTCCTTGTCAATAAGTCACTGAAAGCTAACATGCAGGTACAGCAGGCAATTAGGAAGGCACATGATATGTTAGCCTTTATCACAAGAGGGTTTGAATACGGGAGTAGCGAAATGTACAGAAGCTTGGTTAGGCCACACCTGGAGCACCGTGTGCAGTTTTGGTCCCCTTACCTTAGGAAGGATATTATTGCCATAAAGGGAGTGCAACGAAAGTTCACCAGTCTTGTTCCTGGGATGGCAGACTGTCCTATGAAGAGAGATTGGGGAAACTGGGCCTGTATTATATAGAGTTTCAAAAAATGAGAGGTGATCTTATTGAAACCTAAAATAGGGATAGACAGGGTAGATGCAGGTAAGATGCTTCCCCTGACTGGGGAGTCTAGGACCAGGGGACACATTTTCAAAATAAGGGGAAGCCACTTAGTTCCGAGAGGAGGAGAATTTTTTTTACTCAAGGGCTGTGAATCTTTGGAATTCCCTATCCCAAAGGCTGTGGAAGCTCAGTCATTGAGTATGCTTAAAGTAAAGACTAACAATCTCTGCCAATGACAAAGGGATATGGGGATAGTGTGGGAAAAAGGCATTGAAGTAGATGATCAGACATGATTGTATTGAATGATGGAGCAGGCTCGACAGGCTGAATGCCCTACTCCTGTTCCTATGTTCCCTATCCTTCTCAACCAGTCTGCAGCCTTTGGCATAGCTGATCGCTCTGTCACCCAGTTAGGTGAAGCTACCATCCCCTGGGTCCATTCTTATCATTGCCTGGGCACCTCATGCAATGGCTTCTCTTCCCACACCTGCAACAATACCTCCAGAGGCTCTCAAAGATCTCTTCTCAGCCCCTCTGACTGCACATCTATAACTGGTGGCCCTTAGAGAGAGGAGAACGAACAAAGAGCAAAATACCACAGATGCTGGGAATCAGAAACGAGGACAAAAAGATGCCAGAAAGTCAGGTCAAGCAAATCCAGAGAGGGGAATTAGGGTAGGTGTTTGATGGCCGGCACGGACGATGGGCCAAAGGGCCTGTTTCTGTGCTGTACAACTCTATGACAACATGTTTTAGATGTAGCCCCGGTTGGTGTCCTACCATGAGTCTGGCTTGCAGTGAAGCCCAGCACCGCTGCGAAAGGCCAGTTTGTTTGTTTTTAAACCGGTGCCTCTGGCACATCAAATTTAACAACACAGAATCAGGCCATTCTGCCCAACTCTTCCATACTGGACACCGGCCCGATCCCACCCCATTTTAACAAAGACTTGAGCGCACAACGCTTCAGATAATTCAACACCAAGGCCTGGAGCAATCAATTAATGGGAGAGAATTCGACACTTAGACACCAGAAGCTACATTAAAAGTGCCATATTGGTCAGAACTTCATTGCGCTTGATCAGATTACACATTGTCAATGCAGCTACCTACCATGATGAGGGTGTAACCTTTCAGGTTTACACAACAATCCCCACTCGGGATGAAAACCGTCTCCATTCCGCCGCCTGCGTCGCCACAACCGTCACCCTCTCACCAGTCGCTTTCTAATGACGCACACCCTGGCTCGAAAGGGGGCGGGGGGGCCTTCCACACCGAGCGTCGGACATCGTGTGGCGTGTGCACGCCCGTTTTATTTTTTATTAAATCGAACTTTAATAGGAAGCAACCAGCCACAGTTGTTTCTTACAAATCCAACTGAGCAATCTCGGTTGCTGGGGATTTTGGTGCGGTGTTTCCTTTTTTTTTTACGGCAGGCGGTCGGAGCAGGTGTGCGGATAAATTCCCGCTCGGTTTTGCCGCCAGAATTTCAAACGCTCCAGCTGCTGCGCGGCCGTTGACGGCAGGGAGGCGGAGCTTTGTTCGCCATCGGCGGAGGAGGCAGGGTTCGGATGCAGTTGAAGAGGGGGGGCTTGGTGGCCATAGCGGGAGCTGGGTCGCTGTTGGCCGGTGGATTTGGGGGGGCGTAGCTTGACGACGATTGGAGGATGTTATGGGCGGGGCCTGTTGGGCCGTTGGTGAGGGGGCGGAGCTTAGCGCCAGTTGGAAACCCGCGGTGGTGGGTGGGGGGGCGGAGCTTGATGTGCGCTGGAGGCGGGGTTTGGTAGGTATTAGATACAGGGGCGGGGTTGAGTTGAAGATTGGAGGCGGGGCTTGACGGCTATTGGTGGGGTGTGGTGGGCAGGGCTCATTAGCCGTTGGAGGAAGGGGCGGAGTTTGTCATCTCGGAGCGAGGGGCTGGCAGAAGGCGGGAGGGAGGTTAGCGGAAGGAGGTGGGATTATTGCGGTGCAATCCGCTGTTGGGTGGCAGTAACTCCCCCCCGTCAAACTATTCCCCACCGTTATGTCGCTGCCGCCGAATAAGGCTTCCGAGCTGAAGCAAATCATTCACAACCAGCTGACCCAGGTGAGCTACAACCGCGTCCTCGCTCGGTGGGGGGTGTGCCCGTGGCCTAAGGTATTGTTTGGAACCATCGTGTAACTCTTTCGAGTACATTCACAGTTCTTGACTTTTTTTTTTGTTCAAAGTCCTGGAGTGGGACATGAACCCACAACCTTCTGACTCAAAGGTGAGGGTGCTATGAACTGAGCCACAGCTGACACCACATGAACCCTGCCCTGGGGCTCTGCTTCTGCTTAATCAATGAGGGTAACGGTATCATCAACCAGCACTTAAACCCTTAACACCCCCCCTCCCCAAACCAGGTGTATCTCTTTTTAAAGGGTCACAAACAATGAGTTCCAGAATTAAGTTTCAACTTGGAATTACAAAATCCTTTGGATGTTGGAAACCTGAAATAAAAACACGGAAAATGCTGTAACATGTACAGCAGGGACTGGCAGTGTCTGATTCTGTTTCTCCCTGCACAGATGCTGCTGGGCCTGCTGAGTGTTTCCAGCATTTCCTGTTTCCATTTCAATGCGTAACTTGTTCCCGTGCATCCACTGCCCACACCAGCCGCCCCTGTGTCCAGTGGTTGTGGAAAGCCTTGAGTGGCCCGGCAGGACCTGAGAGTGTCTTCCCCCAGGCAGACCTGAGCGTGGTTGTCACCGTGGGAGAGGGGCAAGCAGCTGGAGTGAACGGCCCCATCGACTCTATTCTGCTGGACTTTTCAATGCCCCTGTCAGACCCAGGAGCCGCATGAAGTAGTCTTCTGACCTACTTACTTCCCTTGCACTGAGTGGGCAAAGATCAGAAGTGTGGGACTGAAACACAGCCAGAAATAGAGGGGGCAGCCCCTTCAAATAGCGAAAGAGGGGCTGCAACCTCTTGCGCTCTGTATAAGCATGAAACATGGGCTCATCCAGCCTATAAAAATTGTCTGAAGGCTCTCATCTCACTAGAGCTGCAGGCTTGTTATGTAAATTTTTTTTTTGTTTACTTTTAACCTTTTGAGGGGTGGTGCCAACTGTTGCTCAGTGTGTAGCACTCTTGTCTTCAAGTCACAGTATTGTGGGTTCAACTCCGACTCCAGAGAATTGAGCATGTAGTGCAGTACTGAGGGAGTGGTGCATGGGTGGAGGAGCCATTTCTCGGATGGGGTTTTAAACCCTCGGGAGGATGTAAAAGATTCCATGGCACAATTGTAAAAGAAAAATCAGCAGGGGAGTTCCAGTCAATATATATCCCTCAATAAGCATCACTAAAACAGATTATTTTGTGATTGTCACATTGCTGTTTGTGGCAGCTTGCTGTACATATTAAATGCATTTTATATTAAATATGAAAGAAAGGACTTGCATTTACATTGCATTTATATTTCATGACTGCAGGATGTCTCAAATGCTTCACAGACAATGAAGTACTTGAAGTGTAGTCGCTGCTGTCATATAGGAAACTGCAGCAACCAATTCGTCCACAGCAAGCCCCCAAAACAGCAATCAGGTAAATGACCAGATAATTTTTCTAGTGATATTGGTTGAGGGATAAATATTGACTGGGACTTCCCACCTTTAAAAATAGCTCTGGGTCACTCTCTCACTGAGTTGTCAGTTTAGATTACCTCTTCAAATCTCTAGAAGGGGATTTGAATTTACAACATTCTGATTCAGCAATGAGCGTGCCAATTGGAACTCTGAAATCCTAATCAAAAGTCAGAAGTTCGTAACCAGACTTTTAAATCCAACTTGGACTCATGGGCCATAAGTCACTCCCTCTGTGTAAAATAGTGCTGAAGATCTGAGTTGAAGAGAATGGCAAAACTGAAACACAAGAAACCAATAACATAACAAAATTACATGGTGATATTAAAAGGAAATGGGAGGAGTGATCCCAAAGTACGTTTCCTTTTTCAGTAACTAATTTTAGCATTTTCTTCATTCTTTTTCCTCCTCTGGACTTCCTATGTTCATTGCCTCCTCTACTAAGAGAATAAGCTAGAGTGCTCCCTGCATCTCGCTGGTACAGTGCCTGTGATACACTTAGGAGATGTGTAAGGATAATGAAGCAACATCTGTCCTGGAGTAAGAGTGTATAAAGGATTGCCTTCTGTTGCCTTCCCACAGAAATACTCTTGATATTATCAACTTGCTGCAAAGGAACAGAGAGCTCTAGCTCCATCCTGTTGAAACACTATGACCTGGATAATAATGGTGAAACTTGCCAGCATGTATTATTGAGCACCCACCATCCCCAGTGTTCAATCAGCAGGAATTTATTTGAATTGACGAGATTCCATTCTGATCTTGCAGTGAAAAACCTTGAAAAAGTTGTACCCTGTTGAATGAGATTTTTAACAGTGCAACAACTTCATAATTACGGCTAAACACCCTCACTGGGTGTATAAACCTAATTTTGTATACAATATCAAAAATGCCTCCATTCTGAGACAAAAGTTCTACATTTTTTTGGATTTTTTGTAGTCTTAAATGTTTAACTTCTCAGTCTCTACAGTGCAGAGGGAGGCCATTCGGCCCATCAAGTCTGCACTGGATCTCTGAAAGAGCATTCTACCTCGTCCTACTCCCCTACCTTATCCCCGTAAGCTTGCACATTCTCTCTTTTCAGGCAGCAATCTAATTCCTTTTTGAATACCTTGACCGAACCTGCCTCCCCCACCCTTTCAGGAAGTTTGTTCCAGACTCCAACCACCCTCTGGGTGAAAATCTTAGTGAAATAATTGTTGTTTCACTGTCTGATAATTTAAATTAAAAGTGAAGGATATTAAAGTTTGCTGTGTGTGAATAATTCAATGTGATTTTCTGCTTGCCGAAATCACTGACTGAACACCGACAGCTTCCCTTGACTTGGCATCTGATTTAAACTACTATCAGGAAAGGAGAATCCATGCCACAGAGATCTTTGTGAGAAGCTTGCATCCAGGTGGTAATGTTTTTGGTTTCCATGTGCTTTATCACATATTGTCATAGAGGTCTGCAGCACAAGAAAAGGCCCTTCGGCCCATCAAGTCTGCGCCAGTCAAACAAGAACCTAACTATTCAAATCCCATTTTTTAGCACTCTTTCAGCATCACATTAATTAAGATCAAATTTAAACTTCCAAAGTTAATAGACAGATCAGGAGTCTACAGACCAGTTACCTGCGTTAACCATTTGTGCAAT
The DNA here is from genome assembly GCF_964194155.1 of Cetorhinus maximus. NCBI lineage: Eukaryota > Metazoa > Chordata > Chondrichthyes > Lamniformes > Cetorhinidae > Cetorhinus > Cetorhinus maximus. The sequence goes on along the minus strand of NC_135882.1, from coordinate 163,355,989 downwards.
CCAAGGGATTTGTGGAAGCCTCTGAGATTTAAGTGAGAGGAGGGTTTTGAGCTTTAGGTGATCACATTTATATCGTTTGCACATGCCACAAGGGAATTCTTTTCCCACCTCACGTCCATGTGGTATATCTGAGCAGAGGAGTTATTTTTAGCCACGATACCAGTAAGATGTAAACGGTTTTTTGAAAATTGCAGAATGTGTATTTTTGTCTGTTTTAAATTTAAAGCTGTGACGCCAGTTTGCAGCTTGCCAACGTTAATAGCTTGCTGGTTGTTTTTTGACCAGATGAATGTCCATGAAAAGATCAGAGAAATCTTAGCAGAGTCGGTCCGGGAAGAATTAACTGTTTCTTCACAAGCTTTATCTGAGGCTGATCTCATTAAAGCATTACAACGACGTGGCATTGTAGACGACGTCATGAAGGAACTTCAATTTTTAACTGTAAGTATTTTATTGCAATTAGCAGCATATTTCCTAAATGCTCCTCCAGTGTTAAAATCTGAGCATCGAAAGCTCATTTACAAAGAAAATTATTGGTTTATATTTAATGTCACTACTGATGATTTAAAATATCATGAGTCTCAGTACCCCCATTAAAACAAATGGATGCATTTGGGATTGGGGAGCAGACAGGTGGTTCTTCTCTGTCTGTCACTGGAAATCTGCTGTTTCCTTCTTTACAGAGACTGCAGTATAGAATTGTCAAATGGTTACAGCACAGAAGTAGGCCATTGGGGCCATCATGTTCGTGCTGGCTCTCTGTAAGAGCAACTCAGTTAATCCCAATGCCCTGCCTTTTCACTGTAGCGCCGCAAATATTTTCTCTTCAGACAATTGTCCAGTTCTGTTTTAAAGCCATGATTGAATCTGCTTCCACAACACACTCTGGCAGAACGTTCCAGATCCTAGCCGCTTGCTGCATAAATGTTTTTCTTCGTGTCACCTTTAATTCTTTTGCCATTCATCTAAAATCTGTGTCCTCTGGTTCTCGACCTTTCTGTCAATGGGAAAAGTTTCTTCCTACGATGTAGACATTCTAGTTAAAGAAGAGCGTGAAATATTAGACACAATAAACATAGTGAGAGAGGAAGTAGTGAGGGACTGACATCCTTGAAGGTGGATAAATCACAAGGGCCAGATGGAATGTATCCCAGGCCGTAGAAAGAAGCCAGGGAAGAAATTTATGAAAGGGAAATCATGTTTGACAAATCTACTGAAGTTTTTTGAGGACATAACTAGCAGAATAGTTAAGGGAGAGCCAGTGGATGTGGTGTATTTGGATTTTCAGAAAGCTTTTGATAAAGTCCCACATAAGTGTTCCAAATTAAAGCACGTGGGATTGGGGGTAACTTATTGGCATGAATTGAGAATTGGTTAGCAGACAGGAAACAGAGTAGGAATAGATGGGTCTATTTCGGAATGACAGGCGGTGACTAGTGGGATACATGGGGATCAATACTTGGGCCCCAGCTGTTCACAGTATATATCAATGATTTGGACGAGGGAACCAAATGTAATATTTCCAAGTTTGTTGATGACACAAAACTAGGTGGGAATGAGAGTGGTGAGGAGGATGTTGTAAGGTTTCAAGGCAATATTTAGACAAGTTGAGTGAATGGGAAAATATATGGCAAATGCAATATAACATTGATAAATGTGAAGTTATCCACTTTGGTGGGAAAAACAGAATGGCAGAATATTATTTAAATGGTGATAGATTGGGAAATGTTGATGTACAAAGGGACCTGGGTGTCCTTGTACACCAGTCACTGAAAGCAAGCATGCAGGTGCAGAAAGCTGTTAGGAAGGCAAATAGTATGTTGGCCTTCATTGCAAGGGGATTTGAGTATAGGAGCAAGAATGTTTTACTGTAGCTGTACAGGGCCTTGGTAAGACCACACATGGTATATTGTGTGTAGTTTTGGTCTCCTTGCTTAAGAAAGGATATGCTTTCCATGGAGGGAGTGCAATGAAGGTTCACCAGACTGATTCCTGGGGCGGCAGGATTATCGTATGAAGAGAGATTGGGTCAACTCGGCCTATATTCACTGGAGTTTAGAAGAATGAGAGGGAATCTCATTGAAACATATAAAATCCTGACAGGGCTGGACAGATTGGATGATGTTCCCTCTGGTTGGGGTATCTAGAACAAGGGGTCACAATCTCAGGATACAGGGAAGTCCATTTAGAACTGAGATGAGGAGAAATGTCTTCACTCAGGGTGGGGAACCTGTGGAATTCTCTACCACAGAAGGCTGTGGAGGCCAAATCACTGAATATATTTTAGAAGGAAATCGATTCCTAGACTCTAAAGGTGTCAAGGGGTATGTGGAGAGAGCGAGTGTGGCGTTGAGTTAGAGTATCAGCCATCATATTTAATGGTGTAGCAGGCTCAAAGGGCCGAATGAAAAGAACAGCCATCTTCTTCAGCCACTACCACAGGCACTATATTTTGGGCACCATCTCTATCTAACCCCATAACATCATTGTCTCAGGCTGAACCAGATTCTTTGCAGCCTTGCCATCCATTGAAAAAGAGTAAAGCTGCATATTGTGGAAGAATAACAGGATTTGTAATATTGAAATATCCCACAAAACTCGTTAGAGTCCAATTACTTTTTAAAAATAAATTTGAACTTCCAGTTAATAGCTGAAAGAATGGCACATCAAGATTTCACATTTAAGACTTTTACTATAACAAATGACTAAAACACTCTTAACTAAACACTATCTTTGTAGGCAACTTATACTTTAGACCAGAGAATGGAATACCCCCCAACTTGTTAACCTAACCAAAAAAAAAAACACACTTCACAGATATGCTTTACACTTTCCTTTATGTAAACATTCAATTTTGCTAGAATTAATCCAAAGTGACTCTTAGCTCCCAAGGGTTTATTCCTGATCTTTTCTTTTCTCAGCCTAGTAACTTGCAATCTTAGAATTGTTTTTCACAGTGATGTTTTCCTTACTCAGAGATGCTCCATGTGGCCCACGTTAGGTAACTCTTCAGCCTCATTTTAACTCCCCCCAAATTTGGTCTCTTCAATCTGACTGAGCTTTCACCCTCATTCCTATGCGGTGAACCATAGAAGCATTTTTGGCCTCCATCTGCTCCCCATCTCCCGGATCCAGGCAGAATGTCACATAGCATTGATATTCTAACAAAGCATATAACTTGTTTTTTATGATGGTTTCTTCTTCTGCACCTTTCCCCATGGCAAAATGAATCACATGGACTTTGTATCTAGGTAGAAATTATAATTAGCTATCCTTGAAAGCCCAACTCTCACTTTGGAATGAAATGGACAGTTTAAAGCACAACTGTTTACAACTTGACATTCTGAACATTTTTCTGGGTCTTTGGAGGCTCAGTCTCCACTGTTAACACACAGGCTACTACCATTGTCTCCATGCATAAATACTTTGCACCTTATTCCCAGCAAGATAATACAAGCTTTCCCTTGATCTCGAACAGTCAAAGCACCCAGGCTTACTGTCAGGCAGACTTCAGAGCAGGGCAAATGACCCCTTTCATTTTACCTTAAAATTTTAAGACACAGTACCAAAACATACAATTATGAGGTTTATAAGATTATTATCATACTGTATATTGCAATGCTGTATTGCTTTTTTTTTTAAAAGGTCCCTGTATTTTAATGTTTCCTTACGAGGTCCTTTGTTCCTTATGAGGGAATTTAATTCTACAAATTAACTTAAGCTGCCTGGGGAAACAAAGCCATATGAAAATGAATAGGAATGTCTCGATGCAGCCTGGTCAGCACCATGTGTAAATTGCTAGGTCTGACGAGGTAGCATGGATAAAGTTCAGTTTTACTTTTGTGCTTGACTTCCCAGTGCCGCCCATTCCTCGAAGGTCCCTCAAGCTGTGCTGAATTGGTTGCCAATAGTTACATGACAATAGTTCAGAAATTGCCAATTGCGGAAGCGCACTGCCTTTCCTTGGCGCTTCATGGATTTTAGAACTGTATAATATGGGAAATTTGCTCTTCATCCCACAATAGTCTCTGCTGTATATAGAGTCATTAAGGTCTACAGCACAGAAAAAGGTCCTTTGGCCCATTGAGTCTGCGCCGGTCAAACAAGTACCTAACTATTCTAATCTCATTTTCCAGCACTAGGCCTTGTACGGCATCACAAGTGCACATTCAGATACTACTTAAATTTTATGAGGGTTTCTGCCTCTACCACCAGATACCCACCTCCCTCCGGGTGAAAAAATTCTTCCTTACATCCCCTCTAAACCTCCTGCCCCTCTCCTTAAATCTATGCGCCCTGGTTATTGATCCTTCCATCAAGTGAAAAAGTTCCTTCCTGTCTACCCTATCTACCCCTCATAATTTTATGCACCTCAATCATGTCCCCCCTCCATCTCCTCTGCTCCAAGGAAAATAACCCCAGTCTATCCAATCTCTCCTCATATCTAAAACTCTCCAGCCCAGGCAACATCCTGGTTATTCTCCTCTGCACTCTCTCTAGTGCAATCACATCCTTCCTATAATGCGGATTCCAGAACTACACGCAATACCCTAGCTGTGGCCAGCATTTTATACAGTTCCAGCAAAACCTCCCTGCTCTTGCCTTTATTAGCCGAGGCATAGAATACAAGTATCCCATATGCCTTCTTAACCACCTTATCTACCTGTCCTGCTACATGCACACCAAGTGATCCTTGATACTTCCCAGGGTCCTACCATTAATCATGTATTCCCTTGCCTTGTTTGTCCTGCCCAAGTGCATCACCTCACACTTATCTGGATTAAATTCCATTTGCCACTGATCAGCCTATCTGACCAAACCCGTCTATATCTTCCTGTAATCTAAGGTTATCCTCCTCACAATTTACCAGCCCACCATTTTTGTGTCATCCGCAAACTTACTGATCGACCCTCCCACATTCAAGTCTAAATTGTTTATATATACCACAAACATCAAGGGACCCAACTCCGATCCCTGTGGAACCCCACTGGACACAGGCATCCTGTCACAAAAATACCCATCCACCATCACCCTCTGTTTCCTGCCACTCAGCCAATTCTGGATCTAATTTGCCAAATTGCCTTGGATCCCATGGGCATTATCAGTCTCCCATGCGGGACCTTATCAAAAGCCTTGCTGAAGTCCAAATAGACTACATCAAATGCATTGCCCTCACCTACATACCTGGTCACCTCTTCAAAAAAAATTCAATCAAATTGATCAGACATGACCTCCCCTTAACAAAACCATGCTGATTGTCCTTGATTAATCCCTGCCTCTCCAAGTGTAGATTAATTCTGTCCCTCAGAATTGCTTTCAATAGTTTCCCTACCATTGAGGTTAGACTGACTGACCTGTAGATCCCTGGTTTATCCCTTCCTCCCTTCTTGAATAACGGTACCACATTGGCTGTCCTCCAGTCCTCTGACACCTCTCCTGTGGCCAGAGAGGTATTGAAAATTATTGCCAGCGCCCCTGCTATCTCCTCCCTTGCTTCACTCAACAGCCTGGGATACATTTGATGCGGGCCTGGAGATTTATCTACTTTTAAGCCTGCCAGACCACTTAGAACATCCTCCCTTTCTATGCTAATTTATTTAATTGTATCACAGTCCTTCTGTCTGATTTCCATACCCACGTCGTCCCTCTCACTTGTGAACACTGACACACAGTATTCATTTAGAACCCTACCTACGCCTTCCGGCTCCACCCACAAATTACCACTATACTCTTTCCCTAGTTATCATCTTACTCTTAATGTACTTGTAAAATAACTTTGGATTTTCCTTTATTTTACCTGCCAATGTTTTTTCATGCTGTTTTTGCTCTCCTAATTTCCTTTTTAAGTTTCCCCCCAACACATTCTATACTCCTCTAGGGCTTCTGCTGTTTTGAGCCCTTGGTATCTGCCATAAGCCTCCCTTTTTCTCTTTATCCAATCCCGTATATCCTACGACATCCAGAGTTCCCTGGATTTGTTGCTCCCACCCTTTATCTTTACTGGAATATGTTGGCCCTGTACTCTCCCTATTTCCTTCTTGAATGAGTCCCACTGCTCTGATGCAGATTTACCTAAAAGTAGCTGCTCCCAGTCCACTCTGGCCAAATCATATCTGATCTTATTAAAATCGGCCTTTCCCCAATTTAGAACTCTGACTTCTGGACCATCTTTGTTCTTTTCCATAACAACCTTTTAATCTAATGGAGTTATGATCACTATCTGCAAGATGCTCTACCACTTGCCCGGCTTCATTCCCTAAAATTAAGTCCAGGACCCCCCCCCACCAACTCTTGTAGGACCTTCTACATACTGGCTTAAAAAGCTCTCCTGGATGTATTTTAAGAATTCCACTCCCTCTAAACCTATCTCCCTATGACTAACCCAGTTAATGTTGGGGAAATTGAAATCCCCCACTATTACTACCCTATTATTTTTACACTTCTCTGAAATTTGCCTACATACCTGCTCTTATATTTCTCTTTGATTGTTTGGGGGCCTATAATACACTCCCAAAATATGTGATTGCTCCTTTTTTTTCCAGTTCTACCCATATGGCTTCATTTGAGGAGCCTTCTAAGATGTCACCCCTCCCTGCTGCTGTAATTGATTTCTTGATCAATATTGCGATACCCCCTCCTCTTTTACCTCCTTCCCTGACTCTCCTGAAGACCCTATATCCTGGAATATTGAGCTGCCAATCCTGCCCCTCTCTCAGCCATGTCTCTGTGACAGCAATGTCATCATACTTCCATGTGTTAATTTGTGCCCTCAACTCATCTGCCTTATTCGTCAGACTGCTTGCATTAAAATAAATACCATCCAACCTTGCCAAACTCCCTTGTGCCTTAACTGGCCTATAATTTCTATGCCTTCCAGACTCACTTGCTCTCTCTTCTAATTTTGGCTGTGCATCTTCCCCTGCTGAATACCCTCTCAGGATCCCATCCCCCTGCCAAGTTAACTTAAACCCTCCCCAACAGCACCAGCAAACCTCCCTGCAAGGATGTTGGTCCCATTCTGGTTCAGGTGCAACCCGTCTGCCTTGTCCAGATCCCACCGCTCCCAGAAACTGTCCCAATGCCCCAGAAATCTAAAGCCCTCCCTCCTGCACCATCTTTCCAGCCACGCATTCATCTAGACTAACCTCCTATTTCTATACTCACTAGCACGTGGCACCAGAAGTAATCCAGAGACTACTACCTTTGAGGTCCTGTTTTTTAATCTGCTTCCTAGCTCCCTAAATTCTGCTTGCAGGACCTCATCCCTCTTTCTACCTATGTCGTTGGTACAAATATGTACCACGATCTTTGGCTGTTTGCCCTCCCCCTTTAGAATGCCCTGCAGCCGCTCAGTGACATCCTTGACCCTGACACCAGGAAAGAAACATACCATCCTAGACTCACGCCTACGGCTGCAGAAATGCCTGTCGGTTCCCCTTACTATCGAGTCTCCTACCACTATTGCTCTTCCCCTCTTTTTCTTCCCCGCCCTGTGCAGCTGAGCCATTCACAGTGCCATGAGCGTGGCTACACTCCCCAGAGGAACTGTCATGCTCACCATTTTCCAACACAGAAAAACGGTTCTCAAGTGAGATGCACCTTGGAGATTTCCTGACTACCTGTCTGACACCTTTCTTCTGACTGATGGTCACCCATTCCCTCTCAGTCTGCACTTCCGTAAGCTGTGGGGTGACCACGTCTAAAAACGTGCTATCCACGAAACTCAGCCTCACGGATGCACCTCAGTGCCACCAGCTGCTGCTCAAGCTCTGAAACTCGGAGCTCAAGTAGTTGCAGCTGGTGGCGCTTCCTGCACACGTGGTCGGCCACATGTTGCAGACGATACATAACACGGGACTGAGCTGCCCTGCCATGCCTCTAGTTGAGAAAAAAAACCCTTTATGTTAAATACAGTAAAAAAAAAAGTTAAATTATTTATACACTTTAAATAAAAAACTAGAACTCTTACCTTTCCTTAGCTTAATCTATTTTAAACTGGAGAAAAACACTTACCCACTACTCACCAATCAGCTCCCACCTTTGTGCTGACATCGCTTTTTGAAGCTTCCCCGCACTCGCACTGGTTCTCAACTCTCCACCGTGCTGTCTTGTGATATCACTCTTGTTATTTTCAACAAGAACTGACTGCAGGACACTCTTCCCAGCCTGCTTCACCGCAATGCTGACTGCAGAACACTCATCCCAGACTGCTTCACCGCAATGCTGACTGCAGAGCACTCTTCCCAAACTGCTTCACTGCGATGCTGACTGCAGGACACTCTTCCCAGACTCTCTGACTTCCCAGATATATTGTTACTCCTGTGGATTGTGTAAGGACATGAGATAGGCAAAACTCAAGCTTTCAACTTTCATGGCTTGTCATTTATTATTTAATTTTCTTGTGTATCTTCATGACACTCCCATTTATAATCTTTGTCACCACCTTTGTGTTTCATGCAACAAAGACTTGTTGCAATTCAGGTGTTGCATTTTAGCATGGAATTACAGTGTTGTTTCCTGCATTTTGAACAAAATGGAATAAAGATATTTTTCATTTCCGGGAAGTGCAGGTCAAAGAAGGTACGTCCAGTTCAAAACCAGCCACACACTTTATTGACAAGGAACCAGCGGAATTGAGGAAAAGTGAGTGATTCTGTGACCTTATTCGTTTCAGCCTACTAACACTTTATTTGCTTCTGTAAGTTTTACTGGTTTACAGTGTGTTTTTGTTAGTATTTGCATTGTTTTCTTGAAATAAGTATTGTTAGTGAGACCTTATTGGTTTCTTCTGTGCAGTGGAAGGGGAAGGAAACTGGTGATCTTTTGAGAAATAACCTGTTGCCTTTCAGGTTAGAGTCAGTGTCCGTCACAAGCCTCTTGGGCATAAAATTTACCGCTTAAATGTATTGAATGTGGTTCCATCAAGAATCTGAATGTTGAAGATCCATCCCTTCACTGTCGCTGGGTCAAAATCCTGGCACTCCCTAACAGCCCTGTGGGTGTACCTACACCACATGGACTGCAGCAGTTCAAGAAGGCAGCTCACCACCACCTTCTCAAGGGCAACTAGGGATGGGCAATAAATGCTGGCCCAGCCAGTAAAACCTACGTCCTGTGAATGAATTTTTTAAAAATACTGTTTTCCCATCAGTTAACTAGCTGGTGATCACAATATTGTATCTGAATCGTTACTAACAAAGGAGATGGAACCAATCTCAGAACTTATGTGAAAAAGAGTCATGATGTAGCAGAGCTTCAAGCAGAGATTCTCATGAGTGAAATCAACCCAGTAATGCAGTGTTATTAGTGCAAGTATCATTACAGAAAAGATGTTTTGAACAAGTAAAGATATTATAGTCAGGTTTAGATTCCCGCTTCCTTTTGGAGTTTATCCTTTTTTTCATTTTCATGGCCCACAACATTTTTAGTTAAGAGGTTGAGCTCAAAAACTTCTGTCTTTCATGTGTTCCTGGGATGTGGACATCTCTGCATTTATTGCCCACACCTCAGAACTATGCAAAAGTGGAAGTGAGTCTTTTTCTTAAACTGTTGCTGTGCTAATGGTGCCCCCACACGGTGCTGAGCAGGAAATTCCTGTATAGTGACCTACCGACAAGCAAGGAATGGTGGTTACCTGACAAGCAATTTAGAGATGTGTTCCCATCTCATGCTCTTGCTGGTCTTGTACTTCTGAGTGTCAGTTTGCAGGTGAGAGACCTGCTTCTACATTAACCCTTGGTGAGTTAATCTATAGTGCATCCTATAGATTGTACATACTGCAATCGGTGTGCCAATGACGATGCGTGTCAGTATTAAGTCTAGTAACAAGAGCATTAATTGGGCAAAGTGTTCTGTTCAGATGGTTCTGAACTTCGAGTGTTGTGACTGCAACCATCCAAACAAGGACAGAGTATTGTCTAGCTTACCTCCTGACTTGAGCTTTGTCAATGGCTGAGAGATTTTGTTGGCGTAGACGAGAGCATATGCCACTGTGAATCTGACAGGATGTGATTAGAGGAGCATAAAGGCTAGAAAGTGCTATAAAAAATAAAATCTTGTTTCACTATTTGGTAATTTTTTACTTATTCATTCATGGGATGTGGACGTCACTGGCTCAGCCAGCATTTATTGCCTATCTCCAATTGCCCTTGTTCAGAGGGCATTTAGGAGTCAACCACATTGCTGAGGGGCTGGAGTCACATGTAGGCCAGACTAGGTAAGGATGGCAGATTTCCTTCCCTAATGGACATTAGTGAACCAAATGGGTTTTTATGACAATCGGCAATGGTTTCAGTCATCATTAGACTTTTTAATTCCAGATTTTGTTTGGATTCAAATTCTACCATCTGCCATGGTAGGATTTGAACCCAGGCCCTGAGAGCATTACCCCGGGTTTCCGGATTACTGGTCCAGTGACTATACCACTATGCCATCATCTCCCAGGACACTTGTGAGCTATAGCGCACTCACCTCGATCAGAAGCGTGGGTTCAAACCCCACTCCTGAGGTTTGTGCATATTGAGAGTGACTGCCTTTGACATCAAGGCAGCATTTGATAGTGTGGCATCCGGGAGCCCTAGCAAAACTGGAGTCAATGGGAATCAGGGGGAAAACTCTCTGCTGGTTGGAGTCATACCTAGCACAAAGGAAGATGGATGTGGTTGTTAGAGGTCAATCATCATTGCAGGAGTTCCTCAGGGTAGTGTCCTAGGTCCAACCATCTTCAGCTTCATCAATGACTTTCCTTCCATCATATAGTCAGAAGTGGGGATGTTCGCTGATGTTTGCACAATGTTTAGCATGCCGTGACGACTCAGATACTGAAGCAGCCCATGTCCAAATGCAGCAAGAACTGCATAATATCCAAGCTTGGGCTGACAAGTGGCAAATAACATTAGTGCCACACAAGTGACAGGCAATGACCATCTCCAACAAGAGAATCTAACCATCGCCCCATGACATTCAATGGCATTACCATCGCTGAAACCCCATTTTCAATCCCTGGGGGTTACTGGAACTGGACTAGCCATATAAATACTGTGGCTACAAGAGGCTAGGAATTGTGTGACAAGTAACTCACCTCCTGACTCCCCAAAGCCTGTCCACCATCTGCAAGGCATAGGTCAGGAGTGTGATGGAATGCCCCCATTTGCCTGGATGAGTGCAGCTCCCACAACACTCAAGAAGCTTGACACCATCCAGGACAAAGCAGCCGCTTGATTGGCACCACATCTACAAATATTCACTCCCTTCACCACTGACGCACAGTAGTAGCAGCGTGTACCATCTATAAGATGCAGTGCAGGAACTCACCAGGGCTCCTTGAGTAGCACCTTCCGAACCCACAACTGCTATCATCTAGAAGCACAAGGACAGCAGATACGTGGGAACACCACCATCTGGAAGTTTCCCTCCAAGCTACTCACCATCCTGACTTGGAAGCACGTTGCTGTTCCTTCACTGTCGTTGGGTAAAAATCCTGGAACTCCGTCCCTAACAGCACTGTGGGGGTACCTACGCCACATGGACTCCAGCAGTTCAAGAAGGCAGCTCACCACCACCTTCTCAAGGCCAATTAGGGGTGGACAATAGATACTGGTCTAGCCAGTGATGCCCACATCCCGTATATAAATAAAATAAAATCTAGGCTGATATTCCAATGAAGCACTGAGGGAGCGCTGCGCTATTTGAGGTGCTCTTTTGGATAAACGTTAAACTGAGAAAGATGTAAAAGATTCCAAAGCAATTTTTGAAAGAGAGAATATCTGGTCAGTATTTATTCCTCAACCAATATCACTAAACAACAAATTAACTGGTCATTAACCTGATTGCTGTTTGTTGGAGCTCACTGTAGTCGAATTGGTTGCTACAGTTTCCTATATTAAAACTGCCTACGTTTCAGAAGTACCTTATTTACTGTACGGTGGTTTGGGTTATTCGGAGGGTGTGAAAAGTGCTATGTAAATGGTGGCTCTTTTAGTAAAGCCTGGGTATTCATGTTCTCCCATTCACATTTCAGCAAACATCGATCCCACCAGAAGAAACCTATATCTTCAGGTTTTGGGTGGTAAAGCTTTCCTGGAGCATTTGCAGGAACCACAGCCATTACCAGGACAAATATGCTCTACATTTACGCTCTTCTTACATTTCCGAAACCAGCGCTTCCGTTCCAAGCCTGTGCCATGTGCCTGTGAGCCTGATCTGCAGGATGGGTTTCTGCTGGAAGTTCACAAAGACAGCTCAGGTAAGTGATGATGACAGTAACCAGATTTGTTTGTAAAATCAATCCATTGGAGAAATCTTAAAAGGGATAACTAACTTCCTTCAGTGGCTTAGTTGGTAAGTGCGTGATCTTGTGGGTCACATGATGGGGAATTTGGAGATAAATGTTCCCACAACATTGCTGTTCTTGTGCTTCTGAGTGTCAAGAGTTTGCAGGTGAAGGACATGCTTCTGTGTTTCTCACACTGCTGCCATAACTGTGCAATTCCCATTTATGCACAATAGCAGGGTTACTGTGGCGGAACTGTAAAAGACCTAAGGATAATCCCAGGACATATCAAAAGCACAGGAGAACTTTGTTGAAGTGGCTCACCACCACCTTCTCGAGGGTAATTAGGGATGGGCAACGAATGCTGGCCTTGCCAGTGATACTTAAATCCCATGGAGGAATTTTAAAAAAGCCACAGTTTCTTTATCAGATTGTAAAAGTCTGCGTACTATATAGTCACAAAATGCAGCTTTACCCAATGACCATATAGAGCTGCTTATTGCACATCCAGATTGTGGCAGCTGAAGAACTTAAGCCTGTAGGTCATGTGATCTGACGTTTATTTCTTCCTGATTGATATATCTAGGTGATGGCAGTAAGATGGCTGACGCAACGGCTTTATTATCAATCTGTGATCCTGTGCACATGGTTCTTATAAAGACAGATACATCTGGAGAAACAACCTTAATGGCTTCGCACTACTTGGAATGGCGATCTTTGCTGAGTTCACCGGATGGACAAATGAACATGTCTTTAGAGCTATTGGGTGTAGGTAAGAATAGCGCTACATTATCTTGATTAAACATTTTAATTTAGAGATTAGTTAATTATTTTGCCCCACTAGTGGAAACTTCTCAACATCTACCCTGTCAAGCCCCCTCAGAATCTTGA